>NC_136072.1:845806902-846421902 GCF_964261635.1 Lissotriton helveticus | reverse complement strand
TAAACACAGCAGGTCATGTGACTTGGTAATAACACTTTTCATTGGTTCATTTCGCTTTTGGTTTCCTAATGATGTAAGACTAGGTCATATAATCTAAAATGAACACTTTTCATTGGTTGAGAACTATTGTTTTTCCCAAATGATGAAAACCCCTCCTTCTTTCCTCACTCTGACTTTCATCTTTGTGAGAGAAAGACCCTTTGTTACCAGTGAGCAATGGCTTCTTTAGTAGCTTCAGCTGGTGCTTCCCCACCACCTCCACCACATCCAAGGAAGAGTGGACCACCTGCTCAAGTTATAATTCAGCAAGAAGAGGAAGAAGAAGAACAGGACGACGAGCACGAAGAGAGGCACTTTTTGCCTGAGGAGCCCAGGACGTCTCACCGGAAAGAAAACTTCATTTGGCAATTTTTTAAAATTCCCAAAGGTCAGAAAAAAGTAAATGCAAGATACGTAACTTGCCTTATATGTCAAGATAGACTGTCCAGAGGGACCGACAAAAAATACAGTTTCGGAAACTACACAATGCATCGCCATATGACTAGGTGGCATCCTAACAACTACAGTGCTGCACAGTTTCGTAACGACCTAGATAATCTCCCTATTATGGCCAGAAGATCTGTTGTACCGGAAGTAACGGGACCAGAGGGCAGGGAGATGGTGCCAAATATTCAAACGAGATTTCATGAAGTAAAACACGTCTGCGTACATTGCAATGGATTCATTTGCTACGGAGAAAGAAGCATCACTCTGATCAACAGAGCTATTGACTATCATATGCAAGTTTGTACGAAACGCCCCAAATAATAAATACTTTTTTTTTGTTTTGTTGCTCCTGTTGAGCCCTTTACAATGAATCGTTTTCATTGCCCCCTGCAAGAAAAACCCAAAAAAATATAAAACTGTTCAGAAAAATTCAAAAAAAGTAAAAAAATGTTCAGAAAAATAATAAAAAAAATATAAAACAACAAAAACAATAAAAAAAAAGTTCTTTTCAGAACTACCTCCCCGTTATTAAAAAATTGGTACAATATTTGGAACTGTGCCAACCTCTATTTCTCGTAGTTCGCTTCCCAGTTCGCTCGCCGGTACGCGAACCGGAAGTGAACCAAAAAAAAAAAAAAGAAAAAAAAAACAGTAAGTATAAGGGAAGGAAACAGACACTTATGTTAAAAGAAAGACAGCTATAAGGGAGTAAACTAGAGATACTATTACCCGTAATCCACTGCTGATGATGTCACATATTACATCATTCATGACATGCTCAGTGACATCATCAGCAGAGGATTGCGGGTTTTTTGGCAACGTGCCTTATCCACGGTTTAATAACGCTGCCTTTTGCTTTATATAAGTTTTCAAATTGTATGAAATATATACCAATAGGTCGTTATGAACCTTTAGGTAGTGCTTTTCTTCATGAGGTCTGGTCGCTTCCATACACATACAGATGTTTCAAAGATGATCAAGAAGTTTATCTGAATGGAGAGGAATGCACTGAGACGCCAGATCATTCACTAATGTGTAGGCACATACAGTTACACGGTTCATGCAACAAACACCGACCAAATATGGCTTGCGTGTTGCAAGGCACGCCAGTTCCTGCTATCATCCCCACGTTCAAGTTGTTGGAAAATGGTAGTTATTTGATGCTCAATAATGAAGATTGTTCTGGGTTAATTAAAAGTATTCCTTTTATCGTAACAGTAAGTGAACGGGTTATTTGCTGCAGAAATGTTCTATTTCCTCCCACACATGAACATAGGGAGTTTTCAATCTGGCCACAAATACCAACCTTGGGAGCACATTTCAACGGCATGGCAAGAATAAGAGCTCTTTTGTCTCAGAGAGAGGTGGCCTTGAGTTCGGCCCGTGAAACTTTCGTGCTTCACATAGCGAACACCCGTACAGAGGTGCAGACCCTTTTAAATACTGATTCGCCTTTGCATTTCAGCGACATGGTTCGGACTATCTTTGACGCGTCCTCCACAAAGGCCCTGGCGCACTTTTTTAAAGTTGTTACCAGTGGTCTCGTGACTTCATTTGAGAAAATCTTTGGAGTCATCCCTGCTTTCTTTCATTCTATTTTTTCCACTCTGCTTCGTGGATTCCCATTTTTACTTGCATTACCAGCGGACGCTCTTGTGCTTTTTTACATTTTTAAATATGGATGTCCCTCCTGTGCAAGCTCCCGCCCTGCAGCTGCTGACACTGTTCCGCAATCGCATGCTAGAATATTATGGCACAATGCCGTTGGCGATATTAAGCACGGCATATGGATTATCTTTTCGATTCTCCTACTTCACCTGTGTCCAGCCTGTATTTCACTGCCTGACCTGTGATTTCGATTGGGCCATTGATTTGTGTCTCTACGGACCGGTTTCTCCTGACGTCGACTTTAATCAGCTGATGACTCCTATCATTACTCACGAGTTGGTTTGTCCTGGCGAAAGGATTATGGCTGTGGCATTGATGCATGGACTAATTGGTCCCTGGAATTTACTGGCGGCAACACAGTCTTTCTTGGAACAGAGCTTTCTTGAAAACCCACCGAGCTGTCCTCTGATGGTGATAGAGGATCCGGTGCTGGGAGAGCACGTATGTTCTTTTCCGCTTTTAAATTGGATGGCTGAACTCTTTTCGGATGAAGACGGTGACTTCCTATTGGAGGCTGTTGCAGCTTATTTTGCATACACAGTTATGTCATAGACCTTTTTCATGTTTGATATGCTGAGTACTAGCATTTCATTGACAATTCATTGACTTATTTGTCAAGTTTTTATTATTTAGCTTGCCTATTGGCTTAAGACTCGATAAAGTACTTGGCTGTTTTATTTTTCTTTAGCATTAAATTTTCCTAGTTTTTAATGTTTTACCTTGCGGACCGTCCACATATAAAGTTGCAATCTGCTCTCATGAGATGGCACTTCTATTATCTTATTCAGTTCGTTTCCGGATCATGGTTAGGTGTCATCTAGATCCTGGATATCTTTACACCGTGTTAAGTTAGCATGGGCTCATTACCGGTTTAAACGCCATTTTTCCTTTTTTGCAACTTCTGCACACGACACTTACTTGTTGCTTTAGCTTTCAACCTAGTAGTTCATCGTGGTTTACATGAGAATAATATGTTATTGCTCTACTATCTGCTTTGCTTGTTAAACTATATCTGTACAGCGAGTGCTGAAGTTTCAAGAACAACACGATACAGAATTGTTATGAGGTCTGATCTCCACGACTTCATACTCATAACATAAGTGCAGCTTCTGCCAATTCTGGGCATGAGGCGGGTTTTATATTGCTTTGCCGAACACACATACACAACAGTTGATGCGGTTCACATGAAGAGAGAGCTGGTGTATGCTGATGTGATTCCTTCAAATCTAAGACACTAAAGTATGGGCACGCCCTAAACCAACACAAACAGACCTTCTTAGCAAATAATATAATATGTGTATTAGGGAGGGTGAGATATAAGCAGCCGCGGGCCGTGGAGGGAGTTACGGTGGGGCAGGGAGGCGGGGAGGGGGAGGGGCAGGGTGGAGCCCTCTCCACCCTGCCCCTCCCCTTCCCCGCCTCCCTGCCCCACCGTAACTCCCTCCACGGCCCGTGGCTGCTTATAAGTGTTGCTAACTCTTATTCATTTACAGCATGTTAACATACTGTCACCATTCGCTTTTTATGTACTAGTAACTATGCTGGTAATTTTGCTACTGATAATATGTGTACTTGTATTATCTAAGATACTATGCCTGAGAAGACGGCATTAGTAAATAAACATTTCAAATACACATGTGTTCTTCTTAACTCCATGTTCTGGTTTCTAAGAAATATATAACGACCGACTGTTCATGAGTTCCACGTATCCTGAGGTACTATAAGTTCATATTCTGGATTGTCTAAACATTGAGAGTTTGTTCTATCCAATGTGACACTGTACCTAGCTTGCTAAGGGGTTTTTGATTACTAAGGTGAGTTTTGGGACACCCTAATTCGCCGAGGTTCCAATCCTCTGTCCACAGTTCTGTGTGAGAACAGAAACCCTGCGACAGGGGCACCCCCGACCCTTGCTGGAGCTTCATCACACTTGCGATACAACTCCAGCAATGCGCCACCTTTACGGCACAGATACATCACGCATCTGTGCTGTTTTTGCCCCATGATGCGCCGCATTGTAAATGCAGCACACCATAGGTGACGGAACAGCGGCACAGAATGACTAACACATCCCTGGTGATGCGCCAGTCATCATAAATCTATCCCTATGCTTCTTATCTTGTTAGAGATGAACCGCCATATGTATCATCAAAGTTTTTTGCATTTCCTAAATAGCGAACTTTAAGGAATAAATAGCGATTCTTTACCATTCCTAGTTTGCGATGAGCTATTTGCTAATTACAAATTACCCATTCATTTCCTTCATTTCCATAGGGCGGTTGGACTCACTTTTAGCTCGAACGGCTGAATGGATTTCCACGAAACTTGGCAAAATTGTAGGGACTGGTAGCCCGATGTGCCTTTGCTATGTCTCAAGATATATGCTCCAGTGGTTTTTACGAAAATTAACTTTGAAAAATATATATTGGGCTACATTGGCCTATATATATGTTGGAGCCCAAATGTAGCCCAATGTAGCCCAATGTAGCCCAAAGATGGCCACCAGAGACAAAAAAAAAACAAATGTAGCCCAAATATCAGCCAGATGTAGCCCAACTATAGCCCAGTGACAGAATGTCCCAGAGTGTTCTAAAGAACAACTAGAGCGCTAATAGTCTTACTTATGACAAAAGTATGGCACACCTGAAGTCATCTTGATTGGAATAAAGTGTTAACACTTAAAACATTTAATTTGCAAAGGAACAAAATGAGGGGGTTCTTTTTGCCATAGAAATGTTATATATATATATATATATATATATATATATATATATATATATATATATATATATATATATATATATATATATATATATATATATTACCTACTGGCGGTCGCCAGTAGGTATATATAGTTAGGATTTTTTTGAATAGGGATTTCTGAAAATTCTATATTGAATAACTTTGGCGTTGATGGACGGAATTGGCTGAAATTTTCAGGAAAATGGCACATTTTGTGTCTGATTCATAAAGGGGGTGGTGATGGACAGAGTATCTGAATTAAGCAGAACACTCCTACCCAGTCAAAAGATCAGGGCTTGATCCATCACCGTTTTTTAGCTCACTGCACCATCCCAGCTCCGAACCTGGCTACATGCAAATTAGTCTGACCCTGGCCCAGTGCATCATGGGAACAGGGCAGACCAAACTACCAAGCCAATTCTTTACTGGAAAGGAAACAAGCTTCCGGGGACCGGTTTCTGGCATTACAGCCGTCTTCGGCCCGGCTTGCTTGAATCCTGACGGTGCAGTGAGCAAGAGACTCACATCTGAGCATACCCTTCCACACTTGTGGTGGCCAAAACGATTCATAAAGGGGGTGGTGATGGACAGAGTATCTGAATTAAGCAGAACACTCCTACCCAGTCAAAAGATCAGGGCTTGATCCATCACCGTTTTTTGGCTCACTGCACCATCCCAGCTCAGAACCTGGCTACATGCAAATTAGTCTGACCCTGGCCCAGTGCATCATGGGAACAGGGCAGACCAAACTACCAAGCCAATTCTTTACTGGAAAGGAAACAAGCTTCCGGGGACCGGTTTCTGGCATTACAGCCGTCTTCGGCCCGGCTTGCTTGAATCCTGATGGTGCAGTGAGCAAGGGACTCACATCTGAGCATACCCTTCCACACTTGTGGTGGCCAAAACGATTCATAAAGGGGGTAGTGATGGACAGAGTATCTGAATTAAGCAGAACACTCCTACCCAGTCAAACGATCAGGGCTTGATCCATCACCGTTTTTTAGCTCACTGCACCATCCCAGCTCAGAACCTGGCTACATGAAATTAGTCTGACCCTGGCCCAGTGCATCATGGGAACAGGGCAGACCAAACTACCAAGCCAATTCTTTACTGGAAAGGAAACAAGCTTCCGGGGACCGGTTTCTGGCATTACAGCCGTCTTCGGCCGGCTTGCTTGAATCCTGATGGTGCAGTGAGCAAGGGACTCACATCTGAGCATACCTTTCCACACTTGTGGTGGCCAAAACGATTCATAAAGGGGGTGGTGATGGACAGAGTATCTGAATTAAGCAGAACACTCCTACCCAGTCAAAAGATCAGGGCTTGATCCATCACCGTTTTTTAGCTCACTGCACCATCCCAGCTCAGAACCTGGCTACATGCAAATTAGTCTGACCCTGGCCCAGTGCATCATGGGAACAGGGCAGACCAAACTACCAAGCCAATTCTTTACTGGAAAGGAAACAAGCTTCCGGGGACCGGTTTCTGGCATTACAGCCGTCTTCGGCCCGGCTTGCTTGAATCCTGATGGTGCAGTGAGCAAGGGACTCACATCTGAGCATACCCTTCCACACTTGTGGTGGCCAAAACGATTCATAAAGGGGGTGGTGATGGACAGAGTATCTGAATTAAGCAGAACACTCCTACCCAGTCAAAAGATCAGGGCTTGATCCATCACCGTTTTTTAGCTCACTGCACCATCCCAGCTCAGAACCTGGCTACATGCAAATTAGTCTGACCCTGGCCCAGTGCATCATGGGAACAGGGCAGACCAAACTACCAAGCCAATTCTTTACTGGAAAGGAAACAAGCTTCCGGGGACCGGTTTCTGGCATTACAGCCGTCTTCGGCCCGGCTTGCTTGAATCCTGATGGTGCAGTGAGCAAGGGACTCACATCTGAGCATACCCTTCCACACTTGTGGTGGTCAAAACGATTCATAAAGGGGGTGGTGATGGACAGAGTATCTGAATTAAGCAGAACACTCCTACCCAGTCAAAAGATCAGGGCTTGATCCATCACCGTTTTTTAGCTCACTGCACCATCCCAGCTCAGAACCTGGCTACATGCAAATTAGTCTGACCCTGGCCCAGTGCATCATCGGAACAGGGCAGACCAAACTACCAAGCCAATTCTTTACTGGAAAGGAAACAAGCTTCCGGGGACCGGTTTCTGGCATTACAGCCGTCTTCGGCCCGGCTTGCTTGAATCCTGATGGTGCAGTGAGCAAGGGACTCACATCTGAGCATACCCTTCCACACTTGTGGTGGCCAAAACGATTCATAAAGGGGGTGGTGATGGACAGAGTATCTGAATTAAGCAGAACACTCCTACCCAGTCAAAAGATCAGGGCTTGATCCATCACCGTTTTGTAGCTCACTGCACCATCCCAGCTCAGAACCTGGCTACATGCAAATTAGTCTGACCCTGGCCCAGTGCATCATGGGAACAGGGCAGACCAAACTACCGAGCCAATTCTTTACTGGAAAGGAAACAAGCTTCCGTGGACCGGTTTCTGGCATTACAGCCGTCTTCGGCCCGGCTTGCTTGAATCCTGATGGTGCAGTGAGCAAGGGACTCACATCTGAGCATACCCTTCCACACTTGTGGTGGCCAAAACGATTCATAAAGGGGGTGGTGATGGACAGAGTATCTGAATTAAGCAGAACACTCCTACCCAGTCAAAAGATCAGGGCTTGATCCATCACCGTTTTTTAGCTCACTGCACCATCCCAGCTCAGAACCTGGCTACATGCAAATTAGTCTGACCCTGGCCCAGTGCATCATGGGAACAGGGCAGACCAAACTACCAAGCCAATTCTTTACTGGAAAGGAGACAAGCTTCCGGGGACCGGTTTCTGGCATTACAGCCGTCTTCGGCCCGGCTTGCTTGAATCCTGATGGCGCAGTGAGCAAGGGACTCACATCTGAGCATACCCTTCCACACTTGTGGTGGCCAAAACGATTCATAAAGTGGGTGGTGATGGACAGAGTATTTGAATTAAGCAGAACACTCCTACCCAGTCAAAAGATCAGGGCGTGATCCATCACCGTTTTTTAGCTCACTGCACCATCCCAGCTCAGAACCTGGCTACATGCAAATTAGTCTGACCCTGGCCCAGTGCATCATGGGAACAGGGCAGACCAAACTACCAAGCCAATTCTTTACTGGAAAGGAAACAAGCTTCCGGGGACCGGTTTCTGGCATTACAGCCGTCTTCGGCCCGGCTTGCTTGAATCCTGATGGTGCAGTGAGCAAGGGACTCACATCTGAGCATACCCTTCCACACTTGTGGTGGCCAAAACGATTCATAAAGGGGGTGGTGATGGACAGTGTATCTGAATTAAGCAGAACACTCCTACCCAGTCAAAAGATCAGGGCTTGATCCATCACCGTTTTTTAGCTCACTGCACCATCCCAGCTCAGAACCTGGCTACATGCAAATTAGTCTGAACCTGGCCCAGTGCATCATGGGAACAGGGCAGACCAAACTACCAAGCCAATTCTTTACTGGAAAGGAAACAAGCTTCCAGGGACCGGTTTCTGGCATTACAGCCGTCTTCGGCCCGGCTTGCTTGAATCCTGATGGTGCAGTGAGCAAGGGACTCACATCTGAGCATACCCTTCCACACTTGTGGTGGCCAAAACGATTCATAAAGGGGTTGGTGATGGACAGAGTATCTGAATTAAGCAGAACACTCCTACCCAGTCAAAAGATCAGGGCTCGATCCATCACCGTTTTTTAGCTCACTGCACCATCCCAGCTCAGAACCTGGCTACATGCAAATTAGTCTGACCCTGGCCCAGTGCATCATGGGAACAGGGCAGACCAAACTACCAAGCCAATTCTTTACTGGAAAGGAAACAAGCTTCCGGGGACCGCTTTCTGGCATTTCTGAAATATTTTGGCCACCACAAGTGTGGAAGGGTATGCTCAGACATGAGTCCCTTGCTCACTGCACCATCAGGATTTGCATATAGCCAGGTTCTGAACTGGGATGGTGCAGTGAGCTAAAAAACGGTGATGGATCAAGCCCTGATCTGTTAACTGGGTAGGAGTGTTCTGATTAACTCAGATACTCTGTCCATCACCACCCCCCTTTTTGAAATATTTTGGCCACCACAAGTGTGGAAGGGTATGCTCAGACATGAGTCCCTTGCTCACTGCACCATCAGGATTCAAGCAAGCCGGGCCGAAGACGGCTGTAATGCCAGAAACCGGTCCCCGGAAGCTTGTTTCCTTTCCAGTGAAGAATTGGCTTGGTAGTTTGGTCTGCCCTGTTCCCATGATGCACTGGGCAAGGGACAGACTAATTTGCATATAGCCAGGTTCTGAACTGGGATGGTGCAGTGAGCTAAAAAACGGTGATGGATCAAGCCCTGATCTGTTGACTGTGTAGGAGTGTTCTAATTAACTCAGATACTCTGTCCATCACCACCCCCCTTTTTGAAATATTTTGGCCACCACAAGTGTGGAAGGGTATGCTCAGACATGAGTCCCTTGCTCACTGCACCATCAGGATTCAAGCAAGCCGGGCCGAAGACGGCTGTAATGCCAGAAACCGGTCCCCGGAAGCTTGTTTCCTTTCCAGTGAAGAATTGGCTTGGTAGTTTGGTCTGCCCTGTTCCCATGATGCACCGGGCCAGGGACAGACTAATTTGCATATAGCCAGGTTCTGAACTGGGATGGTGCAGTGAGCTAAAAAAACGGTGATGGATCAAGCCCTGATCTGTTGACTGGGTAGGAGTGTTCTGATTAACTCAGATACTCTGTCCATCACCACCCCCCTTTTTGAAATATTTTGGCCACCACAAGTGTGGAAGGGTATGCTCAGACATGGGTCCCTTGCTCACTGCACCATCAGGATTCAAGCAAGCCGGTCCGAAGACGGCTGTAATGCCAGAAACCGGTTCCCGGAAGCTTGTTTCCTTTCCAGTGAAGAATTGGCTTGGTAGTTTGGTCTGCCCTGTTCCCATGATGCACTGGGCCAGGGACAGACTAGTTTGCATATAGCCAGGTTCTGAACTGGGATGGTGCAGTGAGCTAAAAAACGGTGATGGATCAAGCCCTGATCTGTTGACTGGGTAGGAGTGTTCTGATTAACTCAGATACTCTGTCCATCACCACCCCCCTTTTTGAAATATTTTGGCCACCACAAGTGTGGAAGGGTATGCTCAGCCATGAGTCCCTTGCTCACTGCACCATCAGGATTCAAGCAAGCCGGGCCGAAGACGGCTGTAATGCCAGAAACCGGTCCCCGGAAGCTTGTTTCCTTTCCAGTGAAGAATTGGCTTGGTAGTTTGGTCTGCCCTGTTCCCATGATGCACTGGGCCAGGGACAGACTAATTTGCATATAGCCAGGTTCTGAACTGGGATGGTGCAGTGAGCTAAAAAACGGTGATGGATCAAGCCCTGATCTGTTGACTGGGTAGGAGTGTTCTGATTAACTCAGATACTCTGTCCATCACCACCCCCCTTTTTGAAATATTTTGGCCACCACAAGTGTGGAAGGGTATGCTCAGACATGAGTCCCTTGCTCACTGCACCATCAGGATTCAAGCAAGCCGGGCCGAAGACGGCTGTAATGCCAGAAACCGGTCCCCGGAAGCTAGTTTCCTTTCCAGTGAAGAATTGGCTTGGTAGTTTGGTCTGCCCTGTTCCCATGATGCACTGGGCCAGGGACAGACTAATTTGCATATAGCCAGGTTCTGAACTGGGATGGTGCAGTGAGCTAAAAAACGGTGATGGATCAAGCCCTGATCTGTTGACTGGGTAGGAGTGT
This sequence comes from Lissotriton helveticus, assembly GCF_964261635.1. NCBI lineage: Eukaryota > Metazoa > Chordata > Amphibia > Caudata > Salamandridae > Lissotriton > Lissotriton helveticus. The sequence goes on along the minus strand of NC_136072.1, from coordinate 846,411,223 downwards.
TCTGATTAACTCAGATACTCTGTCCATCACCACCCCCCTTTTCGAAATATTTTGGCCACCACAAGTGTGGAAGGGTATGCTCAGACATGAGTCCCTTGCTTACTGCACCATCAGGATTCAAGCAAGCTGGGCCAAAGACGGCTGTAATGCCAGAAACCGGTCCCCGGAAGCTTGTTTCCTTTCCAGTGAAGAATTGGCTTGGTAGTTTGGTCTGACCTGTTCCCATGATGCACTGGGCCAGGGACAGACTAATTTGCATAAAGCCAGGTTCTGAACTGGGATGATGCAGTGAGCTAAAAAACGGTGATGGATCAAGCCCTGATCTGTTGACTGGGTAGGAGTGTTCTGATTAACTCAGATACTCTGTCCATCACCACCCCCCTTTTTGAAACATTTTGTGTCTGAGCGTCCCCTGAAAGTTTGGGGGGGTTTCGTCAAGCGGGGGCTGAGAAAAAAGGGGGGTCCCAAAACGTGTTTTTAACATTGAGTTTTCCATAGGGCGGTTGGACTCACTTTTAGCTCGAACGGCTGAATGGATTTCTATGAAACGTGGCAAAATTGTAGAGACTGTTTGCCCGATGTTCCTTTGCTAGGTCTCAAGATATGTGCTCCAGTGGATTTTGAGAAATTAACGTTCAAAAATATATATATATCTGTGACAGCGTCCCGGTTAGCGCCCCGGTTCGCGTACCAGACGCGTAACGGAACTTCGCGAGGAGAAGCGGATTGGCTCTCCGGTGACTGTCAACATTCTAAACAGTCCGGAGCGGCCGCCATCTTGTCTCTCGGTAGGATCGAGAGACAAGAGGTGGAAATAAACGAAGGGGGAAATGAATGAAAGGGGGCAAGGTAGACCCCTCCTGACCCCCTAGGATTGATGTGGGGGCTATTAAAGGGCCCCGCGGGGCAAAAAAATAAAAGAATTTTTTTTTCGATTATTCGCGGTGGAAGCGCTACCCGGTACGCGAACCGGGTAGCTCACCGGTAGCGTAACGGGAGTCCGCCATCTTGTGTTTCGGACGAATTTAGTCACAAGATGGAGGATAAACAATGTTGGGAATGGGTATAAGGGGGCACGGGAGACATATCCTGACCCCCCTAGGTTTTCTGAGGGTGGCTGAGGAGACCCATGTATGCGCACCGGGTAGCGTTCCGGAAAGCGTAACAAGGGGAAAACCAAGGGAAATATTAAAATAATATTTTAGAGTGCTTTGAGGTAGGGTAGCTCTGAATAGAGCTGTTGTGTTGTGTGGGTGATGTAAGTACCAACATGTAGGTACCAATGAAGAGTCTAAAATTCAATGTACACTGTCTCCTCTGTAGATATTTTGTATGTTCCAATATGGGTTATTTAAATGTAAATGTGTGGAAAAGCACTTCATGCTTTAAAGCAATTGTATTTTTGAACTGATTGTTCTTTCCTCTTAGTCCTCCTCTTTGAGTTTGAGTTTGAGTTTAAAAGTTTTTATATAGCGCTCTTTCACCAGCGGTTTCATGGCGCTGTAACTTAGCAGATCTCCACAGGGGACAAAGGGAGGGGGACAGATGACCGGGGACTAAATAAAGATTTTGCTGAAAAAATAGGTTTTAAGTTTCTTTCGAAACTGGGAATATGGAGTTAGGGATCTGAGCTCTAGGGGTAATGAATTCCAGAGAGCTGGGGCAAGGGTCGCAAATTTTGAGCCCCCCCATTTTTTCCGACGAAACCGGGGGACTGTCAACAAAAATTGAGAAGAGGATCGAAGCTCCCTGGCTGGAACGTAAGGGATAATCTTTTTTTTTTTTTTTCCCACACTCTTCTTCAGCATGATAGTTGATAAATTTGTTCCCTCAAAAAATTTATATACATAAAAAAATTATATTAAATACATAAAAAATATATTTTTCCTTTAAAAGAAGAATACATTTTACAGCTTTTGATATTTGCTATTAAAAAACCATTGAAATTCACTGAAAAAACCATAGGTTATAGACCATATATAGTTAGGAATTAGCATTTACAAAACCTTGAAAATTCACAGAAAAAACCATAGGTTATAGACCATATATAGTTAGGAATTAGCATTTACAAAACCTTATTTTACTCACACAAAACCATTAAAATTCGCATATATAGTTAGTTGCACTAACTATATATCGCGCACCCGCAATCCACTGCTGATCATGTCACATATTACATCATTCATGACATGGTCAGTGACATCACTGATGACATCACTGATGACATCTCAAATGACATCACTGATGACATCACTGATGACAACATCCAGTGACTGTATGTTTCTGTAAAGTTAAAATATGTCTTACATATTGAAGAATGAGTGGATGTATAAGTGTCTGGATGAAGGATTTAGTAGGTGCATGACTGACTGTATGAGTGAGTGATTAAATGTGTCTCACTGAGTGCATGGGTTAGTGACTAAACTGTCTTAATTTGTGCATCATTATGTCTGTTGTTCTGTAAACTGCTGCAAGTGTTGATCAGTAGCTATATGAGTAACTATATGGGTTATTGATTGGTTGCCCAAGTATTTGTATGGGAGACTGAGTGTGTGTGGGGGTGGCTGGGAGGTGTATGACTCTGTGCATAGATGTGTGAGCAGTTGATTCACTAGATGTATGGGTTCAAAAGTGCATGTGGAAACAGCTGTATGGGCGGTTGACTGTGTGCATGAGTGTATTGGTGAGTGAATGGATATCTCAGTGCTACATGTCAAAGTAAGTACATATGTAAAACACAGTACATGTGAGAGTTGACATATATAAATAACTGTGCATAAGAGCCAGTGAATGTGTGAGTGGCTGTATGGATCATTGTGAACTTGTATCAGGGATTGTATAAGAGAGTAAATATGTGTTAGTATATGTTTGAATAAGTAAGGTGTGTATAACTGTATAGTTGAGGAAATGGAGGTGTGATTGATTCTTTGCATGACTGACTAGGTGTGTGAGTAACTCCACGGATGAGTGACAGTGTGTGAGTGTCTGTTTACACTGAGTGTATCTAAGGTTATATTAGAGTCTGAAGAGGTTCATCGTATTATCACATGAATTATGTCATCAGTGATGTGATCAGTAATGTCAAATGAGATGTCATCAGTGATGTCATCAGTGATGTCATTTGAGATGTCATCAGTGATGTCATCAGTGATGTCATCAGTGATGTCATTTGAGATGTCATCAGTGATGTCATCAGTGATGTCATTTGAGATGTCATCAGTGATGTCATCAGTGATGTCATTTGAGATGTCATCAGTGATGTCATCAGTGATGTCACTGACCATGTCATGAATGATGTAATATGTGACATGATCAGCAGTGGATTGCGGGTGCGCGATATATAGTTAGTGCAACTAACTATATATGCGAATTTCAATGGTTTTGTGTGAGTAAAATAAGGTTTTGTAAATGCTAATTCCTAACTATTTATGGTCTATAACCTATGGTTTTTTCAGTGAATATATATATATATTTATATATATGGGCGCGCTTGAGGAATTACAAAGGAGGGAGAACGATAGAATGCAGTAACAGCGGCGTCTGAAGAAGGCGGATACGCCGAAATGCATCATGCCAAGCTGTACTCGTGAATAAAGGTGTCTCCTGAAATGACCCCCGCTGTGTCCTTGCAACTTGCTTTCCAGTAAACTGGTTTTCCTCTCACGTTTGTCGCGCTTGCCAGCAGCGCGAAACAAGGACCCGTCCTGCAAGCGTCCAGGGCTAAGTCTGGCAAATGGACTGAGTGTATGTTATGTTATGTTATTTTGGATTTTTTAAGCGCACAGCTGCCCCAGCTAAGGGGCGTCCCGGCGCTATATCTGAAAAGGTAACATAACTAACGACACAGAAAAAGTGAGAAGTGATTAATAAGAACAGGGAAAGAAATGAGTTTTGACAGCTTTCCTGAAAGCAAACAGGTCATCCAAAGACCGAATGTGGGCAGGAAGTGCGTTCCATAATTTAGAGGCCAAGACCGTAAACGATCGGCCCCCCAATCTACATTTTTGAAATCGGGGAACAAGTGCCAAATTTTGGCCAGCAGAACGAAGGCTGCGCGAGGGGATGTACAAAAGCAGAAGGTGCTGAAGAATGATATGGGTGTCAGATTTAGGAATTTTGAATGCAAAGCAGAGGGCCTTGAACTCTATGCGCCTAACTACTGGCAGCCAGTGCAGATTGAAGATTGTGCTACGGGCTGAGCAGAAGCGCGGCAGGCCCACCAGGGCCCTAGCTGCCGCATTCTGCACCCGTGGAAGTCGCAGGACTTCTGCCTGGTTGGCGCCCAAGAGCAGTGAGCTCGCGTAATCAAGCCTCGATAGTACGCTAGCTTGGATCACCATCTGGCGGGTGGGGGCATCAAAAAATTTGAGGATAGGCCTCAAGCCACGAAAAATGCAGAAGCACATGGAAGCCACCTTCTTAGTGTGGAGCGAGAAGGTTAGTTTGGAATCCAACCAGACACCAAGGTTTTTGAGTTCGGAGACAGGTTTTGGGGAAGGTCCCAGCTCCTTAGGCCACCATCTAGCACCCCACAGATCGGGATGTTTCCCCAGCACCATCACCTCAGTTTTGAGGGCGTTGAGTTGTAAACAGTTGGCCGTAAGCCAGCTAGCAACGGCCCTCAAACCATCCGCAAAGTTCGATGCCAGTTGGTCAGAGTCCCCGTTAAGGGCCACCGCCAACTGGGTATCATCGGCGTATGATACCATAGTGAGACCCCATCTCTTCGCAACCTCCGCCAAAGGTTGAACATAGAGGTTGAAGAGAGTGGGGCTCAACGCCGAGCCCTGCGGGACTCCTTGAGTGATGGCATGGGGCTTAGATCTAAACGGTGGCACTACAACCTGAAAGGATCGTTCAGAAAGGAACGATTGAAACCAATCCAACGCCCTGCCTGAAATACCTGCCTCACCAAGCCTTCGAAGAGATTGATAGTCCCAGGACCGCCTCGAAAATCAACCACGCTAGTGGCCGCTGCCATTGGCAGCCTGTGACTGCACGGGAAGTGAGCATGATTACAGTTCACCTCACAGCCCGGTTTGGTTTTACTTTGAGGCTCGGGCGTAGGGGACTGGAGGGAGCCCCTCTAACACTTTTAATACGTCCTTACCTGCTACTGCACGGCTCCTCCTTTGCGAAGCACACTTCAGCAACGATCCAGCTGCCGCATTTACTTGAACAGATGCACACTGGGAACTGTAGGCTCACATTTGACTACAGGATCCTCTCACAGCTGGGTCACCTGATCTCCCACCAATGGGAGCGCTTGACGAATTACAAAGGAGGGAGAAGGATAGGATGCAGTAACAGCGGCGTCTGAAGAAGGCGGATACACCGAAATGCATCATGCCAAGCTGTACTCGTGAATAAAGGTGTCTCCTAAAATGACCCCCGCTGTGTCCTCGCAACTTGCTTTCCAGTAAAGTGGTTTTCCTCTCATATATATATATATATATATATATATATATATATATATATATATATATATATATATATATATATAATATATATATATATATATATTCTTAACATCGCAAGCCATTACAACGCCTGCCAATTCAATGCATGACACTACAATACATGCCATTAAAATGCATACCATTACAACGCATGGCATTACAACGCATTATAAGGTAAATATTGGGGATTTTTTAGTTTTAGGGTGGGTAGGAGTTTTGCGGTACATGGGGATAGTATTTTTCAGCACTATCCAACACTTACCCTACTGTTGCACTCACTGCAGTGGGAATTGTAATTTTCACCCCTACACTTTTCAACTCTTAACCTAATGTTGCACTCACTGGAGTGGGAATAGTAATTTTCACCCCTGCACTATCCAACACTTACCCCACAGTTGCCCCAAAAGTATTATGCGTTGTAATGGTATGCATTGTAATGGTATGCGTTGTAATGGTGGTTTCTAAAAATGCGTTGTAATGACATGCGTTGTAAAATCATGCGTTGTAATGGTAGTTGCGATGTAAAAACTGCGCTGTAAAGGCATGTGTTGTAATTGTGTGCGTTGTAATATCCTATATATATATATACTGGACAGTGATTATATTTTTAGATGACGAAGGCAGCAGCACACTTGTTTTGGGAAAACTGGGAGTCTTATGGCATTATTGCAGGACTACTGTGACCGGAATGCCTGTGTGTAGGACGCCCGCAATTCAAAATTCAAATAAATCAACTGTTTTCAATGAGCCTGCTTCTTCTGTCATTTCAGCCAGTGAACGAGAGCGGAAAACACGCTCAAAACGCGAATGGCATGTATGGAGAGCTTTGGTGCATGCTGTCAACTGAGTTACCTGTGGGGATTTGTCTTTTAACCCCTCAGTGTGTGGCAGCTTCTAAAGGGCAACCTTTGTGTATGGAGATATATATATATATATATATATATATATATATATATATATATATATATATTCACTGAAAAAACCATAGGTTATAGACCATATATAGTTAGAAATTAGCATTTAAAAAACCTTATTTAACTCACACAAAACCATTGAAATTCCATATATAGTTAGTTGCACTAACTATATATCGCGCACCCGCAATCCACTGCTGATCATGTCACATATTACATCATTCATGACATGGTCAGTGACATCACTGATGACATCACTGATGACATCTCAAATGACATCACTGATGAGATCACTGATGACATCATCCAGTGACTGTGTGTTTCTGTAAAGTTTAAATATGTTTTACATATTGAAGAATGAGTAGATGTATAAGTGTCTGGACGAAGGATTTAGTAGGTGCATGACTGAATGTATGAGTGAGTGATTAAATGTGTCTCACTGAGTGCATGGGTTAGTGACTAAACTGTCTTAATTTGTGCATCATTATGTCTGTTGTTCTGTAAACTGCTGCATGTGTTGATCAGTAGCTATATGATTAACTATATGGGTTATTGATTGATTGTCTAAGTATTTGTATGGGAGACTGAGTGTGTGTGTGGCTGGCTGGGAGGTGTGTGACTCTGTGCAGATCAATGTGTACTTGTATCAATGATTGTATAAGAAAGTAAGTATGTGTTAGTATATGTTTGAAAATGTAAGGTGCTCTATGTTTAACTGTATAGACAAGAAAATGGAAGTGTGATTGATTCTTTACAGGACTGACTAGGTGTGTGAGTAACTCCATGGATGAGTGGCAGAGTGTGAGTGTCTGTATAGGTGTATGAGTGCATATGATAGTGTTGTAAAGATGAGTGATTGTATGTATGAATGATTGTATGGGTGAATGAGTGAATGTGTGTGTAGACGTAGGAATCAGTGAGTACGTATGTAGTAACTAGTATTGGTGTGTCAATGGTTTCAAAAATTATACTCTGTATTTAACACTGGGTGAAACAGAGGTTATATTAAAATGTGAGGAGATGCATTGTATTGTCACATGAATGATATCATCAGTGATGTGGTCATTGATGTCAAATGAGATGTCATCAGTGATCTCATCAGTGATGTCATTTGAGATGTCATCAGTGATGTCATCAGTGATGTCACTGACCATGTCATGAATGATGTAATATGTGACATGATCAGCAGTGGATTGCGGGTGCGCGATATATAGTTAGTGCAACTAACTATATATGGAATTTCAATGGTTTTGTGTGAGTAAAATAAGGTTTTTTAAATGCTAATTTCTAACTATATATGGTCTATAACCTATGGTTTTTTCAGTGAATTTTCAAGGTTTTGTAAATGCTAATTCCTAACTATATATGGTCTATAACCTATGGTTTTTTCAGTGAATTTCAATGGTTTTGTAATAGCAAATATCAAAACCTTTACAATGTATTCTTCTTGAAATCGAAAAATATTTTTTACATGTTTTTAATACAATTTTTTTAAAATTATTTTTATTGTTTCGCTCCCGGTACGCGAACCGGTTAGCTTCCTGTTAGCTCAATTCGGAGCCGCGACCCGGTCCGCGAACCGGTAAACGTTCCGTTTGCGCAACTGTCGCGGTAGAAAACAACATCGTGACGCGTCGCGTCAGCATGACGTTTCGCGTTGTCGCGTGATACGTCATATGACGTGCTACGTTACGCTGCCCAGAACGCTTCCCGGTTCACGGACCGGGCGCTACCCACGCAAAAAAAACAAAAAAAAAATTTGTTTTCTTTTTCCCCGCGGGGCCCTTTTAAAACCTCCACATTAAACCTAGGGGGTCAGGGAGGAGCTAGTATGCCCCCTTATGGTTATTTCCCCCTTTGTTTTGGCCTCCTCTTGTCTCTCAATCCTACCGAGAGACAAGATGGCGGCCGCTCCGGACTGTTTAGAATGTTGACAGACACCGGAGAACCAATCAGCTTCGCTACGCGAAGTTCCGATACGCGTAAGGTCCGCGAACCGGGGCGCTGCCTGGTCCGCGCTTACAGATATATATCTTTTTTTAAACGTTAATTTCTCAAAATCCACTGGAGCACATATATTGAGACCTACAAAAGGCACATCGGGCTACCAGTCCCTACAATTTTGCCAAGTTTCGTGCAAATCCATTCAGCCGTTCGGGCTAAAAGTGAGGCCAACCGCCCTATGGAAAACTCAATGTTAAAAACACGTTTTGGGACCCCCCTTTTTTCTCGACCCCCCCGGACGAACCCCCCCCAAATTTCCAGGGGCTGCTCAGAAACAAAATGTTCCATTTTCCTGAAAATTTCAGCCAATTCCGTCCACAAACGCCAAAGTTATTAGACATAGAATTTTCAAAAATCCCATAGAGAAAAAATCCTAACTATATATACCTACTGGCGACCGCCAGTAGGTAATATATATATATATATATATATATATATATATATATATATATATATATGTATATATGTATATATGTATGTATATATATATATATATATATACATATACATATATATATACATATATATATATATATATATATATATATATATATATATATATATATATATATATATATATATATATATATATATATATATATATATATATATATATATATATATATATATATATATATATATATATATACTCAAATTTGAACCATCAGTGAGCCAATTGTAAAATTATTAGATGTCAAGGTTATGGTAGAGATTAACAAACTGTTATCTAAACTCCATCGTAAGAGCACAGCAGGTAATATGCTGCTGCATACCCAGTGCAGCCATCCCTAAGCTTGATAAATGGCAGCTCCTATTGAGAATTCCTGCAGGCTCACAGGAATTGTAACTCTGACACCACTTTCAAGAGCAATGCATTGTGATGACCATGAAATTCAGGCAACAGGGATATAGTAAGTCTGTCTTACAAACTCCACTTGAGAGCACACACAATACCTGCTGAGATATTCGCATACCTTCCAAACGGGCCCAAATTCAGAGGCTCCTACAGTGGCAAGGTTTATCACCACCTTCAGCAATAAAGTAATAGAGGTAAGGAACTCTATGAAGAACAGTGGTATATTCTGAGAACGGAAAGTACCCTTTTTGAATTTCTTGAGAATCGTCCAAATATTGTAATTCTCACCTGAGGTTTTTCTGCAGGGGCGAGATGCCAGTTCCTAAGTAAAGTCCCAACTTCCCCCACCCACCAAGAATGACAAAAAATGTCCAAGCAAGAACTGGTGAGGTGGGGAAAGAGGGGAAACAAGGGAAGAGAATAGGGAAAAGAATAGACAAATGTTCCATGGCGCACTCAGGAATTAATGGTAACGTTTGGACTCTTGCTATGGGAATATTGCATGTAAAGAAAAGAATAAGAGTGTTAGTGTACATGTGTAGTTCCAATCTAATAACAAATGCTCTTATTCTAAATGTATGCACAGCTACTGCAGTAACTACCTGTGTAATTCCCCTCTTCCACTTAAGGTACAGTAATAGTAAATGCAGGATCAGATTCCAATCTATATGAGAAAAGAAGAAAAATTAGGTGAGGATAGTAGTCAGAATAGAGGACATATAACAAATGTGGGAAGTATCTATGAATTGACCTTACATCGATAAATCAGGACATCATGGAAGTCCAAAAAAACGTATATCCAAAAATAGGAGAAGAGGAACAGATTCCCACTTGGAATTGTTTCTTCAAACCAAAAATAAAGACACCTCACAACATTATGTAGACCTTTAAATATGAACTAGTTCCTTAACTTACAGTAATAACTAGTCCCTTGTTTGTATTTTACATTAAATCTACAGAAAAGTTTAACAGCTGCAAGAGAAATGCACACAGAAAATGGGATCTCCAAGCACTGCGGATTAACTCTCAGATAAGTGAACAATAGCACTGATGATAGCACAGAGAGCATTACTGCCTTATTAGTAGAAGCAGGTGCTTTAAATCCCCTTGATTTCGTTTTCTCCAGGTATCAGAGGATTCCAACAGTGACCGCAAGAATTACAATGAACAGATCCCAAGTCTGTGCGGAAAGAAGAGCTGCTACACTGCAACGCAACAGTGACAGGGCGCCCTCTGAGGATGACTACCAGTGCCCCGGGGTGCCACAGAGGTGTGTTTTGTGTCCACAAAGGGACTGAGCCCTGGCCCTCTGCCAGACCCGGAAGTAGCCTTAAGTACGCTAGCAGTGGGGAAGACGAAGTTCGGCCACATGGGAGGCGAAGAAGCAGGACGGACAGCGAAGCATCCAGAGCTAGAAGAAGCGAGTGCAGTGGCCACAGAACGGATGGGTGACAAGGAAGCAAGAGAGGAGGCAGCGGACCTGATAATTTTACAGTAATTTTCCCCTCTGAGCAACATGCACAAAGATATTGAGAAACATCTCACATGTCTATCTGATTTTTGTGTATACATTCTTGTCTGTCCCTGTGAGGAACTTTATATAGGGAGCACTACATAGTCTGTGAAGAAACGTGTGCTGGAACATATGAGAGCCATCAAGAACAAGGATAGAGTACCCGGTAGCACACCACTTTGAGGAAAAACACAAGGGTAACAGGGATCTATTACGATTTTTGCTCTGGACAGAGTGCCCAAATACTTGAGAGGGGGAGACAGAACACGTAAGTTGAGACAACTTGATTCCAAGTTCATCTTGGGATTGGATACCTACGTCCCAGTGGCCTCAATTCTGATGAGGAGATGTATATTCACGTAGACGATTAACCACACATAATATCCCTCCTCTGTAATATCTGGGATGGGGAGGTTGGATGATGTAGAATAGTTTCTTTTCTTAAAAATAGTTCACTGTGTCTTTAATAATGTATGTCAATATTAGATAATTTTTAATGATTTTAAAATGTATGTTTTATTTTGTGTTTATTTTTATACAAGGTGGGGCCTTACTTCCTGGAATCATTGGCCAGATACCTGTGTGCTGCTTGTGGTTGCCCATGGGGATGGACTCGTTTCTTCTGCTAGCTCCTTTGAGTCCAAGGAACGGACTACATAAAAGAGCTGAGATATCTCCTTTTTTCTATTTTCTCTTTAAATCTATCATTGTTTCTTCTTCTTTTTTGGAGGATATGATGTAGTTTGGCTCCTAAATAGGTCCACTAACATGTTCAGAAATAGCGGACCACTCAGGACTGCACAACACATATAATAAGAAGTGCCCAGTTGGGCTAAATTAATGTTTCAAGGATCCTTTTTTAGGATCTCTTTCTACTCCAGAGAAAAGCAATCTTGCTGTTACATGGTAGAAGTTTATGATCCACACAGGACAATAAATATGTCACACTATGGACAGAATTGCCCACATAGGCATAATTGGATGCAAAATGATAAATTAGTTATTTTTGCTGAGTGCAGTTACAACAACTCAGACTGACCATGACTCGATTAGTATGGTACATGAACCGAATAATGGCATTATAAGTGATTGGACTTCTTACATGATGATCTCTTCCAGGCCTAGATGTGTATAACATGGCTATTATACAGTAGATTTTGGACCATCAAATGCAATAAGAATATACCTAACCCAACATATTTTGAGAAACCATATGTTTTGTTAGACATGCAAACAAGCAATCTGTATCATGATGATTGTTTAGCCCCAGACACAGGTTATAAGGTCTCTCACACTGTATACCTTGGCTCCTAGATAGCTCCATCAACATGTTCCAAGATGGCCAACCACAGACAACTGCAAACCACAATTTAATTTTGATTTGCACATTCGCATTCATGAATCAAATATATAAGGTTAGATTACCAGAAGGGACCTTTGTAGTATGCACAACTAATGGGAGAAAGTCTGTCTAATGATATGACAAAGAAAACTCAAATGCTCAAAAGAAACTGTTCACCAGGTGTATATAGCTTGCCCAATACCCGGTATAAGAGAAGTCTCCATCAGCCCACCCATTTGGCGGAGCTTCGTCATTTGGAAGACTATGAGAGGACGGTCAATTGTAGCCAAATGTTGCTCCAGGGCTAACATAAATAGGTACCTGACCACATACTCCGAATGATCTCAGCCACAGTAATTGTTCAAGATATGAGACAACCGATGGAGTGCAGTGCAAGTGATAAACGGGTGCAAGATAAAATTGACTAAAAGGACAAAAAATAAGTTTATTAAGTATTGTCCAAATGCCATACAATAAAATCGCCTGATAGTATGGAACAAATTTACTATCTCCTGGCAAATAGTGAGGTCGACATGTTTCAGCCGTGTGGCCAACTAGCCCGGCTTTCTTCAGGACCTAGTAGATGTTGAATGCTACTGCAGGACAAAAATTCTTTGGTGAAATGTGTTGCACATGTAAATTTACACGTAAAAGAATTTAATAGATCAGTGGTTTATTACCACCCTACCAGACATGAGTCCCATGCGTGTGTAGGTAAGAACTATCTCTTCATTCCCAGCTTTCTGTGGGAGTAAGCCCCACCTCATCCGGCAACTGCTCGGTGGTTGAGGCCCCGCTCTGTCCGTCGGTACCCCCTTGCGATCTGCAATTCTTTTTTTAATCCTGGGTGCCATTCCTGAAAAGTTTTTTTCTTCTTGAATTTTTGTGGTTTCAGAAGGAAGTTTTGTGCACTTCTTGTAGATCTTGATCCTCCAGAAATAGTGAGTTTTTGTGTGAGATAACGGTGTACTATGATGTAGGGCCTTGTGCGTCATGCAAGCTATTTTCAGGTGGATTCTGGCTTCAAATGGCAGCCAATTTAAAGATTTCAGATCAGGGGAGATTTGGGCCCTTTTTTTCGAGCCAGTGATGAGTCTCGCTGCGGCGTTGGTGGAGGCTCTAGGAGGAGCTGTGGAGGTTTTGGGAAGACCGCATAACAAGACACTGCCATAGTCCAACCGCAGTAGAACTAAGGCCTGCTAACTTGAAGTCAATTGGGGGTAGGAAGGGCTTAAGCTTTCTTAGTGTGTTGATCTGAAAGTTTGCTCCCTTCTCTGCATTACTAATATGCTTCTGCATATTGAGGTTACAATCCAAGGTTATACCCAGTGATTTCGCCGAGTCCACAATGGTTGGTCGAACATCTAGTGCTGTAAGGTGTTTTATCAGATTGTGCATAGTGGGGACTTTGGCGGAGAGAGCAATGAGGAGGAATTCAGTTTTTGAGGCATTCAGTTTGAGGTGATTCACAGCCAGCCAAGTTTGGGTGGTCTTAAGAGTATTGTTGAGCAAAGTAATGTCGTCCAAGGTATTGATCTTGAGGTAGAGTTGGGTATCGTCTGCATACATGTGGAATTGCACGTTGGATGTTTGTAACAGATCGGTAAGAGGTTCCATGAAGAGGTTGAAGAGTGTAGGGGATAGTGAAGAGCCTTGTGGGACTCCTAGCATGACCAGAACTGACTTGGACAGTGTGTTGTTGATCTTGAATTTTTGAGTCCAGTTTTGCAAAAAGTAGGTGAACCAATCGAGCACAGGACCTGAAAGACCCATTCTGTGTTTCAACAGTGTTCGTGTTTGACCGTGTTGAATGCTGAGGAGAGGTCTAATAGGATGAGGAGACATGCTTCATTACGATTAAGGAGTTGAAGTGCATCATCAATGATGTGTGTCATAGTTGATTCAGTGCTGTGATTTGCACGGAAGCCAGATTGGTGTTTATTTAGGAGGTTGAAGTGGTCGATATGTTTTGTAAGTTGGTGATGAACACATTTTTCCATAAGTTTGGCCAGGGGGGGAATATTGGAGATAGGGCGGTAGTTGTTGAGGTCCATGGGGTCAGCTGTTGGTTTCTTAGGGATGGGAGATACTTGCCCTATCTTTAGTGAGCCAGGGATGCAGCCTTGTTGAAGAGAGCTGTTGATGATTTTGGTCCATAAAGGTAGTAACATCGGAGTAAAATCTTTAACCGCCTTTGCGGGGAGAGGGTCAGTGAGGTGATTGGAAGGTTTCAAGGCACTGAGAAATTTGCCTCTAGCTTCTTCAGAATAGGAGTGAAAGTATGCCCAAGTTGCATCATTTTTTACTGTAAACTTGGATGGGATTTGTTGAGAAGCGTTTGGGAGTGGGGGATTTGGTGAGGGGGCAAGAATGAGAAATTAGGTCCTTGAGGAGATCTTGCTTGATGTTCTCTGACTTTAGGTTAAAGTGGTTAGAAAAGTCATCACAAGATGGTTGTGGGTGAGTTAGATCAAGAGGCCGTTGAGGTTGGTCCTTAGATTGCGATTGGATTCATTCAAAAAGTTTTTTGGGTCGATTTCTTGCCTGGTCAAGTTGTTGGCTAAAGAAGTCTGCTTTAGTGCATTTGACCTTACGAAAATAAGCATTTCTCTTTCTTTTTAAAGTCAGGAGGTGCTTTGCGGTTGGTACAGATCACCAGTTGCGTTTGGCAGTTCTGAGAGAACGTCTGTCCTTGTTAAGGAGACCGTTGAACCAAGGTTTAGAGTCTTTCGTGGAGACTCTCTTTAGTTGCAGGGGAGCAAATTCGTTAATTATCGTGGTCATGGAGTTTAGGTAGTGGTTGGTGAGGTCGGTTACGTTAGAAGTTCCAGCAGGGGGTAGAAGTAGATTCTTGCTAGAGGCAGGTAAAGTGTTTGTATGAGCTTTTTACAGTCCCTTTTCCAAACCTTAGGTTTTGTAGCTTGGGCAGAGGTCAGCTTAATTGATTCATTGATGAAGAAGGTGATGATGTGATGATCAGACCAGTCACAAGGGAGGATCGATTCAAGATGGGTGGAATCAATCTTAGAGATTATTAAGTCCAAGATTGCGCCTTTGTTGTGTGTAGGACTATTGCATAATTGGATGAGGTCTAAGGCGTTGAGGAAGTTTTTGAGGCTGTTGACCACTGTGTCACTAGGGTCATTCCAGTGGAGGTTAAAGTCACCAAGGAAAATGTGCATATTTCGTCGACCGGTGAGTGATGTGATCAGGTTCATTAGGTGTTCGGTGAATAGTAGGTTATCTCCAGGTGGGTGGTATATGATGTGGAGCGAGCAAACAGGTTTACCATTACTATTGAGGTCGAGGCTGAAGTATTCACAGGAAGGGAGTAACAAGGGTATAGCTCTGTTTATGGTGATGTTGCTCCGGTGTATACATGCAAAACCCCCTCCACTCTTTCCCCCCGCCCTGTCTAGTCTGATGATGTCATAGTTAGGGGGAACTAGGATGTCGATGAGGGTCGAGGAAGAATCTGTAAGCCATGTTTCAGTGAGAATGATGAGGTCAAGGTTAGCCGAAGTAATGAGGTCGGCTATGTCAGTTGCGTGTTTCAATGCTGATCTACAATTCAGGAGTGAGCATTTAAGACGGGGGGTGGCAGGGGGTGAGGTGTGTTCCTGGGTGAGTGGGACATTACAAAGATTATTGACGATGACTCCTCTGTTGTTGTGAGTTGAGGGCCTGTGGGGGTTTGCAAGTATAGAAGGGATGAACATATGTGTGTGAGAATCGGTGGTAGTAGAGGGCAGTTCGTAGGAGAGCAGGAGAGAGAGAAGATCGGTCTCGGAGAGATGGTTGTTAGTACGCGATGGGCGGGAGGGAAGGTTGCGGGAGGGTACTGATAACCATCTAGGAGCCATGTGTTTGGTGCTATGGCGGTGTGAGGGGGACTTGTTAAGAATGTTGGATCTTGGGAGACTTGGATGATTCGATAGCATGATTTCAAAGGCGTGGAGGTCTTCTTTGATTAGATGAAGTGTGGAGATGATCTCATCGAGTCTAGTGTCTTCTGGGGTTATGTTGTTGGGGGAGAGGCGATGGGCGTGTGTGTCTGGGGTGTCATCTGGATGGGTGAAAGTGCTGGTGCCGGGGTGCGTGCGATCATCTGTGTAGCTGTATGCGTGTGTGGTAGGGATATTGATGAGGATGGTTGGGTAGAGGATTTGTCACGGCGGTGGGCGCAGGCGGGAGTTGTGGAAGGAGGCTTATGTTGTTCAGAGGGTGAACTTGTGTCTGTTAATTCAGGGAATGGACCGTGGCGTGTATGGCACAGAGCTGTGGTGGTCTTGTTGGCTTGTGTTAAGTACATGAAAGGTGTGGTATAGCGAATAGGGGAGGGAGGGGGAACTATGGTGGTTCCCGAAGTGGGTTCCGTTGCTAATGAGGGTAGGTGATTAGGATAGTCGAGTTAGAGGGGGGTAGGTTGAGTTGTTTGAAGTCGATGTTAGATGTGGTGTTGTGAAGTGTGACTGTGTTGTGGGGAGAGATGATGTGGGGGGGATAGAAGGGGAGTAGGGAGTAGGGGTGGGGAGCTGTGGTCAGGCCTAGAGAGGTAACCATAGAAGTGTGAGGTGTAAGGGTGGTCTCGGCCATGATGGGTAGGGGGAGCTTGAGCTGTATCGGTGTGGAAATGTTAGTAGTGTAGGTGGGGGTTGGGGTGGACGTCCGGATGACTGGGGTCACGGAAGCAGGTAAAAAAGAGGAATCAGAAGGGGGGATAGATGTGGAGTAAGGGTGGAGAGCTATGGTCCGGCCTAGAGTGGTATCTGTAGAAGTGTGATGTGCAAGAGTGGTCTCTTCCTTGGTCATGATGGGTAGGGGAAGCGTGAGCTGAATAGGTGTGGTACTCCTGGTTGTGTAATTGGGGGTGGACGTTGGGGTAACTGGGGGCGTGGCAGCTGGCAGGTCATAAGAATCAGAAGCCTGCGGTAGACGGGAGGAGGGGGAGGGCTATGGATGTGTCATCCATACTAGTGTTGGTGAGAGTGTAGGTGGGAAGTGGGGCAATTTGCGGTTTATCCACTAGTTCTTTATTGATAGGGAAGATGCTGTCTAGGAGGTTTAAACTACGGTCAGTGGCTTGTATGAGGATGGTACCATTATTATAGATAGTGATTGTTGCTGTAGCTTGAAAGAGCTGGGAAGGGGCAATATATATAGCTAAACCGTGTGCCGATTTTCTAGTGGAGGAGATAGGAAAAGTGACTAGGAATACTTTCCTCCATTGTGCTCTCCATTTAGTGTGAAAGATGATGTCTATGGTTGAGTGTCCGTTGCGTAGTGAGAAGTAGGGATCAGCGAAGAGGGTTTCAGAGTGCGATTTGATGATGTTGTGTTTGAACCGTTTGGCCGATTTTTTTAAAAGGCCAGGGGGGTAAATGATGTTGTGTGTGTGAATGCCTGTGAGCTCCATGGTATGGGTGGGTGAGTAGGCGATGCTGGAGGAGCACCGAAGAGACACAAGGACTTAGGGATGCAGGTGCCAGGGGGATCCTAAGAAGGAGAAAGGGGGGAGGAGGGAAAGGTGTGTTAGGGTGGAGGAATTGGATATTGAGGGGAGTGGTGGTGGTTGGATAATGGTCTGGAGGTAGGAAACTGTTAGAAACTGTAGACCTAGTGATTGGATCTGGGGGGGTCAGGTGCAGGGTAGGCTGACGCGTAGGCTCAGTAAAAGGCAGGGATAAAGAGGCAAAGAGAAACTAACCTGAAAATAGGAGGTGGATAGGTAAGTGATTGAGGTTTAGGTGATGTCCCCAAGTGTAATGGTCATTCCAATATGGCCGCATCCTTTGTAAGGATCCTAGAAGGTAACTATGTAGTCCTTTGTCTATTTCTATGATGGTCGTCCTGTTTTACTTTCCATCTGTCTAGTGATGTGAATAGTCCTTTTTCAGTTGTTAGTTTGATATTCCATGTAGTCCTGTGTCTGTTTACAAAGAGGTTGTCTTGTTTCCCTTTGTCTATTTCTATGATGGTCGTTCTGTTTTACTTTCCATGAGGTAGTCTTGTTTCCCTTTCCTTTAGGCATAGGATGTATTTAGCCCTTTTTTTCTTTTTCTCTTTTCTCAAGTGTTCTGTTGTGAGACAATGGGGTAGGTGGTGGACTCTGATAGGAGAGAGGCCACTCAGGGGTTGGACCCATCTCCAAAGATGCCCATATGGTCGGCCATTTTATTAGAACTAAAAATAAGTTCGAAGAACCCAGCAAGCCAGCCCAGTAAAATAAATACGAATAAAAGCTAAAAATAAAGATCAGAAATAAAAATGAAAATTACAAATAGAGGCAATATGGTTTTCGCGAAGTCGCCAATATGGGCATTGTACAATGTCTTCGTAGAGATGCAGAGAACATCAGGACCTCCCTGAAATGATCGATGGCTCCATTGGAGCTGTGGAGGAAAGCCTAAACAACCACTTCCAAAGGGATCCCCAGAGGCGGTCAAATCGCTGTGCAATCGGTAAAGTCAAACGAAAACAATGTCAGGGGGCGGGGCGGGGCTGGGCAGTGTCTTGTTCCTCGGAGCCTTCGCTCACAGCCAGGCCCCCAGTCCCTCGCGGGGATCACTGCGCAACGACCACGCTTCCCCCGAACCGCCGAGGGGCACCACACATGGACAGAACGCTAATCACTTGGCCCCCCCGCGGAGCTCTCGGCGCGATGTCAGCGCCTCCTTAAGATCCGCTGAGCGGTGCTGCGTTCCCACCTGGCCCCTGGCTACTCAACCTATGCGGGGAGAGGCAGGCGCGATGAACATTAATCCCGCGGGGAGAACCCAATGCACTCTGGCTTCAGGGTATCGGTCCTCCCGCGCCGCGATGCAACGATGGAGCGCCCTGCCCTGGAATGACCCTGCTGCTCAGGGGGCAGCCCACAACCTCGTTCGGAGGTTCTCAGGGCTCGCCCCAGGGGACTCCGATCTAACTGGCCCACTCCCCCTACAGCAGGGTCAATCAATCTGTCAGGCTCACCCAGACTCCTCCGGTAGTCGTCGGTTCCGTCTCCGTCCCCCGGGGTGGTGATCCTCGGCAGAAGCTCCGACAAGATGGTCTCCTCCGGCAATAGATCCTCAACTCCGTGGGAAGTCCAGGTGAGAGATGTAAAGTGCAATATAATCCTGTTACGCTGTTTATTTCCTGTTACACTGTAAATTTCAGTTAGCTTGGAGACTGCCGCTAACAGGGATATTCCGGGAAAGGAATCCCAAGTCGGTCATCTTAGGAGTGGTGTGGTGCGTTGTGGTGTGTCATACAGTAAAGTGCAGTAAAGTGACATAGAGTGGCGTAGAGGCAGCTGTGTAGAGTGTCATAGACTGCAGTACAGTGTCATACTGCAGTAAAGTGTCGTAGAGTGTCATACAGTGGAGCATTGTAGAGTGGAGTAGAGTGGAGTGGGATAGAGTGGAATGACATAAAGTGGAATGTCATACAGTGTCATAGTGTACAGTGTCGTGATGTAGTGTGTGGTGGCATACAATGTCGTGGTGTAGAGTGTCATATCATAGAATGGAGAAGCGTAGAGTGGGATGGTGTACAGAGGAGTGACATAGAGAGGAGTGTTGTGTCATAGGGTAGATTGTAGTTCAATAGAGTATAGAGGCATGTCATGGAGTAGAGTGGAGTGGCGTGTCATAGATTGTGTTGTCGTAGAGAGTTGTAGAGTGGAGGGGCATAAAGTGGAGTGCTGTAGAGTGTAGTGGCATGTCATGGAGTGGAGTGGCATGCATTAGAGTGGAGTGGCATCTCACAGAGTGGACTGAGGTAGAGTGTCATTGAATGAAGTGGAGTGTCATACAGAGAGAGCAGTGTCATATGGTACAGTCGAATGGAGTGTGATACGGTGGGGTGAAGTGACTTTAAAAGGAGTCAAGTGGCATGGAGTGGCATAGAAGGAGTTTCATAGAGTGAAGTAGAGTGGCAAAGACTGCAGTAGAGTGTCACAGAGTGGCATAGAGTGGAGTAGAGTGTCATAGAGTCGAGGAGCGTAGAGTGCAGTAGAGTGTTGTAGAGTGGCATATTGCAGAGTGGCATGTAGTAGAGTGAAGTGGCGTCTTGTAGACTGGAGTGCCATAGAGTGGAGTATTGTAGAGTGGAGTGGCATGTCATTCAGTGTCATAGACTGGAGTAGAGTGGTATACAGTGGAGGGGCATAGACTGGAGTAAAGTGTTGCAGAGTGGTATAGAATGTATTGGTGTGATACAGTAAAGTGGAGTAAAGTGTCATACAGTGGCATATCATACAGTACCTTGGAAGGGCGTAGATTGGAATGGTGTGGAGGGAAGTGGGATGTTGTAGAGTGGAGTGGCATGTCATAGAGTGGAGTGGCTTGTGGTAGACTTTACTGGTGTATCACAGAGTAGAGTGGAGTGGCATACAGTGGAGTAGAATGCTCAAGAGTGGTGTAGAGTGGCGGGGGGCGTGGCCAGCAGCATGCGAGACTAGACGTGTCTCCCGGGAGCTCCCGGCCGACGTCTAAAGATCCGACATACTTTCCACCTACACAAACGAAAACTCGCCCGAACACAGTGGGGGATCACCTGGAGAGGGACAAGAGGTCCGCTCCACACAAACGGAGCCGCTGGAGTGAGCAGCGCCGAGTTATATGCGGCATTCATGTGCGAGGGGAGGACGCCGAACAAGATGGCGGCGCAGTGAATAATCAAGGAGGAAGAACACCGCCTGCCTGGGCGACTGCACCCGCGGTGGCGGAGAACGGCAGGTGAACCCGGGAGGGGCCGAGGTAACACCGGGAGTGGCCGGCCGTCCCGACGATTCAAGATCCGTCGTGAGCCAGAGGTGCACCGGCGGGAACAACTGCCCCACGGACGTGGGGTACACGGTGCCCAGAACCGGAAGGACACGTAAGCAGGCGCCCAGAATAGGGAGTGAGTAGGACACCGGACCGCCGACTGGGGCGCCCGGGGCGGAGGATAACGCCGGGGCGCGAGGCGCCCTTTCTTAAGATGGCGGGCGCCGCAACCTGCTGACGAGCGGAGGACAGCCCGGAGGAGCTAGCGGCAAGAATACCTGCCTTCCTGTCCGTCGCCGGTGAAGAGTCGGCTCAGAGGAGGTACCTGGGGGCGGCCGGTGCCGGAGAGACGCAGGGGCAGAGACAGCGGAGGCGCCCGTACTTTACTAAGATGGCGGCCACTGTTCCGGCGAGCTCCGGGGCGTGAGGAGGGCGACCAACCAGGGGACCGGCGAGGCGGAGGGAGCAAGGCCGCGCAGTGAGGTGTACGTGGCAGCCTAATACGCCGGAGGGGGAGACTGGGACAGAACCCCCCCCCCCCTCGCAACTACATCCGGAGTGGAGGCTTGGAAGCAAGGGAACCGCCGGCACAAAATTGACGGAGCTGAGCTCCAGGAGCTGAACTGCAGACCGGAATCCCCATACTGCCACACAGGTCCCTGGGGGTAGAAACCACTCACACAGATCACACTGGGGGAAGACACCCGATGAGCTACGCGGCCCACGTTTGGTAGCACTGGGGTGGTGAGCTTGAAGCGATAGCCGCAGCACGGGCACGGTGGCGAGTTGGGGCGACAGCGGGGACACCGGATGCAGCGCTGCCACTGCCGTGCCACTGGAGCCTGACCCTCGCCCGTTGGGGTACAGGGGCCGCGGACCACAGAGCGGCACAGGAGTCCAGAAGGGGCATTGACGGACCGACCAGAAGGGGACAGGATGCCAGGCGAGTGCACAACGCGGATCGGTTATCGAAGGGGGTGAGCGGTGGGGCCGACCAACACAGAGAGCCGGTCTCGGCGAGTGGACAAGAGGTGGACACCCCTCGGCGCAAGCGACGCACTGTGAGGAATACTACGAGGAGGCAACCAAGTCGAACCGGCGCTCACGCCTAGGCAAAGGGCGCACCAATAACTCAGCAAAGATGGTGAAGAAAGATCACCCCCCACCCAAGACCCCCAAACAGGGCACGCTGGACACCTTCGCAGCACCGAAAACATCCAGAGACAACGCGAGTGCCGCAACAGAGGGAGCCACTGACACGGACAGGCTACTAGCAGCGATCCAGGCGTCTAGAACTGACATACAGGACTCCAGAGCGGCGTTGGAGGTGAAAATTGGGGAGGTAGGCTCGGAGGTCACGCTCCTGCGGCAGGATTTCAAGAACCTCTCCGCCAGAGTGACCGAGACTGAAACACGCATTGGTGAGGCGGAAGACTCGATCACGACACTCAAGAAAGATATGGCGGAGCTTCAGGCATCACACAGACAGCTCCTCTGAAAGGTGGATGATGCGGAAAATAGGGCCAGGCGCAATAACCTCCGCTTTGTGGGATTTAGAGAGGGGATCGAGGGGAACAATATGGCGGCATTCTTGCATACATGGCTTACGGTCACATTCACAAACACCCCCTTCTCGTCCTGCTTTGTGATCGAAAGGGCGCACAGGGCGCTCCTTGCGAAACCCCCGGAGGGTGCCAGGCCCAGACCTGTGATCGCCCGCTTCCTGAACTTCGCGGACAGAGACTTGATATTACGTGAAGCGAGAAAGATGGGCAACATCCGACTGGAGAACACCAACATATTGATCTTCCCAGACTATAGCCAGGAGGTCCAGCGACAGCGGCGCTCCTTCGACGCAGTGAAAGTTAAATTGAGGTCATTGAACATGAAGTATATGCTGCTCTTCCCGGCAAAGCTCAAGATCATATACAAAGACAAAGCACACTTTTTCACCCACCCGGACGATGCATGGGAATGGCTGGAGGAGCGACCGATCCTTAACAGTCGGGAAACTGCGGGGAGAGAGGAACTAGCGAAAGCGGCACAGGCAAAGGCGCGGTGGGGCTCACCGCAACGGCAGAGGAGGAAATCTAGGAGACTACACTCGAGATACACGGGGACCCCGTACCAGCCACACCCGTCGGCAGGCGCTAGGAGAGGGAGATCGGAGTCACCGGGGACGTCGAGCAGAGCGAACATGTCACCATCGAGGCACCGGGACCAGGCCTGTTCGGAGGGGGAAGGAGAGCGCATCAGGGACTCGGACAGGAATGATGAGATGTCGGACAGTGACCAACATTCCTTACATCCACTGGAAGCAGAGATACGGCAGTTAGAACGGGACATTCCTGATAAGAACTGCAGCACGGTACCGACCACGCAAGACTCACACTCCTGACCAGGGAAGAGGTGGACGGCTGAATGGTCGGTCGGGACACGGATATGACACGCAAGTGGCCACAACCCTTTTTCGTTGTTGTTTTATTTTCCTTTGTTACCCTTTTCTGTTTACAGGAACAGCGCATTGTTTAGTTTGACAGTTGTTCCGTGAGAGTTTGTGAGGGAGGGTATTGTGGGTTGGCGACAGACCTACTCCTACTGAAAGTCATGTCCCGCTTGGGGGCACATCTGGATGGGGAGGGAGGTGGGGAGGGGGAGGAGGGTGGGGGTCTTCTAGTTTGTTGGGGTTGGCGAGTGGGTAGGAACACAAGTTGGGGATCTTGGGGGGGAAGTTGGTTACTGGAATACTCATGGGGAAACAGTCAGATGCACAATAATCCACGTGGTCGCAAACAGATGCTATGGTCTCCTACTGACCTTCAGACAAACGACACAGTATGGCAGATACACTGATTACTACTGAGAGACATCAGAGGGGGCTCTCCATTCTGACGTGGAATGTCAATGGCCTAGGGTCCAAAATAAAGAGAGGATTGGTAAACTCGTACATCAAAAGGGTCGCCCCAGACCTTATCCTCCTACAGGAAACACACCTCAGGGCAGGAAACTGCACGTTCATGGCGAGGGGGAGGTATAAAGTACTGACTCACGCGGGCTATACGTCAGGAGCCAGGGGAGTCGCAATCCTAATCAACAAAACACATCCCTTTACCGTCACACGCTCGTGGAGCGATCCACAGGGGACATACGTGGGAATACAGGGGTTATGGAACAGGCTGCATATGACAATTATCTCAGTATACGCCCCGCCAAAACTCCAATCGCGCACACTCAGGGAAATAGCATCCATCCTATTGGACACGGCTGACACGATGCAGATAGTGGGGGGGGACTTCAACGACGTCATGTCAGAAGAACTAGACCGTTCAGGTGCAACACGCAGAGGGGGGACACAAACGGCGTTGGCACAATACATGGCGGAGATGGGACTCACCGATACATGGCGCTGGCGACACCCGACACAGGAGACGTTCTCCTTTTACTCAGGGGCCCATAAAACCTTCTCCAGGCTAGATTACATTTTCATGGCAAGGCAATACCTGGCGGAGGGTGACGTGTTCGCCTACAAAGCACGGGGGATATCTGACCACTCGCCTCTGTACGCACACTTAGGGAAAAACACGGTGAGGCGAGAGACTGAGTGGCGCTTGGCAGCTTGGGACATACAAACCCCCGAGATAACACGAGGACTGAGGGCAGATATAAAGGTATATGTGGCGGAGAACGAGGGTTCTGTAGACTCCAATATTACCTTCTGGGAGGCAATGAAACCGGTGCTGAGGGACAGAATCAGAGGGAGACTACGGGATGAGCGCCATAAACGGCACAGGGAGGCGGCAGGTCTAGAAGCTGCCATCCTAGCGCTAGAAAGGGAATACCATGTACACAAAGGGGAAGGCGTACTGAGGCGGTTGCAAGACAAACAAAGGGAGTATAGGCAATTGGTCTCTAATGAGGCGAAGACACAATCACTAGCAACACTGCACCGCCTATACGATGTCGGTGACAAGTCAGGCAAACTTCTGGCATGGCTCAGCAGGAAAGAACGAGCAGCAAGGTGGGTGGAAAAGATCAGGAGGGGCGGGGGCATCATGGAAACTACAGACAAGGGCATAGCAGAGGAGTTTGCACTCCACTATGAGGATTTCTATAGAGGCAGAGACCTCGGAACAGTTGGCGAGGCCCTACAGTATATGGAAGATGTGGATATCCCAGTACTGGAGGCAGAACTCAGCGCCCCTTTGGAGGCGGACATCACATTGGAGGAGGTTAGAGTAGCCATAAACAAGTTAAAAACGGGGAAAACACCGGGACCCAACGGGTTTCCGGTGGAATTTTTTTTAAAAACGGCCGACTTGCTGACGCGCCATCTGTTGGCCCTCTATGTTGAAGCTTACGAACTGGGGTCACTCCCACGAGACCTCACACTGGCGACCATAGTACCGATCCACAAACAGGGCAAGCCAGAGGAGGATTGTGCCTCGTACCGCCCAATCTCATTGCTGAACATGGAGGTGAAAGTGCTGGCCACGATTCTAGCGACACGTCGTTCCTGACCTTATACACACGGACCAGTCGGGGTTTCTGCCGGATAGAGCAACAAAGCTTAACCTCCGACGGACGCACAACTGGCTTCAAGAAGTGAGAGATAGGACGGAACCGCACTGGTTCCTGTCCTTGGACGCTGAAAAAGCGTTTGACGCAGTACACTGGCCCTTTCTCATGGCGGCGCTTAGGCGGTTTGGTTTTGCTCCACACTTCCAGAAATGGATAGGGCTGCTGTACACGGCGCCGAGAGCGCGGGTACGAGTTAATGGATGGTTATCACGTGAATTCCGGGTAGAGAGGGGCACCAGACAAGGATGCCCGCTGTCCCCGCTACTCTTTACACTCACGATAGAAATATTGGCGGCCAAAATTCGGCAGAACCCAAGGATCCATGGTTTTACATGGAGTACTTCAGGGGAGGCACAGGAAAAGGTTTCATTGTATGCCGACGATGTCCTACTGTACATTACGAAACCCGAGGTCTCAGTGGGGACGTTGTTCAGAGAGTTGGAGGGCTTTGGGGCAATGGCAGGCCATACCATCAACTGGCACAAATCGGTCTTGTACATGCCACAGGGACCAGTGACAGACGTGCCTCTACCGGACCGTTTGCTCACGACCACGGAAGGGTTCCAGTACCTTGGGGTCTATATCACTCTGGACAAACGGCGCTCGTTTCAGACCAACGTAGAACGAATAATGAAAGAGGCAGTAGAGGATATGACGAGATGGAGGCAGCTACCGCTCACCCTCCTGGGTAGGGCGGCGATGTACAAAATGATTACTTTACGGAAATTCCTCTACGCACTTCAGAATGAATACTACCCACTCCCGACCGCCACGATCGCCAAAATCCATGCAGACTTACGATCGTTCCTATGGTTAGGCAAACAACCACGCATCGCACTCCAAACGCTCCAACGGCACCAATACAATGGTGGGATCTCCTTGCCGAACCTGGAGGCATATTACTGGGCGGAACACTTGACCCCCATAAATGACTGGTTACATACGCCGGCGGACCACCCGACATATGCATTAGAAAGACATAACTTGTCTGCACACAATATTCTTCACTATATGTATGGAGGGAGGACAGGGAGGAAGCTCCTGCCCGCTACCATGATCACGATTCGAGCATGGATAAGGGCCACGAGGGCCACGGGGTGGGAGGAGAAACCTACACGCCAGACACCACTGTGGCACTGCAACTGGTTCACGGAACTTCAAAAACTGGAGGGCTTCCATAGGTGGGACGATATAGGGATATCTACCATCGGGGACGTGATCAGGCAGGGTGAGTTGAAGACTTTTGCGATGCTCCGGGAGGAGTTTGGATTACATCACACACAACAGTACAAATACCTGCAGCTAGTCCATGCTTGGCAAGCACAGAAGATAGCACTACAAGATATACCGGAGTACTCACCCCTAGAAGGGAGACTCTTGAAGGAACAAATACTACACCAGGCAGTGTCCCTCACATATAAAACACTCACAAATAATATGTTTGGAAGTTTGCCGACACTCAGGGGCAAGTGGGAGGCGGAAGTGGGGCAATTGGAAGATTTAGACTGGGAGCTGATCCTGATGCACCCCCGGGAAGTGGCCATTAAGTCACGGCTGAGGCTGATTCAATTGAATGTGCTGCACAGGACGTACTTTGATAGGAGGCGTCTCCTCAGGATGGGAAAAATAACAGACGACACCTGTCTTCGTTGCAGGGCCGAACAGGGGGACTTCTACCACACAATCTGGTCCTGTGCGGAGATTCAACAGTATTGGTCTCACATCTTCACGGAACTGGGGGAGGTACTGGGTGTAGAGCTGACACTGGACCCGAAGCTGGCACTACTGGGACTGGTGACCGAAGTAGACCTGCCGCGCCCGCATATTATTTTCTTGGTGCTGGCATTAGTAGTGGCGAAAAGGGACATTGCCAAATACTGGGGGGCAGCGGAAAGGCCAGAAGTAGAGGAATGGAGGAGAGGGCTGGACCTCTATATGGCTGCAGAACGAGTGACGTACAAAGCGAGAGGTTGTCCCAGAAAATTCCGAAAGGTATGGGGTAAATGGAGACAATACCATGGCCTAGAAGCCGGGCGCTTGGGAGGTCCTTCATAGGCGAACGGTGTGCAGAGGCGGGAAAGGGAGACCACCTGATGCAGATATGTAATTGGGGGCACTCTGGTACGCTGAGAAATTTAGGGTCACAACACATGTAAGGTTATGTACAGTATCATGGGATAGGAGACGAGCATCAGCAGGGTGGGCACGAAGGGTATTGATGGACTAGTGCCACTTAGTTGGCCGCGCATGTGACCGAACTGTAACCGCATTGAGATGGAAACCAACCAGTTTGTAGATAGGGGAGGGTGGGAGGGGGGGGAGTTGTGGGGGGAAAATAACTCAAAAAGCAGGTTCGGGGAGTTACTTAAAGAGCTCGCACGTCATGAAATAACTGCAAGTTACTCAACGAAAACAAAAGTCGCCGCCCGGCCCCCGGGCTGTGGGCTTGAAGGCTGTGGAGATAGAACCATGATGTAAGTTTTCTTATGCTGAATCTGAGCTTGCTGTGACTATATTCTTTTCCACCTGCACAAAAATAAAAATTAAAAAAAAAAAAAAAAAGTATCCCCAGTTCGAAAGATCAATGAAGCGTATAATTTCTGTGACCTGTGCCTCTCCCGTGCTCACAAATGTCCGTAAATAAGTGGGAGCCAGCGGCCACGTCACTTGGACCCTGAAATTAAAATGCTTGCCTGCAAGACAATAAACACCAGAAAACATAACAGGAGCGGGGATGGTTCTTGCTAACATAATTATACATCTATATGTGCAGGAGAAAAGAAAAATGGTTGCTCCGGGAATGATTTCGCATCTGTGGTGGATTGTCACTCGGTATATTAATAAGCTTCTGCTTATTGTAAATAAGAATTGTTTCTGCACAATTAATTGTAAATATAAGTCACTTTGGGTGTTCACAAAAAACCCCCTCTTTCAGCTGCACAAATGCCCCGGTTTAAGGCACTGCCTCCACATCACTGAGTAAATGCCGAATAAAATGCGCTGGTTGGTAAAATGTAACAATAAAACCCCAAATACTGTACAAAATGTAACGATAAAACCCCAAATACTGTACAACCAGCCACTCTAATATGGCGGCGAAAATGATTCTATGAAGCCCGGTATGACTATTTCGGACCCCTATCACGTGACTCAGTATCTCCACACACACGTGATACACGAATTGCCCAATAAGCAGCGACTAGTCTTCCAACACGGAAGCAATCCTGCTGAGCACAACGCGCCATCGATGCACGAAAAACTACCGGTACCTCGAGGTAAGCCTTGACTACTCTTGAGAAAGAGTTTACAAGTCCCATATTTCCCGCTAAGATCGTTATTCTGTCTCACTACAGCGGACCTTTAATTTTCGGGCCCCAATGAAGGATACCAGCGCTGATTTTCGAATTGTAGTAGGAATTATCTCTACTGCAGCTAAGTATGCTTTCCTTTTAACAACCACGGCGCATATAATTTAAAATTAAGTTTAAAATTAAGTATAGATTAAATCGTGTCTCACTCCCGCCCTTTCTCCATTCCAGATTTAAATCGGAATTCCGTACCCAAAAAAAAGGGAGATCAGAATATATCGAATGTGGGTCCTAGTTAATACCCACCATACATCAACACAGGTGCCGTGGGGACAAGCATTGAAATGTTACTGAATTCACTTGAAACTCAGCATTATTTTATTTGACCTCTTTTAATTAAATTCAACTTTTTCAGACCCCTTTACAGAAGTTATTTTTGTGCAGAAAATCCTTTTAAAGCGCAAAAACACTGGGAAAAGTATTACAAATCCCGAGGGACTAGATTCCAAGGTAAAAGTTTGCTGAGAACAATCATTGCGCTAACAGCCCCGGGAGAACACCCTTCTCACTTTGGCTCTAATTCTGTCCTTACAGTCCAACCAGACCCCAGAAATTGGCGCCACAACCAGAACCTCATCCTTGCTGTGTTTATTTGAAGTCCAGCTCGGAATCCAACCTTTAAACATGGTAAATGATTGAACCATATGCCAGTCCTTGTTTTCATTGAGAAATTAATAACTTAATAGTATTAGTAACAACGAGGCTCTCCCACCTTCTGCCAACAGGATGTCGTGCTATTGCCCTAACTATTGAAGACATCCAACAAGAAAAAACCCCAATAACAGATACAATTCTGGTATGTGTTATATACAGCGCATGCTAGACACCTCCCCTGACTATGCTACACTCCCATCGTTGTTTATTAAAATCACAATTCACTCCTGGCCTAATTCTCCAACACGGCCACCACGTCACTACCTCGACCTCACCTCTCCCAAGAAGTATAGGTCACATCACAAAGAAACCCCTCGAGATACCACCAAACGGTCAAAAAAGATTCTTCACATGAATGGCACGGAATGCACACGAAATGCACTGCGATTCCGAATACAGTAACTGGAGAGCAAAAACTGTACATGTCTTTTTTAATCACTGATTATACTTCTGTTTTGTTTTTTCCTTTCTATTTTTTCCATAACAGGCGGTTTTATGTCAAAAGGTTATATTCAGGCAAAAGTTTTGATTACGAAAGTCCTGAAGATGATCCCTTTATAATTGAGCTTGGGATCGAAACGTCCGTCGACTGCTTTAAGAGTGTCCCATATTTGAAATTTATTGCGTTAGCGTATGGTTGACTAACTCCAGGTCACACTGTTGATTGCAATTTATGTCAGTGGCCTGCTAGCTCACTTTGTTTGCCTGATATTGTTTGCACTCACTGTCCTCTTTCACTTCCTCCTTTTTGTATGGCACAGGACTGTGCCTTACAGTAACCTTGATGTCTTTGGTTACTTGTTTTATTCATACATTTAGACAGATTATTACTTGAATAAACATTCCCTGCCCGGCTGGGCAAGGGATTTTGTATATTTAAAAAAAAAAAAAAAAAAGAGTGGTGTAGAGTGTATTGGTGTGTCGTACTGTAGAAGGGACAGGCATTTCATAGAGTGGCGTATCATACGGTATCTCAGAGTGAAGGGGCGTAGATTGGGGGGGTAGATTGGAGTGGCATGGGGGGAAGTGGGATGTTGTAGAGTGGAGTAGCATGTCCTAGAGTGGGGTGCATGTTGTGGACTGGAATGGCTTGCCATAGAGCGGAGTGGGGAGTCTTAGAGTGGAGTGGCATGCTGTACACAGGAGTGGATTGAGTGGAGTGGCGTGTCATACAGTACAGTAGAGTGGAGTGTTGTGGTGTATCATAGAGTGGCATGTGGTACAGTGTCTTAGAGTGGGGGTCCTTAGAGAGGAGTGGCATAGAGTGAAATGGAATGTTGTTGAGTGGAGTTGCGAACAGTGTTGTTGTGTAAAGTGGAGTTATGTAGAGTGGAATGGCATAGAGTGGAGTGATGTACAGTTGATTGGCGTGTTGTAGAGTTGAGTGAAGCATCGCAGAATGGATTGGCATATTGTAGAGGGAAGTGGGGTGTCATGCTGGAGAGTGACATGACGTAGAGTGGAGTATAGTGGCGTACAGGAGAGGAGAACTGTTCTGTAGAATGTATTGGCATAGAGTGAAGTGATGTGTTGTAGAGCATGTTAGAGTGGAATGGCGTAGCATAGAGTGGATTGGCATACAGTGGTGTGGAATGAGAACCATAGTACAGTTGAATACAGAGCAGTATTTTTTCAATTTTTTTATTAATTTAGTCCTCATTCTACAAAACATGCTTGAAATTCAAGAAAATAAAGCCAGTCGGTCCGATATGCTATAGCCCAGTGTAACCATGAAAAAAGAAGAAGCCCGGTCTCTTCTCATTGAAGGATGGGAAAGTTTAACCCCCGGAGACTTTTTTCAACAGGGCTTGTCGGCGATGACCAGGACTCCTCTTCTTTAATGGGCCATTCACACCTAGCTTTAGCTAGTCTCCCAACATTCCGGCCACACAAGCAGATTCATAATCATTGGACCACTAGGTGTAGTAGATATAAAGCTAACAAAACCAGGCGTGTCCACGGCAGGAATCAGTGCAAAAAGAAGACAATACAAAGAGCATATTCCCGTAAAGGATAACTCTGGCTGTGTTAACCCAAAGTGATAAAAAACAATTTAACCAAACTAAGAGGTCCATTAGGATGGCGGACGGATGCATGACCGCAGTGCTGGAGGCGGCGGAAAATGCACCTCACCGTCCACCAGCAGCGGGCCTTCCGTCCGCCTTATTAGGAAGGCGAACTGGGCACATTTCCCGTCCGCCGTGGAAAAACATGAATCGCCGCGGGAACACACCAGACACCACGGCGGACGGAGCCAATCCAGCCTCACCACCGTGCGGAATGATGTCCCGACCGTCCGCCATATTACGTAGTCGCAAACAACGCAGCGGAAAAACCACCATCTCATAGACGGCGGAAGCACCACAACGGAGAGGGAAAGCAGTGCCTCGAGACCCACCGCACGGACCCGGACGCCATGGACCCAACCCTACACGCCCTCCCGGCCCTGTTTGTACTTCACTTGCAGCAAGTCATGCACCGTCGTGGACGCCGCTGCAGGTACGCAAGTAGGCAATACACACATACCACGCCACAACATACCTGTTCACACCAGCAGCGTAGGATTAGCAACGAGGGCAAAAGGGCACAGGCCGAGGGGCCGGTGTCCAGTCCCAGCTGAGGGCTGCTGTTGTGGGCAGCCATGGTGGACCGATCTGGGCAGTCCCTGCATATGTACATGACCGCCAGCGGCCCAGTGGGTGCCTGAGAGGCCTTCCTGTAAGTAAATGTGCGTTCATTGCCACCCTCCCATCAATGGCAGAGGTGTCACTCCCTTACTCTTGCTGGGCCAGAGCAGTAATATATGTATAATGAGCGGTGCAGGGGACATGATCAAAACTCGCCTCACTAGTTGTCAGGTGCATCACCATTGTGAACTAATCCGTGGTAGGAAGGGCATGTCGTAAACACAAGAAATCCACAATGCAAGTACACAACAAGCACGAACACTGACAAAGTACAAAACATGAGTAAATGGCTTTATTAAACGTCACAAAGATAGCACTCTGATGTACCCAGGAGCCAGCCCAGTGGCCAGTACACATTGCAGAGCATGTCCAGGAGAAGCTGCACAACCAAGGGGCAACAAGCAGCACAGTTCCAGGCAGGCCAATGAGAGAGTGCAGAGCATGTCCATAAGAAGCTGCACAACCAAGGGGCAACAAGCAGCACAGTTCCAGGCAGTCCAATGAGAGAGTGCAGAGCATGTCCATGAGAAGCTGCACAACCAAGGGGCAACAAGCAGCACAGTTACCATAGAGCCTGTGGCCAGAATAGAGCAGGTACATCTGAGGCAGCACAAGTGAGGGGCAAACTGCATCAACAGTCCATGGTACAGAACAGAGCAGGTACATCTGAGGCAGCACAAGTGAGGGGCACAGTGCATCACATTGCT
Source organism: Lissotriton helveticus (assembly GCF_964261635.1). Lineage (NCBI taxonomy): Eukaryota > Metazoa > Chordata > Amphibia > Caudata > Salamandridae > Lissotriton > Lissotriton helveticus. The sequence continues at coordinate 846,378,391 of NC_136072.1, read as the reverse complement.
AAAATGGCCAGTGGCCAGAACAGAGCAGGTACATCAGAGGCAGAACAAGTGAGGGGCAAACTGCATCAACAGTCCATGGTACAGAACAGAGCAGGTACATCAGAGGCAGCACAAGTGAGGGGCACAGTGAATCACATTGCTAACAGGGCCAGTGGCCAGAACAGAGCAGGTCCATCAGAGGCAGCACAAGTGAGGGGCAAACTGCATCAACAGTCCATGGTACAGAACAAAGCAGGTACATCTGAGGCAGCACAAGTGAGGGGGACAGTGCACCAACAGTCCATGGTACAGAACAGAGCAGGTACATCAGAGGCAGCACAAGTGAGGGGCACAGTGCATCACATTGCTAACAGGGATAGGTGGCCAGAATAGAGCAGGTACATCAGAGGCAGCACAAGTGAGGGCCAAACTGCATCAACAGTCCATGGTACAGAACAGAGCAGGTCCATCAGAGGCAGCACAAGTGAGGGGCAAACTGCATCAACAGTCCATGGTACAGAACAGAGCAGGTCCATCAGAGGCAGCACAAGTGAGGGGCAAACTGCATCAACAGTCCATGGTACAGAACAGAGCAGGTCCATCTGAGGCAGCACAAGTGAGGGGGGCAGTGCATCACATTACTAACAGGGCCAGTGGCCACAACAGAGCAGGTACATCAGAGGCAGCACAAGTGAGGGGGACAGTGAGTGCATCAACAGTCCATGGTGCAGAACAGAGCAGGTACATCTGAGGCAGCACAAGTGAGGGGCACAGTGCATCACATTGCTAAAATGGCAAGTGGCCAGAACAGAGCAGGCAGCACAAGTGAGGGCCAAACTGCATCAACAGTCCATGGTACAGAACACAGCAGGTACATCAGAGGCAGCACAAGTGAGGGCCAAACTGCATCAACAGTCCATGGTACAGTACTGAGCAGGTCCATCAGAGGCAGCACAAGTGAGGGGCAAACTGCATCAACAGTCCATGGTACAGAAAAGAGCAGGTCCATCTGAGGCAGCACAAGTGAGGGGGACAGTGCATCACATTGCTAACAGGGCCAGTGGCCAGAACAGAGCAGGTACATCAGAGGCAGCACAAGTGAGGGGGACAGTGCATCAACAGTCCATGGTACAGAACAGAGCAGGTACATCTGAGGCAGCACAAGTGAGGGGCACAGTGCATCACATTGCTAAAATGCCCAGTGGCCAGAACAGAGCAGGAACATCAGAGGCACAACAAGTGAGGGGCAAACTGCATCAACAGTCCATGGTACAGAACAGAGCAGGTCCATCAGAGGCAACACAAGTGAGGGGCACAGTGCATCACATTTCTAACAGGGCCAGTGGCCAGAAGAACAGAGCAGGTCCATCAGAGGCAGCACAAGTGAGGGGCAAACTGCATCAACAGTCCATGGTACAGAACAGAGCAGGTACATCTGAGGCAGCACAAGTGAGGGGCACAGTGCATCACATTGCTAAAATGGCCAGTGGCCAGAACAGAGCAGGCAGCACAAGAGGGCCAAACTGCATCAACAGTCCATGGTACAGAACAGAGCAGGTACATCAGAGGCAGCACAAGTGAGGGCCAAACTGCATCAACAGTCCATGGTACAGTACAGAGCAGGTCCATCAGAGGCAGCACAAGTGAGGGGCAAACTGCATCAACAGTCCATGGTACAGAACAGAGCAGGTCCATCAGAGGCAGCACAAGTGAGGGGCAAACTGCATCAACAGTCCATGGTACAGAACAGAGCAGGTCCATCTGAGGCAGCACAAGTGAGGGGGACAGTGCATCACATTGCTAACAGGGCCAGTGGCCAGAACAGAGCAGGTACATCTGAGGCAGCACAAGTGAGGGGCACAGTGCATCACATTGCTAAAATGGCCAGTGGCCAGAACAGAGCAGGTACATCAGAGGCAGAACAAGTGAGGGGCAAACTGCATCAACAGTCCATGGTACAGAACAGAGCAGGTCCATCAGAGGCAGCACAAGTGAGAGGCACAGTGCATCACATTTCTAACAGTGCCAGTGGCCAGAACAGAGCAGGTACATCAGAGGCAGCACAAGTGAGGGCCAAACTGCATCAACAGTCCATGGTACAGTACAGAGCAGGCCCATCAGAGGCAGCACAAGTGAGGGGCAAACTGCATCAACAGTCCATGGTACAGAACAGAGCAGGTCCATCTGAGGCAGCACAAGTGAGGGTGACAGTGCATCACATTGCTAACAGGGTGAGTGGCCAGAACAGAGCAGGTACATCAGAGGCAGCACAAGTGAGAGGGACAGTGCATCAACAGTCCATGGTACAGAACAGAGCAGGTACATCTGAGGCAGCACAAGTGAGGGGCACAGTGCATCACATTGCTAACAGGGCCAGTGGCCAGAACAGAGCAGGAACATCAGAGGCAGCACAAGTGAGGGGCAAACTGCATCAACAGTCCATGGTACAGAACAGAGCAGGTCCATCAGAGGCAGCACAAGTGAGGGGCAAACTGCATCAACAGTTCATGGTACAGAACAGAGCAGGTACATCAGAGGCAGCACAAGTGAGGGGGACAGTGCATCAACAGTCCATGGTACAGAACAGAGCAGGTACATCTGAGGCAGCACAAGTGAGGGGGACAGTGCATCAACAGTCCATGGTACAGAACAGAGCAGGCACATCAGAGGCAGCACAAGTGAGGGGCACAGTGCATCACATTGCTAACAGGGCCAGCGGCCAGAACAGAGCAGGTCCATCAGAGGCAGCACAAGTGAGGGGCACAGTGCATCACATTGCTAACAGGGCCAGTAGCCAGAACAGAGCAGGTACATCAGAGGCAGCACAAGTGAGGGGCAAACTGCATCAACAGTCCATGGTACAGAACAGAGCAGGTACATCTGAGGCAGCACAAGTGAGGGGCACAGTGCATCACATTGCTAACAGGGCCAGTGGCCAGAACAGAGAAGGTACATCTGAGGCAGCACAAGTGAGGGGGACAGTGCACCAACAGTCCATGGTACAGAACAGAGCAGGTACATCAGAGGCAGCACAAGTGAGGGGCACAGTGCATCACATTGCTAACAGGGATAGGTGGCCAGAATAGAGCAGGTACATCAGAGGCAGCACAAGTGAGGGCCAAACTGCATCAACAGTCCATGGTACAGAACAGAGCAGGTCCATCAGAGGCAGCACAAGTGAGGGGCAAACTGCATCAACAGTCCATGGTACAGAACAGAGCAGGTCCATCAGAGGCAGCACAAGTGAGGGGCAAACTGCATCAACAGTCCATGGTACAGAACAGAGCAGGTCCATCTGAGGCAGCACAAGTGAGGGGGGCAGTGCATCACATTGCTAACAGGGCCAGTGGCCACAACAGAGCAGGTACATCAGAGGAGGCACAAGTGAGGGGGACAGTGAGTGCATCAACAGTCCATGGTGCAGAACAGAGCAGGTACATCTGAGGCAGCACAAGTGAGGGGCACAGTGCATCACATTGCTAAAATGGCCAGTGGCCAGAACAGAGCAGGCAGCACAAGCGAGGGCCAAACTGCATCAACAGTCCATGGTACAGAACAGAGCAGGTACATCAGAGGCAGCACAAGTGAGGGCCAAACTGCATCAACAGTCCATGGTACAGTACTGAGCAGGTCCATCAGAGGCAGCACAAGTGAGGGGCAAACTGCATCAACAGTCCATGGTACAGAACAGAGCAGGTCCATCAGAGGCAGCACAAGTGAGGGGCAAACTGCATCAACAGTCCATGGTACAGAACAGAGCAGGTCCATCTGAGGCAGCACAAGTGAGGGGGGCAGTGCATCACATTGCTAACAGGGCCAGTGGCCAGAACAGAGCAGGTACATCAGAGGCAGCACAAGTGAGGGGGACAGTGCATCAACAGTCCATGGTACAGAACTGAGAAGGTACATCTGAGGCAGCACAAGTGAGGGGCACAGTGCATCACATTGCTAAAATGGCCAGTGGCCAGAACAGAGCAGGTCCATCAGAGGCAGCACAAGTGAGGGGCAAACTGCATCAACAGTTCATGGTACAGAACAGAGCAGGTACATCAGAGGCAGCACAAGTGAGGGGGACAGTGCATCAACAGTCCATGGTACAGAACAGAGCAGGTACATCTGAGGCAGCACAAGTGAGGGGGACAGTGCATCAACAGTCCATGGTACAGAACAGAGCAGGTACATCAGAGGCAGCAAAAGTGAGGGGCACAGTGCATCACATTGCTAACAGGGCCAGCGGCCAGAACAGAGCAGGTCCATCAGAGGCAGCACAAGTGAGGGGCACAGTGCATCACATTGCTAACAGGGCCAGTAGCCAGAACAGAGCAGGTACATCAGAGGCAGCACAAGTGAGGGGCAAACTGCATCAACAGTCCATGGTACAGAACAGAGCAGGTACATCTGAGGCAGCACAAGTGAGGGGCACAGTGCATCACATTGCTAACAGGGCCAGTGGCCAGAACAGAGAAGGTACATCTGAGGCAGCACAAGTGAGGGGGACAGTGCACCAACAGTCCATGGTACAGAACAGAGCAGGTACATCAGAGGCAGCACAAGTGAGGGGCACAGTGCATCACATTGCTAACAGGGATAGGTGGCCAGAATAGAGCAGGTACATCAGAGGCAGCACAAGTGAGGGCCAAACTGCATCAACAGTCCATGGTACAGAACAGAGCAGGTCCATCAGAGGCAGCACAAGTGAGGGGCAAACTGCATCAACAGTCCATGGTACAGAACAGAGCAGGTCCATCAGAGGCAGCACAAGTGAGGGGCAAACTGCATCAACAGTCCATGGTACAGAACAGAGCAGGTCCATCTGAGGCAGCACAAGTGAGGGGGGCAGTGCATCACATTGCTAACAGGGCCAGTGGCCACAACAGAGCAGGTACATCAGAGGAGGCACAAGTGAGGGGGACAGTGAGTGCATCAACAATCCATGGTGCAGAACAGAGCAGGTACATCTGAGGCAGCACAAGTGAGGGGCACAGTGCATCACATTGCTAAAATGGCCAGTGGCCAGAACAGAGCAGGCAGCACAAGCGAGGGCCAAACTGCATCAACAGTCCATGGTACAGAACAGAGCAGGTACATCAGAGGCAGCACAAGTGAGGGCCAAACTGCATCAACAGTCCATGGTACAGTACTGAGCAGGTCCATCAGAGGCAGCACAAGTGAGGGGCAAACTGCATCAACAGTCCATGGTACAGAACAGAGCAGGTCCATCAGAGGCAGCACAAGTGAGGGGCAAACTGCATCAACAGTCCATGGTACAGAACAGAGCAGGTCCATCTGAGGCAGCACAAGTGAGGGGGGCAGTGCATCACATTGCTAACAGGGCCAGTGGCCAGAACAGAGCAGGTACATCAGAGGCAGCACAAGTGAGGGGGACAGTGCATCAACAGTCCATGGTACAGAACTGAGAAGGTACATCTGAGGCAGCACAAGTGAGGGGCACAGTGCATCACATTGCTAAAATGGCCAGTGGCCAGAACAGAGCAGGTACATCAGAGGCAGAACAAGTGAGGGGCAAACTGCATCAACAGTCCATGGTACAGAACAGAGCAGGTCCATCAGAGGCAGCACAAGTGAGAGGCACAGTGCATCACATTTCTAACAGTGCCAGTGGCCAGAACAGAGCAGGTACATCAGAGGCAGCACAAGTGAGGGGCAAACTGCATCAACAGTCCATGGTACAGAACAGAGCAGGTCCATCTGAGGCAGCACAAGTGAGGGTGACAGTGCATCACATTGCTAACAGGGCCAGTGGCCAGAACAGAGCAGGTACATCAGAGGCAGCACAAGTGAGAGGGACAGTGCATCAACAGTCCATGGTACAGAACAGAGCAGGTACATCTGAGGCAGCACAAGTGAGGGGCACGGTGCATCACATTGCTAACAGGGCCAGTGGCCAGAACAGAGCAGGAACATCAGAGGCAGCACAAGTGAGGGGCAAACTGCATCAACAGTCCATGGTACAGAACAGAGCAGGTCCATCAGAGGCAGCACAAGTGAGGGGCAAACTGCATCAACAGTCCATGGTACAGAACAGAGCAGGTACATCAGAAGCAGCACAAGTGAGGGGGACAGTGCATCAACAGTCCATGGTACAGAACAGAGCAGGTACATCTGAGGCAGCACAAGTGAGGGGGACAGTGCATCAACAGTCCATGGTACAGAACAGAGCAGGTACATCAGAGGCAGCACAAGTGAGGGGCACAGTGCATCACATTGCTAACAGGGCCAGCGGCCAGAACACAGCAGGTCCATCAGAGGCAGCACAAGTGAGGGGCACAGTGCATCACATTGCTAACAGGGCCAGTAGCCATAACAGAGCAGGTACATCAGAGGCAGCACAAGTGAGGGGCAAACTGCATCAACAGTCCATGGTACAGAACAGAGCAGGTACATCTGAGGCAGCACAAGTGAGGGGCACAGTGCATCACATTGCTAACAGGGCCAGTGGCCAGAACAGAGAAGGTACATCTGAGGCAGCACAAGTGAGGGGGACAGTGCACCAACAGTCCATGGTACAGAACAGAGCAGGTACATCAGAGGCAGCACAAGTGAGGGGCACAGTGCATCACATTGCTAACAGGGATAGGTGGCCAGAATAGAGCAGGTACATCAGAGGCAGCACAAGTGAGGGCCAAACTGCATCAACAGTCCATGGTACAGAACAGAGCAGGTCCATCAGAGGCAGCACAAGTGAGGGGCAAACTGCATCAACAGTCCATGGTACAGAACAGAGCAGGTCCATCAGAGGCAGCACAAGTGAGGGGCAAACTGCATCAACAGTCCATGGTACAGAACAGAGCAGGTCCATCTGAGGCAGCACAAGTGAGGGGGGCAGTGCATCACATTGCTAACAGGGCCAGTGGCCACAACAGAGCAGGTACATCAGAGGAGGCACAAGTGAGGGGGACAGTGAGTGCATCAACAGTCCATGGTGCAGAACAGAGCAGGTACATCTGAGGCAGCACAAGTGAGGGGCACAGTGCATCACATTGCTAAAATGGCCAGTGGCCAGAACAGAGCAGGCAGCACAAGCGAGGGCCAAACTGCATCAACAGTCCATGGTACAGAACAGAGCAGGTACATCAGAGGCAGCACAAGTGAGGGCCAAACTGCATCAACAGTCCATGGTACAGTACTGAGCAGGTCCATCAGAGGCAGCACAAGTGAGGGGCAAACTGCATCAACAGTCCATGGTACAGAACAGAGCAGGTCCATCAGAGGCAGCACAAGTGAGGGGCAAACTGCATCAACAGTCCATGGTACAGAAAAGAGCAGGTCCATCTGAGGCAGCACAAGTGAGGGGGACAGTGCATCACATTGCTAACAGGGCCAGTGGCCAGAACAGAGCAGGTACATCAGAGGCAGCACAAGTGAGGGGGACAGTGCATCAACAGTCCATGGTACAGAACAGAGCAGGTACATCTGAGGCAGCACAAGTGAGGGGCACAGTGCATCACATTGCTAAAATGGCCAGTGGCCAGAACAGAGCAGGAACATCAGAGGCAGAACAAGTGAGGGGCAAACTGCATCAACAGTCCATGGTACAGAACAGAGCAGGTCCATCAGAGGCAACACAAGTGAGGGGCACAGTGCATCACATTTCTAACAGGGCCAGTGGCCAGAATAGAGCAGGTCCATCAGAGGCAGCACAAGTGAGGGGCAAACTGCATCAACAGTCCATGGTACAGAACAGAGCAGGTCCATCTGAGGAAGCACAAGTGAGGGGGACAGTGCATCAACAGTCCATGGTACAGAACAGAGCAGGTACATCTGAGGCAGCACAAGTGAGGGGCACAGTACATCACATTGCTAAAATGGCCAGTGGCCAGAACAGAGCAGGCAGCACAAGAGGGCCAAACTGCATCAACAGTCCATGGTACAGAACAGAGCAGGTACATCAGAGGCAGCACAAGTGAGGGCCAAACTGCATCAACAGTCCATGGTACAGTACAGAGCAGGTCCATCAGAGGCAGCACAAGTGAGGGGCAAACTGCATCAACAGTCCATGGTACAGAACAGAGCAGGTCCATCAGAGGCAGCACAAGTGAGGGGCAAACTGCATCAACAGTCCATGGTACAAAACAGAGCAGGTCCATCTGAGGCAGCACAAGTGAGGGGGACAGTGCATCACATTGCTAACAGGGCCAGTGGCCAGAACAGAGCAGGTACATCAGAGGCAGCACAAGTGAGGGGGACAGTGCATCAACAGTCCATGGTACAGAACAGAGCAGGTCCATCTGAGGCAGCACAAGTGAGGGGGACAGTGCATCAACAGTCCATGGTACAGAACAGAGCAGGTCCATCAGAGGCAGCACAAGTGAGGGGCACAGTGCATCACATTGCTAACAGGGCCAGTGGCCAGAACAGAGCAGGGACATCAAAGGCAGCACAAGTGAGGGGCAAACTGCATCAACAGTCCATGGTACAGAACAGAGCAGGTCCATCAGAGGCAGCACAAGTGAGGGGCAAACTGCATCAACAGTCCATGGTACAGAACAGAGCAGGTCCATCAGAGGCAGCACAAGTGAGGGCCACAGTGCATCAACAGTCCATGGTACAGAACAGAGCAGGTACATCTGAGGCAGCACAAGTGAGGGGGACAGTGCATCAACAGTTCATGGTACAGAACAGAGCAGGTCCATCAGAGGCATCACATGTGAGGGCCACGGTGCATCAATAGTCCATGGAACAGAACAGAGCAGGTACACCAGAGGAAGCACAAGTGAGGGGCACAGTGCATCACATTGCTAACAGTGCCAGTGGCCAGAACAGAGCAGGTACATCTGAGGCTGCAGAAGTGAGGGGCAAACTGCATCACATTGCTAACAGGGCCAGTGGCCAGAACAGAGCAGGTCCATCAGAGGCAGCACAAGTGAGGGTCACAGTGCATCACATTGCTAACAGGGCCAGTGGCCAGAACAGAGCAGGTACATCAGAGGCAGCACAAGGGAGGGGCACAGTGCATCACAATGCTAACAGGGCCAGTGGCCAGAACAGAGCAGGTCCATCAGAGGCAGCACAAGTGAGGGGCACAGTGCATCACATTGCTAACAGGACCAGTGGCCAGAACAGAGCAGGTACATCCGAGGCAGCACAAGTGAGGGGCACAGTGCATCACATTGCTAACAGGGCCAGTGGCCAGAACAGAGCAGGTCCATCAGAGGCAGCACAAGTGAGGGGCAAACTGCATCAACAGTCCATGGTACAGAACAGAGCAGGTCTATCTGAGGCAGCACAAGTGAGGGGGACAGTGCATCAACAGTCCATGGTACAGAACAGAGCAGGTACATCTGAGGCAACACAAGTGATGGGCACAATGCATCACATTGCTATAATGGCCAGTGGCCAGAACAGAGCAGGCAGCACAAGTGAGGGCCAAACTGCATCAACAGTCCATGGTACAGAACAGAGCAGGTACATCAGAGGCAGCACAAGTGAGGGCCAAACTGCATCAACAGTCCATGGTACAGTACCTAGCAGGTCCATCAGAGGCAGCACAATTGAGGGGCAAACTGCATCAACAGTCCATGGTACAGAACAGAGCAGGTCCATCAGAGGCAGCACAAGTGAGGGGCAAACTGCATCAACAGTCCATGGTACAGAACAGAGCAGGTCCATCAGAGGCAGCACAAGTGAGGTGCAACCTGCACCAACAGTCCATGGTACAGAACAGAGCAGGCCCATCTGAGGCAGCACAAGTGAGGGGGACAGTGCATCACAATGCTAACAGGGCCAGTGGCCAGAACAGAGCAGGTACATCAGAGGCAGCACAAGTGAGGGGCACAGTGCATCACATTGCTAACAGGACCAGTGGCCAGAACAGAGCAGGCCCATCAGAGGCAGGACAAGTGAGGGGGACAGTGCATCAACAGTCCATGGTACAGAACTGAGAAGGTACATCTGAGGCAGCACAAGTGAGGGGCACAGTGCATCACATTGCTAAAATGGCCAGTGGCCAGAACAGAGCAGGTACATCAGAGGCAGAACAAGTGAGGGCCAAACTGCATCAACAGTCCATCGTACAGAACAGAGCAGGTCCATCAGAGGCAGCACAAGTGAGGGGCACAGTGCATCACATTTCTAACAGGGCCAGTGGCCAGAACAGAGAAGGAACATCAGAGGCAGCACAAGTGAGGGCCAAACTGCATCAACAGTCCATGGTACAGTACAGAGCAGGTCCATCAGAGGCAGCACAAGTGAGGGGCAAACTGCATCAACAGTCCATGGTACAGAACAGAGTGAGTCCATCTAAGACAGCACAAGTGAGGGGGACAGTGCATCACATTGCTAACAGGGCCAGTGGCCAGAACAGAGCAGGTACATCAGAGGCAGCACAAGTGAGGGGGACAGTGCATCAACAGTCCATGGTACGGAACAGAGCAGGTACATCTGAGGCAGCACAAGTGAGGGGCACAGTGCATCACATTGCTAACAGGGCCAGTGGACAGAACAGAGCAGGAACATCAGAGGCAGCACAAGTGACGGGCAAACTGCATCAACAGTCCATGGTACAGAACAGAGCAGGTCCATCAGAGGCAGCACAAGTGAGGGGCAAACTGCATCAACAGTCCATGGTACAGAACAGAGCAGGTCCATCAGAGGCAGCACAAGTGAGGGCCACAGTGCATCAACAGTCCATGGTACAGAACAGAGCAGGTACATCTGAGGCAGCACAAGTGAGGGGGAAAGTGCATCAACAGTCCATGGTACAGAACAGAGCAGGTACACCAGAGGCAGCACAAGTGAGGGGCACAGTGCATCACATTGCTAACAGGGCCAGTGGCCAGAGCAGAGCAGGTACGTCTGAGGCTGCACAAGTGAGGGGCAAACTGCATCACATTGCTAACAGGGCCAGTGGCCAGTACAGAGCAGGTCCATCAGAGGCAGCACAAGTGAGGGGCACAGTGCATCACATTGCTAACAGGGCCAGTGGCCAGAACAAAGCAGGTCCATCAGAGGCAGCACAAGTGAGGGGCACAGTGCATCACATTGCTAACAGGACCTGTGGCCAGAACAGAGCAGGTACATCAGAGGCAGCACAAGTGAGGGGCACAGTGCATCACATTGCTAACAGGGCCAGTGGCCGGAACAGAGCAGGTACATCAGAGGCAGCACAAGTGAGGGGTACAGTGCATCAACAGTCCATAGTACAGAACTGAGAAGGTACATCTGAGGCAGCACAAGTGAGGGGCACAGTGCATCACATTGCTAAAATGGCCAGTGGCCAGAACAGAGCAGGTACATCAGAGGCAGAACAAGTGAGGGGCAAACTGCATCAACAGTCCATGGTACAGAACAGAGCAGGTCCAACAGAGGCAGCACAAGTGAGGGGCACAGTGCATCACATTGCTAACAGGGCCAGTGGCCAGAACAGAGCAGGTCCATCTGAGGCAGCACAAGTGAGGGGGACCGTGCATCACATTGCTAACAGGGCCAGTGGCCAGAACAGAGCAGGTCCATCTGAGGCAGCACAAGTGAGGGGGACAGTGCATCACATTGCTAACAGGGCCAGTGGCCAGAACAGAGCAGGTACATCTGAGGCAGCACAAGTGAGGGGCAAACTGCATCACATTGCTAACAGGGCCAGTGGCCAGAACAGAGCAGGTACATCAGAGGCAGCACAAGTGAGGGGCAAACTGCATCACATTGCTAACAGGACCAGTGGCCAGAACAGAGCAGGTCCATCAGAGGCAGCACAAGTGAGGGGCACAGTGCATCACTTTGCTAACAGGGGCAGTGGCCAGAACAGAGCAGGTACATCAGAGGCAGCACAAAGTGAGGGGCACAGTGCATCACATTGCTAACAGGACCAGTGGCCAGAACAGAGCAGGCCCATCAGAGGCAGCACAAGTGAGGGGGACAGTGCATCAGCAGTCCATGGTACAGAACTGAGAAGGTACATCTGAGGCAGCACAAGTGAGGGGCACAGTGCATCACATTGCTAAAATGGCCAGTGGCCAGAACAGAGCAGGTACATCAGAGGCAGAACAAGTGAGGGCCAAACTGCATCAACAGTCCATGGTACAGAACAGAGCAGGTCCATCAGAGGCAGCACAAGTGAGGGGCACAGTGCATCACATTTCTAACAGGGCCAGTGGCCAGAACAGAGAAGGAACATCAGAGGCAGCACAAGTGAGGGCCAAACTGCATCAACAGTCCATGGTACAGTACAGAGCAGGTCCATCAGAGGCAGCACAAGTGAGGGGCAAACTGCATCAACAGTCCATGGTACAGAACAGAGCGAGTCCATCTAAGACAGCACAAGTGAGGGGGACAGTGCATCACATTGCTAACAGGGCCAGTGGCCAGAACAGAGCAGGTACATCAGAGGCAGCACAAGTGAGGGGGACAGTGCATCAACAGTCCATGGTACAGAACAGAGCAGGTACATCTGAGGCAGCACAAGTGAGGGGGAAAGTGCATCAACAGTCCATGGTACAGAACAGAGCAGGTACACCAGAGGCAGCACAAGTGAGGGGCACAGTGCATCACATTGCTAACAGGGCCAGTGGCCAGAGCAGAGCAGGTACGTCTGAGGCTGCACAAGTGAGGGGCAAACTGCATCACATTGCTAACAGGGCCAGTGGCCAGTACAGAGCAGGTCCATCAGAGGCAGCACAAGTGAGGGGCACAGTGCATCACATTGCTAACAGGGCCAGTGGCCAGAACAAAGCAGGTCCATCAGAGGCAGCACAAGTGAGGGGCACAGTGCATCACATTGCTAACAGGACCTGTGGCCAGAACAGAGCAGGTACATCAGAGGCAGCACAAGTGAGGGGCACAGTGCATCACATTGCTAACAGGGCCAGTGGCCGGAACAGAGCAGGTACATCAGAGGCAGCACAAGTGAGGGGTACAGTGCATCAACAGTCCATAGTACAGAACTGAGAAGGTACATCTGAGGCAGCACAAGTGAGGGGCACAGTGCATCACATTGCTAAAATGGCCAGTGGCCAGAACAGAGCAGGTACATCAGAGGCAGAACAAGTGAGGGGCAAACTGCATCAACAGTCCATGGTACAGAACAGAGCAGGTCCAACAGAGGCAGCACAAGTGAGGGGCACAGTGCATCACATTGCTAACAGGGCCAGTGGCCAGAACAGAGCAGGTCCATCTGAGGCAGCACAAGTGAGGGGGACCGTGCATCACATTGCTAACAGGGCCAGTGGCCAGAACAGAGCAGGTCCATCTGAGGCAGCACAAGTGAGGGGGACAGTGCATCACATTGCTAACAGGGCCAGTGGCCAGAACAGAGCAGGTACATCTGAGGCAGCACAAGTGAGGGGCAAACTGCATCACATTGCTAACAGGGCCAGTGGCCAGAACAGAGCAGGTACATCAGAGGCAGCACAAGTGAGGGGCAAACTGCATCACATTGCTAACAGGACCAGTGGCCAGAACAGAGCAGGTCCATCAGAGGCAGCACAAGTGAGGGGCACAGTGCATCACTTTGCTAACAGGGGCAGTGGCCAGAACAGAGCAGGTACATCAGAGGCAGCACAAAGTGAGGGGCACAGTGCATCACATTGCTAACAGGACCAGTGGCCAGAACAGAGCAGGCCCATCAGAGGCAGCACAAGTGAGGGGGACAGTGCATCAGCAGTCCATGGTATAGAACTGAGAAGGTACATCTGAGGCAGCACAAGTGAGGGGCACAGTGCATCACATTGCTAAAATGGCCAGTGGCCAGAACAGAGCAGGTACATCAGAGGCAGAACAAGTGAGGGCCAAACTGCATCAACAGTCCATGGTACAGAACAGAGCAGGTCCATCAGAGGCAGCACAAGTGAGGGGCACAGTGCATCACATTTCTAACAGGGCCAGTGGCCAGAACAGAGAAGGAACATCAGAGGCAGCACAAGTGAGGGCCAAACTGCATCAACAGTCCATGGTACAGTACAGAGCAGGTCCATCAGAGGCAGCACAAGTGAGGGGCAAACTGCATCAACAGTCCATGGTACAGAACAGAGCGAGTCCATCTAAGACAGCACAAGTGAGGGGGACAGTGCATCACATTGCTAACAGGGCCAGTGGCCAGAACAGAGCAGGTACATCAGAGGCAGCACAAGTGAGGGGGACAGTGCATCAACAGTCCATGGTACGGAACAGAGCAGGTACATCTGAGGCAGCACAAGTGAGGGGCACAGTGTATCACATTGCTAACAGGGCCAGTGGCCAGAACAGAGCAGGAACATCAGAGGCAGCACAAGTGACGGGCAAACTGCATCAACAGTCCATGGTACAGAACAGAGCAGGTCCATCAGAGGCAGCACAAGTGAGGGGCAAACTGCATCAACAGTCCATGGTACAAAACAGAGCAGGTCCATCAGAGGCAGCACAAGTGAGGGCCACAGTGCATCAACAGTCCATGGTACAGAACAGAGCAGGTACATCTGAGGCAGCACAAGTGAGGGGGACAGTGCATCAACAGTCCATGGTACAGAACAGAGCAGGTACACCAGAGGCAGCACAAGTGAGGGGCACAGTGCATCACATTGCTAACAGGGCCAGTGGCCAGTGCAGAGCAGGTACGTCTGAGGCTGCACAAGTGAGGGGCAAACTGCATCACATTACTAACAGTGCCAGTGGCCAGTACAGAGCAGGTCCATCAGAGGCAGCACAAGTGAGGGGCACAGTGCATCACATTGCTAACAGGGCCAGTGGCCAGAACAAAGCAGGTCCATCAGAGGCAGCACAAGTGAGGGGCACAGTGCATCACATTGCTAACAGGACCTGTGGCCGGAACAGAGCAGGTACATCAGAGGCAGCACAAGTGAGGGGCACAGTGCATCACATTGCTAACAGGGCCAGTGGCCGGAACAGAGCAGGTACATCAGAGGCAGCACAAGTGAGGGGGACAGTGCATCAACAGTCCATAGTACAGAACTGAGAAGGTACATCTGAGGCAGCACAAGTGAGGGGCACAGTGCATCACATTGCTAAAATGGCCAGTGGCCAGAACAGAGCAGGTACATCAGAGGCAGAACAAGTGAGGGGCAAACTGCATCAACAGTCCATGGTACAGAACAGAGCAGGTCCATCTGAGGCAGCACAAGTGAGGGGGACAGTGCATCACATTGCTAACAGGGCCAGTGGCCAGAACAGAGCAGGTACATCTGAGGCAGCACAAGTGAGGGGCAAACTGCATCACATTGCTAACAGGGCCAGTGGCCAGAACAGAGCAGGTACATCAGAGGCAGCACAAGTGAGGGGCAAACTGCATCACATTGCTAACAGGACCAGTGGCCAGAACAGAGCAGGTCCATCAGAGGCAGCACAAGTGAGGGGCACAGTGCATCACTTTGCTAACAGGGGCAGTGGCCAGAACAGAGCAGGTACATCAGAGGCAGCACAAGTGAGAGGCAAACTGCATCAACAGTCCATGGTACAGAACAGAGCAGGTCAATCTGAGGCAGCACAAGTGAGGGGGACAGTGCATCACATTGCTAACAGGGCCAGTGGCCAGAACAGAGCAGGTACATCAGAGGCAGCACAAGTGAGGGGGACAGTGCATCAACAGTCCATGGTACAGAACGGAGCAGGTACATCTGAGGCAGCACTAGTGAGGGGCACAGTGCATCACATTGCTAAAATGGCCAGTGGCCAGAACAGAGCAGGTACATCAGAGGCAGAACAAGTGAGGGGCAAACTGCATCAACAGTCCATGTTACAGAACAGAGCAGGTCCATCAGAGGCAGCACAAGTGAGGGGGACAGTGCATCACATTGCTAACAGGGCCAGTGGCCAGAACAGAGCAGGTACATCAGAGGCAGCACAAGTGAGGGACAAACTGCATCAACAGTCCATGGTACAGAACAGAGCAGGTCCATCAGAGGCAGCACAAGTGAGGGGCAAACTGCATCAACAGTCCATGGTACAGAACAGAGCAGGTCCATCAGAGGCAACACAAGTGAGGGCCACAGTGCATCAACAGTCCATGGTACAGAACAGAGCAGGTACATCTGAGGCAGCACAAGTGAGGGGGACAGTGCATCAACAGTCCATGGTACAGAACAGAGCAGGTCCATCAGAGGCAGCACAAGTGAGGGGCACAGTGCATCACATTGCTAACAGGGCCAGTGGCCAGAACAGAGCAGGGACATCAGAGGCAGCACAAGTGAGGGGCAAACTGCATCAACAGTCCATGGTACAGAACAGAGCAGGTCCATCAGAGGCAGCACAAGTGAGGGGCAAACTGCATCAACAGTCCATGGTACAGAACAGAGCAGGTCCATCAGAGGCAGCACAAGTGAGGGCCACAGTGCATCAACAGTCCATGGTACAGAACAGAGCAGGTACATCTGAGGCAGCACAAGTGAGGGGGACAGTGCATCAACAGTCCATGGTACAGAACAGAGCAGGTCCATCAGAGGCATCACATGTGAGGGCCACGGTGCATCAATAGTCCATGGTACAGAACAGAGCAGGTACACCAGAGGAAGCACAAGTGAGGGGCACAGTGCATCACATTGCTAACAGGGCCAGTGGCCAGAACAGAGCAGGTACATCTGAGGCTGCACAAGTGAGGGGCAAACTGCATCACATTGCTAACAGGGCCAGTGGCCAGAACAGAGCAGGTCCATCAGAGGCAGCACACGTGAGGGTCACAGTGCATCACATTGCTAACAGGGCCAGTGGCCAGAACAGAGCAGGTACATCAGAGGCAGCACAAGGGAGGGGCACAGTGCATCACAATGCTAACAGGGCCAGTGGCCAGAACAGAGCAGGTCCATCAGAGGCAGCACAAGTGAGGGGCACAGTGCATCACATTGCTAACAGGACCAGTGGCCAGAACAGAGCAGGTACATCCGAGGCAGCACAAGTGAGGGGCACAGTGCATCACATTGCTAACAGGGCCAGTGGCCGGAACAGAGCAGGTACATCAGAGGCAGCACAAGTGAGGGGGACAGTGCATCAACAGTCCATAGTACAGAACTGAGAAGGTACATCTGAGGCAGCACAAGTGAGGAGCACAGTGCATCACATTGCTAAAATGGCCAGTGGCCAGAACAGAGCAGGTACATCAGAGGCAGAACAAGTGAGGGGCAAACTGCATCAACAGTCCATGGTACAGAACAGAGCAGGTCCAACAGAGGCAGCACAAGTGAGGGGCACAGTGCATCACATTGCTAACAGGGCCAGTGGCCAGAACAGAGCAGGTCCATCTGAGGCAGCACAAGTGAGGGGGACCGTGCATCACATTGCTAACAGGGCCAGTGGCCAGAACAGAGCAGGTCCATCTGAGGCAGCACAAGTGAGGGGGACAGTGCATCACATTGCTAACAGGGCCAGTGGCCAGAACAGAGCAGGTACATCTGAGGCAGCACAAGTGAGGGGCAAACTGCATCACATTGCTAACAGGGCCAGTGGCCAGAACAGAGCAGGTACATCAGAGGCAGCACAAGTGAGGGGCAAACTGCATCACATTGCTAACAGGACCAGTGGCCAGAACAGAGCAGGTCCATCAGAGGCAGCACAAGTGAGGGGCACAGTGCATCACATTGCTAACAGGGGCAGTGGCCAGAACAGAGCAGGTACATCAGAGGCAGCACAAGTGAGAGGCAAACTGCAT
Source organism: Lissotriton helveticus (assembly GCF_964261635.1). Classification (NCBI taxonomy): domain Eukaryota; kingdom Metazoa; phylum Chordata; class Amphibia; order Caudata; family Salamandridae; genus Lissotriton; species Lissotriton helveticus. The sequence continues at coordinate 846,360,828 of NC_136072.1, read as the reverse complement.
CAACAGTCCATGATACAGAACAGAGCAGGTCAATCTGAGGCAGCACAATTGAGGGGGAGAGTGCATCACATTGCTAACAGGGCCAGTGGCCAGAACAGAGCAGGTACATCAGAGGCAGCACAAGTGAGGGGAACAGTGCATCAACAGTCCATGGTACAGAACGGAGCAGGTACATCTGAGGCAGCACAAGTGAGGGGCACAGTGCATCACATTGCTAAAATGGCCAGTGGCCAGAACAGAGCAGGTACATCAGAGGCAGAACAAGTGAGGGGCAAACTGCATCAACAGTCCATGTTACAGAACAGAGCAGGTCCATCAGAGGCAGCACAAGTGAGGGGGACAGTGCATCACATTGCTAACAGGGCCAGTGGCCAGAACAGAGCAGGTACATCAGAGGCAGCACAAGTGAGGGACAAACTGCATCAACAGTCCATGGTACAGAACAGAGCAGGTCCATCAGAGGCAGCACAAGTGAGGGGCAAACTGCATCAACAGTCCATGGTACAGAACAGAGCAGGTCCATCAGAGGCAACACAAGTGAGGGCCGCAGTGCATCAACAGTCCATGGTACAGAACAGAGCAGGTACATCTGAGGCAGCACAAGTGAGGGGGACAGTGCATCAACAGTCCATGGTACAGAACAGAGCAGGTCCATCAGAGGCAGCACAAGTGAGGGGCACAGTGCATCACATTGCTAACAGGGCCAGTGGCCAGAACAGAGCAGGGACATCAGAGGCAGCACAAGTGAGGGGCAAACTGCATCAACAGTCCATGGTACAGAACAGAGCAGGTCCATCAGAGGCAGCACAAGTGAGGGGCAAACTGCATCAACAGTCCATGGTACAGAACAGAGCAGGTCCATCAGAGGCAGCACAAGTGAGGGCCACAGTGCATCAACAGTCCATGGTACAGAACAGAGCAGGTACATCTGAGGCAGCACAAGTGAGGGGGACAGTGCATCAACAGTCCATGGTACAGAACAGAGCAGGTCCATCAGAGGCATCACATGTGAGGGCCACGGTGCATCAATAGTCCATGGTACAGAACAGAGCAGGTACACCAGAGGAAGCACAAGTGAGGGGCACAGTGCATCACATTGCTAACAGGGCCAGTGGCCAGAACAGAGCAGGTACATCTGAGGCTGCACAAGTGAGGGGCAAACTGCATCACATTGCTAACAGGGCCAGTGGCCAGAACAGAGCAGGTCCATCAGAGGCAGCACACGTGAGGGTCACAGTGCATCACATTGCTAACAGGGCCAGTGGCCAGAACAGAGAAGGTACATCAGAGGCAGCACAAGGGAGGGGCACAGTGCATCACAATGCTAACAGGGCCAGTGGCCAGAACAGAGCAGGTCCATCAGAGGCAGCACAAGTGAGGGGCACAGTGCATCACATTGCTAACAGGACCAGTGGCCAGAACAGAGCAGGTACATCCGAGGCAGCACAAGTGAGGGGCACCGTGCATCACATTGCTAACAGGGCCAGTGGCCAAAACAGAGCAGGTCCATCAGAGGCAGCACAAGTGAGGGGCAAACTGCATCAACAGTCCATGGTACAGAACAGAGCAGGTCTATCTGAGGCAGCACAAGTGAGGGGGACAGTGCATCAACAGTCCATGGTACAGAACAGAGCAGGTACATCTGAGGCAGCACAAGTGATGGGCACAATGCATCACATTGCTATAATGGCCAGTGGCCAGAACAGAGCAGGCAGCACAAGTGAGGGCCAAACTGCATCAACAGTCCATGGTACAGAACAGAGCAGGTACATCAGAGGCAGCACAAGTGAGGGCCAAACTGCATCAACAGTCCATGGTACAGTACCTAGCAGGTCCATCAGAGGCAGCACAATTGAGGGGCAAACTGCATCAACAGTCCATGGTACAGAACAGAGCAGGTCCATCAGAGGCAGCACAAGTGAGGGGCAAACTGCATCAACAGTCCATGGTACAGAACAGAGCAGGTCCATCAGAGGCAGCACAAGTGAGGGGCAACCTGCATCAACAGTCCATGGTACAGAACAGAGCAGGTCCATCTGAGGCAGCACAAGTGAGGGGGACAGTGCATCACAATGCTAACAGGGCCAGTGGCCAGAACAGAGCAGGTACATCAGAGGCAGCACAAGTGAGGGGCACAGTGCATCACATTGCTAACAGGACCAGTGGCCAGAACAGAGCAGGCCCATCAGAGGCAGCACAAGTGAGGGGGACAGTGCATCAACAGTCCATGGTACAGAACTGAGAAGGTACATCTGAGGCAGCACAAGTGAGGGGCACAGTGCATCACATTGCTAAAATGGCCAGTGGCCAGAACAGAGCAGGTACATCAGAGGCAGAACAAGTGAGGGCCAAACTGCATCAAAAGTCCATGGTACAGAACAGAGCAGGTCCATCAGAGGCAGCACAAGTGAGGGGCACAGTGCATCACATTTCTAACAGGGCCAGTGGCCTGAACAGAGAAGGAACATCAGAGGCAGAACAAGTGAGGGCCAAACTGCATCAACAGTCCATGGTACAGAACAGAGCGAGTCCATCTAAGACAGCACAAGTGAGGGGGACAGTGCATCACATTTCTAACAGGGCCAGTGGCCAGAACAGAGCAGGTACATCAGAGGCAGCACAAGTGAGGAGGACAGTGCATCAACAGTCCATGGTACGGAACAGAGCAGGTACATCTGAGGCAGCACAAGTGAGGGGCACAGTGCATCACATTGCTAACAGGGCCAGTGGCCAGAACAGAGCAGGAACATCAGAGACAGCACAAGTGACGGGCAAACTGCATCAACAGTCCATGGTACAGAACAGAGCAGGTCCATCAGAGGCAGCACAAGTGAGGGGCAAACTGCATCAACAGTCCATGGTACACGACAGAGCAGGTCCATCAGAGGCAGCACAAGTGAGGGCCACAGTGCATCAACAGTCCATGGTACAGAACAGAGCAGGTACATCTGAGGCAGCACAAGTGAGGGGGACAGTGCATCAACAGTCCATGGTACAGAACAGAGCAGGTACACCAGAGGCAGCACAAGTGAGGGGCACAGTGCATCACATTGCTAACAGGGCCAGTGGCCAGAGCAGAGCAGGTACGTCTGAGGCTGCACAAGTGAGGGGCAAACTGCATCACATTGCTAACAGGGCCAGTGGCCAGTACAGAGCAGGTCCATCAGAGGCAGCACAAGTGAGGGGCACAGTGCATCACATTGCTAACAGGGCCAGTGGCCAGAACAAAGCAGGTCCATCAGAGGCAGCACAAGTGAGGGGCACAGTGCATCACATTGCTAACAGGACCTGTGGCCAGAACAGAGCAGGTACATCAGAGGCAGCACAAGTGAGGGGCACAGTGCATCACATTGCTAACAGGGCCAGTGGCCGGAACAGAGCAGGTACATCAGAGGCAGCACAAGTGAGGGGGACAGTGCATCAACAGTCCATAGTACAGAACTGAGAAGGTACATCTGAGGCAGCACAAGTGAGGGGCACAGTGCATCACATTGCTAAAATGGCCAGTGGCCAGAACAGAGCAGGTACATCAGAGGCAGAACAAGTGAGGGGCAAACTGCATCAACAGTCCATGGTACAGAACAGAGCAGGTCCAACAGAGGCAGCACAAGTGAGGGGCACAGTGCATCACATTGCTAACAGGGCCAGTGGCCAGAACAGAGCAGGTCCATCTGAGGCAGCACAAGTGAGGGGGACCGTGCATCACATTGCTAACAGGGCCAGTGGCCAGAACAGAGCAGGTCCATCTGAGGCAGCACAAGTGAGGGGGACAGTGCATCACATTGCTAACAGGGCCAGTGGCCAGAACAGAGCAGGTACATCTGAGGCAGCACAAGTGAGGGGCAAACTGCATCACATTGCTAACAGGGCCAGTGGCCAGAACAGAGCAGGTACATCAGAGACAGCACAAGTGAGGGGCAAACTGCATCACATTTCTAACAGGACCAGTGGCCAGAACAGAGCAGGTCCTGAGGTAACGGGTTTTTAGGAACCCGCTGGTGTCAGGGGATAACACCCGAAGACCTCTGAGTTCCCTTGTTCCGGACCACAGAAACACGTAGTCTTCTAGTCGCAGTCAAAGATCAAGTTTTATTGGTAGGTACCAAGTAACACGTGTCCCAGAAGTACACCACACAGAGAGTAGGTTCTTGGGAGACTGTTCGTTTTTACAGAACCAGCCGTCTCCTTATATATCAAATATATGGCTTCAAGCAAGAATTCTTGAGTTTATGGTATGGCAACACACATATTTCTACAACAATACAAAGAGCGAAGTCATGTAAGCAAGCCCATATTTTAGATGTCCAGTTTGCTGATAGATTACCCAGTTGGATCGGGAACTCCCATCAGATATAGATGAACCACCAATAAAGGAAGGTACAACCCAGTCATAAAAGGGCCATAAACAAGATACGGGGACAGGTGCGTGTTTGAAGGAAACATGGGCTGTATGTAGTGAATGGTTCGTGGAATGTTATGCGTAGATGCTATCGTATTCGGCCACTGGGCGAGGAGCTGCCTAAACAGGTTTGGCCGAAGACAGTGGAGTCAGTTGGGACAGGTCAGGGGAAAGTCACGAAAGGTGGACGTGTCTATTTGGATTTTGCTTGACCTTTAATTGACTTTTCATGAGGGCAAGATGCAAGATGGATGCCGTTCACAAAATGGAGTTTAAGGGATGGGACGGAAACTGTGATTTAGGGGTGTTGGCAACCCTCGATTGTAACGCAAATACATAGGAATGATGTCCTAATCATTATCGGTTCGTAGACACCAAAATCGTCTCGGTACGTTGAGGTTTCGTGACACGGGTATTGGACCTCGATATCGGGAAAACCACAAGGTCCGGATTTTGGGAACCACAGACCCTCCTTTTGCCCTCATATAAGGCAATAACTCATGCTAATCTGAGTCCAAATCGGTATTAAGACATTCGTGGAGATGTTGCTGGAGCATCATTCTGCTACTCAGCTCGTCCTGTGACACAGACTTCCGTACACACGAGGTAGCACAGAGGCCACATAGTGCAGGAGCACACTGTATACACAAGCAAAACATGAACAGAAGTGCCAAGATCATCCCGATGAAAATCAAAGTTTTCCATCCCCAGGCAGTGATCAGTTCCCAGAACCACCCCAGCAGGGACCAATCCCCTTTCTCAATGTGAAGGGAACCAGATATTTCGTGTAGTTTGGAGATGGCCTGGTATACTGTTGGTGCGTTATCAGGGATGAAAATGCAGCAACTGGATTGGATGACTCTACACACACCACCACGATCGGCGAGTATAATGTCTAAGGCAATTCGGTTCTGAGGGGTCATAAGTCGATCCGACTGAAGCTCTGTTGTCAAATTGCCAAGTGCTCCGGCCGTTGTGGTCACGGCGGATTCAACTATCCTCGCTAACTGGCGAATATTCCTGCTGTTCACCATAGACCCCCAAAATGGCAGAAAACCCTTTGCGAAGTCAGCGAATTCCTGACCCGCGGTGTCGTCTTTACTCACGACACCTCTAGCTGTCCTTGTCCGTGGTAATCTGCTCGGGCCGTGTAGGTAGGAGGCAGCAGAAATGAAATAAAACATATACCTGAGAAATCAGGGGGCAACCACGTGTAGGCTTGGTCGTGGCAAACGAAATACGTGCCTTTAGCTGCCAAGAGTATCGGGGAAGTTCGGGAAGCAAATACATATGTTTCCGTGCAAATGCTCTTTCCTAACTGTGCTGTGGGGTTCCTACCAATACCCTGTAAGCATAAGTGACCTCGGTGGGGAACTATCCAAACTGGGCGAGATTTCTGTGCTGCCTGGCTCTTGACCAGGTAAACCCCATGTTTGGTCACGTTCCAACGGGTGTAGGGACTCAGTTCATCTTTGGGGATTGTCAGATAGGTGTCGATATCCCTACTCATGTTCCTTATCCCTGCAATTAGTGCCTTGTTACTGGAGTCGCTCGCAGCGGAACGGGTTGGGTATGGTTCTAGGGCGAATAGGAACATGGTCTGGAAAGCCCACAGAGAACCATAGTAGCTAAATGGCAAAACGAAGTATGGGATACCCTTATCGGTTGTGTGTGGCATAAGTCCGCATATCCAACAGTTTGACGTGTTCATTATGGACTGGTGTTGGTGTAGAAGCTGGATGAAAGAGTTGTTTACAAATTCGAGTCTTCGGGCAGACTCGTGTTCAGGTAAAGGGTGAAAGTAGTGTGGAGAAATAGTGGGAGGAGGTGGTGTCTGGGTGTCATTCGAAAAGGTAACTTTAAATACGAACAAGGTATAACCAATAAAAAACACAAGTATGCTACATAACATTAAAACACATAATATCAGGAATCTTCTTCTGGACAGTATCGTGCATAACTGTTTTTCGAAGTTCGTGAGTCTGACAGGTCTCTCTACCCTTGGAAACTCCATCCTCTAGTTGCTGCCCGCGGTGGTTGATTGATTCTCCCAGGGAGCGCGCTCTGCTCAGTCCGGGGTAACTCCCGTGGACCAATCAGAACCGTGGACCTAGAACTTCCCAGTTGCACTCCCCAGACTTCAACCGCGACCCTAGCAGCAGAACCGGATGGCGGTTCGAAAAATCAAAAATGAGCTAGTTCCCTTGGGACGAGAGAGCTGAAAATTCAAAAATAGTTCTTAGGGGAGAAGAGGAAATTACATTAGATCAAGCTTTTATTAGTTCTTTTGTCTAGACCGCAGGTTGTATCGTCGTTTCCCAGGTACGGTGTGATCTTCAAACAGCGTTTCAGGGTCAGTAGTGTCCAATTGCATAGATGGTGACACAAGTCCTTGCAAAATATGATCACTCTTCTTTTCGGTGCTAGTTTCTTTCAAACGGGCATCGCTGAAAGGGATGAAGCGAGGTACGGATTCTGTCTCAGAGTCAGCATGTCCTTTGTTGACCCACTGGTCGTATGGAAGGGGTAGAGGGACCCGTTTGCAGTGGGTCCCATGTACCCAGTTCTTCTTGCCTTCAACCCGAACAGCAGATCTTGTTGAAAGTAGTACCAGGTGCGGTCCGGTCCACCTCGGTTGTCCGTTGTTGGTGCGCTGAAAATTCCGCAACAAAACCCACGAACCGGGTTCGATGAGGTGACCTGGATCGTCAGAGGCTGGTGGAGAAGAACTGTGAACCTGTTGGTGTAAAACACGCAATTTAGTTGTCAATTCGCACAAATAGTCAAGCAGTACGGGGTGCTCTATCTCGCTCAGTTTCTTGGGTCTTGGCACGCCCCAGACGTTGGCTGGGCGGCCAAACACGATTTCATGGGGGCTAAGTCCTAACCTGGAGTGGACAGTCGTCCTGGTTGACAAAAGTGCTAGAGGCAAGGCATCAGGCCATTTAAGACCTGTACTGGCTTGGATTTTGGCTAGTTTGAGTTTCAGAGTGCCATTGTAGCATTCTACTAATCCAGCCGATTGGGGGTGATTCGCAGAGTGGAATTTTTGGTGTATGCCTAGACACTCACACACTCTCTTCATCACGCATCCTACGAATTCACTTCCGTTATCACTCCAGACAATTCTAGGCATACCGAATCTAGGGAAGAACTCTTTGACAAGGGCTTTGGCAGTCGATAAGGCGGTGTTGTCCTTAAGGGGGTACGCTTCCACCCACCTTGAAAAGGCGCAAACAACAACGAGAACGTATTTCAGGTTGTTGCACCTCTCCATGTGGATGAAATCTAGCTGCAAAACCTCGAACGGGTACGTTGGAGGCGCAAAATGACCAGCTGGAGTTGGCGTTCCCCTACCGGGATTGTACTTCAAACATACCATACACTTTCTGACCACGTTTTCTGCGTACTTTGGGATATTGCTATTCTGCCATACTGGGGCCAATAGTTTACATATTCCTCTCGGATTGATGTGTGCCATTCCGTGAGCCATCGTTACCACTGCAAGTACGTATGCATTAGGTAGTAACCATCGCTAGTGTTCCGATAGTTCGACCCAACAACCATTCGCATCCAATCTACCTGTGCTTTCTCTCCATTCATTCATCTCGTTCTCAGTGGCCTCGGCTTGTATTGATTTTACGCTTTCAATGGTGTCCTCACACATTCCTACATCAGCAGTCCATCTAGCGGGACCCATGACATACATCCGATTCATTGTGTTCCTTGCAGTTCCTTTCGCAACCTCATCTGCAAATGCATTTCCGCGGCCAACATCATCCTGAATCTTTCTGTGTGCACTACATTTTATAATGGCGACTTGTAGGGGCAAGGTGAGTGACTCAAGGAGCTCATTAACTAGCTGGCCATGTTGTATCTTTGCACCATGGGACGTAAGGAACCCACGTTCACGCCATAATCTCCCAAAACTGTGAGCCACACCAAAGGCATATTAGCTGTCAGTGTACACATTCACTCGCTTTCCTTTCGCCAGCACACATGCTCTAGTAAGCGCTATCAACTCTGCAGCTTGTGCAGAACTGTGGGGAATGCGTGCAGTCTCTACAATGGTGTGTAACGTCGTTACGGCATATGCTGTAGTCGTATCACCATTCGGCAACTTGAAACATGAACCATCAACCCATAGAGTATCATTGCATTCGGGAAGGGGAGTGTCCTGTAAGTCTACTCTCCCTTTTGTCTCTTCCTCTGTCCTGAAACAGCAGTCATGCTTGTCAATCTTGTCTGTCTCTGTCGGGATGGGTAATAACGTAGCGGGATTGAGTGTATCACACCTCTTTATATGGATGTGACTTGCTAGCAGGGTAAGTTCGTAACTGGATAGTCGAGCGCTAGTAAGGTGTTGTGTCTTTGTCCTATTTAGTAAAATGTCTACTGCATGCGGAACCATAACGATCAGAGTGTTATTCATGACTAATCCAGCAGACTGTCGAATGCAGACAGCTGCTGCGGCTGTTGCTCTTAGACAACTTGGCAGTGCCTTAGCCACTGGATCCAGAGTTGCCGAAAAATACGCGCATGGGCGCTGTTTGTCCCCAAAGAGTTGCATTAAGACTGATAATGCACAACCTTCTTTTTCGTGGACATACAATGTAAAAGGCTTACTGTAGTTGGGGTTTCCCAACACAGGAGCCGAACACAATGCATCGCGCAACTCGCGGAAACTCGTCTGACAATCTTCAGACCAAGGCATAGGTTTAGGCGTGTCTTTGCGGAGTAGTGACAGTAAGGGTTTGGCTAGTAGTGAGAAATTCGGTATCCATTGTCTACAGTACGATGTAATGCCCAAAAAAGCTCGGACACCTCTCAGTGTCCTTGGGGCACTTAGTTCTGTGATTGCCTGTATTCTTTCTGGTGTCAGTCTCCTTCCCTCCTTCGACAAGATGTGACCTAGGTAGGTTACTTCTTGTCGACAAAATTGCAGTTTTGAAAGGGAGACTTTGTGCTTCATGTCACATAGGTGACGTAATAGCGACAACGTAGCTTCCTTGCAAATCTCTTCAGTGTCTGCAGCGATCAGTAGATCGTCTACGTACTGAATCAATGTTGACCCATCTGGCAGTACAATTGTGTCTAGTTGTGTTTTCAGAGCCTGACTGAATATTGATGGACTTTCGCAGTAGCCTTGAGGAGCGCATTTGAAGCGGAAGCTTCGTCCTCCTAAATTGAAGCCGAAAAGGTCTCTACTCTCTTCGGCGATCGGGATGCTGAAGAAAGCGTTCTTCAGGTCAATCACCGAGAACCAAGCTGCTGAAGCTGGAACCATTGTCAATAAAGCAGTAATGTCGGGGACGACTGGAAACTGCGGTATAACTACTTTGTTTACTTCTCGGAGGTCAATCACAAACCTATACACAGGGGGCTGTGAAGGATCAGTACGTTTCAAAACCGGTAAAACTGGACTGTTACAAATGTTTCCTGTTGTTTCCTCGATAACATCTTTATCGACCAAATCATAAACGATCGTTAACAATGCCTGTTCGCAGTCGTTAGAAATTTTGTATTGGGGAATACGTGGCAATCTGACGTTTGCTTTCAAAGTTATGACATACGGTGCTATCTCTAAACGACCTACATCGTTGGAACCATTAGCCCATAGTATATCTGGAAGTGATGACAATTCGGTTGGGATACCTTCTTTTGACAAGTATATTGGAGAAATGACTTTTCTCCCTAAAGTAAGCTGTACTCCCGAGGGAGAACAGTACAAGGTCGCGTACAACCTCTTTAGCAAATCCAATCCTAACAAATTTTCACTGCAACCTGTTGTAAGAATGAGGGGTGCTTCTAATTCACAGGGGCCAACAGAAACGGAAACAGGACTAGAGATCGGGTTTCTAACAGGGGCGCCAGAGAAGCCTACTGAGACATTCATTTCGCCAGACAAAGGTGCGCCAGGAAGTTTTGAGTGCATAATAGAACTTTTTGTAGCACCAGTATCCAGCAGAAATGGCTCTGACACTCCTGAGGTAATTACCTCGACATAAGGTCCATCCTGATCTACTGGAACTGAAACAACTCCCTCTCTTTGTCCATGGCTGTCCTAGCGATCGTTACCCTCATTGTCGTGTTCGGTGTAATAGTCGTCAGCATAGTACTGAGCTGACTTGGACGATGAATTACCCTGTTGATCAAAGCTATTCATTGATTTCTGAGGTGGAAAAGAAGTTATATTCTGAGTGAAATTTCCACGGCCTCTACCTCTAGAGGCATGCTGAACACCTCTTTCCCTTACACCTTGTGCACCGTTTAAACGTCGTGCAAGAGCCGGACAATTATTCCTAAAATGGCCCTCTTCTTTGCAATACGCACATTGATTCGGGCCATACGTAGGACGCTGATGGGAAAGCTCGTTTCCTTGCGCGTCTCTAGAGTACTGCAGATTCTGTTGATAATTAGGCTGGCTAGCCATACGAGGCTGATAGGCCTGTTGGAGAAGAACTTTAGTTTTCAAATCTTTCGTCTTTTTGTCTGCCTTGTCTAACTCGTCTTTACGCCTATTTTCATAGTACTGGGCTGTTGCTAGAATCTGCGCTGACGTAGAGACAGCCCAAGCACTTTCTGAGTCTTTTAGTTTAGCACACAATTCAGGAAGCAAATTGTGTACAAACTTGTCTACAAACAGTCTTTGGCCACCCTTGGTAGCCATATCCTGACCACTATGGTCAGTGAAGGTTTCCTCAAATCTCGTGAAGAAGTCAGACACATTCTCGTCTTTCTTCTGCTTGCACGCGGATAGCTTGTCCCAGTTTACACGTACTTCAGGCATAATTGTCTTCATGTATGCGATAATTCTACCAGGAAGTTCGGCTATTAACGGCTCAGGCTTGAAACCACCGATTTGTCTAGCATCTGTAGTCGCAATGTTTGCCCATGAGTCACCTAATTCTTGGTCATGATCCGTATGACGTATCTTACTCCATAAAGGATGTGGAACAATGTTCCCAAACAACATGTCTATATCCGCTAAATTCATTATACATGAGCTTGCAGTTTGGGACAACTCCTTATAATACCCAGTCGGGTTTTTACGGGGATCGGGTAGTGTCTGCTTGAGTGCTAGAACTTCGGATCTTTTCCAGGGGACATGTACCCATACACGCTGGAAATGAGGCAGAACCGGTGGAACTGCGTTTGCATCACCTGCCCTCCACACCGGAGGAACCTCTCTCATAGGGTACTGTCTCGCTCTTTTCCTACTATACGTACCACTGTCAGAGGATGACCCAGAATTACCACCTGTACTTCGATGTGATAATAATATCTCTACTGCTCTTTCAACGTCGGGACCAACTATCATACCCTCCCCAAATTTAAATCGTAACCTACACAACTCCTGCAGGTTGCTCTTCTGACCATTATCTTCCAAATCCTCACACAGGAAAACACACATCTGCTCAAACACGTATCTTTGCGTTGGTTCATCCCATTGACGGAAAACGTTCATGACAGACTCTACATCATATCTCGCTGTATCCATAGCCCAATTTCGTGCTAACTTATTCAATGTTTCCCTTTCCTGATAATCAGGCATTTGGCTTCGTAATTGTCTTCGTTCCGTGTTAGGGGTCGTTTTAGGCGACCGAAAAAGTGGTGAAGGAAAGTTAGTAACAATGCTGGCCATTTTATGCCAGACGAAAGGTGAAAGTGGAGGAATAGCTGGTAGTAGAACAGAGTCACGCAAAGCAGAAACAGAAATGTTCGTAGAACGAGTATCAGAGAGACTAGAAGGTGCGCTAGGCGAAATTTTAGAAGGAATGGTAGGAGAAATAGATGTGATCGGTGAGCCTTGAGGAGGCTGTGCCAAAGAAACAGGAGCCAGCTGAAGAGTAGCTGGTGAGTGCGGTAAAGGAGCCTGTATTACAGCTACCAAAGGTGCAACGAAAGGTTGCGGAGGTGCTGTGGCATTTTGTGCATAGGGTGGCGGAGAATTTAATAGGTGGGACATCAATGGATCTTTCTCGGATCCTTCCTGTTGACCTTTTCCTCTATTTGGCAGCATTGGGTAACATTTATCTATCGCTAGTTTCTTGCTCCTAAGCATCTGTTCGCTCTCCTGCTCTTCCTCGTTATCTCTGTATGCAACGGCAGCTTGCACCATTGACATACCTCTTTTATTCTTTTTTGCTAGTCTTATTTCTTTCTGTTTGGCTTCCTTGCGCCATAAGCGGAAAGAGTCAAACATTGCCGGCGGGCTTTCTTCTTGAACAATTTGACCTCTAAGTTATCTAATATTTCTTGGTCGAAACTACCATATTGGGGCCATTTTAAAACACCATCCTTGCGGGTGTATTTTATCCATACCTCGTTATATGTGATAGGACCTACGCCGTGCTTCACATAGAGTTCATACATTGGAGTTCCAATTGGAGGAACCGGACAAGAATCTTCCAACTGGGAGTCCTTACTACAACCAAGACAAAACAAGTTTCCAAGTTTGCTAAAACCAGGCATCTTTGCTCACTGGTCTAGCTTCAAACTTCAAAGGATTATCTGTTACAATATTTCTCGTGAATACACGAGTCCTTCGGCTTTGGGGCTTGCAAGTTCCAAATCAAGTCGTATCTCAAGGATACCAAAAACTAAGAACAAACTAAGGACTAGGAGACGCTCCACTTATACTTAACTGAAGTATTTGAAGATCGATGACGTTGCTAGAAGACTCGTCTATCGTTTCGCTCTACCAAGGATCACTGGGTCCAAAACAAGGCGATAGTCAGGGCAGCAGTCCTTCGTAGCCGTCGGGACGCGGGGAACCTCGCAGCAAAGACCTTCGGAACCATGTCGACATACAGGGGTCGCTGAAGTGGCTGGCCGTCCTCCGGAATTTTCACACGAAGCTCCTCACGAACATCTGGCTTGGACCGTCACCGCTTGATATCGCCCCGAGTTGGGCGCCAACTGAGGTAACGGGTTTTTAGGAACCCGCTGGTGTCAGGGGATAACACCCGAAGACCTCTGAGTTCCCTTGTTCCGGACCACAGAAACACGTAGTCTTCTAGTCGCAGTCAAAGATCAAGTTTTATTGGTAGCTACCAAGTAACACGTGTCCCAGAAGTACACCACACAGAGAGTAGGTTCTTGGGAGACTGTTCGTTTTTACAGAACCAGCCGTCTCCTTATATATCAAATATATGGCTTCAAGCAAGAATTCTTGAGTTTATGGTATGGCAACACACATATTTCTACAACAATACAAAGAGCGAAGTCATGTAAGCAAGCCCATATTTTAGATGTCCAGTTTGCTGATAGATTACCCAGTTGGATCGGGAACTCCCATCAGATATAGATGAACCACCAATAAAGGAAGGTACAACCCAGCCATAAAAGGGCCATAAACAAGATACGGGGACAGGTGCGTGTTTGAAGGAAACATGGGCTGTATGTAGTGAATGGTTCGTGGAATGTTATGCGTAGATGCTATCGTATTCGGCCACTGGGCGAGGAGCTGCCTAAACAGGTTTGGCCGAAGACAGTGGAGTCAGTTGGGACAGGTCAGGGGAAAGTCACGAAAGGTGGACGTGTCTATTTGGATCAAGCTCGACCTTTAATTGACTTATCATGAGGGCAAGAGGCAAGATGGATGCCGTTCACAAAATGGAGTTTAAGGGATGGGACGGAAACTGTGATTTAGGGGTGTTGGCAACCCTCGATTGTAACGCAAATACATAGGAATGATGTCCTAATCATTATCGGTTCGTAGACACCAAAATCGTCTCCGTACGTTGAGGTTTCGTGACACGGGTATTGGACCTCGATATCGGGAAAACCACAGGGTCCGGATTTTGGGAACCACAGTCCATCAGAGGCAGCACAAGTGAGGGGCACAGTGCATCACATTGCTAACAGGGGCAGTGGCCAGAAGAGAGCAGGTACATCAGAGGCAGCACAAGTGAGAGGCAAACTGCATCAACAGTCCATGGTACAGAACAGAGCAGGTCAATCTGAGGCAGCACAAGTGAGGGGGACAGTGCATCACATTGCTAACAGGGCCAGTGGCCAGAACAGAGCAGGTACATCAGAGGCAGCACAAGTGAGGGGGACAGTGCATCAACAGTCCATGGTACAGAACGGAGCAGGTACATCTGAGGCAGCACAAGTGAGGGGCACAGTGCATCACATTGCTAAAATGGCCAGTGGCCAGAACAGAGCAGGTACATCAGAGGCAGAACAAGTGAGGGGCAAACTGCATCAACAGTACATGTTACAGAACAGAGCAGGTCCATCAGAGGCAGCACAAGTGAGGGGGACAGTGCATCACATTGCTAACAGGGCCAGTGGCCAGAACAGAGCAGGTACATCAGAGGCAGCACAAGTGAGGGGCAAACTGCATCAACAGTGCATGGTACAGAACAGAGCAGGTCCATCAGAGGCAGCACAAGTGAGGGGCAAACTGCATCAACAGTCCATGGTACAGAACAGAGCAGGTCCATCAGAGGCAACACAAGTGAGGGCCACAGTGCATCAACAGTCCATGGTACAGAACAGAGCAGGTACATCTGAGGCAGCACAAGTGAGGGGGACAGTGCATCAACAGTCCATGGTACAGAACAGAGCAGGTCCATCAGAGGCAGCACAAGTGAGGGGCACAGTGCATCACATTGCTAACAGGGCCAGTGGCCAGAACAGAGCAGGGACATCAGAGGCAGCACAAGTGAGGGGCAAACTGCATCAACAGTCCATGGTATAGAACAGAGCAGGTCCATCAGAGGCAGCACAAGTGAGGGGCAAACTGCATCAACAGTCCATGGTACAGAACAGAGCAGGTCCATCAGAGGCAGCACAAGTGAGGGCCACAGTGCATCAACAGTGCATGGTACAGAACAGAGCAGGTACATCTGAGGCAGCACAAGTGAGGGGGACAGTGCATCAACAGTCCATGGTACAGAACAGAGTGTAGTGTAGTTCCTATCATCCCAATAGGCTCTGCGCATTGGAATAATACCTACAGCAGTAAAGGCCTAGACCAGACGTTAACTAGGTCTACTACTGTCGATACTAGACTTAAAGTTTTGGGTTTGCCAGCTAGCTCAGAGTTCACTAGAAACTTTCTCGAATGTTCAGGAAGGACTTAACTTCCCTGATTAGACAAGAAGGGATTTAGTTTCTGACAACCATAGAACATGACAACTTTGCTCTCCCCTAATCAAGAGTATATCTCGAGAGTCGTGTGAACAAAAGGCAATTTATTTTACTCAGTCAGTACGTGCATTCTTAGTCTCATCAGATTGTAGAGAAAAGGAAGAGACGGGCGTGTTCAATAAAAAGGTGTTATTTATTGATCAGTCTCTTTTCTCATACAAGAGAAATGGATCGATATTATTGCAATACTTATAGCTAAGTAAAGTGCATACATTAAAAGCAGAAGTATAAAATAATACTGTAAAAACATTGATATGGTTTCTAAGCCATAAGATGTTTTAAAATGAATAAAATATATTATATACACATATACATTTGACTAAACGTACTCAACTGGTGTTTCTAAATACGCCTACCCCGTGTACCTGACCTAAGCCTAATACGTGGGCGGGAATAGAAAGTTACAGTTTAAGTTAAGTTTGTTTTTGCCAAGTGAATAACTAAAGAATTCTCTGTGAGGGGTTATTCAGTTCTGTACCTGGAATCTAGGTTGAATGAGGGATGGTATCTCTCGTCTCTGGTCTCGATATTCCAGGCTGCCTGCGAGGGCTACCCAGAAACGCCGGTGCTGGATTTCTCGGCAGGAGAAAGCAGCTTCTCTCAGCGCGTCAGGAAGGCGGGGCTGCGCCAGCGGGGTCTGCTCTGCTCTGGGCTTCGGCAAGTATGGCTGCTCCGTCTCGTCACCACCGCGTGTGTTTGCATAGGGCCATATCGGTAATATTTATACCTTTAAGGTGCCGAGATTGACGTAAGGATGGACATAGATACGTCAATAAGGATGTCATACGACTTGCTCGTTAGCACATTCTTTTGCTGAAGTTCTCGGTGAAATCAAAACAATGGCCGCAGGGTTTTGCCCAGGTTGTCATAGGTTTGATTTGTTATGAGAACTCCGTATGCCTTATCAGGGGCTGGAGGAATATCGCTTGTCTAATTAGATCGCAAGCGTTATGACCTAATCAGATAACACGTTCCTGTGCCGTAGTGTGACTGCGTCAGATAACGGTATCTGCATCATGGGGGTTTTCTGCCTCATGGGCTGACTGTTAGTTAACTTGTTGGTTTGTTTAACCAGAATAGGGTCAGGAATAGGGGGATCGATTCAGAACCTATAGGAATACATCACACCCACTCCACGCTAACTATGGTCATATTTACTAATCTATGCATAGTAAAACATAGTACAACATACTATAGAGTATTGTGTATACCTTACCACCCCAAAATACATAAATGCATTTTGAAATTTTCAAATATACGGAAAAGTTGCAATCATATGTATTGTATGCACTCAAGCTGTATAATATTGCTAAGGTAATCACGCATTTGTATACATTATTGCTATTTGGTATATGAGAATTTACACATGAAATGGCTCTTAATACAGAAAAAAAGTTCGAGACCATTCCATCACAGAATAAAATATTTATGAACATACCAGCGGGCAGCTAATGTCTATAAGCTATCCAAAATTTAGAAACCTTAGTTCTTTAAGAAGAGTTCTTACTTTAAGCAGAAGATAGTGTCCCGAAAAATATGAAAAAATATTTTGGGGCTGCTGAAAAATTGCTGTCCGTGAACTGGAGGAAAAATTGTTCATGTGACTTTATTTTTAAAGTTGAAGGCCGAATTCAGGGAACGCCGTGTGCGAGCTTGTTCAAAAGTCTCTATTTCTGCTCTGGTGAGAACATCATATCATTTAGGCTTCCGAAAAAACTGTCAACAGCTTCCTGGGAAAGTTCCACTAACTCGGAAAAAGGTGTAATCATGCATTCGTGCGCATGATTTTCTCCATTGACATTCTGATTCGCATTGCTGACAGAAGGTCGTACCTGTTCGATGCTGCTTTCATCTTGAACTTCACTACCCCTTAATCGTAGTGGTGAAGCTTCCACGAATGCCGTCATCAGGATTGGTAGCCTTTGAGGGCAGCACAAAGCGTGAACCTTGATCGGGCTCAACAATGTTTCTGCATCCATTGGCGCATCCGATTGTAGCGTCAGACAGGTGTCTAACACGCATTCTTCTCCGCATAGCAGACACCTTAATACAGGTAAAACACATCTTTGCCACATTGGTCGAAATGATAGAAACCAAGTCATGTTCAGGTCTCTAAGCCGGGAGAGTCCCAGGATTTTTGATATCCGGTCCCGGTATCCAATGGCTAGGATTGTTTCTTCCCTTGTCGCAAGAGTTTTGTCTGTGACATGGGTTGCCATACCGAAAAATCAGGACCAAGAATAGGATTCCTGCAATTAGTCCCAAGATCAGGGAAAGTCCGCCAAAAATCGAATGGACGAAATCTGGAAAAATACCCAGTATGGCTTTGAATGGTGTTAATGCCATCGAAAATACTGTCTTAAATACCTTTGAGACCCCATTGGTATCAGAAATATTTAAGATTTTGTTTAGTATTTCTGCGAAATGTATGGGGGAATTAGTTGATAACAATGAATGTATCTCTGCAGTCGTCCTTGCGACTTGTAGATCATACGTTTCTTTTGATGACGTGAGCCTTGTAGGCGTCTGAAGAAGCACTGTTTTCATTCTGCTTAAAGTATCTATTCGAATAGAAGTAATTTTCAAATTGGGCCATGCCCTTGCCTCCCTGTCTGGAAAGGAGCTGGGGAACAATGAGCGTCCACAGCACTTGACCTTCGCAGTCGTAGTGACTAGATAAGGAGTCCCGGGCATAAGACTACAACATCTGCGGTCTACAATTAGAATGTAACTCCCATTATAGAGTCTTTGAAAGAATGGTTCTATTTCTGTTGCAGGTGCGCCTTGCTGGTGACATGAAAGGTTGTATGAATTCCCTTCACAGGCTCCATGCAAACTAATTCCGTTACACAGAAGCGTGCCGCTTAGTGACATCGCACAATTATTGCCACTAAGAAACACTTTCTGTCCTTTATTACTGACACATGCATGTGAATAGGGCAAGTTCCATGATGTTTTAATGTACCCCTTTCCCAATTTCTCGTACATGCCAGTCTGTATATATTTTTGGCAGTATTGAAACCTGAAGGTTGAGATTGGAATATTTATTATCCCATGTATTATCCATTCACTGACAGGTCGTTCTGACATTGTCACTGGTAATCTTTCGAGTTTTTCAATGCTCAAGATTGTATAATCAGCACCCTTTTGTGCCATACTGATTTGTCTATCAGTAAGGTTAAAGATTTGGAATAGTGACGTTGTGTTGATTAAACGCCAAGGCACATAGCCTGAACGCAGATTTTGTAACGTCCAGCCAAGCTGTACAATAGAGCGCAATTGGGACTGACCGTGTTGTAATAACAGTAAGTCTTGCGACAATATGTCGATTGCTGAAGACACAATGCTGTCCAAAGAAAAAATTCTGGAGGACAGAGTCATTAACCCATTGTCCACTACAGAAAGTGATTTTTCCAAATTAATACGGTCAATTTCCCGTATTCTCTCTGCCGTTTCAATTTGAGTAACCTTCCAGGCCTCATTGTATGCTGCATATACAGAGGCTGCTATGAAACGTTTTTGACGCTGTTTGCGCGGTCCCATAATGAAATCACGCAAGTCAGCATCATCAGTAAGTAAAGTTAGGTGTTGTTTAATTTCTGCCAGTGTGGAAGTTTGTAGCCATTGAAGGCATAATTTGCCCACACTGTAGGTGGTTATTATCCCTGGGTGATGTCTTTGGGGATATCTAGGGTCTGGCCTGGTCATTTTGAACCCCTGTGTTTTGTTCAGGAATCTATCTTGACAGTTATTTGTATCTGTGGGCCAGATCAACCACTGTTTCCAATCAGGATGTGTTCTGTTTTGGTTTAATACATAATTTATGTCTATCTCTTCATCTATCGAGCTATTGCTGTACATTGTTGGCTTTGGAATAGACGGTTTATTTAAGTCTTTGATTTTGGCTAGGCCAAGACAGGTGGTTTGTTCAAACAGTGTCATTTAAAAATATCATTTGTTCTGGGATCATGCAGGATCTAAACATAGATTCTATGCCCTGCACTTGCCATTCTTTTGTGCCCCAAACACTTTTCAATTCAACATTTTTGTCCCAATAATCAAAACCAAAAGTATTCATTTGTTCAAAGAATGAGTCTGAATATATCAATTTTGTGTTTGTTATCATGGTCTTTGTCCCTGTCTTGTTTGACAATCTAAAATAGAATGCTTCAGCATTACTTGTGTTAAAACCTGAAAAGTATGAATATTTGTCATAGAAGGTCCTTGAGCTTCCTTTTGGAGGGGTTGCACAATGTTCCCATTGATTATAATTTAAAACATTTCTAGGTTGTGCAGATCTATGTAAAAAATGGTTACCATAGTGGTTATAACAGTACATACTATCATAATTTGTAGAACCCTGCAAATAATCATGTTTGGTAAATTTAGCAGACATTACTAAGTCAGACATCATATTATTAATGCTTTCGAAGTCCCAATCATCAGCAAATGAGCTTGGTTTTGCAAAGTCACTCAATGAGATCTTAATTTGGTGTTGATATTTCAGGATTTCGACCAGACCATAAATTTCATAGTCAGTGTTGTCCCAGGCTACCCCACCAGGTATCGGATTGGCTGTGAAGTTGACTGAAGAAAGTTCTCTTTTCTCGATGTGTGAAGATGTGTGTGGTTTGAGGATCAAGTTGATTTTCTGACTTGCTGTGTCCATTTTTGCATATTTTCCCTCAATGAAGCGTCCCAAAGTAAGTACCATGATGAGCCAAAGTATGAGGATAAATGCACCAAAACCCACCCAAAATTCAATCCATGGAGAAATCAGATATGTTTCTTTCAGTTGTTTCAGAAGTTCTTTAGCTTTATCTTTAAAGGTTTTTGATGATGGCTGTGTCTTTGATTCACTGAAGCCTTCAGAGGAATCATCGAAGTTTATGAAGTAGCCGGATGCTGTTCTGTCAATTGTTCCAATTGGTTCAGGATTTCTGTTTCTTGCATTTTCACTTGGTACTTCATTATAGATTGGTGTGTCTCTGCTAAATGTTTTTATTTGGGTTTTCAGAGGTCTGAGTTCTATTGCATTGTTGCATAGTCCTTGTTGTTCTTCTGTAGGCGTTTCGAATGTGATGAGCCTCTTCGTTAGGACCTCTGTACTGGTAGCAAACCTTGGTGTTCTGCTACTTATTGGGAGTCCACTTGGCCTACTGTTTGTTATCGGCCACATGTTGTGGTTTTACCAGGTCGATGGATACAACTCGGTTCTCCTTTTTTCCAGCAAGTGGCGGTAGTACAACTGATCTTGTCCCGTTGACAGACAAGACAGGAACTGCTTTTCTGTAAGAAGGCCCAAATTCCTTCTTTACCGCTATCTTTTCCCTGACTAGATCCCCGACTTTTGGAATCCAGACAGGTCTTGCTGGGACAGGTGGTGGTTCTTCAGTGGTTGTTGGCTGTTGTTTCAATTTTATGTTGCTCAGGTCTTTTCTTGTTTTGTTTAAGTCCTGCAAAATAGCCAAACGGTCTTTGATATCAAAGCTTTTTTCTTTCACCACTGAAGTCTGACTATCAATGTCAGAGATCAACATCCTAGTTCCAAATAATAATTCGTACGCACTGAATCCCTTCAGAGAATTTCTTGGCAAGTTATTTAGACTACGTTGGACACTTATTAGATGTTTGACCCACCCAGCTCCCGAACCTAATATCTTTTCCGTTATAGATTGCTTTATGCCTTGGTTTTTTCTTTACACCATCCCGTACCCTCAGGAAGGAAGTGAGAAGATTCCCGCTGGGCTATGCTCATTTGGTCATGTTTCCCCTCAGGCTGGAGGGCTAGAGTGAAAACAATGGTCAAACGTAGCATGCTCTTAGCGTATATGCCATTTAGACTCGCAAATCTTTGTATAACAGTCCAGACGTCAGCCGAGTGCTGGTGATCTACATTATAAGTGTAAACTAGCCTGTATATGTTAATCGCAAGCCTTCCTTTATACTCTTGATTTTTTCTTGAGTAAAACGACGAGGTATTAAACTGTTTCTCTCCCCACTGCGATCTCTGTTGCAGTTTGGGCAGTTTTTTACAAACATGGTGTGACGCAGGCTCATGCCTGGCCACCAGTACCGTGATTGTAATTCTTCCAGAGAATCTTTTAGTTTTAGGTGTCTGAGACCCTCGCCCATATGTGCGTCTGCGATTAACAAGTTTCTCCTGTCCATGTTTGGAATCACTCTATCCCCCACTCCAGGGATTCGAGCAAAAGGGACGGAGTTTGCATCGATTATGTATGTATAATTGAGTGGATAGTTGATCGGTAACGCTGAGCAGTCGCCTTTTGATGACGTTTTCACCGCCAGTACTGTTTCACCGTCAATGTATTTTAATGTACGCTTTTTTCGAACTACGGGAGCCGATTTAGTGGCTGCCGCTGTAGCTGTCTCAGCCAATGAATTCCCTGCAACGTGAACGCCATCACGCTGATGACTCAGTGAGTGTGTCACGTGAGTCTTTGGTAGCTCTTTTTGTAAAAGAGCTATTTGTTCCCAAAGCATTTTCTGCTTTATTGTTGCATCTGTGTCATCTTTGTAACCGTTTTGAATCCATGTCTGCAAATCCTTGTTATATGATTTGACGCAGTAATAGGAATCTGACACTATAAGTGTCGGGAATTCGCGATCCGCATTATCTAGCGCCATTTTCAATGCCATTATTTCAGTCTGTTGTTCTGAATTAGTTTCTACTGAGTGTGTTTTTGTTAATAGAGGTTTTAGTCTACCTCCGCGCCACACTTCTTTTGTAATCCCACATGTGGGGTTGTATGCCTGTTCTCCCCAAACGGGGGGTTGAGCATGTCCGTCTGTATAAATTACACAGGCGTAATGTCGTAAAGGCAGAATGTCGGCTGGCAGAGGATATGTTTTTTCATATTCTAAATTTTTTAATTCTTCTAGTTCTTGGAGTATGGCACAATATTCTAGAAAATTGTCAGCCAGGCTATACTTGATAATTCATATCCTAAGAACAGGACTGTCAGATGGGCAATTCTGGATTTTTTAAAGTTGAATTTGTAACCCTCTGCTGCGAACCCAAGTATTATGGTGTTGACTCTTTTCAAGTGAGTCTCCAAGTCATCATCTGTTAAGTATATGTCATCGACATAAG
This sequence comes from Lissotriton helveticus, assembly GCF_964261635.1. NCBI lineage: Eukaryota > Metazoa > Chordata > Amphibia > Caudata > Salamandridae > Lissotriton > Lissotriton helveticus. The sequence goes on along the minus strand of NC_136072.1, from coordinate 846,338,152 downwards.
ATAATGCTTCATCATCATATAGTTGTAGTAATTCTGTTACTCTCGCTGAGAATACTCCCGGGCTGTTCTTGTACCCCTGGGCTAACCGACAGAATTGTTTTTGAGTGCCATTTATTGAGAATGCAGTTAAATGTCTGCTCTCTGGTGCTATGTTTTGACAAAAGAATCCATTAGAAATGTCTAATGTTGTTTTGTATTTTTTGCACACTATGTTATTCATTAGTGCAGCACTATGTGAGTTTTGCACTGCAAAAGTTTTGCAACATGTGTTAAGGTGTCGGTAATCCAAAACTAGACGATATGAATTGTCTGGTTTGGAGACCGGAAACAAAGGGTTGTTCATTTGTGAGGTGCAAGTTTCAATCACCCCCTGGTATTCTAGCTGATCTAGTATTTCATTTACCTGTTTTTTAGCTTCTTGCTTAATTGGGTACTGCCTTTGTGCAGTTGGTTGTGATTTTAACTGGATTTTGTGAGGAGGAGAGTCCTCATCCCATCCCACGTGATTTTTATATAAAGCAGGAGCTAGAGCCACTTCCCACTTTCTAGCAAGTGTGTATTTTTTATGAATAGGAATTTGATTTGAGAAGGCAGGCATAATTATTTCTTCGCCATGAGGGCACTCCCTGACAAACTCTGGTGGCCAGTCTTTTTCAGCTAGAAGGATATCATAGCCCTTGGAGAGATTATCTCAAAATAGTCCCCTTATTTTTCTAGTCTTATCACCCTCTATACGTAATGTTATTTCGTATATTTTGTGAGGTTTGCTAACTCTGGTGTCTGCAGTTTCCACTTGAAGATATTCATTCGTGTCCACTGTCTCCAGATGATTCATAAGGACTTTGCGAGCTATGCTCACTTCTGCTGCGCTGTCTAGCATTGTCTGAGCCCATTCTCCGTTTTTCAGTTGTGTCCTCAGTATTCTCGGCATTGTTAACTACCTTGATACTGGCTACCTTCTTTTTTGGAAATTGTAATTTCTTTTTTAGCTGAGCAGGTTCCTTGTCTTTGGACTTGGCGTGCTCTTCTCTTTGTTCTGATCGTCCTCTTCTTTCCGATTTCTGCGAGGAAGTCTGAAAAGATTGAGAGGGACGTGTATCAATGTCTTGATATCTATCAGGTTTTTTAATATTATCCCTATTTCTAAGGTTATATCTTTTCCCAGAGGGGTCACTCTGAGGTGACCTGTGTCTTTGGTTCGGAGATTTTTCTCTTCGCCTAGGAGACCTTCCTCGGGACTGGAATTTCTTTTCTTTAGGATTGGATTGTTTGTTTCCATCCCAGTTCTTTTTTGGTGATGTAGAATTATTATTAAAAAATATTTTTTCAGGACTTTCAATTAGTTGCGGTTTTACTGGTATTCCACCTAAACTATCTCTACCTAGTTCCTCATAGGATTTTTCTATGATTCTGGCAATTTCAGCTGGTTGGTCTGCTATATCTGTCTCTTTTAACCTCTGGCGGATCGCCACGTTTGCTGCTTCACCTTTTATGTTGGCTACTAATATAGCCGAGACCTGCTTGAAGTCTTTCAGTAATTTCATACCAAGAGTTAAAGCGGGTTCTGGACCATATTCATCTTGAATTTGTTTTAGCACATCTGGTATTACCGAAATGGATGGAACACCGTGCGTTTTTGTGTAGATGGAAGCAAAGACTGTACCCCAAGTGTCACAGTCCTCAATGTGTGGTGCGATTCCCATTGGAAGACAGATAGTCAGAATCCTGTGCTTTTCTAGCGGGGTAGTGTCTGGAAACACAGCCTCTATTTGGGTGATTTTCTGCGCTAGCCAGAATGGTATTTGTTCCCGTTTAGCCGGTACTTTACCTAGGCAGGACTGGATGTTCTGTGGTGTAATTTTATTTGTGTTCCCCTGGTGAGGGGTCAGCTGTGGGAGTTTAATCGCTGGCTGAATTGTTGAAGTCCGCATCACATACTGGACTAATTGTCTATGTATTTTTATTATTTGTTTTAGCTGTGTTAACAGGTTAGCTGCAGACATCCCGTCGATGTCTGGATGTGGTGTGTATCCGGCTAGGACCGGCCACGTTGCTCCTGGTCTACCTAAAGGACCGAGCCTGGTGATGTGATTATTATGTTTTAGGGCGCCATCAAATAAGAGCAAATGCTCTTGAAATTTGAGTGGTACTTCCACCTCCTCGAAAGGAGTGTACGTTTCAGGAGGTTCCTCTATTTTGTAATAGTGGAAGTACTTTGTTACAGGATTTGCTGCTGGAAAATTTATTCCATGAATAGTATACCTCTGTCTGCCGATATTCGTGTGCCTCAATTACTAATATGACTGTACCACCTCTAGGTGTCAGTCCATTTTCTATAAGTTTTATGGTTATAGATTTCCTTTTGATGACCGGAATGAGTATTATATTCGGGTCTGCTTCCTGCATGGTAGCATCAGCTGCTGCGAGTTCAGTTGCTAATCTAACTGCCTCTCTTTCTTCATCACTGTCTACCATTTTACCGACAGGATGGTTATTCTGTTTGTTTGCAGATCAGGTTTCTTAGGAAACAAAGATTAGATGCACAATATTTTGGAACAGTGTATCCTTCAACGTTGACTTATACCAAGAACCATACATAGGAGTTCCCTCCTGCGAGGTCTGGCGGATATAACCTTTCACCCACTCCAGACGTCTTTGGAGTATTATGGGAAAAGGGGTCTGAGTGAGAAAGCACGACTGAGTTACTCTAAATGTCTTACGTTAGTTTTATCGCCCTTTCCAAACACGTTGGGCGCTGTCAGACAAGTACCTGAAATTTCCTGAAAATCCGCGGGAATGCCAGGCTGAAGAAGATGCGAGTTCCCAACTCCCCTACACCACTGCGCCAGATTTCTCTTGCCTCAGTGACGCCGGGGAAAGGGGAAGTGGAAGAGAAAAACAGAGAGACGGCCCACACAAGAATCTTCACCTCGTATGTTCTGATGAGATGAATGTTCTTCCTATAAGATTAAACAAACATTACTAAGTTCCTGCACATGTTTTAACAGTTAAATCTAATACACTTTCTCTCACTTTTCTATTACCTGTCTTAGTGTGGGAATTAGCCTCTCTCTAGTGAATCTCTGTATGGAACTTTACTGCAAGGCACTACAGCGAATATGGAATAATAGTTGAGGAGGAGTCTGCAGATAAGGTGGTACACAAGAATATATATATATATTTTTATCTACTTGAAGAAACTGTATGAAGTTGAGTTCACTGGTAACTGTGCTCCAACTAAATTCCCAAATGCCAATGTCTGAAAAGTTCTGTTCCAAAAGTAGCGCCAAAATTGGTCAGCAGAGGGCGCTCAAGTATATCCAATGCTGCTTCTAACTCCTGATATGTATATTCTTTAGTTTCACGAAAATGCAGGACTTCTCTTACCCATTACTTCATGAGCAAATAACCCTTCATGACAGAGACTATTAAATGCTAGTTCGAAGTCTTTACTGAAGAGAAAACAAACGATAATTCAGTCTTTGGCAAGATAAGTCTCTGTGTACTTGGCAGCAATACGCAGCAACTCCTTATTTCTAATGAAAATTCAAAACAGGAATGGTCTCACCCAAGGCACGGTGAAAGAAGCCTCTGATAATTAGAGCCTGAGGGGAAGAACGCTGACTCCGCTGCTGGGCTCCCTCTGACGAGGCTCTCTGCCGCCGAACTCAGGTAGACTGAAGCGGAGCACAGCGTGAGTAATCACCTGCTCCGAAGCTCATGGAAAACGAGCAAAACTCAACTGACAGCTCGAGGAGCTTAAGGACGAAAAAACTGTAAGGACTGGAATAGCGAGAATAATTACACCGGCCCAAATAGAACGGACGAGAGCTAACGAACGTCCGTCTCAGGAAAATAAACGGTTGAAGTGCGACGTCAAATAAACGCTCGCGCTTCACATACAGCTGTGACCAATATCCCTGGGACCACTAGAACGCTAACCACTAGCGCATTCAGTGGCATCAGGGAAGTGCCTGCTTCCAGCGATATTGAGTGACCAAAGCGCACCAACCCATGGAAGAGCTAGGGGTCTTTGCTAACCTAGAGTACCTGTTGATGGGGGAACCAAAACGCGAATGCCCTACCAAGAAGCCATTCCTGACAGGCGCCATGTAGTGTAGTTCCTATCATCCCAATAGGCTCTGCGCATTGGAATAATACCTACAGCAGTAAAGGCCTAGACCAGACGTTAACTAGGTCTACTACTGTCGATACTAGACTTAAAGTTTTGGGTTTGCCAGCTAGCTCAGAGTTCACTAGAAACTTTCTCGAATGTTCAGGAAGGACTTAACTTCCCTGATTAGACAAGAAGGGATTTAGTTTCTGACAACCATAGAACATGACAACTTTGCTCTCCCCTAATCAAGAGTATATCTCGAGAGTCGTGTGAACAAAAGGCAATTTATTTTACTCAGTCAGTACGTGCATTCTTAGTCTCATCAGATTGTAGAGAAAAGGAAGAGACGGGCGTGTTCAATAAAAAGGTGTTATTTATTGATCAGTCTCTTTTCTCATACAAGAGAAATGGATCGATATTATTGCAATACTTATAGCTAAGTAAAGTGCATACATTAAAAGCAGAAGTATAAAATAATACTGTAAAAACATTGATATGGTTTCTAAGCCATAAGATGTTTTAAAATGAATAAAATATATTATATACACATATACATTTGACTAAACGTACTCAACTGGTGTTTCTAAATACGCCTACCCCGTGTACCTGACCTAAGCCTAATACGTGGGCGGGAATAGAAAGTTACAGTTTAAGTTAAGTTTGTTTTTGCCAAGTGAATAACTAAAGAATTCTCTGTGAGGGGTTATTCAGTTCTGTACCTTGAATCTAGGTTGAATGAGGGATGGTATCTCTCGTCTCTGGTCTCGATATTCCAGGCTGCCTGCGAGGGCTACCCAGAAACGCCGGTGCTGGATTTCTCGGCAGGAGAAAGCAGCTTCTCTCAGCGCGTCAGGAAGGCGGGGCTGCGCCAGCGGGGTCTGCTCTGCTCTGGGTTTCGGCAAGTATGGCTGCTCCGTCTCGTCACCACCGCGTGTGTTTGCATAGGGCAATATCGGTAATATTTATACCTTTAAGGTGCCGAGATTGACGTAAGGATGGACATAGATACGTCAATAAGGATGTCGTACGACTTGCTCGTTAGCACATTCTTTTGCTGAAGTTCTCGGTGAAATCAAAACAATGGCCGCAGGGTTTTGCCCAGGTTGTCATAGGTTTGATTTGTTATGAGAACTCCGTATGCCTTATCAGGGGCTGGAGGAATATCGCTTGTCTAATTAGATCGCAAGCGTTATGACCTAATCAGATAACACGTTCCTGTGCCGTAGTGTGACTGCGTCAGATAACGGTATCTGCATCATGGGGGTTTTCTGCCTCATGGGCTGACTGTTAGTTAACTTGTTGGTTTGTTTAACCAGAATAGGGTCAGGAATAGGGGGATCGATTCAGAACCTATAGGAATACATCACAAGAGCAGGTCCATCAGAGGCATCACATGTGAGGGCCACGGTGCATCAATAGTCCATGGTACAGAACAGAGCAGGTACACCAGAGGAAGCACAAGTGAGGGGCACAGGGGATCACATTGCTAACAGGGCCAGTGGCCAGAACAGAGCAGGTACATCTGAGGCTGCACAAGTGAGGGGCAAACTGCATCACATTGCTAACAGGGCCAGTGGCCAGAACAGAGCAGGTCCATCAGAGGCAGCACAAGTGAGGGTCACAGTGCATCACATTGCTAACAGGGCCAGTGGCCAGAACAGAGCAGGTACATCAGAGGCAGCACAAGGGAGGGGCACAGTGCATCACAATGCTAACAGGGCCAGTGGCCAGAACAGAGCAGGTCCATCAGAGGCAGCACAAGTGAGGGGCACAGTGCATCACATTGCTAACAGGACCAGTGGCCAGAACAGAGCAGGTACATCCGAGGCAGCACAAGTGGGGGGCACAGTGCATCACATTGCTAACAGGTCCAGTGGCCAGAACAGAGCAGGTCCATCAGAGGCAGCACAAGTGAGGGGCAAACTGCATCAACAGTCCATGGTACAGAACAGAGCAGGTCTATCTGAGGCAGCACAAGTGAGGGGGACAGTGCATCAACAGTCCATGGTACAGAACAGAGCAGGTACATCTGAGGCAGCACAAGTGATGGGCACAATGCATCACATTGCTATAATGGCCAGTGGCCAGAACAGAGCAGGCAGCACAAGTGAGGGCCAAACTGCATCAACAGTCCATGGTACAGAACAGAGCAGGTACATCAGAGGCAGCACAAGTGAGGGCCAAACTGCATCAACAGTCCATGGTAGAGTACCTAGCAGGTCCATCAGAGGCAGCACAATTGAGGGGCAAACTGCATCAACAGTCCATGGTACAGAACAGAGCAGGTCCATCAGAGGCAGCACAAGTGACGGGCAAACTGCATCAACAGTCCATGGTACAGAACAGAGCAGGTCCATCAGAGGCAGCACAAGTGAGGGGCAACCTGCATCAACAGTCCATGGTACAGAACAGAGCAGGTCCATCTGAGGCAGCACAAGTGAGGGGGACAGTGCATCACAATGCTAACAGGGCCAGTGGCCAGAACAGAGCAGGTACATCAGAGGCAGCACAAGTGAGGGGCACAGTGCATCACATTGCTAACAGGACCAGTGGCCAGAACAGAGCAGGCCCATCAGAGGCAGCACAAGTGAGGGGGACAGTGCATCAACAGTCCATGGTACAGAACTGAGAAGGTACATCTGAGGCAGCACAAGTGAGGGGCACAGTGCATCACATTGCTAAAATGGCCAGTGGCCAGAACAGAGCAGGTACATCAGAGGCAGAACAAGTGAGGGCCAAACTGCATCAACAGTCCATGGTACAGAACAGAGCAGGTCCATCAGAGGCAGCACAAGTGAGGGGCACAGTGCATCACATTTCTAACAGGGCCAGTGGCCAGAACAGAGAAGGAACATCAGAGGCAGCACAAGTGAGGGCCAAACTGCATCAACAGTCCATGGTACAGTACAGAGCAGGTCCATCAGAGGCAGCACAAGTGAGGGGCAAACTGCATCAACAGTCCATGGTACAGAACAGAGCAAATCCATCTAAGACAGCACAAGTGAGGGGGACAGTGCATCACATTTCTAACAGGGCCAGTGGCCAGAACAGAGCAGGTACATCAGAGGCAGCACAAGTGAGGGGGACAGTGCATCAACAGTCCATGGTACGGAACAGAGCAGGTACATCTGAGGCAGCACAAGTGAGGGGCACAGTGCATCACATTGCTAACAGGGCCAGTGGCCAGAACAGAGCAGGAACATCAGAGGCAGCACAAGTGAGGGGCAAACTGCATCAACAGTCCATGGTACAGAACAGAGCAGGTCCATCAGAGGCAGCACAAGTGAGGGGCAAACTGCATCAACAGACCATGGTACAGAACAGAGCAGGTCCATCAGAGGCAGCACAAGTGAGGGCCACAGTGCATCAACAGTCCATGGTACAGAACAGAGCAGGTACATCTGAGGCAGCACAAGTGAGGGTGACAGTGCATCAACAGTCCATGGTACAGAACAGAGCAGGTACACCAGAGGCAGCACAAGTGAGGGGCACAGTGCATCACATTGCTAACAGGGCCAGTGGCCAGAGCAGAGCATGTACGTCTGAGGCTGCACAAGTGAGGGGCAAACTGCATCACATTGCTAACAGGGCCAGTGGCCAGTACAGAGCAGGTCCATCAGAGGCAGCACAAGTGAGGGGCACAGTGCATCACATTGCTAACAGGGCCAGTGGCCAGAACAAAGCAGGTCCATCAGAGGCAGCACAAGTGAGGGGCACAGTGCATCACATTGCTAACAGGACCTGTGGCCAGAACAGAGCAGGTACATCAGAGGCAGCACAAGTGAGGGGCACAGTGCATCACATTGCTAACAGGGCCAGTGGCCAGAACAGAGCAGGTACATCAGAGGCAGCACAAGTGAGGGGGACAGTGCATCAATAGTCCATGGTACAGAACTGAGAAGGTACATCTGAGGCAGCACAAGTGAGGGGCACAGTGCATCACATTGCTAAAATGGCCAGTGGTCAGAACAGAGCAGGTACATCAGAGGCAGAACAAGTGAGGGGCACACTGCATCAACAGTCCATGGTACAGAACAGAGCAGGTCCATCAGAGGCAGCACAAGTGAGGGGCACAGTGCATCACATTGCTAACAGGGCCAGTGGCCAGAACAGAGCAGGTCCATCTGAGGCAGCACAAGTGAGGGGGACAGTGCATCACATTGCTAACAGGGCCAGTGGCCAGAACAGAGCAGGTCCATCTGAGGCAGCACAAGTGAGGGGGACAGTGCATCACATTGCTAACAGGGCCAGTGGCCAGAACAGAGCAGGTACATCTGAGGCAGCACAAGTGAGGGGCAACCTGCATCACATTGCTAACAGGGCCAGTGGCCAGAACAGAGCAGGTATATCAGAGGCAGCACAAGTGAGGGGCAAACTGCATCACATTGCTAACAGGACCAGTGGCCAGAACAGAGCAGGTCCATCAGAGGCAGCACAAGTGAGGGGCACAGTGCATCACATTGCTAACAGGGGCAGTGGCCAGAACAGAGCAGGTACATCAGAGGCAGCACAAGTGAGAGGCAAACTGCATCAACAGTCCATGGTACAGAACAGAGCAGGTCAATCCGAGGCAGCACAAGTGAGGGGGACAGTGCATCACATTGCTAACAGGGCCAGTGGCCAGAACAGAGCAGGTACATCAGAGGCAGCACAAGTGAGGGGGACAGTGCATCAACAGTCCATGGTACAGAATGGAGCAGGTACATCTGAGGCAGCACAAGTGAGGGGCACAGTGCATCACATTGCTAAAATGGCCAGTGGCCAGAACAGAGCAGGTACATCAGAGGCAGAACAAGTGAGGGGCAAACTGCATCAACAGTCCATGTTACAGGACAGAGCAGGTCCATCAGAGGCAGCACAAGTGAGGGGGACAGTGCATCACATTGCTAACAGGGCCAGTGGCCAGAACAGAGCAGGTACATCAGAGGCAGCACAAGTGAGGGACAAACTGCATCAACAGTCCATGGTACAGAACAGAGCAGGTCCATCAGAGGCAGCACAAGTGAGGGGCAAACTGCATCAACAGTCCATGGTACAGAACAGAGCAGGTCTATCAGAGGCAACACAAGTGAGGGCCACAGTGCATCAACAGTCCATGGTACAGAACAGAGCAGGTACATCTGAGGCAGCACAAGTGAATGGGGACAGTGCATCAACAGTCCATGGTACAGAACAGAGCAGGTCCATCAGAGGCAGCACAAGTGAGGGGCACAGTGCCTCACATTGCTAACAGGGACAGTGGCCAGAACAGAGCAGGGACATCAGAGGCAGCACAAGTGAGGGGCAAACTGCATCAACAGTCCATGGTACAGAACAGAGCAGGTCCATCAGAGGCAGCACAAGTGAGGGGCAAACTGCATCAACAGTCCATGGTACAGAACAGAGCAGGTCCATCAGAGGCAGCACAAGTGAGGGCCACAGTGCATCAACAGTCCATGGTACAGAACAGAGCAGGTACATCTGAGGCAGCACAAGTGAGAGGGACAGTGCATCAACAGTCCATGGTACAGAACAGAGCAGGTCCATCAGAGGCATCACATGTGAGGGCCACGGTGCATCAATAGTCCATGGTACAGAACAGAGCAGGTACACCAGAGGAAGCACAAGTGAGGGGCACAGTGCATCACATTGCTAACAGGGCCAGTGGCCAGAACAGAGCAGGTACATCTGAGGCTGCACAAGTGAGGGGCAAACTGCATCACATTGCTAACAGGGCCAGTGGCCAGAACAGAGCAGGTCCATCAGAGGCAGCACAAGTGAGGGTCACAGTGCATCACATTGCTAACAGGGCCAGTGGCCAGAACAGAGCAGGTACATCAGAGGCAGCACAAGGGAGGGGCACAGTGCATCACAATGCTAACAGGGCCAGTGGCCAGAACAGAGCAGGTCCATCAGAGGCAGCACAAGTGAGGGGCACAGTGCATCACATTGCTAACAGGACCAGTGGCCAGAACAGAGCAGGTACATCCGAGGCAGCACAAGTGAGGGGCACAGTGCATCACATTGCTAACAGGGCCAGTGGCCAGAACAGAGCAGGTCCATCAGAGGCAGCACAAGTGAGGGGCAAACTGCATCAACAGTCCATGGTACAGAACAGAGCAGGTCTATCTGAGGCAGCACAAGTGAGGGGGACAGTGCATGAACAGTCCATGGTACAGAACAGAGCAGGTACATCTGAGGCAGCACAAGTGATGGGCACAATGCATCACATTGCTATAATGGCCAGTGGCCAGAACAGAGCAGGCAGCACAAGTGAGGGCCAAACTGCATCAACAGTCCATGGTACAGAACAGAGCAGGTACATCAGAGGCAGCACAAGTGAGGGCCAAACTGCATCAACAGTCCATGGTACAGTACCTAGCAGGTCCATCAGAGGCAGCACAATTGAGGGGCAAACTGCATCAACAGTCCATGGTACAGAACAGAGCAGGTCCATCAGAGGCAGCACAAGTGAGGGGCAAACTGCATCAACAGTCCATGGTACAGAACAGAGCAGGTCCATCAGAGGCAGCACAAGTGAGGGGCAACCTGCATCAACAGTCCATGGTACAGAACAGAGCAGGTCCATCTGAGGCAGCACAAGTGAGGGGGACAGTGCATCACAATGCTAACAGGGCCAGTGGCCAGAACAGAGCAGGTACATCAGAGGCAGCACAAGTGAGGGGCACAGTGCATCACATTGCTAACAGGACCAGTGGCCAGAACAGAGCAGGCCCATCAGAGGCAGCACAAGTGAGGGGGACAGTGCATCAACAGTCCATGGTACAGAACTGAGAAGGTACATCTGAGGCAGCACAAGTGAGGGGCACAGTGCATCACATTGCTAAAATGGCCAGTGGCCAGAACAGAGCAGGTACATCAGAGGCAGAACAAGTGAGGGCCAAACTGCATCAACAGTCCATGGTACAGAACAGAGCAGGTCCATCAGAGGCAGCACAAGTGAGGGGCACAGTGCATCACATTTCTAACAGGGCCAGTGGCCAGAACAGAGAAGGAACATCAGAGGCAGCACAAGTGAGGGCCAAACTGCATCAACAGTCCATGGTACAGTACAGAGCAGGTCCATCAGAGGCAGCACAAGTGAGGGGCAACTGCATCAACAGTCCATGGTACAGAACAGAGCGAGTCCATCTAAGACAGCACAAGTGAGGGGGACAGTGCATCACATTGCTAACAGGGCCAGTGGCCAGAACAGAGCAGGTACATCAGAGGCAGCACAAGTGAGGGGGACAGTGTATCAACAGTCCATGGTACGGAACAGAGCAGGTACATCTGAGGCAGCACAAGTGAGGGGCACAGTGCATCACATTGCTAACAGGGCCAGTGGCCAGAACAGAGCAGGAACATCAGAGGCAGCACAAGTGAGGGGCAAACTGCATCAACAGTCCATGGTACAGAACAGAGCAGGTCCATCAGAGGCAGCACAAGTGAGGGGCAAACTGCATCAACAGTCCATGGTACAGAACAGAGCAGGTCCATCAGAGGCAGCACAAGTGAGGGCCACAGTGCATCAACAGTCCATGGTACAGAACAGAGCAGGTACATCTGAGGCAGCACAAGTGAGGGGGACAGTGCATCAACAGTCCATGGTACAGAACAGAGCAGGTACACCAGAGGCAGCACAAGTGAGGGGCACAGTGCATCACATTGCTAACAGGGCCAGTGGCCAGAGCAGAGCAGGTCCATCAGAGGCAGCACAAGTGAGGGGCACAGTGCATCACATTGCTAACAGGGCCAGTGGCCAGAACAGAGCAGGCCCATCTGAGGCAGCACAAGTGAGGGGGACAGTGCATCACATTGCTAACAGGGCCAGTGGCCAGAACAGAGCAGGTCCATCAGAGGCAGCACAAGTGAGGGGCACAGTGCATCACATTGCTAACAGGGCCAGTGGCCAGAACAGAGCAGGTACATCAGAGGCAGCACAAGTGAGGGGCACAGTGCATCACATTGCTAACAGGACCAGTGGCCAGAACAGAGCAGGTACATCCGAGGCAGCACAAGTGGGGGGCACAGTGCATCACATTGCTAACAGGTCCAGTGGCCAGAACAGAGCAGGTCCATCAGAGGCAGCACAAGTGAGGGGCAAACTGCATCAACAGTCCATGGTACAGAACAGAGCAGGTCTATCTGAGGCAGCACAAGTGAGGGGGACAGTGCATCAACAGTCCATGGTACAGAACAGAGCAGGTACATCTGAGGCAGCACAAGTGATGGGCACAATGCATCACATTGCTATAATGGCCAGTGGCCAGAACAGAGCAGGCAGCACAAGTGAGGGCCAAACTGCATCAACAGTCCATGGTACAGAACAGAGCAGGTACATCAGAGGCAGCACAAGTGAGGGCCAAACTGCATCAACAGTCCATGGTAGAGTACCTAGCAGGTCCATCAGAGGCAGCACAATTGAGGGGCAAACTGCATCAACAGTCCATGGTACAGAACAGAGCAGGTCCATCAGAGGCAGCACAAGTGACGGGCAAACTGCATCAACAGTCCATGGTACAGAACAGAGCAGGTCCATCAGAGGCAGCACAAGTGAGGGGCAACCTGCATCAACAGTCCATGGTACAGAACAGAGCAGGTCCATCTGAGGCAGCACAAGTGAGGGGGACAGTGCATCACAATGCTAACAGGGCCAGTGGCCAGAACAGAGCAGGTACATCAGAGGCAGCACAAGTGAGGGGCACAGTGCATCACATTGCTAACAGGACCAGTGGCCGGAACAGAGCAGGCCCATCAGAGGCAGCACAAGTGAGGGGGACAGTGCATCAACAGTCCATGGTACAGAACTGAGAAGGTACATCTGAGGCAGCACAAGTGAGGGGCACAGTGCATCACATTGCTAAAATGGCCAGTGGCCAGAACAGAGCAGGTACATCAGAGGCAGAACAAGTGAGGGCCAAACTGCATCAACAGTCCATGGTACAGAACAGAGCAGGTCCATCAGAGGCAGCACAAGTGAGGGGCACAGTGCATCACATTTCTAACAGGGCCAGTGGCCAGAACAGAGAAGGAACATCAGAGGCAGCACAAGTGAGGGCCAAACTGCATCAACAGTCCATGGTACAGTACAGAGCAGGTCCATCAGAGGCAGCACAAGTGAGGGGCAAACTGCATCAACAGTCCATGGTACAGAACAGAGCAAATCCATCTAAGACAGCACAAGTGAGGGGGACAGTGCATCACATTTCTAACAGGGCCAGTGGCCAGAACAGAGCAGGTACATCAGAGGCAGCACAAGTGAGGGGGACAGTGCATCAACAGTCCATGGTACGGAACAGAGCAGGTACATCTGAGGCAGCACAAGTGAGGGGCACAGTGCATCACATTGCTAACAGGGCCAGTGGCCAGAACAGAGCAGGAACATCAGAGGCAGCACAAGTGAGGGGCAAACTGCATCAACAGTCCATGGTACAGAACAGAGCAGGTCCATCAGAGGCAGCACAAGTGAGGGGCAAACTGCATCAACAGACCATGGTACAGAACAGAGCAGGTCCATCAGAGGCAGCACAAGTGAGGGCCACAGTGCATCAACAGTCCATGGTACAGAACAGAGCAGGTACATCTGAGGCAGCACAAGTGAGGGTGACAGTGCATCAACAGTCCATGGTACAGAACAGAGCAGGTACACCAGAGGCAGCACAAGTGAGGGGCACAGTGCATCACATTGCTAACAGGGCCAGTGGCCAGAGCAGAGCATGTACGTCTGAGGCTGCACAAGTGAGGGGCAAACTGCATCACATTGCTAACAGGGCCAGTGGCCAGTACAGAGCAGGTCCATCAGAGGCAGCACAAGTGAGGGGCACAGTGCATCACATTGCTAACAGGGCCAGTGGCCAGAACAAAGCAGGTCCATCAGAGGCAGCACAAGTGAGGGGCACAGTGCATCACATTGCTAACAGGACCTGTGGCCAGAACAGAGCAGGTACATCAGAGGCAGCACAAGTGAGGGGCACAGTGCATCACATTGCTAACAGGGCCAGTGGCCAGAACAGAGCAGGTACATCAGAGGCAGCACAAGTGAGGGGGACAGTGCATCAATAGTCCATGGTACAGAACTGAGAAGGTACATCTGAGGCAGCACAAGTGAGGGGCACAGTGCATCACATTGCTAAAATGGCCAGTGGTCAGAACAGAGCAGGTACATCAGAGGCAGAACAAGTGAGGGGCACACTGCATCAACAGTCCATGGTACAGAACAGAGCAGGTCCATCAGAGGCAGCACAAGTGAGGGGCACAGTGCATCACATTGCTAACAGGGCCAGTGGCCAGAACAGAGCAGGTCCATCTGAGGCAGCACAAGTGAGGGGGACAGTGCATCACATTGCTAACAGGGCCAGTGGCCAGAACAGAGCAGGTCCATCTGAGGCAGCACAAGTGAGGGGGACAGTGCATCACATTGCTAACAGGGCCAGTGGCCAGAACAGAGCAGGTACATCTGAGGCAGCACAAGTGAGGGGCAACCTGCATCACATTGCTAACAGGGCCAGTGGCCAGAACAGAGCAGGTATATCAGAGGCAGCACAAGTGAGGGGCAAACTGCATCACATTGCTAACAGGACCAGTGGCCAGAACAGAGCAGGTCCATCAGAGGCAGCACAAGTGAGGGGCACAGTGCATCACATTGCTAACAGGGGCAGTGGCCAGAACAGAGCAGGTACATCAGAGGCAGCACAAGTGAGAGGCAAACTGCATCAACAGTCCATGGTACAGAACAGAGCAGGTCAATCCGAGGCAGCACAAGTGAGGGGGACAGTGCATCACATTGCTAACAGGGCCAGTGGCCAGAACAGAGCAGGTACATCAGAGGCAGCACAAGTGAGGGGGACAGTGCATCAACAGTCCATGGTACAGAATGGAGCAGGTACATCTGAGGCAGCACAAGTGAGGGGCACAGTGCATCACATTGCTAAAATGGCCAGTGGCCAGAACAGAGCAGGTACATCAGAGGCAGAACAAGTGAGGGGCAAACTGCATCAACAGTCCATGTTACAGGACAGAGCAGGTCCATCAGAGGCAGCACAAGTGAGGGGGACAGTGCATCACATTGCTAACAGGGCCAGTGGCCAGAACAGAGCAGGTACATCAGAGGCAGCACAAGTGAGGGACAAACTGCATCAACAGTCCATGGTACAGAACAGAGCAGGTCCATCAGAGGCAGCACAAGTGAGGGGCAAACTGCATCAACAGTCCATGGTACAGAACAGAGCAGGTCTATCAGAGGCAACACAAGTGAGGGCCACAGTGCATCAACAGTCCATGGTACAGAACAGAGCAGGTACATCTGAGGCAGCACAAGTGAATGGGGACAGTGCATCAACAGTCCATGGTACAGAACAGAGCAGGTCCATCAGAGGCAGCACAAGTGAGGGGCACAGTGCCTCACATTGCTAACAGGGACAGTGGCCAGAACAGAGCAGGGACATCAGAGGCAGCACAAGTGAGGGGCAAACTGCATCAACAGTCCATGGTACAGAACAGAGCAGGTCCATCAGAGGCAGCACAAGTGAGGGGCAAACTGCATCAACAGTCCATGGTACAGAACAGAGCAGGTCCATCAGAGGCAGCACAAGTGAGGGCCACAGTGCATCAACAGTCCATGGTACAGAACAGAGCAGGTACATCTGAGGCAGCACAAGTGAGAGGGACAGTGCATCAACAGTCCATGGTACAGAACAGAGCAGGTCCATCAGAGGCATCACATGTGAGGGCCACGGTGCATCAATAGTCCATGGTACAGAACAGAGCAGGTACACCAGAGGAAGCACAAGTGAGGGGCACAGTGCATCACATTGCTAACAGGGCCAGTGGCCAGAACAGAGCAGGTACATCTGAGGCTGCACAAGTGAGGGGCAAACTGCATCACATTGCTAACAGGGCCAGTGGCCAGAACAGAGCAGGTCCATCAGAGGCAGCACAAGTGAGGGTCACAGTGCATCACATTGCTAACAGGGCCAGTGGCCAGAACAGAGCAGGTACATCAGAGGCAGCACAAGGGAGGGGCACAGTGCATCACAATGCTAACAGGGCCAGTGGCCAGAACAGAGCAGGTCCATCAGAGGCAGCACAAGTGAGGGGCACAGTGCATCACATTGCTAACAGGACCAGTGGCCAGAACAGAGCAGGTACATCCGAGGCAGCACAAGTGAGGGGCACAGTGCATCACATTGCTAACAGGGCCAGTGGCCAGAACAGAGCAGGTCCATCAGAGGCAGCACAAGTGAGGGGCAAACTGCATCAACAGTCCATGGTACAGAACAGAGCAGGTCTATCTGAGGCAGCACAAGTGAGGGGGACAGTGCATGAACAGTCCATGGTACAGAACAGAGCAGGTACATCTGAGGCAGCACAAGTGATGGGCACAATGCATCACATTGCTATAATGGCCAGTGGCCAGAACAGAGCAGGCAGCACAAGTGAGGGCCAAACTGCATCAACAGTCCATGGTACAGAACAGAGCAGGTACATCAGAGGCAGCACAAGTGAGGGCCAAACTGCATCAACAGTCCATGGTACAGTACCTAGCAGGTCCATCAGAGGCAGCACAATTGAGGGGCAAACTGCATCAACAGTCCATGGTACAGAACAGAGCAGGTCCATCAGAGGCAGCACAAGTGAGGGGCAAACTGCATCAACAGTCCATGGTACAGAACAGAGCAGGTCCATCAGAGGCAGCACAAGTGAGGGGCAACCTGCATCAACAGTCCATGGTACAGAACAGAGCAGGTCCATCTGAGGCAGCACAAGTGAGGGGGACAGTGCATCACAATGCTAACAGGGCCAGTGGCCAGAACAGAGCAGGTACATCAGAGGCAGCACAAGTGAGGGGCACAGTGCATCACATTGCTAACAGGACCAGTGGCCAGAACAGAGCAGGCCCATCAGAGGCAGCACAAGTGAGGGGGACAGTGCATCAACAGTCCATGGTACAGAACTGAGAAGGTACATCTGAGGCAGCACAAGTGAGGGGCACAGTGCATCACATTGCTAAAATGGCCAGTGGCCAGAACAGAGCAGGTACATCAGAGGCAGAACAAGTGAGGGCCAAACTGCATCAACAGTCCATGGTACAGAACAGAGCAGGTCCATCAGAGGCAGCACAAGTGAGGGGCACAGTGCATCACATTTCTAACAGGGCCAGTGGCCAGAACAGAGAAGGAACATCAGAGGCAGCACAAGTGAGGGCCAAACTGCATCAACAGTCCATGGTACAGTACAGAGCAGGTCCATCAGAGGCAGCACAAGTGAGGGGCAACTGCATCAACAGTCCATGGTACAGAACAGAGCGAGTCCATCTAAGACAGCACAAGTGAGGGGGACAGTGCATCACATTGCTAACAGGGCCAGTGGCCAGAACAGAGCAGGTACATCAGAGGCAGCACAAGTGAGGGGGACAGTGTATCAACAGTCCATGGTACGGAACAGAGCAGGTACATCTGAGGCAGCACAAGTGAGGGGCACAGTGCATCACATTGCTAACAGGGCCAGTGGCCAGAACAGAGCAGGAACATCAGAGGCAGCACAAGTGAGGGGCAAACTGCATCAACAGTCCATGGTACAGAACAGAGCAGGTCCATCAGAGGCAGCACAAGTGAGGGGCAAACTGCATCAACAGTCCATGGTACAGAACAGAGCAGGTCCATCAGAGGCAGCACAAGTGAGGGCCACAGTGCATCAACAGTCCATGGTACAGAACAGAGCAGGTACATCTGAGGCAGCACAAGTGAGGGGGGCAGTGCATCAACAGTCCATGGTACAGAACAGAGCAGGTACACCAGAGGCAGCACAAGTGAGGGGCACAGTGCATCACATTGCTAACAGGGCCAGTGGCCAGAGCAGAGCAGGTCCATCAGAGGCAGCACAAGTGAGGGGCACAGTGCATCACATTGCTAACAGGGCCAGTGGCCAGAACAGAGCAGGCCCATCTGAGGCAGCACAAGTGAGGGGGACAGTGCATCACATTGCTAACAGGGCCAGTGGCCAGAACAGAGCAGGTCCATCAGAGGCAGCACAAGTGAGGGGCACAGTGCATCACATTGCTAACAGGGCCAGTGGCCAGAACAGAGCAGGTACATCAGAGGCAGCACAAGGGAGGGGCACAGTGCATCACAATGCTAACAGGGCCAGTGGCCAGAACAGAGCAGGTCCATCAGAGGCAGCACAAGTGAGGGGCACAGTGCATCACATTGCTAACAGGACCAGTGGCCAGAACAGAGCAGGTACATCCGAGGCAGCACAAGTGAGGGGCACAGTGCATCACATTGCTAACAAGGCCAGTGGCCAGAACAGAGCAGGTCCATCAGAGGCAGCACAAGTGAGGGGCAAACTGCATCAACAGTCCATGGTACAGAACAGAGCAGGTCCATCTGAGGCAGCACAAGTGAGGGGGACAGTGCATCAACAGTCCATGGTACAGAACAGAGCAGGTACATCTGAGGTAGCACAAGTGATGGGCACAGTGCATCACATTGCTATAATGGCCAGTGGCCAGAACAAAGCAGGCAGCACAAGTGAGGGCCAAACTGCATCAACAGTCCATGGTACAGAACAGAGCAGGTACATCAGAGGCAGCACAAGTGAGGGCCAAACTGCATCAACCGCCCATGGTACAGTACAGAGCAGGTCCATCAGAGGCAGCACAATTGAGGGGCAAACTGCATCAACAGTCCATGGTACAGAACAGAGCAGGTCCATCAGAGGCAGCACAAGTGAGGGGCAAACTGCATCAACAGTCCATGGTACAGAACAGAGCAGGTCCATCAGAGACAGCACAAGTGAGGGGCAACCTGCATCAACAGTCCATGGTACAGAACAGAGCAGGTCCATCTGAGGCCGCACAAGTGAGGGGTACAGTGCATCACAATGCTAACAGGGCCAGTGGCCAGAACAGAGCAGGTACATCAGAGGCAGCACAAGTGAGGGGCACAGTGCATCACATTGCTAACAGGACCAGTGGCCAGAACAGAGCAGGTCCATCAGAGACAGCACAAGTGAGGGGGACAGTGCATCAACAGTAACCCTGGGCGTAGTGGGGCGTAGTGGGGCTCCGTGGAGCTACGCGGAGAGGGCGAGAAGCTACGCCCACTCCCGCACTCCGCGTAGCCCCACTACGCACCTCCCTCCTGCTCTCCCCTACATACATTATTTAAGGAATTACAGTGATTAAAACAATATTAAAGCACTTACCTTGTCCGGGGCTCGTCCGGGGCTCCCTCTTTGAATAGCGTCCTTTCCTGGATACCAATGCGCATGCGCATGCGCGGGCGGCCGCGCATGCGCATTTCTTCCGAGAAATGCGCATGCGCGGGCTGCCGCGCATGCGCATTTGTTTCCAGGAAAAGGACGCTATTCAAAGAGGGAGCCCCGGACGAGCCCCGGACAAGGTAAGTGCTTTAATATTGTTTTAATCACTGTAATAGCTTAAATATTGTATCTAGGGGAGGGCGGGAGGGAGGCGGGTGGCGGACGACTCAGCTACGCCCACGGAGTGGGGGTAGTTTTGCCGGCTACGCTGTCTACGCAAAATGCGTAGAAGGCAACACTACGCCTACTCCGTGGGCGTAGCTGAATCGGGCGCCCACCCTTAATCAACAGTCCATGGTACAGAACTGAGAAGGTACATCTGAGGCAGCACAAGTGAGGGGCACAGTGCATCACATTGCTAAAATGGCCAGTGGCCAGAACAGAGCAGGTACATCAGAGGCAGAACAAGTGAGGGCCAAACTGCATCAACAGTCCATGGTACAGAACAGAGCAGGTCCATCAGAGGCAGCACAAGTGAGGGGCACAGTGCATCACATTTCTAACAGGGCCAGTGGCCAGAACAGAGAAGGTACATCAGAGGCAGCACAAGTGAGGGCCAAACTGCATTAACAGTCCATGGTACAGTACAGAGCAGGTCCATCAGAGGCAGCACAAGTGAGGGGCAAACTGCATCAACAGTCCATGGTACAGAACTGAGCGAGTCCATCTAAGACAGCACAAGTGAGGGGGACAGTGCATCACATTGCTAACAGGGCCAGTGGCCAGAACAGAGCAGGTACATCAGAGGCAGCACAAGTGAGGGGGACAGTGCATCAACAGTTCATGGTGCGGAACAGAGCAGGTACATCTGAGGCAGCACAAGTGAGGGGCACAGTGCATCACATTGCTAACAGGGCCAGTGGCCAGAACAGAGCAGGAACATCAGAGGCAGCACAAGTGAGGGGCAAACTGCATCAACAGTCCATGGTACAGAACAGAGCAGGTCCATCAGAGGCAGCACAAGTGAGGGGCAAACTGCATCAACAGTCCATGGTACAGAACAGAGCAGGTCCATCAGAGGCAGCACAAGTGAGGGCCACAGTGCATCAACAGTCCATGGTACAGAACAGAGCAGGTACATCTGAGGCAGCACAAGTGAGGGGGACAGTGCATCAACAGTCCATGGTACAGAACAGAGCAGGTACACCAGAGGCAGCACAAGTGAGGGGCACAGTGCATCACATTGCTAACAGGGCCAGTGGCCAGAACAGAGCAGGTACATCTGAGGCTGCACAAGTGAGGGGCAAACTGCATCACATTGCTAACAGGGCCAGTGGCCAGAACAGAGCAGGTCCATCAGAGGCAGCACAAGTGAGGGGCACAGTGCATCACATTGCTAACAGGGCCAGTGGCCAGAACAAAGCAGGTCCATCAGAGGCAGCACAAGTGAGGGGCACAGTGCATCACATTGCTAACAGGAACTGTGGCCAGAACAGAGCAGGTACATCAGAGGCAGCACAAGTGAGGGGCACAGTGCATCACATTACTAACAGGGCCAGTGGCCAGAACAGAGCAGGTCCATCAGAGGCAGCACAAGTGAGGGGCAAACTGCATCAACAGTCCATGGTACAGAACAGAGCAGGTCCATCTGAGGCAGCACAAGTGAGGGGGACAGTGCATCAACAGTCCATGGTACAGAACAGAGCAGGTACATCAGAGGCAACACAAGTGAGGGGCACAGTGCATCACATTGCTAACAGGGCCAGTGGCCAGAACAGAGCAGGTATATCAGAGGCAGCACAAGTGAGGGGCAAACTGCATCACATTGCTAACAGGGCCAGTGGCCAGAACAGAGCAGGTACATCAGAGGCAGCACAAGTGAGAGGCAAACTGCATCAACAGTCCATGGTACAGAACAGAGCAGGTCAATCCGAGGCAGCACAAGTGAGGGGGACAGTGCATCACATTGCTAACAGGGCCAGTGGCCAGAACAGAGCAGGTACATCAGAGGCAGCACAAGTGAGGGGGACAGTGCATCAACAGTCCATGGTACAGAATGGAGCAGGTACATCTGAGGCAGCACAAGTGAGGGGCACAGTGCATCACATTGCTAAAATGGCCAGTGGCCAGAACAGAGCAGGTACATCAGAGGCAGAACAAGTGAGGGGCTAACTGCATCAACAGTCCATGTTACAGGACAGAGCAGGTCCATCAGAGGCAGCACAAGTGAGGGGGACAGTGCATCACATTGCTAACAGGGCCAGTGGCCAGAACAGAGCAGGTACATCAGAGGCAGCACAAGTGAGGGACAAACTGCATCAACAGTCCATGGTACAGAACAGAGCAGGTCCATCAGAGGCAGCACAAGTGAGGGGCAAACTGCATCAACAGTCCATGGTACAGAACAGAGCAGGTCTATCAGAGGCAACACAAGTGAGGGCCACAGTGCATCAACAGTCCATGGTACAGAACAGAGCAGGTACATCTGAGGCAGCACAAGTGAATGGGGACAGTGCATCAACAGTCCATGGTACAGAACAGAGCAGGTCCATCAGAGGCAGCACAAGTGAGGGGCACAGTGCCTCACATTGCTAACAGGGCCAGTGGCCAGAACAGAGCAGGGACATCAGAGGCAGCACAAGTGAGGGGCAAACTGCATCAACAGTCCATGGTACAGAACAGAGCAGGTCCATCAGAGGCAGCACAAGTGAGGGGCAAACTGCATCAACAGTCCATGGTACAGAACAGAGCAGGTCCATCAGAGGCAGCACAAGTGAGGGCCACAGTGCATCAACAGTCCATGGTACAGAACAGAGCAGGTACATCTGAGGCAGCACAAGTGAGGGGGACAGTGCATCAACAGTCCATGGTACAGAACAGAGCAGGTCCATCAGAGGCATCACATGTGAGGGCCACGGTGCATCAATAGTCCATGGTACAGAACAGAGCAGGTACACCAGAGGAAGCACAAGTGAGGGGCACAGTGCATCACATTGCTAACAGGGCCAGTGGCCAGAACAGAGCAGGTACATCTGAGGCTGCACAAGTGAGGGGCAAACTGCATCACATTGCTAACAGGGCCAGTGGCCAGAACAGAGCAGGTCCATCAGAGGCAGCACAAGTGAGGGTCACAGTGCATCACATTGCTAACAGGGCCAGTGGCCAGAACAGAGCAGGTACATCAGAGGCAGCACAAGGGAGGGGCACAGTGCATCACAATGCTAACAGGGCCAGTGGCCAGAACAGAGCAGGTCCATCAGAGGCAGCACAAGTGAGGGGCACAGTGCATCACATTGCTAACAGGACCAGTGGCCAGAACAGAGCAGGTACATCCGAGGCAGCACAAGTGAGGGGCACAGTGCATCACATTGCTAACAGGGCCAGTGGCCAGAACAGAGCAGGTCCATCAGAGGCAGCACAAGTGAGGGGCAAACTGCATCAACAGTCCATGGTACAGAACAGAGCAGGTCTATCTGAGGCAGCACAAGTGAGGGGGACAGTGCATGAACAGTCCATGGTACAGAACAGGTCAGGTACATCTGAGGCAGCACAAGTGATGGGCACAATGCATCACATTGCTATAATGGCCAGTGGCCAGAACAGAGCAGGCAGCACAAGTGAGGGCCAAACTGCATCAACAGTCCATGGTATAGAACAGAGCAGGTACATCAGAGGCAGCACAAGTGAGGGCCAAACTGCATCAACAGTCCATGGTACAGTACCTAGCAGGTCCATCAGAGGCAGCACAATTGAGGGGCAAACTGCATCAACAGTCCATGGTACAGAACAGAGCAGGTCCATCAGAGGCAGCACAAGTGAGGGGCAAACTGCATCAACAGTCCATGGTACAGAACAGAGCAGGTCCATCAGAGGCAGCACAAGTGAGGGGCAACCTGCATCAACAGTCCATGGTACAGAACAGAGCAGGTCCATCTGAGGCAGCACAAGTGAGGGGGACAGTGCATCACAATGCTAACAGGGCCAGTGGCCAGAACAGAGCAGGTACATCAGAGGCAGCACAAGTGAGGGGCACAGTGCATCACATTGCTAACAGGACCAGTGGCCAGAACAGAGCAGGCCCATCAGAGGCAGCACAAGTGAGGGGGACAGTGCATCAACAGTCCATGGTACAGAACTGAGAAGGTACATCTGAGGCAGCACAAGTGAGGGGCACAGTGCATCACATTGCTAAAATGGCCAGTGGCCAGAACAGAGCAGGTACATCAGAGGCAGAACAAGTGAGGGCCAAACTGCATCAACAGTCCATGGTACAGAACAGAGCAGGTCCATCAGAGGCAGCACAAGTGAGGGGCACAGTGCATCACATTTCTAACAGGGCCAGTGGCCAGAACAGAGAAGGAACATCAGAGGCAGCACAAGTGAGGGCCAAACTGCATCAACAGTCCATGGTACAGTACAGAGCAGGTCCATCAGAGGCAGCACAAGTGAGGGGCAACTGCATCAACAGTCCATGGTACAGAACAGAGCGAGTCCATCTAAGACAGCACAAGTGAGGGGGACAGTGCATCACATTGCTAACAGGGCCAGTGGCCAGAACAGAGCAGGTACATCAGAGGCAGCACAAGTGAGGGGCAAACTGCATCAACAGTCCATGGTACAGAACAGAGCAGGTCTATCAGAGGCAACACAAGTGAGGGCCACAGTGCATCAACAGTCCATGGTACAGAACAGAGCAGGTACATCTGAGGCAGCACAAGTGAATGGGGACAGTGCATCAACAGTCCATGGTACAGAACAGAGCAGGTCCATCAGAGGCAGCACAAGTGAGGGGCACAGTGCCTCACATTGCTAACAGGGCCAGTGGCCAGAACAGAGCAGGGACATCAGAGGCAGCACAAGTGAGGGGCAAACTGCATCAACAGTCCATGGTACAGAACAGAGCAGGTCCATCAGAGGCAGCACAAGTGAGGGGCAAACTGCATCAACAGTCCATGGTACAGAACAGAGCAGGTCCATCAGAGGCAGCACAAGTGAGGGCCACAGTGCATCAACAGTCCATGGTACAGAACAGAGCAGGTACATCTGAGGCAGCACAAGTGAGGGGGACAGTGCATCAACAGTCCATGGTACAGAACAGAGCAGGTCCATCAGAGGCATCACATGTGAGGGCCACGGTGCATCAATAGTCCATGGTACAGAACAGAGCAGGTACACCAGAGGAAGCACAAGTGAGGGGCACAGTGCATCACATTGCTAACAGGGCCAGTGGCCAGAACAGAGCAGGTACATCTGAGGCTGCACAAGTGAGGGGCAAACTGCATCACATTGCTAACAGGGCCAGTGGCCAGAACAGAGCAGGTCCATCAGAGGCAGCACAAGTGAGGGTCACAGTGCATCACATTGCTAACAGGGCCAGTGGCCAGAACAGAGCAGGTACATCAGAGGCAGCACAAGGGAGGGGCACAGTGCATCACAATGCTAACAGGGCCAGTGGCCAGAACAGAGCAGGTCCATCAGAGGCAGCACAAGTGAGGGGCACAGTGCATCACATTGCTAACAGGACCAGCAGTGGCGATTTCTCCATGGGGGCGTTTGGGCGCCGCCCCCCCTGTTTTTTCGCCGTGCAAGAAGGCACTTCCTTGTTTACAGTGGTGGGTGTTACTCGAGGGCAGGGGGAGTGGCTTGGGGGAGTGGCTTGCCCACTGTTGTTAATACTGACTGTATGGGCTGCCTGAGGCCGCCCATACAGTCAGTATTAACAACAGTGGGAAAGCCACTCCCCCAAGCCACTCCCCCTGCCCTCGAGTAACTCTCCCTCTTCTCTCTGTATGCTGCAGCAGCATACAGAGAGAAAATGACGTAGTCTGGGGCAGCCGGCCGAGCCAATCACAGCGCTGGCTGCGTGGAGAGGGAGGCTGCCTGCCGCGCCTCCTTCCTGATGACGTGCTGGTGCTGCCTGCAGGACTTGAAAGCGAGGAGGCGGGAATCGGGAAGGAGTAGTCTCCGGACGGTAAGTAAGTTTATACTATTTTATTTTAAATATATTTGTTGTTTGTGTCCAAACCCCTCCCGCCTCCCCCCTCATTCCCTCAGGACCCCATTTCAAACCCTCCCCCCCCCCCCCCCCCCCGTAATGCCGGCAAGAAGTACACTTTACAACGGGGCCCCAGGAATGTTTACAGCGTATTAAATTAGAATGCAGTGGCGTATATTATTCATGAGCCAATTAAAGGAATTAAGTGTTAGTTCAGTTGATTTGATGGGCTGAGGACGTACAAAATGCATTTAACTAGCAAGCCGCCGGGCTGCCGGTTCGGCGGGCACTCTCGGATTACGCGGCTAATTGCTTGCCTTTACAGGGCTGTCATGGATAGCCATGCAGCACATTTCATCCTTCCCAAAGACTTCAATTGTCCCCTCTCGTGTCGCTGCTGTAATATGTAGCAGGCCGGCCAAAGTTGGGTGTAGTTAAAGTTTCGACTCTGCACAAAGCCGGGGGGCGCAGCCGGGGAGCAGGCCCGCTCACAAAGAGGTAACACATTGAAGGGCCCAGGAGAAGCAAGGTTATTGACCTGATGCCTCTTCTTTTCAAACTGGAGTTTTTAAATCCACATAATCGGAAGTCCATTCAACAAAATATTATTCCGTTTTGCAGTGTGCATTGATATTTTTTTATTAACAAAGGGTGATACAGGCTTATTTTCCACATTCAAAGAGCTCATTGCAAAAGGTGAAAGACATTTCCATAACTAGGTACATTATTGTGAGAAAATATAACATTTTAATGTGTTTTGGATTCTAGAAACATATCATTTTTGTAAACATATCATTTTTATGACATGAAAGGCTAGGCTTCTTCGCTGTACTCATAGTAAGCAAAATAAATCAAAAGGGAAGTTTATTTCCATTGGAAACCCTTACATTTTGATGAAACAATCAGCATTCATCCTGCTTCAGTACATCTCATGTATCTTGTTTACAACTGCAGACTTTTCCTACTCCTCGCTATAATTTCTCGCCGAGAGTCCACTTTTGCAGCTCCTGGCTTTCCAAGCATCCTTGTCGGTTTCACATTTAGAGCCCAAAGTACAGAGAAGCCGTGATTTGCTTAATATCACATTATGGACCGTGAGGAATCATTTCAGTGTACCCTCAACAACGAACAGTCGTTTACTGGTGCCACACACACTTCTGCTCGACAATGCAGCTGTGACAGTGAGGTGGATTTAGCTCCACCGCCCAGCACACAACAAAATGTCTCTTCCTCATGTCTGCATCTGTGTGGACTGAGATGCGTTTATAGATTCCATTCATGATGAGCTTTTCTCTGTCATGGCGTCGAGCCCTGCCCGCGGCGGGCACAGACCCCAATGTTTACACGCGCGGGCTGGTTTCTGACGCGATTATTTATTTGTGTCTGGGTACCTCGAAGCTTTCCTGAAAAGTTCATTAGCAGTAAGTCCGCAGACTTGGATGTCACTTCGCAATTACATGATTAAAAGGCTCAACACACGATAGTCGTTTGTTTTACAACTCCCTGACACTCATTGTGCAGGCTGACTTCATGGCACAGGCAATATTAGGAAACAACACTATTCGGGGCTGTGTGTGTACAGGGGATAAAAATACTACACCATGTAATCTGCCATTTATCCCATGAGAGCAGAATTCCAAATTGTGACACATGTCAAGAAGAAGAAAAAAACGTAAGAGGCCCGTGCTTTATGAAGTGATACACTTTGCTTTTAAACACTATAGTCAGGCTCAGGGCTACCTCGCTTGTCTTGCAACATAACACTCATCCACGACTTTTACGCCCTACCACTTTCAAATGTCACCAGCCGCCACTGAGGACCAGTGGCCAGAACAGAGCAGGTACATCCGAGGCAGCACAAGTGAGGGGCACAGTGCATCACATTGCTAACAGGGCCAGTGGCCAGAACAGAGCAGGTCCATCAGAGGCAGCACAAGTGAGGGGCAAACTGCATCAACAGTCCATGGTACAGAACAGAGCAGGTCTATCTGAGGCAGCACAAGTGAGGGGCAAATTGCATCAACAGTCCATGGTACAGAACAGAGCAGGTCCATCAGAGGCAGCACAAGTGAGGGGGACAGTGCATGAACAGTCCATGGTACAGAACAGAGCAGGTACATCTGAGGCAGCACAAGTGATGGGCACAATGCATCACATTGCTATAATGGCCAGTGGCCAGAACAGAGCAGGCAGCACAAGTGAGGGCCAAACTGCATCAACAGTCCATGGTACAGAACAGAGCAGGTACATCAGAGGCAGCACAAGTGAGGGCCAAACTGCATCAACAGTCCATGGTACAGTACCTAGCAGGTCCATCAGAGGCAGCACAATTGAGGGGCAAACTGCATCAACAGTCCATGGTACAGAACAGAGCAGGTCCATCAGAGGCAGCACAAGTGAGGGGCAAACTGCATCAACAGTCCATGGTACAGAACAGAGCAGGTCCATCAGAGGCAGCACAAGTGAGGGGCAACCTGCATCAACAGTCCATGGTACAGAACAGAGCAGGTCCATCTGAGGCAGCACAAGTGAGGGGGACAGTGCATCACAATGCTAACAGGGCCAGTGGCCAGAACAGAGCAGGTACATCAGAGGCAGCACAAGTGAGGGGCACAGTGCATCACATTGCTAACAGGACCAGTGGCCAGAACAGAGCAGGCCCATCAGAGGCAGCACAAGTGAGGGGGACAGTGCATCAACAGTCCATGGTACAGAACTGAGAAGGTACATCTGAGGCAGCACAAGTGAGGGGCACAGTGCATCACATTGCTAAAATGGCCAGTGGCCAGAACAGAGCAGGTACATCAGAGGCAGAACAAGTGAGGGCCAAACTGCATCAACAGTCCATGGTACAGAACAGAGCAGGTCCATCAGAGGCAGCACAAGTGAGGGGCACAGTGCATCACATTTCTAACAGGGCCAGTGGCCAGAACAGAGAAGGAACATCAGAGGCAGCACAAGTGAGGGCCAAACTGCATCAACAGTCCATGGTACAGTACAGAGCAGGTCCATCAGAGGCAGCACAAGTGAGGGGCAACTGCATCAACAGTCCATGGTACAGAACAGAGCGAGTCCATCTAAGACAGCACAAGTGAGGGGGACAGTGCATCACATTGCTAACAGGGCCAGTGGCCAGAACAGAGCAGGTACATCAGAGGCAGCACAAGTGAGGGGGACAGTGTATCAACAGTCCATGGTACGGAACAGAGCAGGTACATCTGAGGCAGCACAAGTGAGGGGCACAGTGCATCACATTGCTAACAGGGCCAGTGGCCAGAACAGAGCAGGAACATCAGAGGCAGCACAAGTGAGGGGCAAACTGCATCAACAGTCCATGGTACAGAACAGAGCAGGTCCATCAGAGGCAGCACAAGTGAGGGGCAAACTGCATCAACAGTCCATGGTACAGAACAGAGCAGGTCCATCAGAGGCAGCACAAGTGAGGGCCACAGTGCATCAACAGTCCATGGTACAGAACAGAGCAGGTACATCTGAGGCAGCACAAGTGAGGGGGACAGTGCATCAACAGTCCATGGTACAGAACAGAGCAGGTACACCAGAGGCAGCACAAGTGAGGGGCACAGTGCATCACATTGCTAACAGGGCCAGTGGCCAGAGCAGAGCAGGTCCATCAGAGGCAGCACAAGTGAGGGGCACAGTGCATCACATTGCTAACAGGGCCAGTGGCCAGAACAGAGCAGGCCCATCTGAGGCAGCACAAGTGAGGGGGACAGTGCATCACATTGCTAACAGGGCCAGTGGCCAGAACAGAGCAGGTCCATCAGAGGCAGCACAAGTGAGGGGCACAGTGCATCACATTGCTAACAGGGCCAGTGGCCAGAACAGAGCAGGTACATCAGAGGCAGCACAAGGGAGGGGCACAGTGCATCACAATGCTAACAGGGCCAGTGGCCAGAACAGAGCAGGTCCATCAGAGGCAGCACAAGTGAGGGGCACAGTGCATCACATTGCTAACAGGACCAGTGGCCAGAACAGAGCAGGTAC
The DNA here is from genome assembly GCF_964261635.1 of Lissotriton helveticus. NCBI lineage: Eukaryota > Metazoa > Chordata > Amphibia > Caudata > Salamandridae > Lissotriton > Lissotriton helveticus. The sequence goes on along the minus strand of NC_136072.1, from coordinate 846,308,792 downwards.
ATCCGAGGCAGCACAAGTGAGGGGCACAGTGCATCACATTGCTAACAGGGCCAGTGGCCAGAACAGAGCAGGTCCATCAGAGGCAGCACAAGTGAGGGGCAAACTGCACCAACAGTCCATGGTACAGAACAGAGCAGGTCCATCTGAGGCAGCACAAGTGAGGGGGACAGTGCATCAACAGTCCATGGTACAGAACAGAGCAGGTACATCTGAGGTAGCACAAGTGATGGGCACAGTGCATCACATTGCTATAATGGCCAGTGGCCAGAACAAAGCAGGCAGCACAAGTGAGGGCCAAACTGCATCAACAGTCCATGGTACAGAACAGAGCAGGTCCATCAGAGGCAGCCCAAGTGAGGGGCAAACTGCATCAACAGTCCATGGTACAGAACAGAGCAGGTCCATCAGAGACAGCACAAGTGAGGGGCAACCTGCATCAACAGTCCATGGTACAGAACAGAGCAGGTCCATCTGAGGCAGCACAAGTGAGGGGTACAGTGCATCACAATGCTAACAGGGCCAGTGGCCAGAACAGAGCAGGTACATCAGAGGCAGCACAAGTGAGGGGCACAGTGCATCACATTGCTAACAGGACCAGTGGCCAGAACAGAGCAGGTCCATCAGAGACAGCACAAGTGAGGGGGACAGTGCATCAACAGTAACCCTGGGCGTAGTGGGGCGTAGTGGGGCTCCGCGGAGCTACGCGGAGAGGGCGAAAAGCTACGCCCACTCCCGCACTCCGCGTAGCCCCACTACGCACCTCCCTCCTGCTCTCCCCTACATACATTATTTAAGGAATTACAGTGATTAAAACAATATTAAAGCACTTACCTTGTCCGGGGCTCGTCCGGGGCTCCCTCTTTGAATAGCGTCCTTTCCTGGATACCAATGCGCATGCGCGGGCGGCCGCGCATGCGCATTTCTCCCGAGAAATGCGCATGCGCGGGCTGCCGCGCATGCGCATTTGTTTCCAGGAAAAGGACGCTATTCAAAGAGGGAGCCCCGGACGAGCCCCGGACAAGGTAAGTGCTTTAATATTGTTTTAATCACTGTAATAGCTTAAATAATGTATCTAGGGGAGGGCGGGAGGGAGGCGGGTGGCGGACGACTCAGCTACGCCCACGGAGTGGGGGTAGTTTTGCCGGCTACGCTGTCTACGCAAAATGCGTAGAAGGCAACACTACGCCTACTCCGTGGGCGTAGCCGAATCGGGCGCCCACCCTTAATCAACAGTCCATGGTACAGAACTGAGAAGGTACATCTGAGGCAGCACAAGTGAGGGGCACAGTGCATCACATTGCTAAAATGGCCAGTGGCCAGAACAGAGCAGGTACATCAGAGGCAGAACAAGTGAGGGCCAAACTGCATCAACAGTCCATGGTACAGAACAGAGCAGGTCCATCAGAGGCAGCACAAGTGAGGGGCACAGTGCATCACATTTCTAACAGGGCCAGTGGCCAGAACAGAGAAGGTACATCAGAGGCAGCACAAGTGAGGGCCAAACTGCATCAACAGTCCATGGTACAGTACAGAGCAGGTCCATCAGAGGCAGCACAAGTGAGGGGCAAACTGCATCAACAGTCCATGGTACAGAACTGAGCGAGTCCATCTAAGACAGCACAAGTGAGGGGGACAGTGCATCACATTGCTAACAGGGCCAGTGGCCAGAACAGAGCAGGTACATCAGAGGCAGCACAAGTGAGGGGGACAGTGCATCAACCGTTCATGGTGCGGAACAGAGCAGGTACATCTGAGGCAGCACAAGTGAGGGGCACAGTGCATCACATTGCTAACAGGGCCAGTGGCCAGAACAGAGCAGGAACATCAGAGGCAGCACAAGTGAGGGGCAAACTGCATCAACAGTCCATGGTACAGAACAGAGCAGGTCCATCAGAGGCAGCACAAGTGAGGGCCACAGTGCATCAACAGTCCATGGTACAGAACAGAGCAGGTACATCTGAGGCAGCACAAGTGAGGGGGACAGTGCATCAACAGTCCATGGTACAGAACAGAGCAGGTACATCTGAGGCAGCACAAGTGAGGGGGACAGTGCATCAACAGTCCATGGTACAGAACAGAGCAGGTACACCAGAGGCAGCACAAGTGAGGGGCACAGTGCATCACATTGCTAACAGGGCCAGTGGCCAGAACAAAGCAGGTACATCTGAGGCTGCACAAGTGAGGGGCAAACTGCATCACATTGCTAACAGGGCCAGTGGCCAGAACAGAGCAGGTCCATCAGAGGCAGCACAAGTGAGGGGCACAGTGCATCACATTGCTAACAGGGCCAGTGGCCAGAACAAAGCAGGTCCATCAGAGGCAGCACAAGTGAGGGGCACAGTGCATCACATTGCTAACAGGAACTGTGGCCAGAACAGAGCAGGTACATCAGAGGCAGCACAAGTGAGGGGCACAGTGCATCACATTACTAACAGGGCCAGTGGCCAGAACAGAGCAGGTCCATCAGAGGCAGCACAAGTGAGGGGCAAACTGCATCAACAGTCCATGGTACAGAACAGAGCAGGTCCATCTGAGGCAGCACAAGTGAGGGGGACAGTGCATCAACAGTCCATGGTACAGAACAGAGCAGGTACATCAGAGGCAACACAAGTGAGGGGCACAGTGCATCACATTGCTAACAGGGCCAGTGGCCAGAACAGAGCAGGTCCATCAGAGGCAGCACAAGTGAGGGGCACAGTGCATCACATTGCTAACAGGGCCAGTGGCCAGAACAGAGCAGGTACATCAGAGGCAGCACAAGTGAGGGGCAAACTGCATCACATTTCTAACAGGGCCAGTGGCCAGAACAGAGCCGGTCCATCAGAGGCAGCACACGTGAGGGGCACAGTGCATCACATTGCTAACAGGGCCAGTAGCCAGAACAGAGCAGGTACATCAGAGGCAGCACAAGTGAGGGGGACAGTGCATCAACAGTCCATGGTACAGAACAGAGCAGGTACATCTGAGGCAGCACAAGTGAGGGGGACAGTGCATCAACAGTCCATGGTACCGAACAGAGCAGGTCCATCAGAGGCAGCACAAGTGAGGGGCACAGTGCATCACATTGCTAACAGGGCCAGTGGCCAGAACAGAGCAGGTACATCAGAGGCAGCACAAGTGAGGGGCACAGTGCATCACATTACTAACAGGGCCAGTGGCCAGAACAGAGCAGGTCCATCAGAGGCAGCACAAGTGAGGGGCAAACTGCATCAACAGTCCATGGTACAGAACAGAGCAGGTCCATCTGAGGCAGCACAAGTGAGGGGGACAGTGCATCAACAGTCCATGGTACAGAACAGAGCAGGTACATCAGAGGCAACACAAGTGAGGGGCACAGTGCATCACATTGCTAACAGGGCCAGTGGCCAGAACAGAGCAGGTCCATCAGAGGCAGCACAAGTGAGGGGCACAGTGCATCACATTGCTAACAGGGCCAGTGGCCAGAACAGAGCAGGTACATCAGAGGCAGCACAAGTGAGGGGCAAACTGCATCACATTTCTAACAGGGCCAGTGGCCAGAACAGAGCCGGTCCATCAGAGGCAGCACACGTGAGGGGCACAGTGCATCACATTGCTAACAGGGCCAGTAGCCAGAACAGAGCAGGTACATCAGAGGCAGCACAAGTGAGGGGGACAGTGCATCAACAGTCCATGGTACAGAACAGAGCAGGTACATCTGAGGCAGCACAAGTGAGGGGGACAGTGCATCAACAGTCCATGGTACCGAACAGAGCAGGTCCATCAGAGGCAGCACAAGTGAGGGGCACAGTGCATCACATTGCTAACAGGGCCAGTGGCCAGAACAGAGCAGGTACATCAGAGGCAGCACAAGTGAGGGGCAAACTGCATCACTTTGCTAACAGGGCCAGTGGCGAGAACAGAGCAGGTCCATCAGAGGCAGCACAAGTGAGGGGCACAGTGCATCACATTGCTAACAGGGCCAGTGGCCAGAACAGAGCAGGTACATCAGAGGCAGCACAAGTGAGGGGCAAACTGCATCACATTGCTAACAGGGCCAGTGGCCAGAACAGAGCAGGTACATCAGAGGCAGCACAAGTGAGGGGCAAACTGCATCACATTGCTAACAGGACCAGTGGCCAGAACAGAGCAGGTCCATCAGAGGCAGCACAAGTGAGGGGCACAGTGCATCACATTGCTAACTGGGCCAGTGGCCAGAACAGAGCAGGTACATCTGAGGCAGCACAAGTGAGGGGCAAACTGCATCACATTGCTAACAGGGCCAGTGGCCAGAACAGAGCAGGTACATCAGAGGCAGCACAAGTGAGGGGCAAACTGCATCACATTGCTAACAGGACCAGTGGCCAGAACAGAGCAGGTCCATCAGAGGCAGCACACGTGAGGGGCACAGTGCATCACATTGCTAACAGGGCCAGTGGCCAGAACAGAGCAGGTACATCAGAGGTAGCACAAGGACGAGTGTCATACGGACAGTCGCATGGACAAGAATATTGCAAGGGTGGTTACAATGAACAGTCCAGACATCAAGTACAATGAGATTTGAGTGATGGGAACTGCACCTCATAGCACAGAATCAGGTGGACTGTGGGACCTCGTAGCTTCTGACACAGTGGCAGGACCTGATACAGGAGTGTGAGTAACAGCCACAGCTCTAGTGACTAACACATGAGCGACAGACCCTGACACACTGCCAGGACCTGATACAGGAGTGTGAGAAACAGCCACAGCTGTAGTGACAGACACATGAGCGACAGACCCTGACACACTGCCAGGACCTGATACAGGAGTGTGGGAAACAGCCACAGCTCTAGTGACTGACACATGAGCGACTGACCCTGACACACTGCCAGGACCTGATACAGGAGTGTGCGAAACAGCCACAGCTCTAGTGACTTACACATGAGCGACAGACTCTGACACACTGCCAGGACCTGTCCCTGGACACTGACCAACAAGTACCATGCCAGCATCTGAGACCTGAGATTGGCAGACACCCACAGTGGCAGTACCTGAAACAGGAGAGGGCACAACTGAAACAGTGCTACAACATGAGGCATGACAGCGAACAACAGACACAGTGCCACTATCAGACACATGAGAGTGAACTGCAGTTGACCCACTAGGACCACTGAAATGATGAGCTACAGGGCTGTATGGGCCAGGAGGTTGGGTGGCACTGGGAGCTGGGGACAGCTGTAGTTGTGCGACATTGGGGTGGTCAGGTGTTATCGGTGTGTGTTTCTTTTTCGGGATTCGGAACGGCACCCTGGACATGACTGGACTGGTAAGTGGTGCGGCCTCATCTGAAACATCACCCATCAAGGTTGGATCATGTGCATGTGTGAGTCTGCTCTCTGGGGACGTGCTGGAACCTGCTTGACGCTTGCTCTGGCCCTGCCTTCTGCCCTCTGCATCATGTGTAATGGAGGATGCAACAACAGTATACTCCTTCCTCTGCTTCACCGGGGTGTGGATGGGAGTAGAGGTATGGGGGGCCTCCACCTCTGACACATGTGCTTTACGTTCCCTCACCAACACCAGCTTCAGTGGACGCATGGGTGATGGATGTCTGTCCTTGGTGGATGTCCTGTCCATGGGAGACGCCTTGGCCCTGGGAGGTGCCTGCTCTCTGAGAGTAGCCTTGGCCGTGAGAGACGCCTTGGCCTTAGGAGGTGTCCTGTCTTTGGAATGTGCTTTATCCGTGGGCGGTGCTCTGTCACTAGGAGGTGCCCTCTCCTTGGGAGGTGCATGGTCCTTGGGAGGTGCCCTGTCCTTGGGAGGTGCCCTGTCCTTTGTAGGGGCCTGGTCCTTGGGAGGTGCCCTGTCCTTGGGAGGTGCCCTGTCCTTGGGAGGTGCCCTGTCCTTTGTAGGGGCCTGGTACTTGGGAGGTGCCCTGTCCTTTGGAGGTGCCCTGTCCTTGGGAGGTGCCCTGTCCTTTGTAGGGGCCTGGTCCTTGGGAGGTGCCCTGTCCTTGGGAGGTGCCCTGTCCTTGGGAGGTGCCCTGTCCTTTGTAGGGGCCTGGTCCTTGGGAGGTGCCTGCTCCTTGTGAGGAGCCGTGTCCGTGGGTGGTGTCCTGTCCTTTGCGGATGCCCTGTCCTTGGTCTGTGCCTTGTCCATGAGATGTGCCTTGCCCTTGTGAGTACCTTTTGAGGGGGAGGCCTGTGTGTCCCGTGAATCTGTGCCCCCATCACCCCTTGAGGGTCCTGTGTGTCATCTCCAGGGTAGCTGATGTCGTGTTCTGTGAAAGATTTCCCTTTCCCAGGGGATGGTGTCTGTGGCCTCCGTTGCCTGCCTTGCTGCCTGTGGCTGCTTCTAGTGCAATACCAAGAAAATGATGCATGTTCAGAAGTGTCACTCTCCCCTGAGACAGTAAGTGGTGTGGATGGGGAAACTGAAGTAGAACCGTGTCCATGTGACTGTTGAATGGCTGCAGACACTGTGTTGGATAAGGACTGTACTGCCCTGTGAAGACCAGCAACATCACCATGCAACCCCTCCATTATTGCTACCACCTGCCCAACTTCCTATCGTGGTCCAGGAATACATTTATCATGTTTGTTTACCCTACACACAGCTGTCGCAGCAGATCAACCGCCTCAGCACTAAGGGCAGTTTGTGTCACAGGGGCAGGGGCAGCGGTGCCTGCACCAAAGGCCACTCTGCTCCCCCTACTCTTGCGAGCACGAGCAGTAGTTTTTGCAGTTGGTGGCAGTGTGGGCCCAGTGTGCTGTGTACCGACTGAAGGTGTAGATTGTCCACTCCCTGTGTCTACCAACAGTGCTGACTCACCACTGCTGTCTGAAGATGATGCCGATGGTGTCTCGACATGTGAGTCCTCAGGGATAGTTCTGTCCCCCTCTCCGGGGCTGCTCTGTTCCATGTCAGTCTGTGTTTGTGTGGTCTCTGATCCGGATGCATTGCCACCACTTCCCTCCGTCGTTTGTCTGTCAGTACCTTCATCCAAAGCTGAAAGAGAGAGATCAGAGGTATACCTAAGTGCCACACTCACTAACTGCAAATGACAAACTCAAAACTTCCTTGACTGCTGGACATCATGTCGAACCCATCCTGCACATGAACCAGCCCTCCCAGACATCCTCATGTCAACGAATTAGTGGGCCCTGTGACACATGTACATGAAACAAACTGGGCAAGTGCATGCAGACCACCACGCATATGATGCCATGGGACCACAAACATGAATGACCTGTCCTGGGCCCCTGCACTACAATGCAACTGGTATATCCAACTGGCTGACATGGATGCTGACTCTCACTCCGAAAATCTAACAACATGCAATAGAAGCACACCATATACACCATGGATGTCACTACTGTGTCTGACCAGCAATACATGCATGCACTCCCAAGTCACAAACCCATGTCAGTGTGCTCACCGCTAGTTTGCTGCTGCTCCCCTCTTAGCCGTGCGGCCAGGTCAGGATGTGTCACAGCTATGATACGTAGCATTAGAGGGGTAATGGTACGTCGTGCAAGCCGGCCTGATCTTAGAATCTGCCCCAGTGTCATCTCCGCCACAGTCTTGCTGAACCTGGAGATGTCGTCCCACCACTTGTGGCAGTGTGTGTGTCACCTGTTGCACACCCCCACTGCCCGTACATCAATCAATCAATCAATCATGCCATTTGTATAGCGCACTACTCACCCGGGAGGGTCTCAAGGCGCTTGGGGGGAGGGGTATGCTACTGCTCGAACAGCCAGGTCTTGAGTTGTTTCCTGAAGGCGAGATGGTCCTGGGTCAGCCGAAGGTGGATGGGGAGGGAGTTCCAAGTCACGTGCTATGGCCCTCCACACGGCCTTGCGATGGTGCAGCTTGACCTACCATGATGGGAGACAAGAGGGGGCAAGTCAGTGAGCAGTTGGCCCTTCACACAGATGGAAGGTACAGGTATCTGTCATCAGCTATGCACAGTACAACATATGTGACTGACAGGACAATATGGCATTATTCCTTCATTGATAGCAGGTGAGGCACACACACACAAGATAGATGTGATCGGTCGTGACACAGTACAGCCACGAGACTACACATGTCATGTTTGTTACCCCTCAAAGATAACACTGCGCAGCATATAGGTCAATCAGTCAGTGACAGAACCAGGAACACATCACAGCGTTCCTGGCCTGCGGGGGCATACCAACACTGCCTCCCACAGAACACCGCACAGATTGCAGACACCAGGAGTCAGGGACCACCTCATGCACACCAACATGTCCCCCACTGCACTTACCACCTGTCCTGGGGCACCGTAGAGACGTTCATAGTGGCTGAGCACACCGTTCACAAGGACCTCCAGCTCCTCTGCACTGAAGGGACGGGACCGGATCTGTCCAACTCCCGGCATGGCAAGGTCCAGGATGCTGGCACAACAGCAGCAGTTGGTGGAGTGGGCAGCAGAAGCAGGTAGAGGTGATGGGTGCAGGTAGCAGTTGATGGAGTGGGCAGCAGCAGCAGGTGAGGTGATGGGTGCAGGCAGCAGTTGTTGGAGTGGGCAGCAGCAGCAGGTAGAGGTGACGGGTGCAGGCAGCAGTCGCTGGAAGCAGTGGATGTGTGGTGCTCAGACTCACACATTTATAGGGGCCTGAGCTGATATCAGTGGCACACGTCAGCAGCAATTGGTGTTCCCGGGCTGCCTCATTCAAAATTAGCCAATGACTGGCTGTGGCGGTACACGGCTTCCGCATTTTTGAAAATCGCTTACGCGTCCCGCGGTACCTGTTTCCATTAGCTGCAAGTGCAAGGACCATTACGGTCACACACCGCCAACCGCATGTGCACGCTACCGCGATGGAGCATCTTTTGAAATACATCACTTGCTGGCATCGCAATGGCAGAGCACACATTCCGCGTGGGTGGGGCAGGCTAACAGATACATATGAATGTGCAAGTGGCAATGGCAGTTGTTATCCCCCCATTGAGTCACATAGCGGAATCCACCGCTGCCCGCCATGCAGATAGCAGTACCCACTGCCGTTCCCCGGCGGTGAGTCACCGCCCATGCGGTGGGTAACTGCCCATGCCCATTCAGTCCAGGGGCTCGCCATGCAGATAGCTGTACCCATGCCATTCCCCGGCGGTGACTCACCGCCCATGCCCATTCAGTTCAGGGGCCCGCCATGCAGATAGCAGTACCCACCGCCGTTCCCCGGCGGTGAGCCACTGCCGGGGAACAGCGGTGGGTACTGCTAGCTGCATGGCGGGCCCCTGGACTGAATGGGCATGGGCGGTTACCCACTCGGCGGTTAGTCGCCGCCGGGGAACGGCAGTGGGTACCGCTATCTGCATGGCAGGCCCCTGGACTGAATAGGCATGGGCAGTTACCCACCCGGCGGTGAGTCACCGCCGGGGAAAGGTGGTGGGTACCGCTATCTGCATGGCGGGCCCCTGGACTGAATGGGCATGGGCATGGCAGTGAGTCACTGCCGGGGAACGGCGGTGGTACCGCTATCTGCATGGCAGGCCCCTGGACTGAATAGGCATGGGCGGTTACCCACCCGGCAGTGAGTCACCGCCGGGGAACGGTGGCTCAATGGTTAGAGCGGCAGACCCTGATGCAGAGGTCTAGCCCGGAACCAGGGTTCAATTCCCCGCCTCGGCAGGTCTTGGGCTCAAAAATTCCACGGACCTGATAATTCTCGCCTTGGTGCCTATTCCAATCATGGAGTCCCACTCTGCAACTCTGGGCAATAGCTTGCTTAATCTCCACAACGGCCCCCACAACGCTAAGGATGCCTGGCCTCCACCTTGGGGGTGCCCAGGAGTGGACACCTCACAGGGAAAGCCAGGATGGGTTCCACAGCGGTATTCGTACAAGTGCCTTGAGACCCTTGCGGGGGAGTAGTGCGCTATACAAGTATCAATTTACAATTTATCTGCATGGCGGGCCCCTGGACTGAATGGGCATGGGCAGTTACCCACCACATGGGTGGTGACTCACCGCCGCAGATCGGCGGTGGGTACCGATATCTGCATGGTGGGCCCCTGGACTGAATGGGCATGGGCGGTTACCCACCGCATGGGCGGTGAGTCACTGCCGGGGAACGGCGGTGGGTACCGATATCTGCATGGCGGGCCCCTGGACTGAATGGGCATGGGCGGTTACCCACCGCATGGGTGGTGAGTCACCGCCGGGGAACGGCAGTGGGTACCGCTATCTGCATGGAGGGGCATACCAACTGCCATTAAACAATGTAGATTTGAATGTTGTGGAAAGCCTGCCCCGCCCACGCGGCATGCATGAACCTCCATCGCGGTGCCGGAAACTGTATGCATTTGTAAAATGCACCCTAGCGCCAGCGCAAGCATGACCACGCCGGTGTGTCCCCGCCATGGCACCCTATTCAACAGCCAATGGGAGAAGCATTCGTGGAGGTTGAATGCAAGTTTTGAAATTGCAGCAGGTGTGCACTGCCAGCGCGAGGCCAATTACTGCATGGTCAGGCACACATTCCGTGTTAACAATTGGGCATAGGTAGCTGAGCAGGTACATGGTATAGGAAAACACTTCATGCTGTGGCGCGGGCGCTGTCCAAGGGTGTCCATTGGCCACCATGATCGCACACATTCCGTGTTAACAATTGGGCATAGGTAGCTGAGCAGGTACATGGTATATGCAAACACTTCATGCTGTGGCGCGGGCGCTGTCCAAGGGTGTCCATTGGCCACCATGATCATGCAACAGGGCAGTGCTAACATTGCAAGTTACACATCCAGACCAGTGCTGAGTGCACATGCCAGGCCAGTGCACATCTGTGACAATGTAGTGATGTGGTGGCTCACATGTGACATGGGTTGTTGGTTTACATTGACAAAGTTCATTGTTACTATGGACCTGCAGATTGTGTTACATGTGTGTCTGTGCATGGTATGTGCAACGACATGTGATGATGTGATGGATGCACTATGAATTTGTTGCTGTGTGATGTATGCCTGATGGATTGCCCTCTCATGTGTCCTTGTCCAGCCTATGCATGTATAGTCAGAGGTGCATGACCTCATGGACTGTATATTTAACTATTGGCATGGTGCAGCACAAATATTGGGGCCTGTGTGGATGTAGATCTACACATAAAGTGTATGTTGCTCAATCAAGGCTGTCTGTGCTACATGTGGGAACGTGCCTTTGGGCATACACATGTCTGTGACGTCATTATGGGTATGTCAATGTGTGGCAAGTCTACAGGTGTGCCATTGTTGTGTGCCAGGGCCAACCCACATGTAGTCTGTGGTTCCATCACTGGTGATGTCAGTCATTGTTATTGCTGTGTCTGTCATGAACTGAAATGTGGTACAGCTGTGTTGTGTTTACAATTGACATGTGCTACCATCCTAGGAGGGCTCCGAATGTGCACCGTCCATACACTGTGCAGGAGGACATTGTGGACGACGAGGTGATACGCAGATTCCGCTTGGACCGTGCCACATTGCAGATCCTGGTTGCCCAACTGGAGCCCCACCTGCAGCCACGCAGGGAATATCCCGGGGCAATCACACCAACGGCGAAGGTGATGGCGGCACTTCACTTCTTCGCTACTGGCACTTTCCAGCACACAATTGGTACAGCAGGGGGGATGTCCCAACCCATGTTTAGTGTGGTACTGCGTGATGTCCTGGCAGCCATGATGCTGTTTAAGGATGAATATATCCATTTTCCTGGGGCAGCGGAATTGCCAGCTGTGAAGGCTGATTTCTACGCTCTGGGCCGGATTCCACATGTGGTGGGTGCCATTGATGGCACACATATTGGTCTGATTCCACCACAGGCTCGTGATTACATTTATCGTAATCAGAAGCATTACCACTCCATCAACGTCCAAGTGGTGTGCCAGGCCAATCAGATCATCTCGCATGTGTGTGCCAGATTTCCAGGCTCGGCACATGACTCCCACGTCCCGAGGAGCAGCATTGTGCCCCGATTGATGGCGAATATGCATTCGGAACGTGGCTGGCTTTTTGGTGAATTGTAAGTGTCAAACACTGTGTTGTATGTGTACCCTGCTGACCCCCACCACAATTGGTAATGTTGGATGTGCCTGTCCACCTCTCCCATAGGTGACTCTGCGTATCCAAACAGCCCATGGTTGTTGAGCCCAGTTTGGAATCCCACTACCCCAGGTGAACAGCGATATAATGTGGCACATGGCAAGACACGTCGGGTGGTGGAGCGCACATTCGGGCTGCTGAAGTCAAGGTTCCGCTACCTGGACAAGACCGGAGGGGCCCTGCCTTACTCACCCGCAAAGGTCTGCAAAATCATGGTCGCCTGCTGCATGCTCCACAACCTGGCCCTGCGCAAGGGGATCCCCCTGATCCTGGACCCTGCAGACCAACAAGTGGCTCCGCATGCTATCCCGTCCGTGTGCAGTGATGATGATAGTGGAGAGGAGGAAGGTGTGGACCAGATACGTCAGCTCATTGAGTGCTACTTCCCTTGAAGGTGGGTGTCAACGTACGGTGTTGAGATGGTATGCGGGAGGGGTGGTTGGTGGTGATGTCTGGATGTGTGTTGTGACTGCTGCCTGTGGTTGGCTCTGTGCTGCTTGCAAATATGTGTGGGACATGGTAGTCATGCACGGCACACGAATGGGTATGTTGTGACTGGTGAAAATTGTGGAGTGGATAGATAGCACAGCCGTGAAATGCGGTGTGGTGTGAAGGCTGTGATGCAGTTTCCTGACATGTGTATGTTGTACTCTTGTTCTCCCTAGGTCGCTTCTTTTTCAACATGAGTACAGACAAGCATTGCTCCTTGGACATGGTAACGTTTACATCATTGTACACCCTGTGACTTAAACATGGAGTACACACAGACATGAGTGTTTCAAGGGTGTTTATTTAAAATGGTGGCAGTGTTGGTGGAGTGCATATGTACAAGATGGGTGGGTGGGGATTATCAAGTTGAAAGTCATGATGGATGAGAACATCGTGTAGAACCCACATTGTCGTGGAAACCCAGTACAAAACATAAAAGCGATGGCCTGGCGGTGTGGGGGAGGATAGTCAGCAGAGTGAATCGCAGGCTCAGGTCAGTCCTCGTCTGGTAGCTGGCTGGTGCTTTGCCACTGGTTTCAGCTGGCTGTTTCCTCGGACGTCCCCTCTGTATTTTGGCCAGAGGGGGGACTGCTGTGGGGGCAGCTTGCTCGGGGGCCACATCCTTCTCTGTGGCCTCAGAGGATGTTTGTGTAATGACATCCTGCAGGCCACTGGGGTTAGGGGGAGGTGGTATATGGGCTGCAGGCTGCTCCCTCTGAGACGCTGCTTGCTGACCCATGATGTCCACCAGTTGTGCCAGCCTGTTGCCGATAGACCGCAACAGCTGCCGGTGCTCCAGTGTGTCTTCGCGTGCCTGTGCCTGTGCACGCTCATAAACGTCCACAACCCTGTTGATGGCATCCAGGGCCTCGGCACCACAATTGGGTGGATGTTGCTGGCCACCTGCCCTTCCACCTGACCTCCTGTCTGGAACCTGATGACTCACCTGGTTCCTAGACCGAAGACTCTCCCTGCTCTCCTGGGATGTGGTGGGTGTTTCATTGTCCAATGGGTCTGGGAGGGTGGGACAGGGTAGACTTGTTGCAGTGGTGGTGGTGGTGGTAGTGGCAGTACAGGTCCCAACGGCAGGGGCCACTGTTGGTGATGTGGTCAAGGTGGTGGTTACAGCAATGTCCTGGGAACGTGGAGGCACTGGCGACACTGGTGTACTGGCCACTTCCACGGCATCCGAGGCATCGAGGTCATCAGCTCCAGAGAGTCCATGGTCTGAGGGGGGTGCCTGGTGTTGCCGGTTGCTGACATTTCCTGCCAGTTCACGATCACCTGTTGTACAAAGGATAGAGAGTCATTGATGTGTACTGCACAGGTTGGTTTTTGTGACAATTGGGATGTCATGTAATGCAGCACAAGCTTGATGAAAGCATCACATTGTTGTGGTACACAGTACTGGGCATCATGACGGGTTTGGGTGGCATATGCCACTTGGCTAGGTGTCATACTGTGCTGGCCCCTCACCCAGGTACATCCCTCCCTGTGAAGATGGCTACCTACCTGTTACTTTGGTGAGAGGGGTTCCATTGCTGGCACATGGTGGGGGAACTCCATCTTGCTGGGCTGTGGGTGAAGAGGGCCTGTTGGGAGTTGTAGTGCTGGCCCCTCACCTAGGTACACCCCTCCCTGTGAAGATGGCTACCTACCTATTACTTTGGTGAGGCTAGCTCATGGTGGGGGACTCCATCTTGCTAGGCTGTGGGTGAAGGGGGCCTGTTGGGAGTTGTAGTGCTGGTCACTCACCCAGTTACACGCCTCCCTGTGAAGATGGTTACCTACCTGTTACTTTGGTGAGAGGGGTTGCATTGCTAGCACATGCTGGGGGGCTCCATCTTGCTGGACTGTGGGTGAAGGGGGCCTGTTGGGAGTTGTAGTGCTGGGCCCTCACCCAGGTACACCCCTCCCTGTGAAGATGGCTACCGACCTGTCACTTTGGTGAGAGGGGTTGCATTGCTGGCACATGGTGGGGGAACTCCATCTTGCTGGGCTGTGGGTGAAGGGGGCCTGTTGGGAGTTGCAGTGCTGACCCCTCACCCAGGTACACCCCTCCCTGTGAAGATGGCAATCAACCTGTTACTTTGGTGAGGCTAGCAGATGGTGGGGGACTTCATCTTGCTGGGCTGTGGGTGAAGGGGGCCTGTTGGGAGTTGTAGTGCTTGCCCCTCACCCAGGTACACCCCTCCCTGTGAAGATGGCTACCTACCTGTTACTTTGGTGAGGCTAGCACATGGTGGGGGACTCCATCTTGCTGGGCTGTGGGTGAAGGGGGCCTGTTGGGAGTTGTAGTGCTGGCCCCTTACCCAGGTACACCCCTCCCTGTGAAGATGGCTACCTACCAGTTACTTTGGTGAGAGGGGTTGCATTGCTGGCACATGGTGGGGGAACTCCATCTTGCTGGGCTGTGGGTGAAGGGGGCCTGTTGGGAGTTGTAGTGCTGGCCCCTCACCCAGGTACACCCCTCCCTGTGAAGATGGCTACCTACCTGTTACTTTGGTGAGAGGGGTTCCATTGCTGGCACATGGTGGGGGAACTCCATCTTGCTGGGCTGTGGGTGAAGGGGGCCTGTTGGGAGTTGTAGTGCTGGCCCCTCACCCAGGCAGGTACACCCCTCCCTGTGAAGATGGCTACCTACCTGTTACTTTGGTGAGGCTAGCTCATGGTGGGGAACTCCATCTTGCTAGGCTGTGGGTGAAGGGGGCCTGTTGGGAGTTGTAGTGCTGGTCCCTCACCCAGGTACACCCCTCCCTGTGAAGATGGTTACCTACCTGTTACTTTGGTGAGAGGGGTTGCATTGCTAGCATATGGTGGGGGGCTCCATCTTGCTGGGCTGTGGGTGAAGGGGGCCTGTTGGGAGTTGTAGTGCTGGCCCCTCACCCAGGTACACCCCTCCCTGCGAAGATGGCTACCTACCTGTTACTTTGGTGAGAGGGGTTGGATTGCTGGCACATGGTGGGGGAACTCCATCTTGCTGGGCTGTGGGTGAAGAGGGCCTGTTGGGAGTTGTAGTGCTGGCCCCTCACCCAGGTACACCCCTCCCTGTGAAGATGGCTACCTACCTGTTACTTTGGTGAGGCTAGCACATGGTGGGGGACTCTATCTTGCTGGGCTGTGGGTGAAGGGGGCCTGTTGGGAGTTGTAGTGCTGGCACCTCACCCAGGTACACCCCTCCCTGTGAAGATGGTTACGTACCTGTTACTTTGGTGAGAGGGGTTGCATTGCTAGCCTATGGTGGGGGGCTCCATCTTGCTGGGCTGTGGGTGAAGGGGTCCTGTTGGGAGTTGTAGTGCTGGCCCCTCACCCAGGCAGGTACACCCCTCCCTGTGAAGATGGCTACCTACCTGTTACTTTGGTGAGGCTAGCTCATGGTGGGGAACTCCATCTTGCTAGGCTGTGGGTGAAGGGGGCCTGTTGGGAGTTGTAGTGCTGGTCCCTCACCCAGGTACACCCCTCCCTGTGAAGATGGTTACCTACCTGTTACTTTGGTGAGAGGGGTTACATTGCTAGCATATGGTGGGGGGCTCCATCTTGCTGGGCTGTGGGTGTAGGGGGCCTGTTGGGAGTTGTAGTGCTGGCCCCTCACCAAGGTACACCCCTCCCTGTGAAGATGGCTACCTACCTGTTACTTTGGTGAGAGGGGTTGGATTGCTGGCACATGGTGGGGGAACTCCATCTTGCTGGGCTGTGGGTGAAGAGGGCCTGTTGGGAGTTGTAGTGCTGGCACCTCACCCAGGTACACCCCTCCCTGTGAAGATGGCTACCTACCTGTTACTTTGGTGAGGCTAGCACATGGTGGGGGACTCCATCTTGCTGGGCTGTGGGTGAAGGGGGCCTGTTGGGAGTTGTAGTGCTGGCACCTCACCCAGGTACACCCCTCCCTGTGAAGATGGCTACCTACCTGTTACTTTGGTGAGATGGGTTGCATTGCTAGCACATGGTGGGGGACTCCATATTGCTGGGCTGTGGGTGAAGGGGGCCTGTTGGGAGTTGTAGTGCTGGCACCTCACCCAGGTACACCCCTCCCTGTGAAGATGGCTACCTACCTGTTACTTTGGTGAGATGGGTTGCATTGCTAGCACATGGTGGGGGACTCCATATTGCTGGGCTGTGGGTGAAGGGGGCCTGTTGGCAGTTGTAGTGCTGGCCCCTCACCCAGGTACACCCCTCCCTGTGAAGATGGCTACCTACCTGTTACTTTGGTGAGGGTAGCACATGGTGGGGGACTCCATCTTTCTGGGCTGTGGGTGAAGGGGGCCTGTTAGGAGTTGAAGGGCTGGCCCCTCACCCAGGTACACCCCTCCCTGTGAAGATGGCTACCTACCTGTTACTTTGGTGAGAGGGGTTGCATTGCTGGCACATGCTGGGGGAACTCCATCTTGTGGGGCTGTGGGTGAAGGGGTCCTGTTGGGAGTTGTAGTGCTGGCCCCTCACGCAGTTACACCCCTCCCTGTGAAGATGGCTACCTACCTGTTACTTTGGTGAGAGGGGTTGCATTGCTAGCACATGGTGGGGAACTCCATCTTGCTGGGCTGTGGGTGAAGGGGGCCTGTTGGGAGTTGTAGTGCTGGACCCTCACCCAGGTACACCCCTCCCTGTGAAGATGGCTACCTACCTGTTACTTTGGTGAGGCTAGCACATGGTGGGGGACTCCATCTTGCTGGGCTGTGGGTGAAGGGGGCCTGTTGGGAGTTGTAGCGTTGGCCCTTCACCCAGGTACACCCCTCCCTGTGAAGATGGCTACCTACCTGTTACTTTGGTGAGGCTAGCACATGGTGGGGGACTCCATCTTGCTGGGCTGTGGGTGTAGGGGGCCTATTGGGAGTTGTAGTGCTTGCCCCTCACCCAAGTACACCCCTCCCTGTGAAGATGGCTACCTACCTGTTACTTTGGTGAGGGTAGCACATGGTGGGGGACTCCATCTTTCTGGGCTGTGGGTGAAGGGGGCCTGTTAGGAGTTGAAGGGCTGGCCCCTCACCCAGGTACACCCCTCCCTGTGAAGATGGCTACCTACCTGTTACTTTGGTGAGAGGGGTTGCATTGCTGGCACATGCTGGGGGAACACCATCTTGCGGGGCTGTGGGTGAAGGGGTCCTGTTGGGAGTTGTAGTGCTGGCCCCTCACGCAGTTACACCCCTCCCTGTGAAGATGGATACCTACCTGTTACTTTGGTGAGAGGGGTTGCATTGCTAGCACATGGTGGGGGAATCCATCTTGCTGGGCTGTGGGTGAAGGGGGCCTGTTGGGAGTTGTAGTGCTGGACCCTCACCCAGGTACACCCCTCCCTGTGAAGATGGCTACCTACCTGTTAATTTGGTGAGGCTAGCACATGGTGGGGGACTCCATCTTGCTGGGCTGTGGGTGAAGGGGGCCTGTTGGGAGTTGTAGCGCTGGCCCTTCACCCAGGTACACCCCTCCCTGTGAAGATGGCTACCTACCTGTTACTTTGGTGAGGCTAGCACATGGTGGGGGACTCCATCTTGCTGGGCTGTGGGTGTAGGGGGCCTATTGGGAGTTGTAGTGCTTGCCCCTCACCCAGGTACACCCCTCCCTGTGAAGATGGCCACCTACCTGTTACTTTGGTGAGGGTAGCACATGGTGGGGGACTCCATCTTTCTGGGCTGTGGGTGAAGGGGGCCTGTTAGGAGTTGAAGGGCTGGCCCCTCACCCAGGTACCCCCCTCCCTGTGAAGATGGCTACCTACCTGTTACTTTGGTGAGAGGGGTTGCATTGCTGGCACATGCTGGGGGACTCCATATTGCTGGGCTGTGGGTGAAGGGGGCCTGTTGGGAGTTGTAGTGCTGGCCCCTCACACAGTTACCCCCCTCCCTGTGAAGATGGCTACCTACCTGTTACTTTGGTGAGAGGGGTTGCATTGCTAGCACATGGTGGGGGAATCCATCTTGCTGGGCTGTGGGTGAAGGGGGCCTGTTGGGAGTTGTAGTGCTGGACCCTCACCCAGGTACACCCCTCCCTGTGAAGATGGCTACCTACCTGTTACTTTGGTGAGATGGGTTGCATTGCTAGCACATGGTGGGGGACTCCATATTGCTGGGCTGTGGGTGAAGGGGGCCTGTTGGGAGTTGTAGTGCTGGCCCCTCACCCAGGTACACCCCTTCCTGTGAAGATGGCTACCTACCTGTTACTTTGGTGAGAGGGGTTGCATTGCTGGCTCATAGTGGGGGAACTTCATCTTGCTGGGCTGTGGGTGAAGGGGGCCTGTTGGGAGTTGTAGTGCTGGCCCCTCACCCAGGTACACCCCTCCCCATGAAGATGGCTACCTACCTGTTACTTTGGTGAGAGGGGTTGCATTACTGGCACATGGTGGGGGGACTCCATATTGCTGGGCTGTGGGTGAAGGGGGCCTTTTAGGAGTTGTAGTGCTGACTGCTTAGCCACATGTGACCCAGAAAATGGTGGTTGCTCCATGTGTGGGTGGTCATGGTGGATGTATTTTGGCCCTGACATTCACACATTTGGATGTATGTGTGCTCAACATGGATGGTGTGGGGCCTAGGCGGAGTACCTTAGCAGTTGTGCACGGCACTACTTGACATTGTGATCGTGGTCATTAGATTGTACTTACCAGCCTCCATTCCCTCAGGTATTCCTTCCAGGCTCTCCGGGTGCAGTATTCCAAGCACCTTCACCTCCCATTCAGTGTATGGTACAGGCTGAATGGGACTTCCTGCGCTAGTACGGTCGGCCCGCTCGCGGTTCTTGGCTCTCATAGACTTCACCTTTGCCTTGAGGTCGTGCCACCGCCTCTGGATGTCTCTTTTGTTGCGTTGTGCGGTCCCTGATGCGTTCACTCTGGTGACTATCCTTTCCCACATTTTGGTTTTGTTGGCCAGTGTGGTCTGTTGTACAAGGTTTCCAAACAGGTTGGGTTCTACACGTATGATCTCATCCACCATGACTTTCAGCTCACTCTCTGTGAATTTGGGCTGTTTCTTGTGGGCCATGGTGTGTGCTGTGCAGGGTGTTGGGGGTGCAGGAGTGTGGTTTGTTGTGATGGTGTTGTGGTGGATGTTGAGGTGTGTGTGTGGATGTGCAGGTTGTTGTGTGGCTATTGGTGTATGTGGTGCTGTGCTCTGCTTTGTAAGTGGTGCTGTGCTCTGCTGTGTGCCTCTTCCTCTCAATTCTGCTGTGAGCCTCTTTCTCTCGGTTCTGCTGTGATGCAAAGGATTGTGGGGATGGGAGGGGCTCCTTTTTTTTGTTTTTTTTGTGGCTGTGTCCCAATGGGATCTTGCAGACAGGTATGTTGTGGGTGTGGACCCTTGCCTGTCAGGTGTTCCACCATGGGGCTGTGTTTTTGATATGGGTTATTGGGGGAGGGGTGTGTTCTTGGTAGATTTATGTCCTGATTTGATGGATTGCAAAGTGCCTTGCTGCCGCCATTTTGTTTTCGGTCAGACCACCACGGGGGATTAGCTTTGGCCCTTACGCTGTTACTTACATTTCTCGATGTTATTTTCTGCGACGGAAAATCAGAACCAGACTTTAGAAAATTCCAAGGTGATGGTATCGAAAAGAAAGGTGAACCTAGGCAAGATAGACATTTTTAACAGGTTAGCTCTCCCTATGATAGAAAGGGGTGGAAGTTCCCATGCCTGTAACTGCTTTCATACACTAACCATAGATTTATCAAAATTTAGTTGAGCTATTTTATCTATGTTCTTGGTGATTTGTACCCCAAGGTATCTTATTTGTTGTTTTTCGAGCTCGCTTTTGTACGGAGAATTCCATAACATCAGCTCGGTCTTCTGCTGATTTACAGAATATCCACATATCTTCCCAAAATTCTCCAACTGATTTCAAATCTCTGGAAGCGCTTGTTTTAAGTTCCCTGTCAGGATCATAAGATTGTCTGCATAAAGACCTATTTTTTTTCCCTACCCACACAACTTAAGGGGGAAATAGTTTGACATAATCTTAATTTTCATGCCAAAGGTTCGATGTAAAAATTGAAGAGAAGGGGCGAAAGGGGGCACCCTTGTCGGGTCCCTCGCAAGATTTTTAGTTGTTTTGTCAGGTTTCCATTAACAAGAACCCTTGCTGAGGGGTTTTTATAAAGAGCCTTTACTGCTGCCACAAATGTTTCTCCCAGATTGAAGCGATGAATTGCTTCTATTAAAAAGAGCCAATTGACCCTATCAAAAGCTTTGGCAGCGTCGAATGTTAAAACTGACAATGGAATCTGATATAAACTTGCCAAGTCGATTGCCCCGATAAGGTCATGCGTTAATTCTTTCAACTGCATTCCCTTCATAAAACCCCTTTGATCAGAATGTATAATGTCGTAAAAAAAAAAACGTGAAAATTCTTAAATGCCCAAACACGGGGAGGATAATTGAAGAGGATTTGAAGATTGAGGAAAGTTTTGCTCATTTCTTCTCGCATCTATATTCTGAAGATTTAACTCCATCTGAGGACATGATGGAAGCCTTCTTTCGGGATCTCCACCTTATCAGCTACTGACAGGGATAAACTGAGCGATCATATTTCTTTAGAAGAAGTGCTGCAAGCTATTAAATCATTAAAAAAAAGGGAAAGCTACAAGCCCCGAAGCCATCCCAAACGAAGTATATATCATCTTGAAAGATGAATTAGCACTTTTTCTACTCCAACTTTTTAAGTCAGTGTACTCAGGCGCAAAGGCGGTACCGGCATCCTGGAATGAGGCCACAATTACAATAATCTTGAAGCCAAATAAAAACCCACAGTTTTGTGACTCGTATAGACATATTTTGCTTTTAAACAGCGATCATAAAATTTATATCCAAATCCTCACCAAAAGATTGGATAAAGTGGAAGGTTCCATTATACACTTGATCAAAGGGGTTTTAATACAGAGCAGTAATGCGTCATTGACTACAGTGAGCAAAGTGGCATGGAGTTGCATAGAGTGTTGCAGAGTGGAGCACACAGTCGTTGTGGGTATAAAGTGGAGTAGAGTGCTGTAGAGTGGGGGGACATAGAGTGGAGTACAGTGTTGTAGAGTGAGATACTGTAGAGCGGAGGGGAGAGAAGTAGAGTGGAGTGGTCTGTCGTAAACAACATGGCTGCCTTAAAATTTTGTAAGGGCTTGAGTCCCCATTTCATATACAGCCTTGTCATAGGCATGTGAAGCGGTATACAGCAAAAAACACTGCTATATGCTGCAGCCCAATATATCATAGGTTTTTGTTATGAATTACTACAAATACTTAAAGGATTTTCATGAAATAGCAAAAAAGATCCTTCCTACACAATAATATAAATTCCTACCAAATTTACTGAAAATTCGTTAAGCACAATGGTGGTAAAACATCTTTTACAACGCCCTATTACCTATCAAAATTCCGAGGTAATCATACCTCCCGAAGAATTCTAACTATAACTACCGCCACCCTGTGATATATATATATATAGACTACTGCCACTCTGTACTTATAGTTAGGATTCCACGGGAGGTAGGATTTTGTTTATATATAATATATATATATATACATATATATATATATATATATATATATATATATATATATATATATATATATATATATATATATATATTATGCTCCAAGTTCGCCCAGCTGGCGAAGGTGCACTCCGGGCTCAGTGATGCCTCGTGATACCTTTCCGCACACAGACAGCAGCCTGACGCGTTTCGCCGTGATGGCTTTCTCAAAGGCTGTATCCCTCAGTGTCACGGCAGCGTTAGCAGTCCCCATTGGTTGAATATGCCGCCTTAAGATAGGTTGAGCTCGGAGGAGCCTCCCTCAGCATACTCCCACAGGGTTGTGGTTAATGAAGTCCTGCATGATCTACCCAGGATGGGTGTCGTTAAACTGAGGATTACCAATGCACGCCCTGGATGGGCTCTGTGCGCTGAAAGGGATTGAATACCGGCACTGGTCCTATCCTGCTTGCTTCCTCGCAGCGGTGCACCTTCCGTGGCAGGGCTTGCCACGTGTATATTATGCTCCAAGTTCGCCTAGCTGGCGAAGGTGCACTCCGGGCTCAGTGATGCCTCGTGATACCTTTCCGCACACAGACAGCAGCCTGACGCGTTTCGCCGTGATGGCTTTCTCAAAGGCTGTATCCCTCAGTGTCACGGCAGCGTTAGCAGTCCCCATTGGTTGAATATGCCGCCTTAAGATAGGTTGAGCTCGGAGGAGCCTCCCTCAGCATACTCCCACAGGGTTGTGGTTAATGAAGTCCTGCATGATCTACCCAGGATGGGTGTCGTTAAACTGAGGATTACCAATGCACGCCCTGGATGGGCTCTGCGCGCTGAAAGGGATTGAATACCGGCACTGGTCCTATTCTGCTTGCTTCCTCGCAGCGGTGCACCTTCCGTGGCAGGGCTTGCCACGTGTATATTATGCTCCAAGTTCGCCCAGCTGGCGAAGGTGCACTCCGGGCTCAGTGATGCCTCGTGATACCTTTCCGCACACAGACAGCAGCCTGACGCGTTTCGCCGTGATGGCTTTCTCAAAGGCTGTATCCCTCAGTGTCACGGCAGCGTTAGCAGTCCCCATTGGTTGAATATGCCGCCTTAAGATAGGTTGAGCTCGGAGGAGTAATCCTCAGTTTAACGACACCCATCCTGGGTAGATCATGCAGGACTTCATTAACCACAACCCTGTGGGAGTATGCTGAGGGAGGCTCCTCCGAGCTCAACCTATCTTAAGGCGGCATATTCAACCAATGGGGACTGCTAACGCTGCCGTGACACTGAGGGATACAGCCTTTGAGAAAGCCATCACGGCGAAACGCGTCAGGCTGCTGTCTGTGTGCGGAAAGGTATCACGAGGCATCACTGAGCCCGGAGTGCACCTTCGCCAGCTGGGCGAACTTGGAGCATAATATACACGTGGCAAGCCCTGCCACGGAAGGTGCACCGCTGCGAGGAAGCAAGCAGAATAGGACCAGTGCCGGTATTCAATCCCTTTCAGCGCGCAGAGCCCATCCAGGGCGTGCATTGGTAATCCTCAGTTTAACGACACCCATCCTGGGTAGATCATGCAGGACTTCATTAACCACAACCCTGTGGGAGTATGCTGAGGGAGGCTCCTCCGAGCTCAACCTATCTTAAGGCGGCATATTCAACCAATGGGGACTGCTAACGCTGCCGTGACACTGAGGGATACAGCCTTTGAGAAAGCCATCACGGCGAAACGCGTCAGGCTGCTGTCTGTGTGCGGAAAGGTATCACGAGGCATCACTGAGCCCGGAGTGCACCTTCGCCAGCTAGGCGAACTTGGAGCATAATATACACGTGGCAAGCCCTGCCACGGAAGGTGCACCGCTGCGAGGAAGCAAGCAGAATAGGACCAGTGCCGGTATTCAATCCCTTTCAGCGCACAGAGCCCATCCAGGGCGTGCATTGGTAATCCTCAGTTTAACGACACCCATCCTGGGTAGATCATGCAGGACTTCATTAACCACAACCCTGTGGGAGTATGCTGAGGGAGGCTCCTCCGAGCTCAACCTATCTTAAGGCGGCATATTCAACCAATGGGGACTGCTAACGCTGCCGTGACACTGAGGGATACAGCCTTTGAGAAAGCCATCACGGCGAAACGCGTCAGGCTGCTGTCTGTGTGCGGAAAGGTATCACGAGGCATCACTGAGCCCGGAGTGCACCTTCGCCAGCTGGGCGAACTTGGAGCATAATATACACGTGGCAAGCCCTGCCACGGAAGGTGCACCGCTGCGAGGAAGCAAGCAGAATAGGACCAGTGCCGGTATTCAATCCCTTTCAGCGCGCAGAGCCCATCCAGGGCGTGCATTGGTAATCCTCAGTTTAACGACACCCATCCTGGGTAGATCATGCAGGACTTCATTAACCACAACCCTGTGGGAGTATGCTGAGGGAGGCTCCTCCGAGCTCAACCTATCTTAAGGCGGCATATTCAACCAATGGGGACTGCTAACGCTGCCGTGACACTGAGGGATACAGCCTTTGAGAAAGCCATCACGGCGAAACGCGTCAGGCTGCCGTCTGTGTGCGGAAAGGTATCACGAGGCATCACTGAGCCCGGAGTGCACCTTCGCCAGCTGGGCGAACTTGGAGCATAATATATATATATATATATATATATATATATATATATATATATATATATATATATATATATATATATATATATATATATATATATAAATAACTGCTCGAAGAAACCGCTACCCACGTGGAACACTTGCAGGCAACGTACAAGCAGACTCGAACCCAGAATGTGTGCAAAAGTGCGTTTATTCGTCGGCCATAACGCGTTTCACCACCGGAGTGGCTTGATCACTGGTCGACGCTAGTACATGGGCGGACCATTAAAAAGGATTACACCTATAGCACGTGATAGTGAAGTGAATCATAGACATGGAAGAAATGTTACATCATTCCCAGAACGGCAAAAGATTATGCATGCAAAACATGTTTACAAATGTGTAAATACATAAATTTGTGATGCTCATAAGTGGTAAAGAGAATTGTTATGCAAAATCATGCTTGTTCAATTAATAATATGAATAAATTCATTCAGTGGTAACATTCACATGGTTACTAAAGAAATTGCATGAAAAATGGTTACAATAACGTGATATACGTTAGCATTAAAAATAGGTGTATAAATACATTTATGCTTATGAAGACTAGCAATAAGCATTGGACATAGGCTCAATGGGATTTTTATAGCATTTTTATGAAACCTGGTGTGTTAGGCCGGGCAAATTGATTTAGGATGCCCACGGTGGACCTGTTGTTATTTCCTGCCGAGTCTGGGATGTGCGGTCCATGCCTGGAACGAAAAGTGATGGTGTGCTAATACGAAAGTGATGAGAAAAAAGATCGATAAATAGTAAATAGGTATGGGGAAGAGAAAAGGGCGGCTGTAAGGATAAGAGAACAAAAACGGGGAACTATGCTAGTATAATTGAATTAAGACCCTCACAAAATGCGTGAGGGTGTATGTGGCACAACGAGGTGGGTGTCCAGTTGGAAAAAGCACATGATAGGTAAAAGAGGACATGGGTGGCCAAAGGTTGGACCCTGGGAAAAGGAAAAATGGCGGTGGGGCCCTGTAATGGGGACACAGAGTAGACGCTTGGAAGGGGGGAGCTAGGAGTCAGAGACAGGTGTGTAAGTCCTCAGTGTTGTTAAGGCCTCCTGGGTGTTTGCTGTTGAGGTTTAGAATGTACCTGGTTTTTAGTTTGCGCATTCTGTGTTCTCTATCACCGCCTTGTTTTGTTTTGGGGATGGTGTGAATGACATAGTATCGGAGGTCCTGTAAGTTGTTGTTGTGGACTTCACGAAAGTGTCTGGCCACTGGGTAAGTGGGATCCTGATTAGTGATAGCCCTCATATGTTGGAGGACCCTCATGTTGGCTGGCAGTTTGGTACTCCCCACGTATCTCAAGGGACACGTGCATTCGAGAACATAAATGGCGAATTCGGTTTTGCAATGGAGATTTTTGTTGATTTTGATCTCCCTATTGCTGAAAGCAGTGCGGTAGCTGGTGGTATTTATGTCGTATTTGCACGCTTTGCATGAGTGACATTTGGTGAAGCCATTAGGTGCTCTAAACCATTCATATATATATCGTAACAAGGTATGCTTCTGCTGGAAATCTCTCGCCTTTAGTTGTGGTGGCTCTATGCCGGCGGAGCAGCCGGTAGCATTATACACAAGAAAACGGAGTTCCAAACGAGCTCTCGGGTGCAAGAAAAATGGCACAGACACGTTGCTGTGACTCTGCCGTTTATCTTGCACCCGAGAGCTCGTTTGGAACTCCGTTTTCTTGTGGATATATATATATATATATATATATAGAGAGAGAGAGAGAGAGAGAGAGAGAGAGAGAGAGAGAGAGAGAGATGTATTATGTATGGTAAAGGCATGCATGGTAAAGGCATGCATTGTTATGTCATATATTCGCTGAAAATATGTGATATTATTAACAGCCCCTTAGCTAATGACATAAAATGAGTTCCCATATTTAATAAACAGACAGGTGTTTGTCACTTCCCCAATAGCACAAGCAGGAAGAGTCTGTTGGTCTTATCCATAAATAAACCCTGGGGGATGATAAGTTAAGTATCTACCACAGTTTTGAGTTGACTGGTGTGTTTGCGTATTTGAGAGGTCCAGCAGAGCGATTGTATCAACTTAGGCAGAGGTTAATGGTTGCTTGTCACAGAAACTTTCAAGGCTCAGGCTTCTATTGGCAGTAATTGTAGCATTTT
Organism: Lissotriton helveticus; assembly: GCF_964261635.1. Taxonomy (NCBI): domain Eukaryota; kingdom Metazoa; phylum Chordata; class Amphibia; order Caudata; family Salamandridae; genus Lissotriton; species Lissotriton helveticus. The sequence goes on along the minus strand of NC_136072.1, from coordinate 846,282,025 downwards.
TTAAAATATCTAAAGTAAGCAAGATAACATAATGCAATAACATAATAGCATGCAGTAGCAGCTGACATGGAACAGGGTGGCGGGGCTGGCTGGGAACAAATTATAAAAAATAAAAACACTTACCTCTGTCCTCATAGCCGTCAGCCGCCATATCTCCTCTGTTGCTTTGACCCGGAAGGAGGAAGTTCCCAGGCTCGCCTAAGACAATCATAGCGCTGCAATTCAGCTTTGTGATTCGGTGCTCAGACGGGGACAGGGGGCCTGGGCATGTTCTCCACCAGGTTGCGAATTAGAACCTGGTGGGGAACATGCTAAGTTGTCATGAATGTTTGGCCGGCCCTATACAACCGCCAAGCAGTCATGAGCACTTAGTGTGCACAAACCACTCCTCCCCCTGTGCCACTAGCCCCACACCGCCCTAACCCAGCCCCGACCCTACAAAAAATGAATTATAATAACTATGTTATTATCATTTTATTTTTCCTTTTTCCTGCTCTGAGAGCAGGGGGGGCGATGCTCCTCCGCCTTAGTGGGGGAGCCAGCCCGGATTAGTACATCACAAAAAAACTGTCAAATGTGAATGCAACAGAACAGCCAAAATCAATAAAAATGCACAAACGTTCTTGTTACTCATCATCAGCACTTGCAGAACCCTATTTTCAAAATATAATGGTAAAAGGTGTTTGGAGCCAGCACCGCCTTGACTTGCCACCAACAGCTAGATTCATCAAAGTCCCGTTTTGCGAGTCTGTAATAGCGATTCATAAGGAATCGCTATTACAGACTCGCAAAACGGGATTCATGTAGGAATCGCAATTGAATTTGCGATTCCCACTGATTCCTTATTTTCGATTAGCTAATTGCTAATCGCAAATAATTAGCTAATCGCAAATAAGATTGCGATTTCAAGGGTGCCAGGGTGCCAAGGGACACCCTGTAGCACCCCTGAAATATAATCTACATTGGTGTTGCGCACACACATGTCCAAAGGACATGTGTGTGTGTAACATGCAACTTAGAAAAATGCATTTAAATGCATTTTTCTAAGTTTTCGCTATTTACCACGAGGTTTAACCTCGTGGTAAATAGCGGGCCAAAATTGCGATTTCGCAATTTTAAAATGGTTCATGAATTGCATTTAAGGAATCTCAAATAGAGATTCCTTAAATGCAATTCCTCGCAAATGTGCGAATTCTTTATTAGCGAATTTTGCATTTGGGATGATGAATCCCAAATGCAAAAATTGCACTCGCAAAGGGCCAGATTCTCAGAATCTGGCCCTTTGCGAGCGCAATTTAGCTTGATGAATCTGGCTGTAAGAGTATAAATTAGCACCCGGTAAAAACGTTTTGTCATTCGACTCTTATGAATACATAAGCACAAGAAGCCTGATACACAGACATAAAGTGATTTCTCTTGAAAACACCAGAGCTATAGAAAATATTATTAAAACTTTCATGATTGTGGCCCGTGATGCATTGAAATAACGACAGGGGTCGCACGAAATTCTCCTGTAAAACCATATCCATATTAAAAATGGGTTCTAAATTATCAGGAGACGATTCTACATGTGAGAAAGACAGTTTTTGAGACCCTGAAACCTGTTAACTGGTGGTTGAAGAGTTATAAACATATGTCCATATTTAAAAAGATCAGTAGGTGGCGGCACAGCACTATATTTATTGAGGAGGACATAATAAAAGACGGATATACTCGGTCGGTAGTCTCAAGTAAATAGAGTTAATGATGCAAAAGCAGACATAGTTCATATTTCCAGCTTCCTGTTTTACGATTTTTTACATTTTCGTCTGTAAGTATCAATACTTATGTTTTGCACATCTAAACGATATTTATCCATATATATTTTTGATCTGTCAACAAAAGAAGATGCAGCTCGTCCATTCCCAGCTTCTATTTTCAGTAGATACAATGCTTACTCGCACTTGGAAGCCTGTTGCCTTTCGTTGTCTGAAAACCTTATAGTATAAATAACAATAAAATCTATAGCATTTTATGCTTCTCTAGGAATTGTCATCGCTTGTTTTATTTAACTGCCCCTGCTCAATCTGAACAGCAGTGGGGCTAGATTTTATGACAGATCACACAAATATTAAAAGACACACAAATGATAGACGGAATGCAGAACAAATCAAAACATTCACCCCGAGTCAACAGATCTGGGTCAAATCCATAGTTCTTTTGCTCACCATGCCACCCCAGTTTAGACCCAGCCATATGCAAATCTGTCTTGACCCTGTGCCTCATGGGAACAGTCCAGTCCGAACTGCCATTACCAGATCCTCCCTGGACTGAAAACAAGAATCCTAGGATCGGTTTCGACGTTTCACCCCTCATCAGCCAGACTAGCTTGAATGCACTGGAACAGTGAGCCCGGGATCCACACTTGGGCATTACCGGTGCACTTAGGGCGAAAAAGCAAAAGACACACAAATGATGGACGGAATGAAGAACAAATCAAAACATTCACCCCCAGTCAACAGACCTGGGTTAAAACCATTGTTCCTTTACTCACCATGCCACCCCAGTTTAGACCCAGCCATATGTAAATTAGTCTTGGCACTGTGACTCATGGAAACATTCCAGCCCGAACTGCCAAGCCAGGGCCTCCCTGGACCGGAAACATGCATCCTAGGACCGGTTTCGGGGTTTCACCCCTCATCAGCCCGTCTAGCTTGAATCCAATGGCACAGTGAGCCCGGGACCCGCATCTTACATCTGGACATAACCGGCACACTTAAGACGAGAAGCAAAAGACACACAAATGATGGACATTAAATCCATCATTCTTTTGCTCCCTATGCCACCCCAGTTTAGACCCACCCATATGCAAATCAGTCTTGGCCCTGTGCCTCATGGGAACAGTCCAGCCCAACCGGCCAAGTCAAGTCCTCCCTGGACTGGAAACAAGCATCCTAGGACTAGTTTCAGGGTTTCACCCTTCATCTGCCAGGCTAGCTTGAATCCAGTGGCACAGTGAGGCCGGAACCCACTTCTGGGCATACCCGGCGCACTTAGGGCAAAAAAGCAAAAGACACACAAATGAAGGACGTAATGCAGAATAAATCAAAACATTCACCACCAGTCAACCAATCTGGGTTAAATCCATCATTTTTTTGCTCACCATGCCACCCCAGTTTAGACCCAGCCATATGCAAATCAGTCTTAACCCTGCGCCTCATGGGAACAGTACAGCCCAAACTACTAAACCAGGTCCTCTCTGACCTGGAAAAAGTGTCCTAGAACCGTTTTCAGGGTTTCACCCCTCATAAGCCATGCTAGCTTGAATCCAGTGACACAGTGAGCCCGGGACCCACATCTTGGAATACCCGGCGCACTTAGTGACCTATTACGATGGCGGATTTCCCGCATCCACCGGGATGGCGGAAGCCACCGCCGGCCCGGAGGATGCGGGAAATCCGCCGCGGAGCCTTGAAAGACCCACTGCCAAATTAGGATGGCTGGTGGGTCTTATAATCTGTCCTCCGCTTTTCCGCCGCGGTCGCCTTCCGACCGCGGCGGAAAAGCATTAACATGGCTGGTGGTGTCTATCAGACACCGCCATCCATATTAGGATTGAGTACAAAGTATGCTTTTCCACGGCGGCTTTTCCGCCGTGGAAAAACATACAGAGCTTCACTTCGGGGCCCGTTGCGGGCCCCCTGGGGGAAGGGGGGTGGGAGGTGCACATGGGGGGTACCTATGGTACCCCCCTGCATTTGCGTGGACAAAACGGCAGGCACCGCGCGATGCCTGCTGCTTTGTGCACGCAAATGCCGTGCATGCATTTTTAACATTGCGGCGAGTGCAGCTTGAAGCTGCACCCGCCGCAATGTTAAAGATTGAGGATGTGACAGCCACCCTGGCGGTCACATCCTAATCTGCACGGAGGGACCGCCGCAGCCCCTGCGGACGGTCCCTCCTACTCTATGGTGGTGGACGGACTCAGGTCCGTCCGCCATCATAATCGGCCCCCTAGTGCGAGAAAGCAAAACACACACAAATGATGGGCGGAATAAAGAACAATCAAAATATTCACTATCAGTCAACAGATCTGGGTTAAATCCATCATTCTTTTGGTCACCATCCTACCCCAGTTTAGACCCAGCCATATGCAAATCAGTCTTAACCCTGTGCCTCGTGGGAACAGTCCAGTCTGAACTACCAAGCCAGGTCGTCCCTGGACCAGAAACAAGCATCCAAGGACCGGTTATCTTAGGTGTTATCTCGGGGAGATCAGGTTGGCATACTGGTCATCACTGATATAGTGATATGCTTTTGGATTTCAACTTTATAACGGGTTGTTTTGAGAGACGTTTTTGTTTGGGCTTCTATTTTGACATTTTACAAGTATAACAACGCAATAGCTACACGCAATGTTATCAGGTATTATGATTATATTTTATGTGAGTAATTTGATGCTCCATATTTGGGAGCATCATGTAGCCATGTTGCTGTGCTTTAAAATATTGTTTCAGAGTTAGGTATATCTTCTTACGTTATTCACTTTTGGGTTCCTTTTTATAGATTACTTTAAACTATAGGATTATTCTTAGCGACGGGATGGGCCAAAATTGGTGACCACTGCCTGTATACTCTTCTCTTGGGTAAGATTAAGATATTGTAGAGTATGGGACACTGTAGTTTATGGTATTCTGCACTTTAGTTCACTTGATTACATAGGGTTCGATTTTGGAGCACGGGTGCGTGCATTTAACAGGTGCACATGGTTTGGAAACGCCTGTTTCTTGGTTTTTAATTTGATGGTATACACGGTTGATTTTAAAGCTTTGCACTTTTGGATGCCTTTCCTTTTTACTTTTTTTAATCTTCATTATATGCACTCCTTTTTGGATATTTTTGGTGCTCCAACTTGGTTGCTTTCTATTGTGTTTTTCAAGTCCTTTGACCTTACGGTCTCCTTTGATTTGTAAATCCGGTGGTGTAATTGTTTATCAGTATGCAGTTAAGTCTCTGGCTTGTCATTCAATGTTATATTATGATTGTGTTTTTAATTGTGGATTATAAATCACAAAATGTATTTTGGTGTGTTTTGTTTGGCTTTAAACTTTTTTGAATTCTCCTCTCTTTTAAAAAAATGTGTACAGCGTTTCAGGTACTAATGTTGTCGTTTTAATGCACCAATGTACATGGTTGTATTTATATGGGTGTTGTTTGACATTTTTGCAGCTCTGAAGAAGCCTTGGCTGCATCTTTCTACACACCTGTGAAGAAAAAAGCATGAATAAATTAATACACATAAGCAGAAGATTGGTTTGTGCTGTTTATGCTGACTTCTGTCATTACTCTTGATATTCTTTTTTGATTTCCTCTCGTTGATGTGTAAACACAGTCTAGCATTACTGCACCTGGGTTACCTTCAACATGTTTCTAAGATTTTCATCAAAGACTGAAGTCTGATTAGTCCTGTGATTATATGTTTTAGTACGTATGATTGATGTTGGTGTTGGAGAGGTGATACAGGAGGGAATAATTGGTTTCTTACATATTTCTTAGGTTTTTAAGGATCCATTATTGGACTCATAGAAAGTTAGAAACAGTCTAAACGTGGTGTTGCAGACTATGTGACATGTATTAATATATTATACAAAATTATTAGATTGCTGTAAAATACATTAACATGGTGTGTGATAGGCCCAACCCAGGCTTCCATATTAACATTTTATGCAATAATAACCTCCCTTATTTTCAGTTTGGACATGTGTTCAGGAGTAATCAAACAGCATCTGCAACTCAGGATATGTAATTAATCTTCCCCGGATTCCTACAAACGCAGAAGACACAAACTGAGAAAATTGAAATCTCTTCTCTACCGTTGCCTCTTTGTGCTTTATTGCATCTATGCAGTGTGTGCCGCTTGCTCATCACACATAAACAGCATGTCCTCAACTCAAGAGACACTCTGATGAAATATGTATCCCTGGCACCAAACATTTCCAATTTCATAATACACCTTATCTATCCCTTCTAGTTTTTCTTGGGTCAGGACATGCTCACATTCACTTTGGAAAACCTAATTATGACCCAGAATTGATGAATATTTACAATTACACCACAGGGCGAGATAAGTGCAAGAGATATCTAAAAGTAATGAGTCTAGATTGCGAAACATCGAAATTAAATAGATTGATTAGATTGCAATTTCAAAACTACTCTGGGATCAGACAGAAAGAAATTGCAAAGCTAAAAATGTGCGCCATCGAAAAAGGGAGGAAAAAACGTCAAGATCAAAAATATAAAAACTAGCTCGACATCCACATTGCAGTAAAAAACTAAAATAGCAAAGCATTTTGGAGTATAGTAGCTAAAGAAATGGGGACAAGGAAACCCCTACAATCATCTCCGGTATCATCATCTGACTGGGAAAAACATATAGGATTTATACAAACCATACCCACAGAATTTGGAAAAATCAAGTCATCTTATCTACAGAAAGGGAAAAAAGAATCAAGATGTTTCAGCTCCAACACCTAAACAAATAGCCTATTATGTAAAGGCAGCAGAATCTTCTGCAGCAATAGGTCCAGACAAAATCCTAATAAAAGTTCTCCCAAGTTACCCTGAAGAGTGGAGAAAATGTGTAGCCCCCCTATACTCTCATTGTTTTTCTACTGGATAAATTCCAAAATCATGGCAGGGGAGCATTGTGGTCCCTATCTTAAAAAAAGGTTCCAGGTCAATCCCCAACAACTATCGACAGATTGCACTGTAGAATACCACCGGGAAGACAGCTTGTGTTCTGGACCATCTGAAAGACTGGCCATTTTTCAGAAGATTGATACCTTTGAAACAGATCGGTTTTCGCCCAAAACATTCTGTAATAGACAATATTGCAGCTCTGCAGACAGAGATAAATATGTAAAGTAAAGTAAAGTCCACATTTGTAAAGCGCACAATCACCCGTAAGGGTCTCTAGGCGCTGGGGGCCGTCGGGAAGATTAAGCGAGCTATTGCCCAGAGTCACATGGTGCTGGGCTAACCTGCCGCCGGAGCCGGGGATCGAACCGTGGTCCCCAGATTCCAGCGTCAGTCGCCCTGGCCGCGGCACCACACCTCTCCCCACATGTAGTGTCGGAATACTGTGTTTTCGTCGATTTCACTACTGCTTTCGACAGTGTAGATAGGGCAACACTCTGGAAGAAGTTAGAGAGGCTAGGAATTCCCAACAACCCACTCACAATAATTATATCATTACATACTGCAACATAGTGTAGAGTTCAAATGGGGGGAGAAAAGGGATTAACTCAATCAATACCCACGAGGAATGGACTAAAGCAAGGCTGTCTTTTGGCAACCATTTTATTCTCCCTCAATATAAGTGATCTCCCAGTGTGTTTTTTACAAGTTAATAATTTTCCGCCTAAAATAGCATTTAGTAATATTCATATTCTAATGTATGCCGACGATGTTGTAATTTTAGATCTCACACCAATAGGCCTACAAAGAAATTTAAACACACTAAACCGCTATGCGAAAGAAAATTTCCTTGTACCAAATATCTCTAAAACGAAAGTTGTACCTTTTAGAAGGAGAAAGCAATATTTTCATTTTAATTGGACACTAGGCAGAAAATCCTTAGAGGTCGTCAAAGAATACATCGCCCGGCTGGGCAGGGCAGGTCTGAGTGACTGGTGTGAACAACAGCATGCTGCGGGGCCGAGAAGCACCATGATTCCCCAACCACCCACAAATAAGTGAGTGAGACTAGGCAAATGGGCCAGTCCACAGGAGAGGGAGTTCTCACAACATTTAATAACTCCCGGCTGCACTCTCTGGAACCAGGATGTGACGTCATGTCCACCTGCGGCGCTACCGCCAGTCTAAGACTGTCACTCACTGAACCTGGGCCGGGCTATGACATCACGCAGGCTGTCTAGTGACTCAGAGCCCTGCTGGAATAAAAAAAGATACATTGTAGCACCACTGGCTGGCACTCTCGGGGGCTGAGCCTGAGTTGCTAAGAGGGTGCCCAAGCCTACAGGAGCAGCCTGTGCCCACCAGCTGCCACACACTGTTGACAGAGCTCTTTCTGTGACTGCTCTGAGACTGTGCATTATGCGTGACAATGCATTTCAGTGCGGTGATGCGGAGCACCACACTGAAATCCTTTAGTCAAACGCCTGATGCATAGTATTAAGCAGGACTGACCATCTCCCTTACAGTGATTCAAAAGTGATGGCGAATATGAAACTAAGGGTTCTTCTATCCACTCTCAGATTCCACAGATTGGGGCAGAAAAAGTAAAAATACAGGACAGTCACTTCATTTTGTCACTCCACAAAATCAGATGGCTTCCAACTTGATAATCTCAGTCTTCATTAATCTTAATTGTTCTCTTGCCAAATGCAAGGTCTAAAAGTGGTGGTCCAGTCCCTGGTTACTTTGTTAATTGACTGAAACAATCTACTGCCGACTGGCCTTCACAAATCCCGCTCGGAACGTCTGAAAGCAGTTCTTCATGTGGCAGCCTGCTTCATCAGAAATCACAAGTACTGGGTGTGCTATGTGTGGTATTGTGGGCCCCAAGCCCACATGCTACATAAATAACACACACAGAGGCAAGCTTAGGATACTGGTAACTGACCCAGGGCACGTGGGCCAGGCCCCTTTTATTAACAGGGTCACCTGACCGGTGAAACCTGTGATGGGTGGGTGTGCAGTGTGGGGTGCAACAGAGATGGAACACTAGAACGTGTCCAGCAGGACACTACACAATGTAGGTGCTCAGGTTCCGGTGGACGACGAACCTACAGCTATTGAGGATGACCTTGGTGGATGAGGCCCTTCCTTAGAGGTGACTTACTTGATGTTGTTTTCCAGTTCCTCATAGCCGAGCAGCTTCAGACTTGGGTTTCTTGCATGGACTCCTCTCTCACTGCAGTTTCCTGGAGGGCCTTCCAACTGGGCTGCCATGGACCGTGAGGACTGTGCGGGCTTTGTGTATTACCGCGCGAAGGCTTCGCTGAGGAACTGCAAACAGGACCACAGCCAAGTCGCTCATGTAGCCGCAGAGGGTTGTGTCTCAGTCTGGGTGTTCTCGTCATCCGGGCGAAGGTTCTGTGCCTTCCTTAGATGGGCTGTGGGTGACCATTTTTCAGCTGTGACCCCGTGCTTCTTGGTGCCTGTCATGAAGCTGACGCTGACGCATCTCTCTGATCCAGATTCCCCTCTCACAGGAATTCCGTTGAGGCCCTTGCCCCTGTGATCCAGTGGAAGGACAAGGTTGAACAATTCACTAAGCCAAGTATTTCAATGGGGCCCATACACATTTTCCCAAGTGTTCATTCACACTCCCTGGCCAATCCGCTGGAAGATTAAGTTTTATAATTCACTTAAGTTCTGATTAGTTAATTCCCTGTAACCACAACATTGGTTTAAATTAACATTTCTAATCTTCACAAATCAACACTCTTTCCTCTGGTCGATGGACCATTAGTTGAGTTAGTTGATGGTGATATTAACAACTATTTAACTAATCCACAGATCTCAGTGAAATAACCACAGACTCTGAGTAAGATTCATAAGCTTTATCTAAGACTTCAGTCATAAATTGAAAGCTCATATTACAGATTCATAGTGCAAATTCCATCATTCTTAATATTGGGAGAGAAAAATTCATTTAACAAGAACATTAATTAACACAAAATTCACTCAAGGAGATCAAATGCAGAGTGGATAGATGTAGAGACAAAAAAGCATATAATAAAATACATTTGCAAAGAAATATGCAAATTTGAGACAGAATGATAATTAACTAATGAAATACTGAAAACCACCCCTCTGGCCAAAGGACTCGTGGGGTCCCCTGAAAAAGGGTCAGGAGACAAAATAATCAGTCAGGATCAGGACAGGACAAATACTTACTAGAACTCTCTAAAAAACTTGATGCACCAGGGCGCTTCCCTCTCTTACACTTTCTCCCTCCTCAATGTTCTTCCGGAATCTTTGAATCTAATCAGGCTGTCATTTGGATCTGAATCTTCTCAGTCTGCTCTCTCTTCTTTTCTTCTAGCAGCTCTTGCCTCTCTCTCTCTCTCTCCATATCGATGTGTGTGTCAGTACATCTTACTAACTTAAGTCACTCTAGTTATAGTGTTTATTTCTACATGTCCCACCCTCAAAAGTTGCAAATATTGATGAAATACTGAATATGATTGGACGGGCTAGGGGAGTTTTCATCACACCACGCTGACATTTTCATTTTTATTAAAGTTCATATTGTTTTGCAAACCCTTCCATTCATTCCATTCCATTCAATAAACTTTTTGGGGAGGAGCCTAGCTCGCGACCGAGATGGCCGCGTTTTAGCTCGGCTCCGTTCAACCACCTGTTTTCTTCGATTATCCTGTATTTCTCCTGCCCCGGGAAGCCCTCCTTGCGGTGTTTCGGTACCGCGGGCACTTTGCGGACACTTACCCGTTGCTCCGGTGATCCTGGGTGCTGTCGATCCTGTGCGGTGGTTCCGCTCGGAGCCTTCGGGGCGGACTGGCCTGGACCTCCTGGCAGCGACGGGACGTGACGGAGCGCGATGGTCGGCCCTTGCTGGCGCTGTGGATCTGGTTGCGGGGGCTGATGTGCGAATAGGCCGGCTGTGCCCGTTGGCGGACCCGACTGGCCTGGGCCTAGGGGTGCGGACGCTGCCTCCTGCGGGAGAGCCTCCTCATTTATCCGGCTTGGTCCCCCCTTTGTTCCCCGGCCCGGCCATTTTGGATTTTCCGCCCGGGCTCGGAGGACGGGGCCGGCGGCACGAGGGGGCCGCCGAACATCCTTCTTCTGGTGGGTCTCCTTCCTGCCTTGGGGCGCCCCGCCGCAGTTCGGCTGACCTCCTTTTGCTTTGGTGTTGCTCCGGCCGGGGCCCCCGACGACCGAGGGCTTGCTGGGCTCCTAAGATGGCGGCCGACCCTGGGAGTCTCTACCGGGCCTGGGCGAGCACTGGGGGCCCGCCACACGGCCCGGATGTCGGATCTTGTGAAGGGTTTCCTGCACTTCAAGTTGTCCTGGATGCACTATACTCCTGGCGGACTTCCGTGGCTGTGCCTGTTTCCCCTGTGGAGGCGGACCCACTTTTTGATTTAGGCGGGCCCCCATCGTTGGATTTTGCTTCCTTGTTGCAGGGTACGGCTGGTGTGCTCCTGGTCTCTGTGCCTCCGGCGGAGACCGCATCCTTGAATTGGAGACTCTCCGACGCCCTTCGTCGTCCTGCTTTGTTGCCTCGGCCGCTGGTCTGCGGTCCGTTTGCATCCTGTCCAGGCCTCGATGATCCTTTCTGTTTCTCATCGCGTCGGCTCCCCGGCCGGGGCGCCTGTGCCGACCCAGCTGGGCTTGCCTCGTTGGACTTGTCCATAGAACTGTGCCTGCGGTGCGAAGATTGTACCGTAACTTTTTTATATTCTCCGTATTTTCTTTCACGTTTCTCCTCAGGACTGCCGCTGGATTTCCTCCTGAACCCTGTGTCCCTCGTCGTTTGGACTTTGTTTGTTTGGATGATTACAACCTTGGACAAAAGCGGACAGGGCTGAAATTACTTATTATATGCGGTAGTCTTGTTTTTGATCTATGACCGACATGTGCTGTTGTGATGTTGCGTAACTTCGTGGGACTCCTGAAACTTATCCTGATGTCGTTTAACTTCCCGTGGGCTCTGCCTCTCCCCTTTTCACAGGTGGTGGGATGGTTGCAGATTATCCTGTTTTTTGCCCTCTCCCGTGTGTAATGTTCCTTCCTTTCCCTGGCCCTTCTTTTTTGCCTTTGTTTCTACCTTGTTTCTTTCTCCTATATTTCGGGTTCTATTTAGGGCGACAGGCACGCTGCTGGGGGGTTGGCCGTAGCCTTCTGCAGGGGTGTAGGGTGGGCTTGTGGGGTGGGTGGGGGGGTCTGTTGCTGTTTTTGGGGGATCTTTTTCCTCCTTTCTTCTCCCTTTTTGGTTCTATGGCCCTTGTGTATCCCTTCTTTCGGGGCTCTGTCTCGTCGTCTGTCCCCCTGGTGTCTTTCTGGGGTATTTTTCCGGTATCACGATGATTCTGATTTGCTGGGTGTGTTTTCTGTATTTTCAATGTCTATTTTGTACCGGGTTATTGTTTTCCTGTTTCGTCGCCCGGGGGCGGGTGTTTGGATAAGAGTCCCTTCCTTTCCTTCTTCCCCCTTCCTTTCCCCCCCCCCCCCCTTATGCGGGGTTCTTTTCTTTTATTGGGGGTCCGTTTCGTATTGTTCTTGTATTTGGGTCCTTTTCTGTGCTGTTCGGTGGGACAGGTGGTAGCTGCGGTGGGCGGGCATTGGACGATGTGTGCGATGGCCTTTCCTCATGTCTGTTGTTTTGACCGGTGCTTATTGGTCTGCCTATTTCGTATTTGTTTCTCCTGTGTTTTTTACGATCATTGTATTGCTGCCCGCCGCGGCCCCGCCCCTTTGGTTTGTCTCCCGGCCCGCCATACTCCTGTACTCCCTAACCCGTCCTTTAAAAATAAGAAAACTACCTTTCTAATTCTTATCTCCTGTGATTGCTCTAAGATGCTTGTTATTTCTCCTGTTTCTTTGCCTTTGTATATTGTGATACTCTGTGCATTGCTCCTGACATTCGGCTCTGTGGTGGCCAGCCCGGTGGGTTGTAGGCCCGTATTTGTGAGCTCTTTCTGTACAATAAAGGTTTTCAAAAAAAAAAAAAAAAAAAAACTTTATTTCGGTCAATGTAGACCATAAAAAGTAGATGATACAAATACATACATGGCTACATTTGAGCAATATTAAAAATTAATCAAAGGCAAATTATAAAAGATAGCCACAATGCATTTTAAGTTAGTCAAGTATCATTAAAACAATAGTTCAGAGAATAAAATCAAGTAAAAGCAGGTTAAAAAAGTTAACATAAGACAAGTACAAAGAGAATCATTTAAGGTTGTTGTGGTCAATTTAACAACAGCCTACGCTTATGCCACTAAGAGTTCAGGAATCGGGACCCAGCAAAAACTGTGGGGCGTTGAGTATCAGATCTCAGTATTCTATATGCCTCTGAACAGCCTACACCCCAGATTTCTACAGAGTGGTACGAGCCAACGTCGTCTGGCTATTTTATAGCCAGGGCAAAAAAAAGAACATGAATATCGGACTCGTCTGGGCTATTGCAAGCAGGACAGCCAAGGGAGGGAGCTTTTATTCATTTGTTCGTGAAAGCGTGACGAGGCAAGGTCCCTATTCTAAACTGGATATATAGCTTCCTTTTTTTTGTTTTTTTTAATATTCCATAGTCAATATACACTTGTGTGTACTACTCTGGAACATGTGATTCAATTGTGCGCGTGAATATGGCGTCCTGGCAAGTGTGCCACTGACAGTATAACAAGATCCCATCCCGTACCTCCCCCCACCCACTCCGCCATCCCAAATATGGCAAAGACAAGTCCCCATAACTGCTAACAAAATCACCCCTCCCTCATGTCTGTCCCTAGGTTACCCCCTAAATCAAGAAACAAAGGTTGTGGTATACACAGGGGGGGGAACGGCGGCCGCCAGCTGATTACCCCATCCGTGTATCGGCTGGGGGACCACGCCATAAACACATAATAATATAAACATCTTGAGATATCGTGTAACAACCGAGATCTAATAGTTAAGTATTCATACAATGAAGGCTTTAGGAATATAGCAGTAAAACAGTAGAGTTCACCATGAGTAATCATTTAACCGCACTTACATATCCTGTGGCATACAGAAGTTCGCAGGATAACTTACAAGATGACTATGAGTTCTGTGAGTTCGCTATAGCCACCACTTGATAGTGAGCGCCAAGTCCATTTGGTTGCTGCATTCATTCTACGTCGGAAGTGGGATCCTGCTCAGCTTTCAATCCCCTTGGAGATTTACGACGCAGGGTCTGTGGGTGCTTCAGCTGCAAGTATTTTAGAACTTCCTTAGGGTTGTTGCAAATCATATTTTTACCGTCTTCCGTGATTTTCAGGCGTGCGGGATATATCATAGAGTAGGGGATGTTCATATCTCTCAATTTCTTCTTCATATGAAGAAATTTCTTCCGTGCCTCTTGTACTTGTGATGTGAAGTCCGGATAGATGGAAATATTCATACCTTCCAGGTTTAGTGTTCCGAGCTCCCAAGCTTTACGAAGGGCCGCATCTCTATCTCTGTAATTTAGTATCTTGGCGATTAAGGGACGAGGCCGTGCTCCAGGTATCGGTGGTGGTGCAAGAGATCTGTGAGCCCGCTCTACAATGAAGACATCAGAGAATGTTTCTCTGCCAAGAAGATTGATTAAGATGGTTTCAATGTACCGTTTCTGTTCAATTTGATTTTGCAAATCTTCTGACTCTGATATTCGGCGTTCTGCCATGTCTATGCTTTCTGTATGTTTTTCCAGCCTCTCTGACATACGGACTACTAGATAGGTCAAGAAGTCTATTTTCCCATCAATGTTAGAAAGAGTTGACTGTACTATAGTGAACATCGACTGGAAATCTACTGTTGTCTCAGATCCTGGCGCAGCTGAGTTTCCATGATTCTGCTCTGGTGCCTCGGCTCCCGTGTCTCCCGTCTTCCGATGTTGTTCTAAGTGTAGCTTGGGCTGGTTTTTATCTGGTTTCCCCATCGCTATCGCTTGCTCTGGGTAGTTTATTAATTAGTCAGTTTGATTGCAGCGGTGTGAGCTGTAATACAGCCACAGGCACATAGGAGTGTGATGCGGCGTGAAGGCTAAAGGTTATGACGCAGTGTGAGTTCAGAGGGCATCTGCCCACCAGTTTTGATACCTCAGCACACTCGCTGCACCAGTTGTGGAGGCAATGGGCAGCTCCGCAGCTTTCTTTATTGGTGTCGCAAAGTGTGCAGCTGGTCTGGTGTAGGCGCGGTACTGATGGAAAAGTTGCTTATATGCCCACCAGCAACAGCTTCTTCTCGATAGCCCAAAGTAATCGCGTAGAGGAGACAGGGGTAAGGTTATGAACTGTCATGTGCACTGGAGCATACGCACAGGGCCGTGTGCAGGGCGTCTTGTAATTGCTCTTGGGACAGACTGCTCACAGTATGGGCGCCTAATGGGTCCACCGTACTTTCATGGGCAGGTTGCTTCTGTTTTATGCTTTCCCTTATTTCTCAGCGCCACGTGCAGGGTGCGCAATGCACCGCAGATTACTCTAACTGGGACCGCTTTTACACCGCACTGCGTCCCCACCTTCCAGCGCTCTATCGTCTATCCAATCTGTGTCAGACAACCACCCACGTGCCCCGCTCTGATGGCACTGCTCCTCGTGTGGTCAATGTCTGGGCCTCCCACCTCTCCAGCGACAGCGTTGGCGTGCACATTCAGTGCAGTTGTGTTCCGTGGGCCTGCCGTTCCGGGCGTGCACCAACTCTGTCCAATTTTTACCTCTCCTTTATCTCGCCTGTCAGCATGAGCAGTGCGTTTCAGGGTGGCAGGGGGTGTACTGGCTTGCAAACCCAGCCGGTGCCTTTTACCAGGTGTCCAGGCGCCGGGCCTCGTCAGGGCCCATGAATCTCGGAATGCGCATCAGGGCCGCACCTCCATTCCAACGTGGTGTCAGTGCCCACCAGGGCACTACCAGACCAGCGCAGTCAGGTGAAGCAGCAGCCGGCCATCAGCAACCACCTGCGCCCACAGCCGATCGCCCCCTGCACTCCGCAATGTGGTCTCAGTGCCGATCTTGTTCTCAGGCCTGCTCCACACAGTCGCGCCTCTGGTTTGCGTGCCGAGAGCATGGCAACGTAAGTGGTTTCGGGCTCCCAGTCCCTGCCCGGTCGGGATCGCAGCCTCGTCCGGCAATGTCACAGAGTACTACAAATCAAATCGGAGCATACAGTCCCCTTGCCAGTGGTTTCTGCTATACGGTCCATCCATTTCGTGGTCAAAACATTGGTTGAACACACAGGATAATTGCAGGATTGTGGCGTGGTCGGGAGAGCTCGCCTACGGCGTGGCCTTTTCCAAAGTGCGGCTTGCTCTGCCCCAGATATATAGCTTCCTTGACATAGGAGGTTGTATATCACACAGAAAAGGCTCGAAAAGGTACTGAGCTTTATTATTAAGGAAGTCAGCAATTAGGTGCCCAAGTTTAGTGTTCCCCAGGATATCGGCTAGACTGAGCGATCTATAGGCTCTTACTAGTTCTAGTCGTGGAATTGTCATGGGACTCTTCCTCAGGGTTACTCCATAGGTTAGGAATGCCCAGTCTAATGCAAAGAAACTTTTATATATACAAACCATGGTAATTTTCCCACCCCTGCAAGTCCCATAATCCCTTTAAGTTCAGACTGGTAGACTACTAATTCAGGGGTCACCCACAGTCTACGCCAAAAGCTCAGCGGCCTGAGGCCAATCTCCTCCACAATAGGTCTAATTCCTAGATCCAGGTGTAGGGGGATGAGAGGAGTGCTTGGCGGTAGGCCCAAGAACTGTCTCATAAATGTATTCTCTAGTTTGGCCAATCCGCCAGAGGGACGGTTACCCCAGAATTCTGCCCCATACATTACAGTACTCCTAACATGTGCTTTATATATCTCAGCTATTGGGAGAGGCGGTTTATATGAGGAGTTCCTCAAGATTTTTGCAATTCCCCCCAACCATCTGCGCTAGCCTCAAGATTGCCTTGTCTAGTTGCGGGCCCCATCAAATGTTACGGACAACGTGACACCAAGGTAGTCAAAGACAGTCACCCTCTCTAACAGAGTGCCATTTAAGGAGGGATTCGGACGAGATGTTTTGGCTGGGTTAAAGACCATAAATTTGGTCTTTGATGTATTAAGCTCCAGCCCCCAGTTTTTATAAAATAAATAGAAACTGTCAAGAATCCTTTGGATGCCCATGGGGGACTTTACTCTTCCCTGTAGTAGGGGTAGGGCCAACAGAGGGATTGGCCTGGCTGCTCTGACATGTCAATTGACCTGTGCCTAGGTGATTAAGTACGAGCACAAGCTCTTCCTTTACGATAACTATCATCTGGGTCTCTAGCTCCACTATCAAATTCCTCATTCAAGAAGGACAGTCAGAAACTAGTTGAGGGTTAGTGGGGGATTCAGTCACTCTCCCCACACTAACTGGTTCAGCTTTGCCGGGTATTAATTCTGGGTTTCTCCTTCTCTTAGCACATGCCCCATTTCCAGTTTTACGTCTAAAAGCCTTAGATGAACTAGTGGCAGTGCCACCTTTACAAGTTACTGGATTCACTGGGGGTTGTTGTGGTGATGGTGGAAGTCACTCAATTCCTCCAGATGTAGATTCTGTTAACCCAGATGCAGATCCAGGGATTGTTGGTTGGGAGGTGAATGGCTCAGACCCCTGACAGAATATGATAAACAACGCAGGGCCCCACCTTGAAGGCACTAATTTCCTTTTAGACGTGACACATTAGGGTATTCAATATTCTTCCATTCCCTTCTATATATGAATATAATTTATTCATAAAGGTCACAGTGTCACATTTATAGACAAAAAACAACATGTCCACTACCATCTGTAATCCCCACCTTTCATACACTGAAAAATGTGAGGAAAGAGAGAGAGAACCTCACGGTAGAACCGCCACAAGGGGTTACTGGCTGACAATTACCAGTTTACCCACTTATCATCATTGGTAACTCTCTCTCAATCGTGAAAAGGAGAAAAAGGAGAAAGGAAAAAGAAGGTGAAACCAACAACTGGTTTCCCTTATAAAGAGACACAAATAGTAACTCTCACTCGTGCACAAGTCAACCAAACACCCCTCGTGAGAAATAATAAGTGTAATTCTCAACATTAAAATTGAGAAGCTTGCTAGCCACTCCAACTTTATTCTGGGCTGCAAACCTTCCAAACTAAAATTGGTTCATGTTGTACCAAAGCTAATGCTGAATTGCCAACATGTTTTGTTGCTAACTTGTATCGGAACTTCATCAGGGCTTACAGGGGTTCATCCTTTCACTCATTCACTGTGTTTTTCAGTTCAACACCTGTAGTGGTAGACAATGACATGTAAATAACATTAAAATTAGCCAGCTGTACAAAACCGGTTCCATGCCTGCATCCCAGGCATAGTGATAGCCAAAAGCTATAGTGGCACTTGGATCATTTAGAACATAATTACCTGGAGGTTGCGAAGTTACAACATACCCACACACCTCCTTTCAGGGTCATCCGTGTCAGCTGATCACGTGTCCCTGCGAAACCCACCATACTTCTGGGATTCTATAAGCGTATTTAAAAAATATATAAAAAGTGTATTGAAACCAAGTATATATATTACACCCTCGGAATCATGCGTTTTCTTAAAACATCCACTGGGATCCTCTGCTCCGATTTCTTAGTTAGTTCACCCAGTTCTCTCATCAATTATCAACACACCAATCATAATCATAGCGCCACACAAGGAATCATACTAAACCTCGTGCAAGTATCACTGTTAACAACCGTGAGCGCCCACGCACACCCTGACAGAATATATCTGGAGTTAAGGACAGCGGCCTCTCCGCCAACTCTATTTCGGTTGATAGAACCCCTATAGCCCTCTGAAGCATCCTATCAATTGAGGTTTGGGGCAAAGGAGCCGGAATAGGCACCTGAAGGGTTTTTTATTGCACAAGTACGCTTGCCCATGTTCGAGTCAAGAAAGGGTATAATACCACCTTGCCCCCAATGTAAACCTAAATGGAGTAAGGTAGACTTGGGCACAAGACAATGATTACAATTAGAGAAGGGGATACAAAAGATACAATCTAGTAGACCGATTAACAAAAGACACAAAGAAAGGGTAAAAAGAAGGATATAAAGGAGTCAATAAACAAGAGAAGAAAATGTCTCAGTTGGTGACCACATATGTGAAGCTTGGGAGGGTTTCACAAATTGTTCATATGGGTCACTGCGTTGCAGGTTACCTGGTTCTGCCACCAGCTCCCAGATGTAGATAGGAGGGATGCATTGACAATTCTTCTAAACGGTCTAAAAATACAGGGTACAAGCAATTAAATTAGAGGTCCCAAAAAAGTCTTACCAGCTTAAGGGTGCCAAAGAATCAAAATCAAGGGGGATGGCCCTGCCCTGATCCTCTTCCTGGCAATGACTGGCAAGGACGGGCCCGCCCTTGGCCCGTGCTTCATCTTAGCTCATCCCACGTCGCAGGAGTGCAGGAGCGCTTTTAAGCGCGAGCATCTGGTCCTGGCCCCTCCTGCTGGAGTGAAGGATCCTGGGACAGGGAGTCCCTTGTCAGTGCGGCAAAGCTGGCAGTCTGTGCCCCGTGGCGTCCCGCGTCACGGGAGTGCAGGCACACTTTTAAGCGCAAGCAGCTGGTCCAGGCTCCTCCTGCTGGAGTGAAGGATCGTCGGACAGGGAGTCCCTTGTCAGCGTGGAAAAACTGGCATGTAGCGGGAGTGCAGGCGCGCTTTTTTTAAATATATTTTTATTAATTATAACACAAGAGTGAAAATATACATATCGGGCATCATTGGGAGGAACATATCGTAATGGCGGACGGGCAAATCAATTAGGAAAATACACAACAAGTACAAGCATCTGAAAGACATCAATAGCAGTGTTGGGCAGAGGTAAAACAGTACGTTACTGTTAACCTAAGCAAACATCGCCGAATCCCGCCCACCCAGAATACAGGATATGAAGACCAGACACTCGATACCCGAATATGAGGAATAAAAATCAGGAGAATACGCCACAATTCTTGTGAAAAAGGGAAAAGGGAAAAAGAAAGGTCATAGAACAAAAGAAAGGAAAAATAACAAACCCCCCCTCAACCCTCCACCCAGCACCCCTGCGGATGGCTACGACCTAACCCACTAGCAGCGTGCCTGTCGCCCACTAAACTAACCCCAGGGAAGGGAAAAGATGGAGGAGGAAATATCGTAAAAGCAAACACACCCCCGGTCTCCCATACCCCCCGCCAGCAGTGACCACCCCGAGATATAATCGGACCAACATTTGGCAAAATATACAAACCAATCGGGGGAGTATAACGAAGCACCACCCAGCTCCCAGCACATTACATGGGACAATCCCAACAGTGAGTCAAGCCACACAATCAAGTCCAAGCCCTCAAGTTCAACCCTGACCAGTACGGCATTTCAGGAGAGTCTCTTGCACTCGAACCACCATCACAAAGGAAAAGGCAGAACGTTCATTAAAGTCCACATCAGTGTTACAGGAGCGACAGAAGGAGAGAAGGTCACGATAACCACATAACGAATGAGGGAATGTGTCCAGAAATAGCAAATCTCCCCAACAGTCACCGTGGAACTTATTACAGCACAGGAGACTGTCCATATCTATACGGGGCGGCAGCAGGATCAAGCAGGGAACGATAGCGACGATCACGGGCTCGCTGAGTGTACATTGGGGGCCGTCAAAGCCCAGTGAATCCAGGTTCTGCCCGGGGACCTCGATCTCAGGCGTACATTGCACCGCTGGTACCACAGATGTATCAGGACTAGACGGAGAGTCGTGTACCAGCCCCAAGATACCGTCCACTTGCACAGCCAGTGTCCGGAATACAGCGGCGGATTGCGAATGGAGCGCCTCAATGGCGGCCATGACGGCCCGTAGCGATGGCGTACTTTCCGTCCGCCCCATCTCCTCTCACGAAGAGGCAGAGCTGGATTCGAACCCCGGAGGCCGGCTTCTCCGGGGTAACAGGCCACGCAAATCCGATGACAATAATGGGCGCTCCCCGTCGTGCCAGATCGACACCGTCGCCGGCAGCGAGGGCCCCAGCCCGTCAACCCCGGGAAGGGCAGGGTCTCCAGGCGCCGGACCCCCGAACACGGCAACAGGCGCGGTACGCTGTTGTCTCCACGGTGTATACCGCTCACAATGTCAGCATCAGACAAGCAGTTAACGATGCACTCCGGGGGACCGGGCTCAGTCCAGGTCCAGCGGCCGTTGTTGATCAACTCCAACCCGGATAGGCCAGAAATCGAGGCCCCGGCTTCCACACGATGGTAGGCCGAGTATGGGAGCACGGCGTATCTTTGGCATCCGACAAGATATAAAGCTCGGGATCACACCTTTAGAAGCAGGAACACTTCACGAACCCTGGAGACTGGTGCAAATTCAGGATTGAGAACAAGATATACGAGCTGCTGGCGGAGGTCGGCGGAGCCGAGAGCTTATGCGGCCATCTTGGTTGCTGGCGTAGCTCCTCCCCCGCAGGCGCGCTTTTAAGCGTGAGCAGCAGGTCCTGGCACCTCCTGCTGGAGTGAAGGATCCTGGGGCAGGGAGTCCCTTGTCAGTGCGGCAAAGCTGGCAGTCTGTGCCCCATGGTGTCCGCTTCTCCTTTAGCTCATTCACAGCTTTAATTCTCATACACGTATTGTTGCAATATTTGTTAACACCTAATACAGGCTCCATGGACGAAGGATACACATCTCCTTTTTCTCACATCTTCTGTCCTTGCACTTTAGCATCTATTCAACTTGCTGGTCACTAGGTCACATTGCGAATCCACTGAGCATGCGCGGCTCTCTATCATCCGTCACCATTTTTCTTTCTGTCATGTGCGGCCCAAATGTACACTATTAATAAAGGAATCACAAACAGATGTTAATTTCTCAAATATATAGTTCTCACTTTCACCACCCTCTTCTGCTCTATCCCATGTTACTATTATTCTCTTGAGCAAAAGTATTAACAATAGCAGTTTTGTTTTGCGTTCAAGCAAGCAGATGCCGGGCATGCGGTACTTCACGATCACTTGTTAGTTCTTCTTGCGCATGCGTGAGGGTTTTTTCCCTCTCAAAACGGTTTAGTCACGTTCCTTCCACATAATTCAGGTTTGCACATGCGCAAAGCATTTTTCCAAGTTAAAGCGAGTTTTAGTCGCGTTGCATTTATTCCATGTTAATTAAGCATGCGGTGAAGCTTTTCTCCCATGTGTCAGTGTCTGGTGTATATTAGTTTCATCTCATCTACAGTTCTAATGGTTAGTAAAAGTTAACGAGGGATTGCTCCGAGCAAGTTTCATTTTCCTGAATCCTTGCTCCATCACCGGGGTTGCCACGTGACAAAATGTGGGCTGTGCGGGCCTTTCATAGGCCACGCAGAGGGGTCGCTGCGGAATTCCCAACAGGGCCATGAGCAAGCCTCATGTAACCCCAAGGGTGGACGGTCCAATGGTCAGGAACGCTCTTCTTCGGCAGGCTTCCGGTTCATGGGGATACACAGAATGTTCCTGCGTGGCAAACGTCCCACCATGTCAGAAATGCCTCATTGAATTCTGGCTGTCTCGAGCGTTTTGGATATACTCTGATGTTCTTGATGATGATGCACTTTGTATGATGAACATGGTAATTTCCTTCAGTTGGACAAACAGGCGTCGATCTCTTGTTTTTCGGTGACCTCATGAATTGAGGAGGACTGGAGGGACTTCGCAGCCCATATCTTTGCCCTGCTGAGTCTGTTCTTCACCCGTGGCATCTGCGATCAGGAGCAAGGATGCCGTCCGACTTGGGACTGCTGATGCTCGGGACTGGATGGTCACACTGGGAAGTGTTGGAGAGAGATGAGCTTTGCACTAGCTGTGGTTTACACTTGGTTCTCCCATTGGGCTGTCTCCAGAACATCGGTCCGGCCTGGTGGCTGTCTGGTGTCTCTGGGTGCACTCGTCTTGTGGTGGTCTCTGCACTGTCGACCTTCTCCTTTCCTTCTTGGTTGCCTGTGGTGGTTGTTTGCCCTGTGGCATTGTGCTACTGTCCTATCCTAGCACCCTGCCACGCTCTTCTCCTCCTTGCGACCAGGTTTGTTATTCGGATGTGGCATCCTGCTACATGTCTCATGTTTGAGCCACATGGACATCTCGCTCGCCGTGTCTGGTTCTTGGGACAGTCTTTCCTTTTCTACGGACCTGTTGTCAGTTGGACTTCCTTCTTCCTCTAGAGGATCTTTCACAGGCACCAACCCCTCCTGAGGGATGTCCTCGATGCTCCTCTTCTCTTCACTCGAGGGCATCATGCTTGCGCCTCGAGACTGCGCCATCGTGGCGCTTGCTCCAGCATCCGTTCAGGCATGCTTGGCAGGATTGGTCACTTTGAGTGACGTGCTCCATGCTTACGGTGCAAACGCAGCGTCCGACCACGTGTTGCCTGTCGTCGGAGCACCCGATCAGCAGTCTGCCACCAGTATGAGCTATTTGACTATCTTGACACTCATAATCCGGATCTCTTGTTTTTAACAGAGACCTGGCTTAAGGCCGACTCCACACCTAACGTCTTAGCAGCACTCCCTCCCTCATATTCCATCATCCGAGCAGACCGACCGGAGGGCCGAAGAGGCGGTGGAGTGGCCTTGGTAGCCCATACTGACTCCCACCTTCAGATTCTCCCTTTTACCCCCATCTCTGAAGTGGACTGCTTGATAATCCGCCTTTGCTCTTATTCGGCCCCCCTCACTGCTGTCCTGATTTATCGTCCCCCCCAACCCACCCCTACTTTTGTTTCCAGCCTTCAGGATATTCTCGCAACACTGGTCATTAACAATTCATCAGTTTTGGTGTTGGGCGACCTCAATTTCTGGCCCAACGATCCGGCCGAAAGCCCTTCATCCAAAGAATTTACCGATCTTATGACCTGCCTCAACTTTATTCCCCATGTTCATAGCCCTACCCACGTGCATGGCCATTCACTCGACCAGATTTGGACTCTGAATATCCCCACCACTCCCCTCACCATTTCCCCCTGCTCCTGGTCGGACCACTTTTTAATTTCCTTCTCCCTTGCTCTAGCTCCAGCGACCAAACCCCCCCTTCCCAAGAACACCTGGGTTAGGAAATGGGGCAAGGCAGATATGCCATCTTTCTGCTCATCTTTACTCAATTCCTGCCCCGACCTTTCTGGCCTCGCCGCCCCGGTCCAAATGGCCACTATTGACAGCTGGCTGACCCAGGCAGGCGATGACTTTGCCCCTCTGAGGCGGATCACGGTTAAGCGAGCCCATGCTGCTAACCGTTGGTTCACCTCTGAGCTTAAGGAGAAGAAACTGGCCGCGCGTAGAGCAGAGCGTGCATGGAGAAGAGACTACTGTCCTGTCAAAAAACTCACTTATCTCTCTGTGCTCAAAGCATATAAGCAAGGCATCCTCGACGCCAAGACCCTGTTTTATTCTAACAGGATACTGGCAGCAGAATCCCAAACTAAAGAGATTTTTGCTACGGTACACGAGCTTGCCTCATCTAATAGAGTCATGGCCTCGATCCCCCCTTCCCAATCACTCTGCGACTCGCTTAACGATTTTTTCATTAACAAGGTCGCAAAGATCAAGGCCAACATCCCCCTCCCTTCCCCTACCTTCACCAATCCCTCCCCTCCTGCTGTCACTTCCAAACTTACTTCCATTCCCCCCCTCACCGAGGTCACGCTTCTTCCCCTGCTTCACAAGATAAAGTCAGGCTCCCCCCTAGACTTTGCCCCGGCTCATATTTTGAGAGAAATCTTCCTAAACTGCCCTACCCCCCCCCTCACTCTCCTGAATGATTCACTCAGCAATGGTGTGGTCCCCACCGCTCATAAATTCGCGGCTGTTATTCCCATCCTTAAAAAGCCCGGTGCCGACCCTTCATCACCTTCTAATTACCGTCCTATCTCCCTTCTGCCCTACTTGGGCAAGGTTCTAGAAACCCATGTCACCAGCACTCTGAGCACCTACGTGGAAGCTAATCACTGCCTCTCCCCTCGGCAGGCGGGTTTTCGCCCCCTCCATTCTACGGAGAAGGTGGTGACCTCAGTGATGGACTGCCTACGCGAGGGCATTGATACCAACCTTCCGCAGGCCCTCATTCTTTTAGACCTGTCCGCCACTTTTGACACGGTGGACCACTCCATCCTCCTTACCCGTGTCAGGGCGGCGGGCATAGAGGGCCTGGCCCTCGCCTGGCTTGAGTCCTTCCTGAGCGATAGGGCTCAGGCGGTCCACCTAGCTGGTTTCACTGCTGCCCCTCGTGGGGTTGCATGTGGAGTCCCCCAAGGTTCCTCACTTTCTCCCCTTTTGTTTAATTTATACATCTACCCCCTTATCTTTTTGTTACAGCAGCTGGAGGTCACGGTGTTTAACTACGCCGATGACCTCCAGCTTATCTTTAACCTTTCCCATTCCTCCTCCTCATCCCTGAATGTCCAATCCATCATGTTGTTCATTCAGGATTGGATGAACTGCAACCACCTCAAACTCAATCCGGACAAAACGGAACTAGTCCTAACCGGAGGTGGTTGCAGTCCCTGGTCCCCCTCTTACTGGCCTCCCTCACTTGGTGTCCCTCCGATCCCGGTTCCTAAGGTCAAAACCCTTGGTATTTTTTTGAACTCCTCACTTTCTGTTCACTCCCAGGTCAACTCAGTTGTCTCTTCCAGTTTTTTTTCCCTGAGAACCATTAGGAAGATCTCTCGCTTCTTCTCTCTGCCCGCTTTCAAGATCATAGTGATGGCTATGGTGCTTTCGCGCCTCGATTATGGCAACATCATCTACAACGGCGCCCCAGCCTATGCCATTCGCCGTCTGCAGCTAGTGCAGAATCAGGCTGCCCGCCTGATTCATGGCCTGCCTAAATTCCATCGCGTCACTCCTTTATTGCAGGCCCTGCACTGGCTGCCGGTGAAAGAGCGAGCCTTGTTTAAGCTTGGCTGCACCACCTTTCAGGCCAGAATGGGCACCGCTCCGGAGTTCATCTGCTCCGCTATCATGCCCTATACGCCGGGCAGAGAGCTTCGTTCCTCTCATCAGGCCTTGTTAACCATCCCTCGTTTCAGAAAGAAAAAGGCAGGTGGAACAAAATTCGCAGTCCTCGCTCCCGCGTTCTGGAACTCTCTCCCGACGGAACTCCGCGGGACACCCTCCTACACTGAGTTCCGGAAAGGTCTAAAAACCCTGCTCTTTTCTCGAGCTTACAATGCTTAGTCTTCCCTCCGCTCCTGTTGGCCTTCCTACTGTTCAAAAGCGCCAAGAAACCGCGTGGTAAAAGTGCGCTATAGAAATATTTTTAAATTCAAAAATTCAAATTCATGTTGCAGTGGTAACTTGCCACATGGAGTATGCGACTCTCCTCTTGCCTGTCTTGGGCCTCTGGCAACTCCGTCTTGAGGCAGTGTGAGGGATGACACTCGGCTGTCTTTGGCCCATGGTGGGTCTTCGCTGGTGCATTGGAGATATGGAGGTTCTCCGTGTTGCCTTCCGCCTTGCCTCCTTTCTGTGGAGAGGTCTCACTCTCCTGGGCGCCTACCCATGAGGTAAAAAAAAAACTTCTGGGTGCATGGTTTGGCGCACCTCGAATCTTGCATTCTTGGTCCTTCACAGCGCCTTCTTCTGGCGCTTGGCGTGGTTGATTTATAGGTTGCAGAGGTTTACGCTCCCCACTTGGGGTGTGTTGAGCAATTTCCTCCCTTGTGATGGCGTCAAGCAGCCACTGGGGCTCGCGCAGTCCTCACTTATCTCCTTGGGGACTTTTCCTATTCTCTCAGGCTGACACTCAATGAGACTTTGCTGGAGAAAACAGATGGCTAGCTGCAGGCTGTGACCAGTGCTTTCTGGCTCTAGCTGTCTATGTTGAATCGTTCTAACTTCCTCTGGGTATTGGGGAAGCCTTGTTGACATTGCGCGGTGTGGCGTTCATGTAGTCAGGTGCCGTACTGCATCTCATCTGCTTGTCTCCCTGGTTGGGGCACGTGTAATACTCACACAGGAAATGTACACTTTCCCCTGGATTTTCCTTTACAATGGTGCCTGAGAGACAGGGAGCAGCTCACTATGTGCCAAGACTGGTGTCTGTGCAGCTGTCCTTTTGATTGTGGCTAGCCAGTTGCAAGGCTTGTGCAGTGGCAGCTTTAAACTAGGTATTGGTGTGGTGTTGTTAGGTAGTGTCATTTTCCTGTTGCTCAGACCTTGGCAGCTGTTTCATTGGGGGACTGGCTCATCTTGATACCCAGGAGGCCCTCTCATGCTGTTGTCAGGGTGCAGGGTCTTTTCACATGCTGCTGTCAGCAGTCTACACTGGCGTTGGTGCGGTTTGGCTTATTGGCCCCCAGGTGGTGCTACAGCAGGAGGATTGCAGGGCTCACGTTAGGCTGGGCGACTTGACAATTCATTTTAAATGTCTTTTTATTTTCTTTCGATGCAGTGGTGACAAAGAGCCACTAGGTGGCAGTGCAGTGCTTAAGTTCACAGGCCCTGGCAGTGTTTCCTTGAAACTGCGGGCCTCCACTTTCTGGAATATGCAGGTACCACACTGTGTGCTGCTTTGGTGCAGGTTCTGTGCGGGGCTTATTTATGAGCCCTTGTGTCACTTTTGCGCCGCCGGGGCGTCACTTTTTGTGTAGCACCAGCGGCGTAAAAAATATGCCTTGTTGCACAATATTTACAAAGTGATGCATCTAGGTAGATGCGTCACTTTGTAAACCCCTGCGCCACATTATACCTGCGCCAGGTATAATGTATGCAGGGGGCGTTCCGACACAAGAAAGGGTCATAGACGTGACGCAGTGAAATCTATAAGATTTCACTGCACCACTTCTAGGATTCAAATGCATCAATATCTTACGCCTACCTCATGGCAGGAGTAAGACTGACGCAGGTACATTTCACATGGGACTTGTCCATGTGTAATGACCCATTGCTAGAGTTGCGTCACTTTTGTGACACACTCCAGCAATGCATTATTTTTGCGCCTACAGATACGTTAGAAATACTTCCTTGCGACATGATGAGTCATACTGTAAATATGAGGCATCATTGGTGTCGCAAGGAGGGCGCAATGAAAAATTACGCATCATTATTTTCTCGCAGCGATGCATCACTTTTCATAAATGAGGCCCTGTGTGTCTGGGTTAACAGCCTGGGGCATGGTTGCCAAGGCAAGGTAGGCTTGTGGGGACGCTCGGTAGAATTTTCCCTGTCAGCTCGGGCTTCACTCACGGTGTATGATTGGGGCCTGGGGAAGAGGTTGCAGGCCTTGCCGGCTTCCTTACTCATTCCAGGTGGCACGCTTCCATTTAGACAGTCTTATTTTCTATCGGGGTGCCGCTACATGTGTGTGCTAAGGTGTGCTCCAGGTGCGGTGCAATAAGCTGCGACTAGGCAAAACCACCGTAGCGCGACTCCGGCCTCAGTACCAAACCCGGCTCTGTGGGTGCTGTTACCTCAGGCGTGATGGCTTTCTTCACTGCTGGTGATTTTGCTTGTGGCTCGCGCTCTGCCTTAACGCGGTGCCAGGCAGATGACCTCCTCAGCGGGCCTGAACAGCATTTCTCTCCCGCTCCGACTTTTGGGATCCGCCATTGTGTGCAGGTGGCATAGATGGCAGAAGGCGGTGCCGCCGACGGTTACTTCAACAGGTAGAGGCAGAGATGTTTTAAGGCATGGGCAAAGTGGGTTCTGGCTCAGGGCCCTAGCATTTCAGGGGCCCCCTTGAAAGAGTCAGCTATGTTCTGCAGAGTCTTGTCCTGATGACCTTCAATAGTTTTTGAACACATTGTTGTAAATTGTGTTTTTCTATTATTTATTTTTAATGTGTAAGTCTATTACAGACATTTTGCAGACAAAATGTGTTTATGTTTCATGCAAAATTCATATAAAAAGTTTCTTTTAAATCAATACAGGACCTTACATATGAGAAATGGGAGGGTGTGACAGAGATTATTTGCAGTAATATTAGTGAGCTGCTGCTGTGTTAAGATACTGAAAACACACATCACTATCCTTCAATATTAGATTTACACACATTTAGAATTAGACCAAAGAGGGCATGAAAGAGGTGAAACTGCATCATAAAATCAAAGTTGTTCCGAACAGGGGCCCCCAAAATACATTTGGCCCAGGGCCCCCAAAATCCTTAAAACGTCCCTGGGTAGGGAGCACTCTGTGTGCCCTGGCGGCATGTGCGTGGTGCTTGGGCAGCAGCATAGCCGCCTCAGGACACCCTGTTCCTGGTTGGCAATGTTGCAGTATTTCCTGCTTGTACTGCAGGCTGGGGAGGTGCTGCCATGCGCTGCCGGAGGCGAGGTACCGGCTCATTGGCAGTATCGGGCGGCAGCTGCTGGTGTTAGCGCTTAGGTGTCAGTGCACGTTCACGTTGTATTCATTTCCCTGTGGTCGGGCCAGGGTTCCTCGTTATGTCCCGAGGTGGCAAAGCTGCGTTATCAGAACATTGGCTGCCTGATCGCAGCAGCAGGTGCTTGCAGACTTAGCGGGGTGTGCTCGCTCTCACCAGCATCCAGGCGGCATCAGGCAGCTGCTACCCCACGTAGCTCACCTCTTCTGCCCACTCGGGCATTGCGGGGGATGCTTTTTTTTTGCAGACGGTTAACAGCGATCAGGCGCCTTAAGCATTACACTAACTGCAACGCTTCCCTCGTGTCAGCTCTCGGCCTGCCAGAAGGTGTCGGGTGCCTGAGCCATGGGTTGTGCTTCCTCCACGACTAATGGACGTTCCTGCCGCAATTCATGCCTGGTAGTTCCCAATCGTCGCCAATGTGGTGTTGTAAGTCCCAGGCCCACATGCTACATAAACAACGCACACAGAGGCATGCTTAGTATTTATTTTATTTTATTTATTTTATTTATGCATTTTTATATAGCGTGGACTTTACCCGAAGGCGTCAGAGCGCTTCACAATAGGAACAGAAATGAAACATAATGAGAAACATTACACAAGAACAGATTAGATTGTGCTTCCTCCACGACTAATGGACGTTCCTGCCGCAATTCATGCCTGGTAGTTCCCAATCGTCGCCAATGTGGTGTTGTAAGTCCCAGGCCCACATGCTACATAAACAACGCACACAGAGGCATGCTTAGTATTTATTTTATTTTATTTGTTTTATTTATGCATTTTTATATAGCGCGGACTTTACCCGAAGGCGTCAGAGCGCTTCACAATAGGAACAGAAATGAAACATAATGAGAAACATTACACAAGAACAGATTAGATTGTGCTTCCTCCACGACTAATGGACGTTCCTGCCGCAATTCATGCCTGGTAGTTCCCAATCATCGCCAATGTGGTGTTGTAAGTCCCAGGCCCACATGCTACATAAACAACGCACACAGAGGCATGCTTAGTATTTATTTTATTTTATTTATTTTATTTATGCATTTTTATATAGCGCGGCCTTTACCCGAAGGCGTCAGAGCGCTTCACAATAGGAACAGAAATGAAACATAATGAGAAACATTACACAAGAACAGATTAGATTGTGCTTCCTCCACGACTAATGGACGTTCCTGCCGCAATTCATGCCTGGTAGTTCCCAATCGTCGCCAATGTGGTGTTGTAAGTCCCAGGCCCACATGCTACATAAACAACGCACACAGAGACATGCTTAGTATTTATTTTATTTTATTTATGCATTTTTATATAGCGCGGACTTTACCCGAAGGCGTGCCATGGGCACGTGCGCCCGGCCCCTTTTATTAACAGGGTCTCCTGACCTGTGACGTCTGTGATGCCATGGGTGGGTGTGCGGTATGGGGTGCAACAGAGATGGAACACTAGAACGTGTCCAGCAGAACACCACACTATGTAATTTAAACCTGTCTGCTGCCTTCTTCCAATCAACGCCCTGCCCTCCCACCATTACGTTAGAATACAAATGGACGTTCTCTGTTTAACCAATTGAATGGCTGGTGACGGCGTTGTTTAATTATTGATGGAGTAGCTGGCTCAGGTCAAGAATCGTGTGTATTTCTTTGCGAAAAACAGAAACTGTCACAAAACAACTAACGTACCAGTAAGGCGGCTTGCAGCTTTAAATGTTACACTCAAGACCTTAGGAACATGTTAAGCGGTGATGGTTGTCAATATTTTTAAAAGTAGGTTTCTCTGTAGACGGGAGCGAGGGCACCTGTATTCAGGTGCCAGAAACTAGACTTACGTTGTAAACGAAAGGCCACAAGAGTTGCGAGAAGAATGAATGCAACAGTTTGAATTTAGGAGTGTATGCATTTCTTTATTTAAACCACTAGAGGGTGCAGTCGCACCGTACGTAGCTCACTACAGGACCGTCTATAGATTACGCACAATGGGGCAGATTTATGATGGGAATGCGCCACGTTTGCGTCACGCAACTGCGGCGTAAACGTGGCGCATCCCTACGACCCATTTACAACGTGACGCATCTAGGCAGATGTGTCACGTTGTAAAGCCCTGCGCCACTTGTGGGCGTTCCGGCGCAGGGTGGGCGTTCCGGGGCAGGTGCGCCTCGCAAAAGTGGCTGAGTGAAATCTATAAGATTTCACTCAGTCACTTTCAGGCCAATGCTGCGTCAAAACCCTGCGCCTGCTTGAAGCAGACGTAGGTCTTGACGCAGCATTGTATAGATGAGGCACCCCCGAGCCTTGCTGGAGCTGCGTCGCGCTTGCGACGCAACTCCAGCAATGCGCCACCTTTACGGCACAGATGCGTCACGCATCTGTGCCGTTTTTGCCCCATGGTGCGCCGCATTGCAAATGCGGCGCACCATGGGTGGCGGAGCAGAGGCGCAAAATAACTGACGCATCCCTGGGGATGTGCCAGTTATCATAAATCTGCCCCAATCTCTCTTGAAAGACCAGTACAAAATCAAGCACGTGCACAGAAGGCATGCATTGCATTCCCTGCTTTCATCTTTCATTCTTGGTACTAGGCGCTCAGAATACACGTTTCTAAGTTTGTAGCCTGCTTAAGGTAACACAATTCTTAGGTGCTTTTTCGGAATCCATCTCTGAGGAGGGCACCAGACGCAGACTAGCAGATAGTTTAGAAATCACGTCGTCACAATGCTGTAGTAAAAGGCTGAAGTGAGCACTATTTTCAATATAATTAAAAACAAGCATTGGCATAGCCAACAGGTCTCGCCTTTGGGACCTTATAAGTATTTAGTTATGCAGCACAATATCCTTGGTGCAACAACATTAACTGTTGCATGGCTAAACTCTTATAAGGTCCTAAAGGCGAGACCTATTGGCTATGCCAATGCTTGTTTTCTGTAGTTTTAGATTGCGCAAACTCAACCCTAATGTATTGAAGCGCTTTACATTAGCATCAATTATATTACACAAGGGGATATTCATTGTTGGAAGGCGCGGGGACATAAAGTGATTTGTCCAGAATCACAGTATGTTGAGCGGGCGCCGAGACTCGACCCTGCTTCTCCAGCGAAAAAGTCTGCAGTTCTGGCCGTTACGCCACATCCTCTCCCCTCATGGGAGGAATAGCGCTTATACCAACAAAATGATGCTTCGAAGCACCGAGAGGCAGCAGATGTTGAAGGAGGGAACATGAAAAAGAAGGAGGGAGATAAACGAGGGAACAAGTGAGTGAGGGAGGGCATAATTATCCAAATCTGGTGTTCAGGTGAATGATTACTTTTCTAGGCATTGCCCATCCTTTAAATGTAGTAACGTGTTTTCATGCTGTCGTGTTTTTATTGCCACCTAATACAGCGAGGAAAGTATACCTTACATGCAGAGCCAGTGGCATAAAATCTGCAGTGAAAGAGACTCTACTACTGAAATATGGCTGCAGTTCGGAGAGCCAGAAACGGCTCCGGGAGTTAGCCTTTCCGACGCAGTACCGAATAAAACAAGCAACACAAAGAGCATGGCAGCTCTGGCCGTTGCACCATATCCTCTCCCCTCATGGAAGGGAATAGCACTTATACCGACAAAATAACACTTCGAAGCACCGAGAGGCAGCAGGTGTTGAAGGAGGGAACATGATAGGGAACGAGTAGATGGAGGAGCAAGGAATGGACTGTAGAGATTAGAAGCAGAGGGAAGAAAAAACGGGAAAGGGAACAGGAGAAAGAAGAGGGAGAAGAAAGAGAAGGAAGGAACTGTTGATGGGGAAAGGGGTATGTGAGAGTGAAAACGGGAGAATTCGAGACGGAAAGAGAGACCAGGACATGCATAAAGGGAATGGGAGGCAAAGGAGGGAATGTTAGAGCCAAGGAGGGAGGACAGAAGGCACGAGGGATCAAGAGAGACTAGGGAGGAACAGAAGATAGAGCAATGGACGAAGATGCAAGATGGAATAGGACAGGCAAGGAGGGAACAGAATGGAAAGAGAGAACAGTGGCAGAACAGAGGAACTGCGAAGGCACGAGCGAAAAGCAAAAAAACAAAAAAAACAGACACACGCAGCATTTCCCTTGGGGGAGCGAGCAGGGGCTATATCTGTTTGCATGACAATTACAAACAGATGTTGCCAAAGTTCGCTCCCGCAACGGAAACCCCAAACATGCACTCGCTGCAATAGAAAGCAATGCAAAGCGCGCACGTTTTTGGCCAAAAAAGCTGATCAATTCCAAGAGGTCCCCTCCATGCGCTCTGCTTAGGCGAGACCTAAAAACCTCCACTATGAACCAGATGTTTAAACCATCCATCCATCCATCCATCCATCCAATTAATAAATCAATTAATACTTTATTTTGCATTTAGAAACAAACGGATAAAAAGTTCAAATAAAAATATACAAACATATCAATAAATTATCATAAAAAGCTGAAATGTTAAAGGTTTAACCTAAAAACCCTTAAAAAATAGCGCTTACATCTCCACATTAATGTATCTGATTCTTAAAACGTTTAGATTTCTTCTTACTTTGCATATTATGCAAGTTTTTTAACATTTGATCACATGTTCGCTAATCTGCGAATTTTAATGCTCTACATAGAAACTAGGCCACCGTCAGAGATACATATGGAGTCTCTAATTGCAACATTACAGTCAGTGCAGTAATGTAATGTCGCAAACAAAATTTCTTCAGTAGTGGCACATCAAATCTTTTCCTCTCTGTTTCATAAAAATGACAAAAAAACAGTATGTGTATCATTGGTTGTTTTGAACGGGAAACGCACAGACATCGTCCCAGTTGTGTCTCCGAGAACACATTCCCTGGGAAACTCAGCATTAAAGTTACATACCCCAACCGAATACTTATTAAAATAAAGCTATGGCAATTATTAGTCACACAAGCAATGTACGAAGATAGACCATGTGCCAGAGGTGGTCACTTATTATATTCAATTACCGTGGTTTTATCTTTATTTCTCTGTTCCCTTTCATGTGACAATTTCTCTAAAAAAGAATGTATTAATTTCGCCATTGAGAAGGATTCGCATTGGGCGGGGTCATCATAGAGGGCCACCAATCCCAGAGGTTCCAGGGCACACTATATATAGTTTAGCCACGTTATTTTGTGCCCATAAGCAAATTTCATGACGTCCTATATAATACATCACTTTATCTGTACTGCCTCCTGTTTCCAAATTGACAGCCAGAGTAGCAAAGGCGCCAGTTTGATTGTATAGGAAATGTAGGGTAAACCTAGTTCTTTATGTGTAATTACATTGGTACACGCCTTAGGGGTGGACAGTTACCTCTTGGTGAACCTATCCTCTATTTTTGAAGGGTGTCCACATTGGTTATATCGCAAAAGGCTGCCCCATATATGTAAAAAATTTTGTCCACCCTAAGCGTGGAAGGGTATACTCAGATGTGAGTCCCTTGCTCATTGCACCATCAGGATTCAAGCAAGCCGGGCCGAAGACGCCTGAAATGGCAGAAACCGGTCCCCGGAAGCTTGTTTCCTTCCCAGTGTAAGAATTGGCTTTTGTAGTCTGGTCTGCCCTGTTCCCATGATGCACTGGGCCAGGGACAGACTAATTTGCATACAGCCAGGTTCTGAAACTGGGATGGTGCAATGAGCTAAAAAACGGTGTTGGATCTAGCCCTGATCTCTTGACTGGGTGAGAGTACTCTGCTTAATTCAGAGACTCTGTCCATCACCACCCCTTGTTGTAAATAACCATATATGACCACAGCAACAGTTTTTGCCAAGTAGATTTTGACCATCTCTGGTATTGGCTTGTTGCCCAAGTTCGATGCAAACCTAAAGATTGCCGCTATACTTTTAGTCATCTGTGTAGCCCTCGAGGATAGCATTATTTTCCAGTTTAAGTTATTATCAAAGGTAATGCCTAGATGTGGGAAATTAGCTACAATATCAACTTCTCTGTGCAATAGCATCATTTCCTTTCTTTTTGCTTTTCCCGATACACTTAATAAAAGCATTTGCTTTGATCACATGTAAATCAAGGTTTACCATAAAAAGAGACATAATGGGTGATGCAATTATGTAGGGCTAAGGGTGTTCATGCCAAGAGCACCGCATCGTCTGCGTACAGCAGGATGGGGAATCATGTTGTACTTGCGACCAGGCTGTCTATTATCTTTTCAACCAAATATTCATTTAGTTTATTGGTGTGCAATAAAAACAGGCAGGGCGCAAGTACGCAACCCTGCCTTACACCATTTGTAATGTTAAAAGATCTAGTGCATTCACCCTGCCTGCCGTGGCAAACCTTTGCTGCAGCCCCTGCATACAGTTGCCTTATAAAACAGATTCTTACTGCCTCTACCCCCATTTGCTCCATGACCTTCCACAACTTGTTATGGTTAACGCAGTCGAATGCGGCATAGAGATCCATGAGTGCCATATAGAGGTTCTCTTGCTTGACCTGTGTGTACTTCCCAGCTAGGAGTGCCAAGTTCAGACATTGATCCACGGTCCCTCTGCCTTTCCTAAATCCGTATTGGACCTCTGCCAAGATCCCCTTCTCCCGTGCCCAATCTTCCAATCTATTTAAAAATATGTGGCCCATCACTTTTGCGTACCAACAATTAACGCGATTGGCCGACAGTTAGCAGTACCGGAACCATCTCCTTTTTTAAATATTGGTGCAATGATGGACTGTTTCCATGACTGAAGGGGGCACTCAGTGCCAATAGCGTTGAATGCCATAGTGAGTAAAGGGACCCAGAAGGTTCTAAAATTCAAAAATATATCCGCAGGAACCCCATCTGGGCCTGCTGTCTTTAATGATGAAGCTTGCAACAACGCGCAGTCTACCTCTTCCATATTAAAAACTAGGGGGGAATCTGTTTTATCCTATCCGACCGTTCATCTAAGCATAAATCTATTCAATCCTACATCTATCCATCCTTTCATCATTGCATCCATCCATGCAAGTTTTCACCTTTCCATCTATCCATTTATCTATCCACCCACATTTTACCCATCCAAGCATCATCCATTCATCTGTTCACCCAATCATCCTTTCATCCTTCTGTTCTTCCGTACACCCATCAACCTTTTCACCCTCCACCCATCCATCTAATCCTTGCCCTTTGATTCCATAAGCCTATCCACCCATTGTCTATATTTTCTTATATACATCCATCCACTCATTTATCCATCCATCGTTCCATCCATATGTTCTTTCACTCTTTGATCCATCTTTTCACCCATCCATCCTTTTTCCCATTAATCCATCAGTCAGTTCATCCATTCACTCTTTCATCCATCCATCTATCCTTTTCTGATTACCTCCATTCCCTCTTGCATCAATGTATTGTTCCCTATAACCGTTTTACCCTTTCTTCCTTTCGCCTTTCCTTCCTTTCTTTCTTTCAGGCTTCCTTCTATTTTCATTTCATTCCTTAAATTGTTGCTCCCTTTCACTGTTTCTACTTCCTTTCACCTTTCATTCTTTTCACCTTTCTCCCTACTTTCCATCTCCCCCTTTCCCTACTTTTTATCCTGTCTTTTGGTCTGATTTAGACTTTTGCAGAGAGAGGTAAATCCGTCAATGTGGCAGAGTGCTTTACTTCTGCCATGTCGAGGGTCTTCCACACGCCATGTTTAGAGATGTCCACTGGCCCAGTAGATATTTCTTAACATTATTCGGAACCACTGTCATGGTGGTTCCTTTTAATGTATTAAAAGTTTGATGAATGGTACCGTTACAATGACAGTACCATCCCTCACACTTGTAACATACTTTTGTATTTTCAAAAACAAAATCTCAAAACGGGATTTTACTTTTGAAAATGCAAAGACTAATGCCCAATACATCATGGCGTTTGTCTCCTGTGTTGTGGAGGTAATTTCGCACTTCTCACTTTCCCTTACCAAAAGTTGGTAACCTAGTGGTAATGGTCAGTGAAAACTGGCCATTCAACTGCCCACTCTTAATCGTGTGGCGGTCAAATAGCCAAAACTATTAAGGGCTTTACTCTGTCAGGCCATCGGAGAGTATGTCCCAGACGGAAACAAAGTAGTCTCTGTCACTGACATACTTAAGGTCCGTCCATCTGTAAATCAGGCAGATGGACCTTCAGTTTGGCGAAAGAGGGTAGTCTGTCGTTATGGTAACAGAGTAACCTCTCTGCCTACCTCTAAAGCAGACCCTTTCTTTCTTTTCTCCCCTTCCTACATTTTTATCTCTCACTTGTGATTTTTGTTTGCTACTCTCTTTCAGCATTTTTAACCCAAGTGGGGGTGCATGCATTCATAAAATTGTACACGGTTAGCAATGTGCAAGATTGGTTGAGGCCTAATTTAGCATAAGTCAGAAAAAGGCACTTAAATAGGCAGTAGCAAAATCATTTCAAATACAAAAAAATCAGATACGTATACACATAGAAATTCAAGTGTATACGTATCTGATTTTTTTATATTTGAAATGATTTTGATACTACCTATTTAAGTGCCTTTTTCTGACTTATGCTAAGTTAGGCCTCAACCCATCTTTTTCAAAATGGATGCCTCACTCTGCCACATTCACTGTTTAATATTTCTTCCGTGCAGTATGTTTATTTCCAGTTCCGTACTCAAAGAAAACTTTTCAACAGGGACTAAGTAATGTTCCAACCACACAATGCCTCTTCCGCTGCCTGTTGCATTGCATTTATTCAAAATAGTTTATTGTTGTTTTTGTAACTAGTTTTAGCTCTGGAATCCCAGCTCTGAAATTTCCAGAATACCAGTCGCTAAACAACCCAATCTTCCCATTGTTGATCGCCACTCCTTGTCTGAAATCACCAACCATCAAAAACCCACCCATCAAGCACATGAGATCCTGTTTCTTTCTCAATCCCTACTCCAGGCCCCATAAAGTTATTGATCATTTATCTGATGATGACATTCACTTCCTTTTCCTATCATACAACACCACACAAAAAAACTCATCACCCTTGCTGGTCAACATCCAAACTATTCTCTCCAACCCATTGCGAGAACCCACTGTCAACCATAGAACTATCAACAAACATAACGTACTACATGTCCCAATAGCACACAAAGAGGCAGTAGTAACCAAAGCACATATCAAATCTATGCTTCATAACTGCAGATCAGCTGTAAAACACGCAGCCGACAACGCAGATCTAATACATGCACAAGACCTTGACCTCCTGATCCTAACTGAAACTTGGCTCAATGACACCTCTTTACCCATTTTAGACACTCTTGTGCCTCCCAACCATGACATCATCAGATTGGATGGATCTGACAGAGTTGGAGGAGGCATAGCATACATCTATTGATTGTTGCTTTCCCTAAAACATGCCCACACTGCACCAATGTCCTCCTGTGAATACCTAGGCATCGAAATATTGAACAATGACAAGATGATGTGCAAACTCCACTTGTTTTACCACCCTCCTGATAATGACCATCCTTTCATTGTGCAATTAATGGAGACCATTTCACCTAACGAGGACCAACCTCCTAACCAGATCTTCCTTAGGGATTTCAATATTTACTGGAATGAGCCAAATGACCCCTCACTGAACACCTTAAATTCCTTCCTTGCTGACTTCAACCCTACTTAGCATTGCAAATGCCCAACCCATAATAGAGGCTCCACCCTTGATCTAATCATCTCCAAGGATAATGTCTAAAAACTAGAATCCATTTCACCATGTGACCGGTTAGATCGCCAGCAAATCTCCTTCTTCATCCTGGGTTCTGTACTAATAAGACAAGGTCAACTTCTTCATACAAAACAATGGTCCAGAGACTATAGAAAAATAAACATAACCGAAGTATCTTCTATTTGCAACAACCTCCTTCCTCCACCACCAAACATGGCAAATGTAAATGACCTGACCAATCACTACATGCAATCTATGTCAGATATTTGTGATACAATTGCTCTGATGCAGCTTAAAATAATGTCCAGTAGACATTCTAAGCCCTGGTTCAGCGGAGACCTTAACGAAGTAAGGTGTAAACTAAGGCTTGCTGAAGGAGCATGGAGAACCTCTCCTTCCACAGCATACCTCCAGCACCTGAGGTCCATAAGATAATACTATAACAAGCTCATACGCAGTTCCAAAGCAAACTATTTAGGACGCAGCAGGACAATGCCAAAAAAAGACCCAAAAAGCTTTTCAAAATCATCAAACAGCAAGCTAGTGGCAGATCTAACCTCCACCTTAAAGATAATGTGAGATTAC
The DNA here is from genome assembly GCF_964261635.1 of Lissotriton helveticus. Classification (NCBI taxonomy): domain Eukaryota; kingdom Metazoa; phylum Chordata; class Amphibia; order Caudata; family Salamandridae; genus Lissotriton; species Lissotriton helveticus. The sequence continues at coordinate 846,242,730 of NC_136072.1, read as the reverse complement.
CTAGTGGTGACGATATCCCCGTTCATTTAATTTAAAAAATGATTAAGATGGAATTAGATCTACAATTCACCTCTCTATATCCACTGAACTAGGCCCATTCTAGTCTCCTCCCCATGCCCCCCAAGATATTGTCCCCTCTGTCTGATCTCACTATAAAAATAATGCTACATGGGTTACTTTAAAACTTCCAGAGAAAGCAGAGAAACTCAAAACAATAACTCAATAAAACCATCCAGCCACTTCAAAGGTCCTCTACCCGCCAAATTCATCAAAGAGCTTAGATCCTCCATACCCACATTTTGGTCTAAGATTGTCTCTGCTTCCCTATCCCAGTGCATGATCCCTCATTGCCTTAAAGATAGGTCAGGTTACTCCAATCCCAAAAAAGCCAAATGCTGACTTATCTGACCTCAACAATTGTTGTCCTATTTCTAAAACTATGACTCTAGCAAAACAGCTTGAGAAATGTCTGCACTTACAACTCTGCAACCACATCGAACAATTTCAGCTCATTGACCATTGACAGTCTGGATTCAGAATTGGTCATAGCACTGATGCAGTTATGACACACATTGTAGATGATGCCTTGAGACTACTTGATCAGAATGAGCCTTGCCTGCTTATACTCCTTGATCTCTTCTCTGCATTTTATACGGTCAAATATGACAACATGATAAACCTTTTGGAGAAAAGGATGAATTTATCTGGGCCCGCCCTAAATTGTTTTTTCTCCTTCCTTCATAATAGAGCCCAATGAATCAAGGTCAGTAAAACCTTGTCGGACATTACTCCTATCCTGATGGGAGTACCTCAAGGATCTACTCTATCTTCTACGTTATTCAACTTGTTCATGGAACCGATTACCGAACTTCTTACACACTCAAATATACAGTACCACATTAATGCAGATGACACACAGTTATACTTGAAAATGTCCTCACTCCTTTTTGTCCAGATGAGACCCTCCTGTAGGGGGCGAAACATCAACTAATTATATTCTCTTGTGTGGTTTTAGGGGCAGAGAATCTCTTTCTAATCCACTATCTTTTGAATTATTATAGAGGCAAATAGGTTATCTTTGTGTGCTACCCAGTCTCTACTATCATTCCAAAATGCATGGTTCTCTAAGCTCTGCATCTTCACATTTCACCATTACAGTACCATTACTTGTTATAATTTGAAATAAAGAAAATATGTTCATGAATTGAAGGGACAGTATGCTTCACATTTTTCGAAATAATTTTATCGGCTGATGTTAACATATCATTATAGCCCATGGTTAATTGTTGTCAAACGCCATGAATATGTGCTAGAGCCTATAATAAGGTCACTCAAATTATAATGGCCGGTTTTCAAAAGGTAGAAACAGAAAGAAAAACATTGGTATGTAGGTGCAGAAGGTCTGTATAAACAATTACTGGCCCTGATCCACTCCTTTACCTGCAAAGGAGCTCTCAACATTACATTGTTCTAATCTTGTTTCACCACCCTTATTGAGGATACCGCATTATTCTATTGATGATGAATTCCAGAAACTCTGTTCATAATCATTTACCAAGTCAATCCTTATGTACCATTTTTTTCTATTTACACTTATATACCTGGGTTCCGATGAATCCAGGATTGTCCCCTCTTTTCTGTTCATGTATACCTCACAGGGAGTAGTTACATATGCCCACAATAACACACAATTCTTAATATAACCTCAGAAGAAATACATGCTTTAATCTTTCTGAAGAGAATAAATAACATTTACAGTTTCACTACATTATTACAATAGCGCATAATTTCCACAATATGAACATCCCTGGTGCAAACAACAATTGATTTATTATGGTGTGTGATAGAAGTGTACAAAATATGGATGTACGTTGTTACAACGCATGCTTTTACCACGCATGCTGTTACAACGCAAGTTTTACCACGCAAGCCATTACAACGCATTGCTTTGGGGGGTGCTGGATAGTGAATAGTTTAATTTACTATTCCAACTCCAGTCCCCGTGGATAGTAGGGAAGGTGTTGGATATTAACTTAAACTATTACTTATCCTAGAGCGCCCCCCAGTGCAATGCGTTGTAATGGTTTTCGTGGTAAAGCCTGCGTTGTAAAAGCACTGCATGGTAAAAGTTGCGTTGAAAGGATGTTCCCCACAAAATATGCATTTACTCTTTTAGCATTGACATTGGGGCATATTTACAAGCCCCTAGCACCACCGGACAGACCCTTTTTCCTACGCTCCACTGGTGCTATATACTGGCCTTTTTTTACAAGGCCACACAAAGCCACATTGCGTGAATTTACACTGTCTTGTAAATATGGAACCTCTTTCACTTAGTATTCTGCATTAAAGGTACATGTCATGGGTGAAGTTGTGGGTGTTGCCACGTAACACCCATGACTTTTTGACACTGCCCCATATTTACAAGGCTTGGTAAATCTGAGGCAGTGGCAGAAACGTCTTACAATGGGGAGGTGTTAAAGTGGTACTACAAGGAGAAGTACTTTTATTTCTCCTTGTTTTTTGCTCTGTCTATGTGTGCTGCATTGACCCTTCCTGCACAAACACAATCATCCCTGCTATGCAGGCACCCTTGCACTACGGGGGAAGGGTCCCTGCATTGGTGCACTGGTGCTATTTTATCACTGGCACAGGGGAGAGGACAAGGGTGCTCCGTATTCCTGGAAATGCGGAGCATCCCTGCATTTTTAGGTCTCGGACCTAAAGGCTGCGCTTGCGCAGTCTGGGGTCAGAGAATTAATGTTTTGTAGTAGCGCTTTAGAACACGCCTCCCTGCCCTGTCTCTCCTCCATTGGCTGGCTTCCTAAACGGAGGCCAGCCATTCGAGGAGAGATGCATCACTCCGATTTAGCCCCGTCTTTTTCGGATTTGGGGGCGTAAGTTTTGCTGTTCTTTAGACAGTGACGATGTCTGTCACTCAAAACAGCAAAACCACGCCCCCGAATCCGAAAAATTCGGAAGCTGGCGGGCGCCATTTTTTATCGTCTGCGGTGAGGTGAGGATCGATCGTCTTATGCCGCAGGACCCTGCCGCCGCCTCTTCAACATTCCCCCGCTTCCAATGACGCCCCGAAAACCGTCCAGGGCAAGAAGGGCAAAGTTCGCCTATTGCAGGTAAGAGAGTGCCCCTGCCTTGTTTTAATTCACATTTCTTTTCTCCTTCACCACCAGTGTCTGCGGTGTTTCCCAACCCACTCCTGGCTCGCAATGAACCCGGGTCAGCGTATCCTCGCTGGGGCGCACGATTAGGAAAGGGCCAGAGTACGGAATTATTGCTTCCGTATAGTACAGCTCCCTTCTCTTTGAAGGAGATTACGAGGCTGCTGCGTTTCTACCGTAGGAGTCAATATAGCAATCCATACCCCCACCTCCGAAACCTCCTTGGGCTCTCCATGTCACTGCAGCCAATCGCAGCGAGAGGCATATTCAAACAATCCCTCAAGGCCTTACATCCGTAGCCTCTGCTATTCGCAGCGCTTTAACCATTGGGTAATACTAGCGTCCACAGGAGGAAATAGCAGCCATTGGTGCCTTCCACTTGAAGCGCCCGGCACTACGGTGCGATTACACAGCAGCACAGCTTTCGCAGGCTAGGAAGCCATGAAGGTGCAGCGGCTCCGTTCTCAGTATCACTGAAGCATGTTGGCTGCATCATGCAACACTAGAACGTAAAAGCTAGGGACATTTCAGTACTGTCCTCAAGTTTCGGAAGAGAAAAAAACCCAGAGACTTTTGGGAAGTTGTATTTTATATACCTGTTGTGCTGAATTGGAACTTGTATCTTCAGGTTCCACCTCCGTGTATGTACCCACCTGACTAGATGTGCCCGGGCTTCCATGGGCGTGACCAACAACGCAGAGATTCCCAAAATGAAAATCTGGGACAGACCATAAATGTAGAGGTAGGACTAGACATTAGCAGTGATCGCAGTCCGCAGAAGGACCACTCGTTAACAGAAACGGGTGAAGGAGACTAATGTTCTAACATGGGAGCTTGTGTGGTAAATAACACAAGAGCATTAAATGCACGTTTATAATGTATTATCACCCCTGGAAGGTAAATGGCCTGCTTGGGGGTGCAGCATGCTCACCACCGGCCCTGCGCAATAGGACGAGCCAGAGAGACTTCAAGTTTAGAAAACTTTTAGTAGTCCGAGCTAATGCGCATCACTTCAGACTGCAACTCCAATGACAACATGGAAAAAACATCAGACAAAAGATAGCACATTTGAATAAAACGACTCAAACTTCAATAAAGTAAACGCATAGCTTCCACAAGCAGTGGAGCAGCACATTGAGGTATCCAGAGGGCATGAATGAAGAGCCCTGCTGGAGGTCTCCCCTGGGGTGGGATTGTTTCCATAGAGTAGAGCACCCGGGAGCTGCACTGCAGAACCCCGAATAGAGGCGCGTTTAAAATGTAGGGTCGAACCCTTCTGAGCAGGTGTTGCGGTGAATCCGGTGGGATTGAGAGCTGAACCCACACTCCAAATACTTGAGTCTCACTCTTAATGTGTGAGACTTGAGGTCTGCGTTTCTCTCGTGTACCCCAGCACCTGCACCCGCCACCCCATTTTTAAAGAGCCCTGCGGCCACCATCGGAGAGAGGGGTCGATGCAGAAGCTTTATATATATACTATAGTGAATACTGTTTCAAAACTCTGTGGAAATAAAACAGGACACATATATAATTAGCGGGATTTCCCGGTACTGACGTCTATAACCCGGGATTTTACGGACTCCTTAATGACCGTTTACCGAACATTACGTTTGTAAGGGAAAACTAATCGGATTTAGACACATTTGCACCTCTTGTGCCGAGTTGGTACTCTTTTTTTCTGTTTCACGTCATAATTTAGGTGTGCAGAAAGCTAACCCCGAGTTTCCAGTTCTGCAAACATTTACATTTCCAAAGTCACTATTTCATCCGACTTCCTCCCTCTTGTGGCCTTTAATAAAAAGGCACCTGCTGGACACCGGAAAAAAACTTCGCTTTGCATCATTCGTCAACATCCATATTTCTTGAGCAGCATGACGTATTTATTGTGCTTTACTACACAGCCAAACTCCGCTACAACCTTATTGCTGCGCCCAGGGCCGCAGAAAATAAAGCAAACCAGCCACGCACTGCCGAACGCTGCGACTAGAAATTCACACTGGCGGCATTGTTGGCTTATTTCAGCCCCTATCAGAAGGCAACTTAGCCAGCAACTTACGAGGACCCCCTGGACGCCCCTGTTGAAGTTAGCCTCCGTCGCCCGTGAACCTTGAGCTTGTGCGTTTTTAATTCGATTCAGAGATATTCGTCTGCCCTGTCGTATTTTCATTTAATCGTACTTGTCATTTGTGCTACTTCTTCGAGGTATTTGTGGCTGTTTTTGTGACGTAACGCTGTTAAAGTTTCGCCGCTTCTGGGAAAAGGAATAGTTCAGTCAGTTTAATTGTGTTTTTAAAACTGACAACGCAACATTTTCTCGTACTCTAGAGGGGTAACTTGACTGTCTACTACACCTTCTGATTCAGTCATTATTTAACTCCAAATGTGCCTGTGGAGTGGATACAAATAGTTCAAGGTAATTTAGTTCAATTCTGTTTATTCACTGACTTGCTCCTTGCATTTAGTATTTAGGTTCTTTTGTGTCCCGTGCCTGCACTTTTTCCACATCCAGTATTTCTGATTCATCACCGGTGCGCTGGAATAAAAGAATGGGCTGCAACCTTTCTTGTATTTCACATGTGTAAATTCAGTCTCATACCTTTACCATTAGCAGTGCCCCCACAAACTGAAGTGTGAAATGGCATCGACTTTTTAGGTCTGGTATTAGTCAAGGCCTTTTAATTTTTCTAAATTGTGTAGTATACTTATAGGGGGCTTTCAGCCAGCCTTCTTCATCTATTGGTCTGTTATTGTCATTCAGATTTTTCTGCTGCCCAACACAGCATTCAGTAGTGTGGCTCTGTGTGGGTGTAAATGCAATAGGTCATGCATATGCGAGCGATTAAGCTATTGGCATTGTAAATGACAATGCCATTTATTTAACAATTAAGCTATTGGCAATGTAAATGACAATGCTATTTATTTATGATTTAAAAAAAAAAGTCATAAGCAATGCCAATAGCTCTACCTTTAATAATGCCGAGACCATTGCATTGTAAATGCTTGTTTAAATGATGCAGCTCGGTGCAGCAAAATTGCTTACAGCAGCACACTGCGCCATTTCATTGTAAATAGCCCCCTTTGTATTTAGATTGAGCCTAAGTAGGATTGTAAGCAATTACTGCCCCATCACCATCAGATTATTCCGCCAACTAGATATAAACAGGATAGATAATTACAACTCAAAGTATGTTGTAATATGTATATAGTGTCTGCATTCTACTGATAAAAGCCATATGAAGAAAGCATATGTAATTTAGAGTCAAGATAGATCCAAGGTAAGAGTCTGGGACTGCATATTTAGGATCTTTGGGCAAAAAACAATCCCATTCATGTAGTAGCACAAGATTCCTGGGTTCCTGGTTTTGAGTTCTACTAATGCTGTCAGTTGTGCACCTTTCCTGAATGTCACCAGTGTCCTTCTGAAGACCAACACACTAGAAGCATGAGTGATTGTGAAACGGTTACATGGTAAATGGGAGAGGGCAGCTGGAGAACTGAAGGAGAACTGAAGGTGTCCTGCAAAGCACAGCTTTGGAAACACCTTCACCTCTAGAGGTGATAATAAGGTTGAAATTTGACAACCTACAGTGAAATGGCCCCAATGAACATTGGAGCAGCCCCAAAGCCTTATGGCTCAGATTGAGTTAATGGGCCCTTCATTGGCACTGTGTGCACAAACTATGATTCTACAGGAGTGTCTCTTTACAGTTCAGTTATGTGTCAATGATGTCTGTGTTTGGTGCTAGCTTTTCTTGGGAGGTGTGGACACGTCATTTTTTCCTTGCGCGAATGGTCTTGGAAGCGTACCTTAATGGCATCAAGCGGATCATGAAAGTACTTTGAATACTTTTGGCAATGTTGATGTCCCCGCCACTGCAATGGCTACTATTTACATCGGTTGCACCCCTCTCACTCTTATTGAGCCAATAGTGAGTCCCTCTATGAATCTAACTGAATGAGAAGAGCTTCTGTTTTCCCTATACAAAGTGTTTCTCTGGAATGCCCAAGTTTTTAATCTTCTTTGACTGACATCTAGCTGGAATCTGGGTCAGTTTCCCTGCATGTTGACTTTATATGGATCGTTTAGAGTTTAACAGAGCGGAAGCCCACCATATTTGCTGTTGCCTCATTTAGAGATGGCTGAAGCGCAGGGTTTCCAACCGTGGGCCCACAGTTGGTCATCAATCATAGGTCTGTTAGATCACAGTGACTGTCACCCCATCCTGTTTAGGACAGAGTGATTATCACTGGATTGCACTGAGTGGGACTGGTTGGAAAGGCTCAGTTTTCCCGGGCAGAGAAACTAATCAATGGCCCCTACACAACAGGGAGGAAGCAAGTTAGGGCCATTTTTTTTGTTTTTCAGGGACAAAATAACATCTGTGGATTTTACTCTTGAAAAACAAACATGTTTGCCGTGAGAGTGCAATAAAGGTGGCACCTGCTCAGCACGCTCTTCAATACATAGGAACAATGGTCCCAGAAAGAAATACAATATATTCACAACATAAATACAAAATCAAGACTGAGACAAAATGTATTTGTTGCTCATAGTGTTTAATTCACACTGAGCAGAGATCTGTTATTGTCTTCGTTCACATATTTTATATACAGTGTTATCCCTAGGTGTGGATGAAAGGGTAAGACAGGGTGGGGTGATTGTGATTCAGGTGAGGATAGGGTAGTGACTGTAAAAGAGTAGTGTGTATTTGTATTTATGTTGTGAATTTGTATATTGTATTTCCTTTCTGGGACCATTGTTCCTATGTACTGTTCGCTACCCAGGTCCCAGAGACCTAGTTTTGGGTTTACCCTTCTTAGGTAACCAGCACACTCGTCAGATTTTAAAGAAAATGCCCCTGCAGAGATTGTTCTGATGGTTCAGAGATTCCCCACCTGGTAGGGTTGTCTTTTAGGCTGCAATGATCCCTTTCTCACTTGGTTGGGAATATCTAAATTTGTTGGGCAGACCTCTGCTAGGGAAGAGGAGACCTTAGTCTGGTATTTCCTGCTCAGCTGACAGGATTCCTGCTACGTTCTAAATAACCTCATGTATCCGCCACTTTACTAACCTGGTCCAGGTCAGAAATTAATTGACATTTTTGCAGCTAATTAAGTTTGTTTAAAATGTTTTCTGTTATGGACAGTCGGACCTTCTTAGCCAGCTCCCAATCAGCAAAGGTTTCCTTCTTCTACTCCTTCAATTTACCAGTTGGAATCTGTCGGCTCAGCAGCGATTCTCTGCACGTTACCCATCACAGGTTCTTTCTAGCTGAGCTTCTCGAGAAGGTCAGATATCAGAAAGGCAGGACGTCCTCTTGTCGGTCTTACGTACCCCTGAGACTCAACTTTCCACTGACACCTCCACCTCTTCTTCCTTCTCAGTATGAAGTGTCCATCTCCTACCCAAGCTTCTATCGAGTGAAGACTAGAGATGATGCAGCTGTTGGGTTGGTGTCCTCTCTAAACTGTGCTCTTCACAGTTACTGCAGAAGCAAGTCCACAGCAAAGTTTTAAGACCAAGGAGGAGCCTAAGGAAAGGAACCTGGATTGTCCCCTCCCCCACAGCGGGGGATGCAAGAAGCTGACCACCATATGACACCGGGCAGCATGGGACCAGGGAAGGAGGGGAGAGAGAATTAACACCCAAAAGAAAAGACATGAGTGTAAAGAATGGCTTTTTAAATGATTCTCTGGGGAGCACCCCTTATTCACTGAGGGGGTTCGAGACAAGTTTGAGTTCTTTATTTAGCCTTTAGAGTATATAACTACCAATAACGTTTCCACAAGTAGAATTAATATGCCTCTCAACCCTTAAAGAGGAAAAATTCACTGATCACCACATAAAGGAATTTAACATAAAACCAGGTGGGTAGAAGATGTGGCGTAACCACCAGAGCTGCCGACTTTGGAACTGGGGAACCAGTTGGCTCCACATCTAGTGACTCTGGCCAAATCACGTAATCTCCCCGTGCCTAAAAAAACAAAAATGTATGTGTCTTTGTGTAATCTAACAGGTGCTTATATGAAGCACTCCAATACTTTCAGGTCAAATGGCAAAAAATGTTTAACGACTAAAACAAAATAGATTCAGACTTTAACCACAAAAATACTAATTCATGTTACAGGCGTTCATTTGTGAACATTTTTCACGAAGGAAGAAAGGGTTGGTCTGTTAACTCATCAGTTTCGAAAAACGAATCATATACAAATAACTTTAGCATATGACTCTGGTGGGATTCTCACACCAGAACCGAATTATTAATAATGCACATCACCTTCAGTTTTATCATGACGCCAAAGAACTCAATAGCAGATATTGTTCCTGTGATCCCCACCTCCACACCTCCCCTGCAGGCATAATTGGACTTCTTCCTTTCAAGAGTGAGTGCCCCTGATTTAAAAATGAAAATCTTACAATTAGTGGATTGTATGGGAGTAGATGGGTGAATCTTCTTAGTCTGGATTGCATAATCGGCACCTGTCGGTCACCACTCTTGGCCCTGCCATCCGCCAGCAAAATCCTCCATAGTTAGTTGTTGAATTTCCCAAAAGTATGTCTAACTAGGGGCTGGTTTACAAAATCAAAATAATTTCCAGGAAATTGAAGAAAGCACAGTAAATATACCTTTGATTTACAATGACTTTATTTGAGAACATTTTAACCTGACTTCTTTGAAGGACTCATTATTTCATGACCCCCATAATCTTTTGGCCAAGGTAGGAGTCATCGTGACCTTGCAATGTTGTCGCTGAAGATTACGACTATGTGTTGCTTTCCGGTATCTGCTCGGCTCAAACATGTTTGCTGCTTGCTGACTGTTGAGCTTTGGAAGCTCCCAATGTCGGATGTTTGTAAGATAAATTGATATTTTACAACTACTTTTCGAATTTTGCCTTCAAGTTTCTTTCTCTCTCTCGTTCATTATCCCCTCCTTTTTTCCTCGTTTACCACCAAATGCTTTGAAACTGTCTAGGCTTGTAACCATTATGACGAATTTGAATACTAAGTTCTGCCTTACCCACTCACCTGCAACCTCCTCTTTCATCTATTCCCTCCTTCCCTTTTCACTTGCCCCTCATTTCTTCTGAACTTCTCTCCCTCCCCTTCTTATAAATTGGATAATATCTAGGTGCTTCTTGGCTCAGCAGCATAGTGTTCATTTTATACACCGTTTTATACTGATATTTAGCAGTGGTGGCTGGTGACCTTTAAAAGTGGTGGGCATAATCCTTGGTTCAAATTTTAATGAGCTTTTCTTGAAGGGTTCTTTCACATTTTCTTGCAACAAGGTCCTCATTTAGAAAGATTTGGCATAGGGCAGCGCTGCAAGTCTTTTAGCTGCACTGCCCCACGCCAAATCGAAAGGGCAGGAATGCACCGTATCTCTGAGATACGGTGCATTCCTGTCCTTTCAGACAGGGCTGGCGCACAATTTGGTGCCTGGCGGCAACAAGGCATCTTTGTTCTGCATTGTTGCAGGATTGTTTTTGTGCAGGAAGGGACATCTTCCCGCACAAAAACAATCAATGGAGGCATTGACCCCGTTCTACATGGAAAGTAGAAAAAACTAGGAGAAATGAAAACATTTCTCCTCATTATTCCTGCTCTGGGGAGGCGTAATGTTTTCTCGCTGCCCCAGGTTTATGTCACTCTGTAAGTCTGGGGCAGCATCAAAATCCATGGATGTTTTGTGGAAATACTCAGAGCAATACCCATGGAACGTCTCCTTGACACAGAGTAAGGCATGCAGCACTTTGTGTTGCCTTGTCTTGCTACAAATCTATGAGCCCATGCAAAGCCATGCAGTGTGGCTTTGTTTTGCCTCATAGATATGATTGAGAGGCATGTCACACATAAACCTCCTTGACACAGAGTAAGGCAGGCAGCACTTTGTGCTGCCTTGTCTTGCTACAAATCTATGAGCCCATGCAAAGCCATGCAGTGTGGCTTTGTTTTGCCTCATAGATATGATTGAGAGGCCAGTGCCACCCGGAGAGTCTAAAAAAGTGACGTTCTGGATGAGCAGGCAATTTATAAATAACCCTCTAAGTTTACTGTCTCACTTTGACTCACTAAGTCTCACTAATTCATACACTCACTCATTCTACTCTGACCCACTCTGTTCCATTCATTCTCAATTATTCTGAATTACTCAGTCTTACTGTGCCTCACACACAGTAACACTCAGTTAAACTTAATGTCATTTTTCCTTACTCACATTCATTCTCACACATACTCGTCCTTACTGTCACTAATTCTCACTCCCTCTGACTTACGCCATCACTGACTCTCTTTCACTTTAAGTCACACAAACATACTCCAAGTGCTGGAATGGCGCAGGCAGTTTCATGCACATATGTTAGCATTCAAGCAATGTTACTAGCTGCCTCAGTGTGCTTCTGGCCCTGAAGCGGTTCTGAATTTTATTTTTATTACACTAAGAGTGAATAATTATTCTCTCTTGATGGAATAAAAATGGACCTCGAAAGGGATGGTGTAGTGTAGCTGTGGAGCCCATAAAGGAGAACCGCCACTTGTCCAGGCACACACCCATCCATCAAACCAATCCATCAACTCAATCTTCCACCCTTTCACTTATCCACCCCCTTTCATTCATCCATCTTTTCAATAATAAAGGCATCCTTTTGCTTATCTATGCACCCTTTCACTCATCTATTGAACCTTTTACTCCATCCATCCAGCATCCTCCCTTTAGCTCATCCATCAATGCACCCTTTCACCTAGCCATCCATCCTTACATCCATTCATCCACCCTTCATCCCATCCATCCATCGTTCCATCCATCCATCCATCCATCCATCCATCCATTCATCAATCCACTCATACATCCCTCCATTTACCCTTTCGCTCAGCCAGCCATTCTTTCACTCACTTATCCATCTAGCCATCTATTCACCCATCTATCAATTCCCCCTTTTACTCACCCATCCATCCTTTCATCCAAACATCCATCTACCCTGCCCTACACTCATCCATCCATTGTTTTCCTCATCCATCTTTACATATATGATTTCACTCATCCATCCTTTCACTCTTCCATCCATATTTTCACTCCATCCATTCATCTACTCATCCATCCTTTTACACTTCTACTCATCTATACATCCGTTCACTCATTCTTCCATCCACCCATCATTTCTGTCATCATCCATCAATCCATCCTTTCATGCCTCCATCCATTCACACTTTCACCTATCCATGCAACCATCCATGCATCCATCCATCCATCCACCCTCCGTTTCACAGATACACCCTCTCTCCCTTTCACTCTTCCATTCTTACCTCTATCCTTTCACTCATTCTCCCAGGCATCTATCCATCCACCATTCCATACATTCATTCATCCATCCATCCATCCACCCACCCATCCTTCCTTTCTCTCACTCACTCACCCTCCCAAGTTGTCTGCCAAGCTTTGACTCACACTGTAGCCAGGGCTGGACTGGCCATAGCAGGCACCTGGCATTTTGTTGGTGGACCGCCAGGGTGGGGGCCAGTTTTAGACCCCAGGGGGCCGTTTTTGTTACCGGGAGCTGGTTTTGCAGCATAGTTGCAATATCGGCCCCCTGCAACACAAATTCAAAAAGCGGCACAAAGCTTTCCGCTAGCACCTGCACCCCCTCCCCCCACCTTGGGCTGGGCAATATTTTTGCCATTGCAGGTTTCTGTTCCCAGTCCAGCCCTGTCTGTAGCTGCTAAAGTGGGCGGGGTGGGGGGGAGTGGCGGGTGATGATGCACAAGATGCAAAGATTTAGCTGCACACTTACCTCTTAATCCACAAGTGCAATTGTTGTCAACAGCTGGTTCCTTCCTTCTCTTGGGCCTCTACAGTTGAGATAATGAGCACTCTGTCAGCTCAGCTCCCCCAAAACAATTTCAAAGTGAAACCAAATGCAGTATTAAACACTTTTGCAGCCAGGAAAGCAGCCTCCCAGTGCCCCTCCTACATCCTGCCCCTCTGTGATAATTAACAAATTGTTGAAACTGCATAGAGTTTTGTAACTCCTCTCAGTGCCAGTTCATGGCCCCAAAAGCAACCGGATCCATGGCATTCTAATTCAGCACTCCCTCTCATGTGATGTCACTGTTGTAGCTTGTGCCTGCAGGTTGAAGAAAACCTCCCAGTTGGACATCTGCAAGGTTCACTACAGTTTATCCAGGAAATTCATCTCACCGCCTCATTGCAGTAATTCATTTTCAGCTGCTGTGTGTTTATTTTCCCTGTTCTTGCCTCTTCCCCGAGGATGGTAGGGCAACGCCCCTTTTGTCCATGAACACCAGTCACCCCTGATATTTAGCCATCAGTGTGCAAGCATTTGTGGCAGTGCAAACTTACAGAGGGTAAGGAGGGCTGCCGCCCCCTCTAGATTCTGTTTCCTGCGCACACCATAGTCTTCCAGGGAAGTCCAGCAAGGCACCGTGGTGCTGATGCAGCTCAGCTCTTCTCACACTCAAACATGCATTGATTGACAGCGGGGACAAGGCCTGCTAGGAGACCAGAGTGTTCCAATCTGGCCAATCAGCAGGCCCTGCTCACACTATCACTCTATGTGTGAACACAAAGCTGGGCCTTCCTCAAGGAGCCGCAGTGCAATGATGGAGGACAGCTTTAAGACACGGCAATGGTGCTGGAATACTTTTCAGAATGGGTTGCGGCCCTCAATATTACATCGCTGAAGTCACAGGGATTTGGACAAATCCAAGATCACACAAAAAAGAAATTGACCAAATATGCCATGCCCATTCAGAAGGAGAGTGGTGAGGGTGTGGTATGTGGCCAATAGTGCATTTTGGAGCAGTGGTGTTTTAGCACACTATTATTTACAGACAGCACATTATTCATTGAAATGACCACTAAATTTGCATAAACGTGCAGTTTAACTAATAAAACTATACAGCACACAAGTGGTAATGTGTAGAAATCGGATTTCAGTGAATATTCATCATAAGCAGATCACCAAATTTGTTTCCATCATACTTCAGAATTAGAAAAAAATTGCTTCCTTTGTGCTTTCCTAATTGCTGGTATATTTTGAAATGTGTGCACAGCTCATTTATAAGTATTTACATTTTGTATCAGAAGAAACTGAAATCCTACAACATTTCCTTTCACTCCCTGTACTCCAGAAAGATTGTCACATTGGTCACTTTTATAAAGTCGTCTCACTTTGTAGTCAGAGAATGAAAAGTAAAGACCACTTTCCTAGTTAAAATAAGCTGCAATTTCATCAGAACATATAGCTTGACTTATGACCTTTGTCTTTGAACCACAGCAAATGTGATAACAAACATGCAATTCAAAGGGCATCTTTATTGCTCGTTCACCTTCTGAACTCCAGCATGGTTTTTTGAGGGTGCTGCAGCACCCCCAGCACCCTTACTTCCAGTGCCTATGGGACAGGCAGTCGGAAATCCAGCAGAGAGAGCTAAGGGCCCTGATTACGAGTTTGGTGCAGCAGCGCCTGCTCAACGCCGGCTCTGCTGCACCAAACCGGCGCATGGACCACCGGCTGTATTACCAGTTGTAAAAGTACAACTCATAATATGGGCGGCAATCCTTTGGACTTTCCCATGGGGGTGCCTTGAAAACAGGCACCGCAATGGGAACAGGCAAAAAGTTCCAGCACAGCATGGACGGTGACGTCCGTGCCGTGCTGGAACGGGGGGAAATAATGACAGGAGGGCGCATTTTGTTCCCCACTGAATGTATCCCCTTAGCTGGGGGGAACATGGAAAGGCTGGCGGGCCAGAAACTGAAAGTATGCTGAGCGGGATTGCGCCAGTCCCTGCTCAGCATAATGCGTTTGTGGAGCTCCCGCGTCACCACCAGGGAACAGTTACAACTGTTCCCTGGCACAGCCGGTGGTCCACCGCCAATACGATTTACAAACACGTAATTGACAAAACGGTGGACCGCCACTCCTGTGCCACCACGGGAAAAGGCTCGTAATCAGGCCCGAAGTAAGAAGATAATGTAAAGTTTGAATTGCTGCTCGGGGTGACTTTTATGAGTCCACTTGTCTATGCACATCAGCCTGTGTTTTGTGGGTGCCGGGCATAAGTCCTAAGGAAAGTAGTGGGGGGACTAATTATCATATGCAATTCACATGGTGTCACTGGGAGTAACATCACAAGACCTCGTGCCAAGCTCCTACAATAGTCCTCAAGTAAAATGTGAAGGGCCTACTTTACAAAAATAAAAAAAATAACAATCACAAAGGAGTGTGTAAAGAGCACGTTTTGGTTTTACTTTTTATACATCATGTGTATTTTTTCCACAGTTCAATTTGTAGCGGAGCTGAAAACGGCTGAAATTGACAATATTTATAAACAGACATTTAGAACTTTAAAATTACATTTTAAAAGTGCTTTTAGTAAGTAAACAAAATGTTCAGAGTGTATGTCTTTTAAACTGTTAAACGTGCTGTTAATGCAGGCTGGAGTTATCTAGCATCAAAGGTTTGCGTCAGTTTTGCGCTTCCGATGCGTCACTTTTTGTGACGCATCGGTGGTGTAAAACATGCCTCCTGTTGCGCACTATTTACAAAGTGACGCATCTAAGTAGATGCGTCACTTTGTAAACCCCTGCACTACATTATACCTGCGTCAGGTATAATGTATGCAGTATGAGATTTCACTGCGTCACTTCTAGGACACCGTTGCGTCAAAATCTTGCGCCTGCCTCCCACCAGGCGTAAGACTGACGCAGGACCTTTCACATGGGGTTTGCCCCATGTGAAAGGAAGCATTGCTGGAGTTGCGTCACTTTTGTGACACACTCCAGCAATGCGTCACTTTTGCTCTTACAGATACGTCAGAAATACTGACATATCTGTAACTCCTTGCGACATGATGAGTCATACATTAAATATGACGCATCAGGTATGTCGCAAGGAGTGCGCACTGAGAAGTGACGCATCGCTGCTATCACGCAGCAATGCGTCATTTCTCATAAATGAGGCCCAAAGAACTTTACATTTGCGGTTAGTTAAGCAATAAAAGAGTTAACAACTCTTAGCCTTGAGCTGAGGGGAACGGAGTCCCCTTGCTAAAAGGAGCGAGGGGACTCTGTACAGGGTCTGACTGGCCTGTAGGGTAATCATGCAGTGCCTGAAGCGCTGATAGGTCAGTGTGTGGGCCATTTATGTGGCTGTTAATGGGCCTGTGTCATGGTCTTCTGGGACGGATTTTATTGTTGATTTCCCTCATATTAAAACAAAGATTACCAGCAGCAACCATATTTCCATGCAGTCTTCCATTCCAAAAAAACATGCACAGGGTGTCTTTAGAAATAACCGACTCCCAAATTTGCAACCATAAGCCAATATAATTCGTTTTTTAGGGCTCGGGCGGAGCTCCAAGATCCTAATGTTAAAGAAAAAAAAAAAAGTTTCTTTAGGGCTCGGGAAAGACACATTCCTTAGTGCTCGAGTATTTTTTTATTATCTGAATTGTGATTGGTCCTCGCGGTGATGTATTGTTAGTAGTCTTGATGCGATTGGGCAGATGTAATGTTAGGCGGCCATGTTGGCATATTGTGTGTGGTTACGCGCACGGCAGACTATTAATCTTAATTAGGAGCTGTCAGAGTGACCTTGTAATGCAATCCAGATGGTGGGAGCGCGTTCACCATTCTGCATTGCATGTATAGGGCGCGCATTCGTCTGCAGCGTTTTTGGGGCTGAGAAATGTGGACGTTTATTGTATTGAACTTTTATGTGATTTATTATTGCTCTGAAAAATGTGTGTTTGCAAGGAAGTGTTCCCGATTACAAGGACATGGTGTTCGCTTATTTCCTTTGAAGCGCTGTCTGATATGTATTTCTCTTGAATAGCAACACCTACCACCACCACCAGTACTACCACCTAGTGTAGTAAGTGCAGAGTAGTGTGTGCAGAGTGCAGAGTAGTGAGTGCAGAGTAGTGAGTGCAGAGTAGTGAGTGCAGAGTGCAGAGTAGTGAGTGCAGAGTAGTGAGTGCAGAGTAGTGAGTGCAGAGTAGTGAGTGCAGAGTAGTGAGTGCAGAGTGCAGAGTGCAGAGTAGTGAGTGCAGAGTGTAGAGTAGTGAGTGCAGAGTGTAGAGTATAGAGGAGTGAGTGCAGAGTGTAGAGTAGTGAGTGAAGAGTGTAGAGTAGTGAGTGCAGAGTAGTGAGTGCAGAGTAGTGAGTGCAGAGTGTAGAGTAGTGAGTGCAGAGTACAGAGTAGTGAGTGATGAGTGCAGAGTAGTGAGTGCAGAGTAGTGAGTGCAGAGTAGTGAGTGCAGAGTAGTGAGTGCAGAGTGCAGAGTAGTGAGTGCAGAGTAGTGAGTGCAGAGTAGTGAGTGCAGAGTGCAGAGTAGTGAGTGCAAAGTGCAGAGTAGTGAGTGCAGAGTAGTGAGTGCAGAGTAGTGAGTGCAGAGTAGTGAGTGCAGAGTGGTGAGTGCAGAGTAGTGAGTGCAGAGTAGTGAGTGCAGAGTAGTGAGTAGAGTAGAGTAGTGAGTAGTGAGTGTAGAGTAGTGAGTAGTGAGTAGAGTAGTGAGTAGAGTAGTGAGTAGTGAGTAGAGTAGTGAGTGCAGAGTAGTGAGTAGAGTAGTGAGTAGAGAGTAAAGTTGTGAGTAGTGAGTAGAGTAGTGAGTAGTGAGTAGAGTAGTGAGTAGAGTAGTGAGAAGTGAGTAGTGAGTAGAGTAGTGAGTGCAGAGTAGTGATTAGAGTAGTGAGTAGTGAGTAGAGTAGTGAGTGCAGAGTAGTGAGTAGTGAGTAGAGTAGTGAGTGCAGAGTAGTGAGTAGAGTAGTGAGTAGTGAGTAGAGTAGTGAGTAGAGTAGTGAGTAGTGAGTAGAGTAGTGAATAGTGAGTAGAGTATTGAGTAGAGTAGTGAGTAGAGAGTAGAGTAGTGAGTAGTGAGTAGAGTAGTGAGTAGTGAGTAGAGTAGTGAGTAGTGAGTAGTGAGTAGAGTAGTAAGTAGAGTAGTGAGTAGTGAGTAGAGTAGTGAGTAGTGAGTAGAGTAGTGAGTAGTGAGTAGAGTAGTGAGTAGAGTAGTGAGTAGTGAGTAGAGTAGTGAGTAGTGAGTAGAGTAGTGAGTAGTGAGTAGAGTAGTGAGTAGTGAGTAGTGAGTAGAGTAGTGAGTAGAGTAGTGAGTGCAGAGTAGTGAGTAGAGTAGTGAGTAGTGAGTAGAGTAGTGAGTGCAGAGTAGTGAGTAGTGAGTAGAGTAGTGAGTGCAGAGTAGTGAGTAGAGTAGTGAGTAGTGAGTAGAGTAGTGAGTGCAGAGTAGTGAGTAGTGAGTAGAGTAGTGAGTGCAGAGTAGTGAGTAGAGTAGTGAGTAGTGAGTAGAGTAGTGAGTAGAGTAGTGAGTAGAGTAGTGAGTAGAGTAGTGAGTAGTGAGTGCAGAGTAGCGAGTAGTGAGTTGAGTAGTGAGTGCAGAGTAGTGAGTAGAGTAGTGAGTAGTGAGTGCAGAGTAGTGAGTAGTGAGTGCAGAGTAGTGAGTAGTGTAGTGAGTAGTGAGTAGAGTAGTGAGTAGTGAGTAGAGTAGTGAGTAGTGAGTGCAGAGTAGTGAGTAGAGTAGTGAGTAGAGTAGTGAGTAGAGTAGTGAGTAGAGTAGTGAGTAGTGAGTGCAGAGTAGTGAGTAGTGATTAGAGTAGTGAGTAGAGAGTAGAGTAGTGAGTAATGAGTAGAGTAGTGAGTAGTGAGTAGAGTAGTGAGTAGTGAGTAGAGTAGTGAGTGCAAAGTAGTGAGTAGTGAGTAGAGTAGTGAGTGCAGAGTAGTGATTAGAGTAGTGAGTAATGAGTAGAGTAGTGAGTAGAGTAGTGAGTAGAGTAGTGAGTAGTGAGTAGAGTAGTGAGTAGAGTAGTGAGTAGAGTAGTGAGTAGAGTGTAGTGAGTGCAGAGTAGTGAGTAGTGAGTGCAGAGTAGTGAGTAGAGTAGCGAGTAGAGAGTAGAGTAGTGAGTAGTGAGTAGAGTAGTGAGTAGTGAGTAGAGTAGTGAGTAGTGAGTGCAGAGTAGTGAGTAGTGAGTTGAGTAGTGAGTGCAGAGTAGTGAGTAGTGAGTAGAGTAGTGAGTAGTGAGTGCAGAGTAGTGAGTAGTGAGTAGTGAGTGCAGAGTAGTGAGTAGTGTAGTGAGTAGTGAGTAGAGTAGTGAGTAGTGAGTAGAGTAGTGAGTAGAGTAGTGAGTAGTGAGTGCAGAGTAGTGAGTAGTGATTAGAGTAGTGAGTAGAGAGTAGAGTAGTGAGTGCAGAGTAGTGAGTAGAGTAGTGAGTAGAGTAGTGAGTAGTGAGTGCAGAGTAGTGAGTAGTGATTAGAGTAGTGAGTAGAGAGTAGAGTAGTGAGTAGTGAGTAGAGTAGTGAGGTGAGTAGTGAGTAGTGAGTAGAGTAGTGAGTAGAGTAGTGAGTAGTGAGTAGAGTAGTGAGTAGAGTAGTGAGTGCAGAGTAGTGAGTAGTGAGTAGAGTAGTGAGTAGAGTAGTGAGTAGAGTAGTGAGTAGTGAGTAGAGTAGTGAGTAGAGTAGTGAGTGCAGAGTAGTGAGTAGAGTAGTGAGTAGTGAGTAGAGTAGTGAGTGCAGAGTAGTGAGTAGTGAGTAGAGTAGTGAGTGCAGAGTAGTGAGTAGAGTAGTGAGTAGTGAGTAGAGTAGTGAGTAGAGTAGTGAGTAGTGAGTGCAGAGTAGTGAGTAGTGAGTAGAGTAGTGAGTGCAGAGTAGTGCGTAGAGTAGTGAGTAGTGAGTAGAGTAGTGAGTAGAGTAGTGAGTAGAGTAGTGAGTAGAGTAGTGAGTAGTGAGTGCAGAGTAGTGAGTAGTGAGTGCAGAGTAGTGAGTAGAGTAGTGAGTAGAGAGTAGAGTAGTGAGTAGTGAGTAGAGTAGTGAGTAGTGAGTAGAGTAGTGAGTAGTGAGTGCAGAGTAGTGAGTAGTGAGTTGAGTAGTGAGTGCAGAGTAGTGAGTAGTGAGTAGAGTAGTGAGTAGAGTAGTGAGTGCAGAGTAGTGAGTAGTGAGTAGAGTAGTGAGTGCAGAGTAGTGAGTAGAGTAGTGAGTAGTGAGTAGAGTAGTGAGTAGAGTAGTGAGTAGTGAGTAGAGTAGTGAGTAGTGAGTAGTGAGTGCAGAGTAGTGAGTAGTGAGTTGAGTAGTGAGTGCAGAGTAGTGAGTAGTGAGTAGAGTAGTGAGTAGTGAGTGCAGAGTAGTGAGTAGTGAGTGCAGAGTAGTGAGTAGTGTAGTGAGTAGTGAGTAGAGTAGTGAGTAGTGAGTATAGTAGTGAGTAGAGTAGTGAGTAGTGAGTGCAGAGTAGTGAGTAGAGCAGTGAGTAGAGTAGTGAGTAGAGTAGTGAGTGCAGAGATGTGAGTGCAGAGTAGTGAGTAGTGAGTAGAGTAGTGAGTAGTGAGTAGAGTAGAGAGTAGAGTAGTGAGTAGAGAGTAGAGTAGTGAGTAGAGAGTAGAGTAGTGAGTAGTGAGTAGAGTAGTGAGTAGTGAGTAGAGAGTAGTGAGTAGAGTAGTGAGTAGAGAGTAGAGTAGTGAGTAGTGAGTAGAGTAGTGAGTAGTGAGTAGAGTAGTGAGTAGTGAGTAGAGTAGTGAGTAGTGAGTGCAGAGTAATGAGTAGAGTAGTGAGTAGAGTAGTGAGTAGAGTAGTGAGTAGAGTAGTGAGTAGAGTAGTGAGTGCAGAGTAGTGAGTAGTGAGTAGAGTAGTGAGTAGAGTAGTTAGTAGTGAGTAGAGTAGTGAGTAGAGTAGTGAATAGTGAGTGCAGAGTAGTGAGTAGAGTAGTGAGTAGTGAGTGCAGAGTAGTGAGTAGTGAGAAGAGTAGTGAGTAGAGTAGTGAGTAGTGAGTGCAGAGTAGTGAGTAGTGAGTAGTGAGTGGTGAGTAGTGAGTAGTGAGTAGTGAGTAGAGTAGTGTGTAGTGAATAGTGAGTAGTGAGTAGAGTAGTGTAGTGAGTAGAGTAGTGAGTAGTGAGTGCAGAGTAGTGAGTAGAGTAGTGAGTAGAGTAGTGAGTAGTGAGTGCAAAGTAGTGAGTAGTGAGTGCAGAGTGAGTGTGCAGAGTAGTGAGTAGTGAGTGCAGAGTGAGTGTGCAGAGTAGTGAGTAGTGAGTGCAGAGTAGTGAGTGCAGAGTAGTGAGTGCAGAGTAGTGAGTGCAGAGTAGTGAGTGCAGAGTAGTGAGTAGTGAGTGCAGAGTAGTGAGTGCAGAGTAGTGAGTGCAGAGTAGTGAGTGCAAATTAGTGAGTGCAGAGATGTGAGTGCAGAGTAGTGAGTAGTGAGTAGAGTAGTGAGTAGAGTAGTGAGTAGAGTAGTGAGTAGTGAGTGCAGAGTAGTGAGTAGTGAGTAGAGTAGTGAGTAGTGAGTAGAGTAGTTAGTAGTGAGTGCAGAGTAGTGAGTAGTGAGTGCAGAGTAGTGAGTAGTGAGTGCAGAGTAGTGAGTGCAAATTAGTGAGTGCAGAGATGTGAGTGCAGAGTAGTGAGTAGTGAGTAGAGTAGTGAGTAGAGTAGTGAGTAGAGTAATGAGTAGAGTAGTGAGTAGTGAGTGCAGAGATGTGAGTGCAGAGTAGTGAGTAGTGAGTAGAGTAGTGAGTAGAGTAGTGAGTAGTGAGTAGTGAGTATAGTAGTGAGTAGTGAGTAGAGTAGTGAGTAAAGTAGTGAGTGCAGAGTAGTGAGTAGAGAAGTGAGTAGTGAGTAGAGTAGTGAGTAGTGAGTAGAGTAGTGAGTAGAAAGTAGTGAGTAGAGTAGTGAGTAGTGAGTAGAGTAGTGAGTGGAGAGTAGTGAGTAGTGAGTAGAGTAGTGAGTAGTGAGCAGAGTAGTGAGTAGTGAGTGCAGAGTAGTGAGTAGTGAGTAGAGTAGTGAGTAGAGTAGTGAGTAGAGTAGTGAGTAGAGTAGTGAGTACTGAGTAGAGTAGTGAGTAGTGAGTACTGAGTAGAGTAGTGAGTAGTGAGTAGTGAGTAGAGTAGTGAGTGCAGAGTAGTGAGTAGTGAGTAGAGTAGTGAGTAGAGTAGTGAGTAGTGAGTGCAGAGTAGTGAGTAGAGTAGTGAGTAGAGTAGTGAGTAGAGTAGTGAGTAGTGAGTGCAGAGTAGTGAGTAGAATAGTGAGTAGAGTAGAGTAATGAGTAGGACATCACAGGCAGCAGCTGTGCAAGCTTCTTACACTCACAAGGAGACCACAGGCAGCTGAGGTGCAATCTTCTCCCACTCACAAGAACGAAATCACAGGCAGCAGCAGTGCAAGCTTCTTACACTCACAAGGAGACCACAGGCAGCAGAGGTGCAAGCTTCTCACACTCACAAGAAGGACATCACAGGCAGTAACGGTGCAATATTCTCACACTCACAAGGAGATCACTGGCAGTACACACCACATGAACACACTCCATAACACATAACAACAATACATTGGCATTTACAATGCCATTAGCTCAAACTCAAATAAATCCGAGCCCGATTGCATTTCTAATGCTTGTTATTTTAGTAGTGGGGCTACTTTTATTTTGGTACCTAGGCCTATTTTCTGTATGGTCTGACACTGACTCCGTACACCAACGTCCACCCCCCACTTCTTCTCTGTGTGTAAAAGAGACAGAAAGGGACACATGCACTCCTTTTCTTCCTCTCATACTCTCTATCACCTATCACACATACTCTCGTTTTGTCTCTTTTTAACTCACACTCTTGCTCAACCTCTCTCTGTCTCTCAGGCTTCCACCCCTCACTTTCTGGGTAGTCAGTCACTAAGAGTGCTCGTCACACTTTTCAGTCACTTGGCACTCTGGAGGTTGCTTCGCTCTTTTGCAAATTACAAAGCTCATAGGTTTTTTCATTGATCTCTTACTCTCACCTAATTTTCGGCTGATCATTTGTCCCCCACATTTTTAAATTGTAAACATTCCCTTCTTTAAACTATTTTAGGATTTCAGATGGCCACATCTTTAATATGTATATGCTATACACTCCTTGCATCCCACCCTGTTCTGGTAGGGGGTGGGGGTGTGATTCGTTCTCTTTTTGGTGACTAAGTCTTCACAATCATATTTCTGCTTTCTCTCCTTCTTTCAGTAGTCCCATCAGGTGAGAGGTGCACGAGCAGGGCGGGACTGGGAACGCAAAGCAGCCCTGGCAAATTTTGTCAGACCCGCCCCCATAGCGACTGCAGCAAGTGAGCCTGACCACTACAAATGGTGGTGTTGGGGATCTCCCCGCAAGAACATTTTGGAAAAAAAGGTGCATTTTCCAACACTTTTGTCATTACAAAATCAAGTGTATTAGCTTTTAAATCAGAGTAAATGATGTCCTTACCGTGCATCAGGATACAACAATTTGTATTGGGGCTCTTCAATGATTCTCTCACTACCACCCTCCAATAGTACATCTCATATCTCCATAGCACCCCTTTCACATGTATTTCATTTGTTTTGTAGCTCATTTCATACCAATGCAGGGTGTTGGAGCACTTTTCATCAAATGCATACAGAAACTATTAATGATATGTGCGTAAATCAGTGTATAGAAAATGTTACGCAAGGCAAAGGGAACTACAAAGTGTCAGTGGCATAGCAAGGTCAGGTGGTACCCGGTGCGGAAAATTTCTTGTCATCCCCGGCTTAACAAAATGACAAAGATATGTGTTTAAGACACATATATTTGCTATTTTGTCACCCCCACCCCCCAGTGATGACACTTGTCACCCCCGGCTTGACAAAATGGCAAAAATTTGTGTTTAAAACATATATTTTAGCCATTTTGTCACCCCCCTCAGTGATGACACCTGGGGCGGCCCGCACCCACCACACCCCCTTTCCTACGCCACTGCAAAGTGTAGAATTCACATGTCATCCATACTTGTAAGCGTTTTTTTAAGAGTGCTTGATCTGGAGGTACACGAGCATAGAATTTGGACTATGACACAGTGGTTAGAGTTGACTTTAAAAATAAGAATTAATTTCTACCCAAACAAACCTTATTTAGCAACATAAGGATAATTAAAGACTGGAAAAAAACATACCTTTATAAACTTCACCATCCAGTTTGCACACAGCTCTTTTACGGCAGTTCACAGTTCACTGTGCTGAATTACGATTGAAACTTACGAACTGCATAGTAATAAAATAATCTCGGTGACAAAAGTAGTAACCCACTGAGCTAAGCCCGTAAAATACTGTTCTTTGATATGGATTGTACACTTTCTTTGCAGCAGGCATATTAACCCTCTGCGCTATCTTAGATGCACCAAAACTGCCACTAGACCAATCTCCCATCTCTCTCCAGAAGGTACATTAATCACCAGAGCCATGTTAAAACTTTTATTGTTGCCCAAAAACTGCTGGATGTAAAAGAACGTTGCAGTGTTTTTAAAGCTGTTAAACTGCTACAAAACCAGCCCCTACTAACAAAACTGCCCCACCCTTCCGGCTTCCCAGGGAATTGCCCTATTCCCTGTCCGGCCAGTCCGGCCTTGTGCACGAGTGACAAACATTCCTCAGAACACTTGTGCTACTCAGAGCCTGAGAGCATTGTCATTCAGTGCCCACAGCCCAGTGCTCATTTTTCTCAGAGCACCAGCGCACCAGCACTGAGTACCCACATTCAAGGTCAGAGCACTTATTCCCCTAGGAGCTTTGGCACATATACACCAATCACCTGCATCCAAGTTCACCTCAGTCATACTCCTATGAGCACTAGTTCAGGCACTGAGCACCCATATCCAAGCTCACCACACTCATACTACTTTGAGCACTAGCACATGCACTGTGCACCCACATACAAGTTCAGAGCACGCTTTAACACCAGTAGCATTAGCACATGTACAGCGATAACCTGCATCCAAGTTCACTACACTCATACTTCTGGGAGCAGTTATGCAGGTACTGAGCACCCACATCCAAGTTCAGAGCACTTATAATCCTAGGAGCACTAGTACAAGGACACTGATCACAAGCATCCAGAATCAACTCACTCATACTACTATGAGCACTAGCAGAGGCAGTGAGCACCCACATCCAAGTTCAGAGTACTTATAATACTAAGAGCACTAGCACATGGACACTGAGCACCCATATCCACGTTCACCTCACTCATACTACTATGAGCACTAGCACAGGCAGTGAGCACCAACATCCAAGTTTAGAGTACCTATACTACTAGGAACAGTAGTACTCTGGCTCTGAGCTCCCACGTCCAAGGCCAAAGCATTCATATTTGTAGGAGCAGCAGCACCAGCTCTGTGCACCCACATCCAATTTATTGTGCATGCTCTGGTTTAACCCATTTGCTGCTGTTGTCGGCCAACTTTGGCCGACGCGGCCCCACCCGCTTAATAGAACGTTCTGCACTGGCGCGGAACGTTCAGAGCAGCAAACGGGTTAACAATGAGCCTTCATGTAAAGTCAAATTTGTATTTCTGGCATTTTGAAGGACCAATTGATGGATGCACATGCATCCACAAAAAGCATTGGATAATGTGCACAACTTTGTACTTCAGCAAGTTGTAGAGGAAGCAAAATGTGGAAACAGTGGCAAGGAGGACAAGATCAAAGAAGACAGGGAATTAGTGGGCCCTACTGACAGTGGAGGAACGGGAACTAAGAAATTGATGATTGTGAATCTTTCAGATAGGGTGTTGAATGATGAAGAAATCTCTGTCCCCAACAAAGGTTTAGGTGCTGTCCCAATCAACTGGGGGAGATGTTGATTTGTTCATTGATTTGTCTAAATTCATTAGATTGTTGAAATTGAAAGATCATTTCGTGCGAAATCCGCCAAGCAATGTTCAACCTATAATTGAAAGTGTTCCCTCTATCCAAACGGTAAATGAAATAAACCTGATTCAAAACAATGATGTCTTTTGAGCTGGAAACCCCTATTGATATAGATGTCATTTGTAATGAACTTGATATAACGTAGGATGTTCAGATTGATAGTGGCCTCAAACCAGAATCCATATTCAGTCCTGTAGGTACACATCTCAACATAGACATCTTTAGGAATAAAGTTACACAAGGATTCCACCAACTATTGGAACACCCCACCCGCCCTTATCATAGGAAGCACAATCTTACCTCAAAAGAGAATGAGGCATTAAAAAGCCTAAAATCTGATAACACCATCGTCATACGAGAGGCCGATAAGGGGGGAATGTAGTCCTGATAAGAAAGATGGACTATATGATGGAAATAGACCGTCAAATGTCAGACACATACCAAGCTGCCCAGTAACCCAATTAAAACGTTGAGCGCTCATATCAATATGAGACTTGTTGAGTGGCGGGAGGTAGGTTTATTGAGTGAGGAAGAATGCAGATACATGACAGTCGTTGAACCCACCTTCCCCTGCATCTACATCTTACCCAAAATACAAAAGGGCGGCTCATTTCCACAGGGCCGCCCTATTATCTCAGGAGTAATTTCTCCCACAGAAAGACTGTCCGAATATGTTGATCTTTACATACAGCCATTTGTACAAAACTTACCTGCGTATATAAAGGACACCAAGGACATCTTGACAAAATTCGAGGGGTTTGTGTGGACTGACAATCTGATAATTGTCACCTTAGACGTTACAAGCCTCTACACGTGCATCAGAAAGGAATTTGGAATGAAGGCCTTACAATTCTTCTTGGGTCAAAGAACAGCTGACCATTACTCTCCTAATGAGGTTCTCTTAGAAATGACTGACATCATTCTATCCAAAAATTACTTTCTCCATGACTCTACCTGGTTTCAACAAATCCAGGGCACAGCGATGGGCTCCAGGTTTGCTCCCGCTTATGCCGGGCTCTTCATGGGCTGGTATGAGCGGGAGCATGCCTGGGGACGGCACACCGCAAGATGGTCGGAACTTTTAATCTTTTGGGGCAGGTACATTGACGACGTTATCATACTCTGGGATGGGCCTGTCCCTGATCTAACGTCTTACTACGACTATCTAAACGATAACCTATTCAATGTACGGTTCACTATGAACCACAGTAAGAATGAGATTGATTTCCTGGATGTCACGTTTTTTTATTGAGAATAACAATATACACAGTCGAACCCACAGGAAAACGACCGCCTGCAATAGTACCCTGAGTTACCTAAGTTCGCATCCCCAACATGTAATTGACAACATCCCTTATGGGGAAATGGTAAGGATGCGACGAAACTGCAGCACTGAAGACTCTTTTTTAAAAAACATCAGGGAAACTGAAGAACGTTTCCTACAGAGAGGCTATCCGGTAGAAACACTTAAAAAGGCACATGAAAAGGTGTTAAAAGTAAACAGAAAAGCCACTTTGACTTCAAAACCATACAAAAGATCTGAGAAAGCCCCTATCTCCTTTACAACACAATTCAATGATGAAAGCAGTAGGGTTTACAATACCCTGAGGAAACACTGGCATCTATTAACAGAGATACCAAGCCTGCAAAACACCTTAACTTTAAAACCTAAGGTCACATACAGACGTGGACAAAATTTGAGAAACATGCTATGTCCCAGTTATGTTACAACTGAGGAAAAAACATGCTGGTTGACTCCCATGACCAAAGGATTTTACACATGCAGAGGATGTAACTTGTGTCAAATAGGGAGAGATACAACCAAAGAATTCTGCTTCAATACCAGTTGCAGATATCAGATTAATCACCTAATAAATTGCAACACCAAACATGTGATATATATTTTAGGCTGCCCATGTGATAAAATCTATGTGGGCAGCACAAAAAGAGCTCTGAAGCTAAGGATACAAGAGCATGTAAGAGCACGACATACTGGTGATTTAAAGTATCCCCTGACATTCCACATGCAGGAAAAACACACATTGGCTGAGGATCTCTGGTTCATGGGAATAGATCATGTACCTGTCCATCCAAGGGGTGGTAACCGGGAACTTACATTGAGAAAAAGGGAAGCAGAATGGATATGCAAATTACGGAGTGTCGAGCTAGGTCATAATAATGACGATGAAATGCATTACTTTCTATCATAACCATGTTACATCTATGTTTTGTATACTGGTTCCCATATAACCATTTGTTATAAAGGTGGACCCTGTATGGAGACTGAGTTAAACTGTGTATTAGAAGAGCTGGGTTACCTTGTGTAGAAAATGCTCCATCCATTGCAAATGAATTTGTCAAGTGACTTCTGTACACCCTATTTCCCATGAATTGGGTGTATTATAATCACTCGCATCAAACATACTATAATGACTATTTACCAATGATGTTTTCTCCCTCTTGGTCTATTTTTTGGTATA
The DNA here is from genome assembly GCF_964261635.1 of Lissotriton helveticus. Classification (NCBI taxonomy): domain Eukaryota; kingdom Metazoa; phylum Chordata; class Amphibia; order Caudata; family Salamandridae; genus Lissotriton; species Lissotriton helveticus. Next base: position 846,214,368 of record NC_136072.1, on the reverse strand, counting down.
CCAACTGTTCAATCACAAACTCACTTCATACATAGTGTCTGTTGTAATCACGGCCCATAAGCCTTAATGTTCGAATGTGACTGTCTCTGTGCCTACATAATAAGACTGGTCTCTGGTATTTTGACACAGATTTTGCCTATATGACTTGTATCTCGGCGAACATCTGATAATATGGGCTCCTTTGTGCAGATAACGTATTACTCTAATACATGGTTGATCATAACCATTGCTTCGCTCCCTCTCCCACTTCCGTTTCCTTTCCTCTTCTCCCTTCCATGTCTTTCCTTTCCTATCTCTCCCATGTCTGACTCCTTTGTGATGAATTGCGTCTCTTTTTGTCTCTCATGTACTAGATGTAATTTATTCCTCGGATACTTCAAAATGGCTGCGCCTATTTCAATTTAAGCAACGTGATTTTTGATCATTGAGACATTGTCTTCCTCTCTTATTTCTCCTATATCCGACTGTTTTGCGATGAATCACCCCCTTTTTTATTTGTCTCTCATGTATCAGATGTAATGTTTTGGACACTTCAAAATGGCTGCGCCTATTTCGACTGATGCCACGTGATCTTGATTATTTACACGTTGTCATAGTTCCCCAGGGCCCCTTGGACTGGGGGCACTGACTTGTTCAATCCCCCTTCCAATATCAGTATACTTCATTTTTTGTTGTTCTACTTTCCCATATGGTTTCATGTATCATTGGGGGGATGTAAAGAATGTTGGGTCCATTGAGGACATGTTTCCCTGTTAAATCTGAAATCGCTATGGATTCGCTATCTGAGTTATGTGCTTCCGAATGTTGACACGTTACTATGGTCACTGTGGTGTTAGCGTTCTAGACGCTACGCTCGGAGCGTGTGACGTAACATGCCTGAGCGCGTCCGGACAGACTGGGCATGCGCGAACGGCAATTCGCGCCAGACTAACGCCGGCACTGCGCTATACACAGTGGACGCCCGGCGCTCTTCTTGTTATTAACTATAAATGTTAATAAAGCGATTTGTAGTAACCCTACACTGTATACTGGTCCTCTGTATGGTGCAACACTGCAACACCACAGTGGCGACGAGGAGTGGGATCTACCCACAAGAACAAGGAGGAGCAGCACCAGATAGAGCAGGGGTGAAGAGAAGCCTGGGGCACACCAAAACACGCAGGCCCCACGCTATTCACCTGCAGCACCGGGGAAGAAAGACAGAAGACAAACAAAGCAGAAGGAAGAGCGTGGCAGAGGCGAGAAAAAACGGAATACAGGTCAGAAAAGCAAAGCGACCTGCGCAGCAGCACGTTAAGCCGGTGAAAACCCCTCGTGGAACCTGGCTGAGAAGGGCGCCCACGAAGGAGCGGAGAGCAGTGCACCTAGCACCGCCATGTCGAAAGCAGACAGTGACAGCGCTCCTGGCAGCCCTAGGCGTCAAGAAGGAGATAACAGTGCGCCAGGCAGCCCTGGGAACCAAGGGGTATGACCAGAAGGGCGAATCAAAATGAGCAGCCAGGCGTCATCACTCACAGCCCCAATCCGGTTTCGAACTAGGCCTGGAGAACCCCAGATGAAGTGGGAGGACTGGAGGGAGTACTTCGGCAACTACCTAGAAGCCCTGGAGGACGAATCCACTGATGAGTTCACTCCAGCGAGACGGAGACGGATATTACTACACAATCTGGGTCCAGAGGGCATAAGAGTGTTCAAAAATATTGCATCTCCACCGCTTCAAGCGGCTGACGCCGATACTTTCAAACAGGCCTTAGAAGACTTGGACGCCTATTACCGCCCGGCAGTGTGCGTCTTGTGGAAAAGTAAATTTTGCCATGTTCTGTGTCCCTACGTGTCATCCATCATATGTTATGTGTGCATGATTAAATATGCATATGCATTCCCCATGTTCGATTAATGACGCAATTATAGTTGTGTCCACCTCTAATATGCCAGTTTCCAGTTCTCGTGAATACTACGAATATCAGGCCTATGTAAAGCTACGTTGCCACGTTTCTCAGTGTGCACGTTATTCCATTGTAAAGTCCCCGTTTCTAGGCCTCAAAAAGGCCTGGACACCAGATTCAGCTCCTGTCTCCTGAAGCCTCGCTGAGGAGCGATACAGCCCCCACCTGTATCCTCGACCCTTCACTTACTTCCTGCCTCGCAGTGCCCGGTCCAGCCTGGCTCAGCCTCTGAGTCTGCCAAGAATATGTTATGATTCTAGTTATCAGTTCAGTCCTCCTTCTCTGCATTCCTAAGCTACTGAACTGCATCAATAGTTTCCGTCATTGTCTAGCCTTCATGTCTCCACGTTAGAGAAATACTGCATTTAATGGTCATTTAATATTCTTCATCACGCACTACATGTAGAATAATGCATGGTCCAGTCTTAGAATCAAGTCAGCCTTTCCTCTCCTGACTTCTAGTTTATATCAACATGTTCTCTAAACATCAGATACTAGATACTGTTTAGGTACATGTCGCCCTGACTCTCCAGACTTCAGTCTCTGCTCCTAGCACAGAGTTCATAGCCCCCAGCTTCTCCTAGTGATACGTCATTGCTAGTTTGCGCGCACCATCAGGTTAGAGGTCCCTGCTCCTTAGGTAGCCCCCTCCATGGTTTCCGCCCTATTCATGACATATTCTGTTACGTTTGCATCACATGTCTATGTATACGCCCTGTTACACCTCTTTTCCCCCTTATCTTTCGCGACTGCTACGCGTCACGCCTTCTGCTCCACCCACTGCTACGCCTACTGCAATGTAATGCTATGTGTTTGCGTTATGTATATATGCTCATGTATTGTTATTAAAAGTCAGCGCGCTCATCCCAGATCCAGCCCCAGCAGCTGCTGGGCCCTGTCATCCTATTCCTATGCAGGTTGTCCTGTTCCTGTCCTTATGCTGTATTAAACCTGCAAAACTCCTACTACCTCGAATCTTGACTCTTATTTATTGAGCTATCTGTTATGATATATGTCTAGTCAAAAAGAGAGGTATTATTTATTTATTTACCACATAATGGCGCCCGAACAGGGACTTGCCCTTTCCCCACGCGTCGGTGAAGCCACGCCGACCCCCTGACCCTCTGCAGTCGTGACGGAACTCTTCTGTGCACCGGCAGATATTTCTGCTTCAAGTATCCCTCAGGCCCACGGAGGAGACGGAGGAGGCGGTCCAGCATCCAACCGAGACGGTGGAGGAACGCGGCGAGTCCCGACCAGAGCCCAAGCCAAGAGTTCAAGGTCCGAGGTATCCGGAGGTCCACCCGTAACTGAAGTCCGAAGTTCGTCGTCCGTCGTCGTAGCAGTCCAGTCCAGTCCGAGGCTTTCCGTTCTTGCTGCCCGGTGAGTACCATTACTGGGGTAGTATCTAGACAGGGTCAATCTAAATTGACTCTGGTCCGTGGGTTGGTGGTACACAGACTCACAAACGAAGTGTTCACCTAGGTGGATACGGGTCTTGATGCGTCCCTTTATGGGACCGGTATGTTCCGTACTGTTTCAGCAGTGCATCCAGTAACTCTAGTCTGTTCCGTTCTCGAGAAATTCTTGTGTTTCTGTTCTCAGTATTCCAGGTAATATTCTGTCCGAACTGTTATGTTATGATGTTGTTCAATGTATTTCCAATGTCGTGGTATGCCTGAATTGTTTTCCCAGTTGTTATTGTTCCTCGTGTATTGTATTGTGTTCCGATTCAAGTTTACAATGTCTCTCTTTTCGAGATTACGTCAGCTAAAAACTAGAAAGGGTTTGTTAGAAGAAGCAGTTCCTGTTCCGCCGAGGGACAGTCCAGGTCATTTTATGTATCAGAAGCATGGCATAAGCGCCATATTGTATCTAGATTTATGGGTAGAGTATACCAAACAGTTAGAAGAAAAGTATAGATGGCCCGTATCGGGTACATGGGATGCCGAGTGCATCATGCGAGTAGAAGAAGCATTATGGAAAAAGAAGGCCAGACGGTCACAGAAAGATGCCATCGAGTTATGGCGTAAAGAAGCTCATAAAAGAACTGAAAAGGAAATCAGAAAGTCAGAATTAAGTAGAGAATCCTTAGAACGAGCACAAGAAAAAGAACTAATCGAGATAGGTGAACAAGTCAAAGCCGAACAGTCAGACAGACAGAGGCATGCCCTTATTAGGGGTATGTATCCTCTCCTTGCCGAGGGCTTGCCAAAAGCGACCCCAGAGGCATCCAGTAATTTCCCGCCACCATTAGTTCCGACCAAGCTACGTCACAAACAGACCGCAGCTGATATTTTTATTTCGTCCTATTTGGACGACACAGTCCCAGAATATGCAAATCCTGTTCGTGCTCCGCCAGTCCCTGTAAATCAGGCACTTCCCGCTCCTCCAGACACCGGAGTACCTGTTACGGTACCCCCGGTCCAGCCCGCCATACAAGTCCAGCCTGCATTTCCATTTCCCACTCTGCCAGGACGAAGAGCCTCAGTAGACGACTCTAGTTTAGGGGCCGCAGGGGGAGGTACTCCTCAAACCCCGCCGCCACACAAGCGTTTAACGACAGCCGAATTACATGCACAAGCGTCACAGCGTACGCCTAGACATCAGACTGTAGCAGAAATAAGAAAATCCCTTGCCGAATGCGGTTATGATCCAGTCCCAGGCGAGGATAATATGGTTTTATTTTCATTCCGCGTAAGAAAGGTGGCCGAGTATCTAGTCACCTTACCGAATATGAAAGAAGATCTAGACAGAATATATCGTTTCATCCGTACAGGGGATGATCCAGAAAGTATTAGCGAGGCCATGTCTCAAAGGAAAGCCGAGATCCAGCTCATGATATTAAAGTTTCTGATCAATTGTCTAATAAGAGAACAAGATTACCCGTCTAAAGATCCGGCTGAAATGAAAACCCTGACAAGGTGGAGTGATAATATAGCCGAGGGTAAGCACAAGACCGTCGGTGCTATGGAGAGTATGTACAAGAAAATCCGTAGAGAAATAATAAAGATACACGAACAACGTAAAGCAGCACAAGTAAGCGAGAAAGAAAGTAACTCTGATACTGAAGAGGTAGAGGACGAGAATCCCGCCAGAATAGCGTATGTAGGAAAATCTAGAATTCCAGATCGCCATTTACGCCTAGAACACAAGTCTACTTTCCATCATCCAGCACCAGAACAAGGTTCTCTAGAACAAGTGTTTCAAGCTACCGATCACATTCTGAAATCACGAATCGGTTACAGTGAGTTAAGTACCATGCATGAACAAGAACTAGCCCGATCAGCAGTCCGATGGATTACTGATTCTACCACTTTTCCAGACGAAATAGTGGCACAAATGTTTCTGAAAATGCCCCCAGCCGAGCAACGACTGGTGGGTATGTATATGATTCAGCACCTCATTACTTTGTATGAGGGTCAGCACTCTGATCCAGGTCCGTTACATGATGTCCTGAACGAGTTACTCCAGTATAGATGGAAAGGTCTAGGTACCGATTTAATTAGTGTCATTCTAGAACAGCGTCACAAATATAGAACGTTTCTGAACCCGCATTTTGTTCATGCCTCACCTCCAGAAGGTAAACCATTTTATATGGAGAGACAGAATCCGTTACGAGAAGTCCACCCAGTTAAAGGAACGGGTGGCGAAATGCAGCGAGTGTTTGTATACACTCCGATTACAAAGATGGAACTCCTCGAGATGAAGAAATTAATTCCCTGTCATGACAAAGATCCAGCAGGGTTCCATAGAGAATTAAAAGACATGCTCCGTATGGGAGAATACACATACCCAGATATAATTAAAATGTTAAAGGTTCTGCTGCCCGCAGGGGTGTATGAAAAGCTCAAGGAAAAAGAATGGGAGGTGGGAGAGAAAAAGATCGATTGGGCAGTTCTAGAAGCTGAAGATAAGGCACGAGTACCAGGTACCGGTCTTGGAGATAAATGTAAAGAATTACCAGAATTATTAATACAAGTTTTACCTAGATTATTGACAACTAGAAAAGAAGACTGGGATGCAATCTCAGCCTGTAAACAGAAACAAGATGAGGATATTAGTGATTTTTATTCTAGATTTGAAAAATGTTTCAGTATCAACAGTGGCCTCAAGACAAGTAGTGAGTCATACCCTCACCTTTTTGTTACTAAATTAGTCGAGAATTCAAGTCCACAAATTAAAAATCGAGTTCTGAAAGTCGAAAGTACCTGGCAAGCTAATACCCCGTCCCAGATGTTGCAAATGCTCCAATACCACCAGAATAGAATCAGAGAAGAACAAGAACACGAAAGAAAACGTATGAAAGACACGAAAATGAAAGTACTAGTTGCACAATCTGTTCCTCAAGACAGTCAGAAGAGGGGTCCGAATCAAGCCAGTCATCCTGCAGCTCCCGTTAAAGGGAACTGCAATTATTGTAAACAGCCAGGTCATTTCATAAACGAGTGTGCAGTTCTGAAACACAACATAGCTACTGGTAAGACTAAAGAAAGACCACGTCTGCCTAGACAAGAACAAGTTTCACAGATTCCTCAGCCACAGAATGCACAACAGACAGTTACCGCACCGCAGCCTATTGCTGCAACACAGCATGTTACATCGCAGATGTACCAGTATGCACAGTCTGAGTATCCAGAGTACCAGCAGTATTCATGAAACAGCCTAGAGAGGGAGGTAGGCTTGCCTCTCATCGAGATACCTGTAGATCAAGAAGGTCCCTATGTTCACAGTCAAGTATTAGGGAAAGACAGAAAGTTTTTGATTGATACAGGGGCAAGTAGGACCACAATTAGTCACGCCGAAGTTCCAGGGGCTCCGCTCTCAGGCTCAAGAAATGTTTCCCTTGGATTTTCAGGAAAACCTATCGTAAATGAGATTTCAAAGCCAGTTACTCTAGAAGTAGGTCCATTGTCCCGCACTACTGATCTGTTACTTACTAAGTCATGTCCAGAAAACCTATTAGGCATTAAGACACTGAAAGAGTTAGGTGCAGTTATATGCTGTTCCCCAGAGGGAATACGATTGTTCCTACGTGACTTTAAGGGTCACTATGTATTACGAGATTTTGATTCAAGACTGTCTAATGTCCCGCAGCACTTATGGGCGCAAGGTCCAACTGATGTAGGTTACATGCAAATCACACCCTATCGTGTGACTCTCAAGCCAGGTGTAGTGTTACCACGAATCAGACAGTACAGATTGCCACCTGAGGCTGTAGCAGCCTTATCCAAAATTATTGACGAGCTTATTGCTCAGGGAGTGGTTGTAGAAACTGACTCCAATGTATGTAATTCTCCGATCATTCCAGTCATGAAACGTACTGATCCAAATGCACCCCCAGTATATCGATTAGTGATTGACCTACGAGAGCTTAATAAATGTATTATTCCTCAGTACCCAGTTGTCCCAGACATCTCTTCCCTATTAACGGCCATTGATTCCGAAGCCACGTTCTTCACTGTCATAGACCTCAAGAACGCATTTTTCAGTGTCCCTATTCATCCAGACAGCCAGTTCCTTTTCGGATTTTGTTTAAATGGAAGGAGCTATATGTTTACACGAGCTCCTCAAGGTTTCACAGAAAGTCCTAGTATTTACAGTCAAGCACTCAAGAGACAACTAGACAACATTCACATGCCAACTGACACTGCCCTGCTCCAGTATGTCGATGATCTACTGATCACAGCCCGTTCTGAACGTGCTTGCGAGCAAGTATCCCTTACAGTTTTGTATTTCCTAGCCGAGATGGGGCACAAGGTGTCCCCTTCTAAGCTTCAATTCTGTGTCCAGCAAGTGGTCTACTTAGGACACTTACTGTCCAAGAGGGGTAGGCAGTTGACACCAGACCGTATTCAGTTAATAGCGAGTCTTCCTCAGCCCAAGACCCAGAAGGAGGTACGTGCTTTTATCGGCCTTACTTCTTACTGCAGACAATGGATTCCCCAGTATGCATTTCTAGCCAAACCACTGATACAGTTAACGACACAGGAGGCAGCCGTATCGACTGTCCTCCCTTGGACATCTGAACATACACTTAGTTTCAATGAGTTAAAGAAAGCCCTATGCCAAGCTCCAGTTCTAGCTACACCGAACTACAGTAAGCCTTTTACACTTTTCGTTACTGAACGTGAAGGTACAGCATTATCTGTTCTCACACAAGATCAAGCAGGACAATACAAGCCTTGTGCTTATTTTTCGAGCACATTAGATCCTGTAGCCCAGGCGCTGCCTGCGTGCCTCAAGTCAGTTGCAGCCACAGCACTAGCTATCAGACAAAGTGATTCCATAGTCTTAGGACATACCTTGACAGTACAAGTTCCACATTCCGTGGAAGTTCTTTTAAACCGAACACAAACTCAGCACTTGACAATTGCACGTTTAACAGGTTATGAATTGACACTGTTCCAGCCACACATAGAAATCAGACGCTGCAACATCCTGAATCCTGCTACACTGTTACCATCAGTTAATTCAAATTCTGCCACACATGACTGTGTGGAAGTAGTTAACATTACGACAAAGCCAAGACTAGATCTGACAGATATTCCGTTACCAGATCCCGACCTGACACTTTATGTGGATGGTTCATGTATGAGAACAAGTACAGGAGAACTAGTCGCCGCGTATGCAGTGACTACTGACACTGAAGTTATTGAAACACACCGTATTGATACCCTGTCCGCTCAAGCAGCAGAGCTAGTTGCTCTGACACAAGCCTGCATACACGCCAAGAACTTGAAAGTTAATGTTTACACAGATTCACGTTACGCATTTGGAGTTGTACACGACTTCGGAGTGCTCTGGCAGGAGAGAGGTTTCATGACTTCTCATGGAACCAAGATTCAGCATGGTCTCCTTATTCAAGCTCTGTTAGATGCCATACACTTGCCGACATCTATTGCTATCATGAAGTGCAAAGCACATACGAAAGTTACTGACATTATTTCTCAAGGTAATGATCTAGCAGATCGCACAGCCAAGCTTACAGCACAGACTCCAGACATTCAAGTTAATCAGACACATACTCCAGATCCGATTACATGCATGACAGTTAAGGACCCTACACAAGATGTCATAGACATACAGTTACACGCTACTCCCGAAGAAATCAAGAAATGGTCCGAACAAGGAGGGGTCCAGACAGATCAAGGATGGTTAACGAAGGGTAGAGCCACATGGTTTCTCCCCGACTCTATGGTTCAAGTCATTATTAATACCGCACATAGTCCAGCACATTTAGGAGAAAAAGCTATGTTAGACAGTATCCAGAACATTTGGTTTAACAAGCATTTACGAGCTGCAGCCAAGCAGAAAGTCCGTACCTGTATGATATGTTGTCAGTTTAATCCAGGTAAAAGTGTCCCGGTGGAACAAGGTGGATTCCAGCCCCCTGACCACCCTTTTGAAGTCCTCCAGATGGATTATATTCAGATGGAGCGATGTCGAGGTTTCAAGTATGTCCTTGTAGTTGTATGCGCTTTGTCCAGGTGGACAGAAGCATATCCAGTCCCAGATTACACAGCCGCGACCACTGCCAAGCAGTTGGTTCGTGAGTTCTTCCCTCGTTATGGACTCCCTAGAGTCGTATATTCTGACAACGGCCAGCCATTCTCATCTGAACTCATGAAGCACGTTTCCCTTTTGCTAGGGTACCAGTGGAAGTTTCATTGTGTACGCCATCCTGAAGCAGCCGGTCTCGTAGAGAGACATAATCAGACTCTGAAAATCCGAATTGCAAAAGTGTGTAAAGAAAAAGGTGTGGACTGGCTAGTAGCTCTGCCAGTCGCTTTATTTTATATGCGCATGGTCGCACATTCCAGATCAGGTCTGTCCCCGTATGAGGTCGTTTTCGGCCGCCCCCCAAATATGTGGGGTACTCCTAGACCCCGAAGTATTACCGATGTTTCAAGTAATATGCTGACAGATTACCTAGCTTCCTTGATGTCTGCCCTCAACTCATGTCGTTCACAGGTTGCCGCCGCATTTCCAGACAATACCGAGGTGGCACCGCACGAAATCGTTCCAGGATCCCTGGTGATGGTCCGCAACTTTGACAGATCAAGTCCGCTGGAGCCTCGTTGGAAAGAGCCCCGACAGGTCCTCCTCACCACCCGTACAGCCGTGAAGTTGGAAGGACGCAAAGGCTGGGTACACCTTTCTCATGTCAAACTTTTTAATGGACTGAAACCCGTCTTAAAGAACATTTCCCAGGATTTGAAGGATTGCCAAAATATTGTTCTCAAGGACTGTCCCGCCAAAGACATTGCTACAACCCCTCCCCTGTTAGAGAAAACTCCACAACAGGAGTATAAGCTAAAACTCCGGTCTAGTAAAATAAGTCAGTCAGTTTGATTGTCTAAGTCCTCCCCTAGGTGAAACGGTTAGACTGTTTCTGACATGTATAAAATAGACCCCCATAGTGAGAGAGTTAGTCAAAACTCAATCCGATGTATCGTTTTTCTATGTTTCATATTGTTTCTCAGCCTTATGATTTCCTGCACCAGTTATGCATTTTACCTGTATTTCCCAGTTCTTCATGTAAATAAGTCTGCTAATGCTACAGTAGAGCACACGTTTAGTGATCTGCCTCCTCATGAACTCTCTTACCGCCTCGCCATGCGAAATAACTCATTTATCCGCATGTTACATTACTCACACCAGACCAGCAATGCCACTAATTGTTGGGTGTGTGGTCGACTCCCCCCTTTCCAGACACCGAAGGGAGTTCTGCCACTTTTTCCTTATCCATTTTCACATAATGGTTCGTGTGGAGCATGGTCCACGTTAACGTCATCCTCAACAGATATGTCTTTTCTTAACAGTACATGTTTTCCAGACAAGCAAGGTCTTCCCCACAGAACAGGGTTAGATCTAGAAAATGAAGTGTATAATTTAGGTAATTATTCGTCGAATTTCATGGTCTTGAATGTTCAGTCTGATACTACTCCAGACTTACCTGCTATTTCAGTACTACCAGTCAAAGGCGAATTATGTGTCCGTAATTATGGTTCCGTACACGTAGGACACAGTGATTGTACTACTATTGTCAAGTATAGTGACAGTGGGAAATCTATCTTCAAAGCTTCACGTCATTCTTATTTTATTTGTGGTCAAACTGCATATGTTCGTTTGCCTCTCGATTGGGAGGGAACCTGTTACATTGCCTTCCTACTGCCACCAGTTTTCCTAGCCCCACCTGATTATCATAGAAACACACATCTAGTACACATTAGACATAGAAGGGAGTCCCCAATTGTCGATTATACTGAAACTGCTCTAGAACAGTATACAGATTTCAACAGAGGTTTCTTTTTCTTTATAGGACCTATCCAGAATAGTAAACTGATCCGTAGGTTAACCAGAACCCTCGAAGCTGTAGTAAATGAGACTGCCTCTGCTCTAGGTAACTTAACCGAAGAGCAATCTGCTATGAGATTTGTCGTTTTACAGAATCGTCTCGTCCTTGACGTCATACTGGCCGATAGGGGCGGGGCCTGTAGAGTCATCGGATCTAGTTGCTGCATTTTCATTCCAAATAACGCGCCGTCTGTTTATTCAGCTATAACCAGACTCCATAAAATTGCCCATCTGATACACCAAGATCCAGGCACCTGGACATGGTCCGGTTGGTTCTGGAATATAATTTCCGCATGGGGATGGAAAATATTGTCCTTCCTAGGTATTGCAGTAGCGATCATATTCAGCTGCTGCCTCTGTATACAATGTGGCCCTGCGATTTGCGGCATTTGTGCTACCTCTTGTATTCCTAGTCCCAAGCCCCGTTCTAAATCCCGTTCCAGGATAATTCGAGACGAGCAAATGATACTGTATGAAATGATAGACGGTATCATGAAAATTGATGTTTCCTGATGGAAACGTAGTGACAAGGAGGGAATGTGGAAAAGTAAATTTTGCCATGTTCTGTGTCCCTACGTGTCATCCATCATATGTTATGTGTGCATGATTAAATATGCATATGCATTCCCCATGTTCGATTAATGACGCAATTATAGTTGTGTCCACCTCTAATATGCCAGTTTCCAGTTCTCGTGAATACTACGAATATCAGGCCTATGTAAAGCTACGTTGCCACGTTTCTCAGTGTGCACGTTATTCCATTGTAAAGTCCCCGTTTCTAGGCCTCAAAAAGGCCTGGACACCAGATTCAGCTCCTGTCTCCTGAAGCCTCGCTGAGGAGCGATACAGCCCCCACCTGTATCCTCGACCCTTCACTTACTTCCTGCCTCGCAGTGCCCGGTCCAGCCTGGCTCAGCCTCTGAGTCTGCCAAGAATATGTTATGATTCTAGTTATCAGTTCAGTCCTCCTTCTCTGCATTCCTAAGCTACTGAACTGCATCAATAGTTTCCGTCATTGTCTAGCCTTCATGTCTCCACGTTAGAGAAATACTGCATTTAATGGTCATTTAATATTCTTCATCACGCACTACATGTAGAATAATGCATGGTCCAGTCTTAGAATCAAGTCAGCCTTTCCTCTCCTGACTTCTAGTTTATATCAACATGTTCTCTAAACATCAGATACTAGATACTGTTTAGGTACATGTCGCCCTGACTCTCCAGACTTCAGTCTCTGCTCCTAGCACAGAGTTCATAGCCCCCAGCTTCTCCTAGTGATACGTCATTGCTAGTTTGCGCGCACCATCAGGTTAGAGGTCCCGGCTCCTTAGGTAGCCCCCTCCATGGTTTCCGCCCTATTCATGACATATTCTGTTACGTTTGCATCACATGTCTATGTATACGCCCTGTTACACCTCTTTTCCCCCTTATCTTTCGCGACTGCTACGCGTCACGCCTTCTGCTCCACCCACTGCTACGCCTACTGCAATGTAATGCTATGTGTTTGCGTTATGTATATATGCTCATGTATTGTTATTAAAAGTCAGCGCGCTCATCCCAGATCCAGCCCCAGCAGCTGCTGGGCCCTGTCATCCTATTCCTATGCAGGTTGTCCTGTTCCTGTCCTTATGCTGTATTAAACCTGCAAAACTCCTACTACCTCGAATCTTGACTCTTATTTATTGAGCTATCTGTTATGATATATGTCTAGTCAAAAAGAGAGGTATTATTTATTTATTTACCACAGTCTCCATAGACCGATTCAATTTCCAGCAAAGGAAACAGGGAGAAGGAGAGTCAGTTGACGACTACGTGGCAGCCTTGAGGAGACTTGCAGTCACGTGCAAATACGGGAACATGGAAGAAGACTTTATTAAAGACCAGATAGTAATGCACACTACCAACAAGAATGTGCAGGACAAACTATGGGCTCACGGTGAAGCCACGTTAAAAGAAGTGATCGCAATGGTGAAGAAAGCTGAGCTCTCCAAGAGGTGCGCAGAGGCCGCGAAGAAAGAAAGCGTGCAAAGAGTAATGGTCAACAAAATTGATGACGCAGAACCGTCGAACAGGCACAAAATGGCGCCGAGTGGCGTCCGCGCTCCCGGCAAATGGGCGGGAAAATCAGGACAAGCGGGAAGACAGTCCCCAACCACCGGAACGTCATGCTACAGATGCGGCAGTGCCAATCACACAGCTCAGGATAAACGCTGCCCAGCCTTTCGAGCGAAATGCATGTTTTGCGGCCTGATCGGCCACTTTGAGAAAGTGTGCCGCAAGAAAGAAAAAAGAACAATGGTGAAATACATAGCATAACAACCGCAAGATGGAGGCACTGGAGAGGAGTCAGGTGAAGATGACGAAGTGCTGTGTATCGAGGAGCAAGTACTAGGTGTTGACACTCAGCGCTCCGACAAGCCGCGAGCTGAAATGCTGATAGGTGGAGTGAAAATCAAAATAGCGATTGACTCTGGTTCTCCATACTCCATTGTGCAGAGGTCGGTGTGGGAAGGAGACTTCAGTCCGAGCCTAGGTTCACACCTCAATCCGCCGGACATCAGACCGATATCGTATACGGAGAATCTGATCCCCATGGTAGGGTACAGGAGCCTCCTGTTCGAGTTCCGAGGAAGGACAGCGACCTGTAAGCTATATGTATCTGAGAGAGGACCCTCTGTCCTGGGGTGGAGAGACCAAGGAGACTTGCGAATCAAACTGGACCCGGGCGGCAAGGAACAAATCCTCCTTACTGACGACGAACAGTGGCCCGACGTGGACAGAGTGAGAAGAGAATATCCCAGAGTCTTTGGGGGCAAGGTGGGCAAGTTGGAAAAATTCCTGCATAAAATTGTGCTCAAAGAGAACTCCCAACCCGTGTCCCACAAGGTCCGCAACATACCCATCGCGGTGAGAGAGGCAGTCCAACAAGAGTTGTCCCGATTGGAAGAGCAGGGTATCATCAAGCCCATCGACAGCTCAGAATGGTTAGCTCCCCTCGTGGTTACCTGGAAGCCCAATGGGAAGGTGCGCCTTTGCGTGGACTTACGCGAGCTGAACAAATGCTTGGTGATAGAGAAGTTCCCCCTCCCGAGAATAGAGGAGATGCTAGCGAAAACTAGGGGTGTGCAGTGGTTCTCCACCGTCGATCTCACGTCGGCGTACCATCAGATAGAACTCCACCCATCCAGCAGGAAACTCACGTCCTTCATTACCCCCTACGGGTGCTACCGATTCCGCAGGATGCCCTTTGGGCTGGCATCCGCAGCGGCGGTGTTCCAAAAATTGATGCATCGCCTGTTCAGGGATGTCAAAGGCATTCAATACTTCCAAGACGACATCCTGGTGATGGGTATGGATCGTAAGGACCATGATGCCAAACTGGACCAGGTATTGAGTGTACTACAAGGACGAGGTCTCCCGGCGGAATGGGAGAAGTGCCGCTTTGGTATGACCTCCGTCACCTACCTGGGGCATGAAATAAGTGGACATGGAATAATGCCCAAGAAAGACAACGTGAGAGCGATCTGCGAGGCCAGAGCACCCAACAACAAAGAAGAGGTATGGTCATTTCTAGGGATGGCAGAGTACTATAGCAAGTTCGTCCAACACTTCGCGACGAAGACACTCGGCTTGCGTCAACTGATCAGAGACAAGACGTCCTTTCTCTGGAATAGTGCCGCTCAACAAGAATTCGATGAGCTGAAGAAGGACATCAGCCAGGCTGTGCCATTGCAGGGTTATGACCCTATGGGAATCAGCATCCTTACCACAGATGCCAGCGAAAAAGGACTGGGAGCGGTCCTTGCTCAACAAAGAGAGGATAACACGGTCGAAACGCTGAGCTTTGCGTCCAGGACATTGTCAGCCACTGAGCAGAAGTTCAGTGTAATTGAGAAAGAAATTATGGCAGTCGTGTGGGCCATGGGAAAGTTCCGGCAGTTCCTGTGGGGCCCGAGGTTCTGCCTGCAAACCGACCATAAGCCACTAGTCAAGGTGCTAACCTCAAGTGGACATGCAACGGCAACTCCGCGGATTGCCAAGATGACGCTCAAGCTACTGGAGTACACATATGACGTTGAGTATATCCCAGGTACGCGCAACAAGGTAGCAGACTACCTTAGCAGGGCGTCGAACATGGAAGAAGCACCCACGTCCGCAGAGGAGAACGAGGAAATGGTGGCGGCCACAGAAGATGTGGAGAGGGCGATAAGCATGCAGGAATGGACCCAAGCATATGGAAAAGACGAGACCTTGGAGGAGGCGAAGAGGCACCTAGTCAACGGTTGGCCGGACAAAAAGAAACTGAAGGAGGAGCTCAAGAAACTGTTTGAAGTGAGAGAGGAGTTGTCCATGAGTGACTCAGGAACTTTTCTGTACCGGGGGACAAGGTGATTCCCCCTCAGGAGCTGATCCCCATATTGCTGAACCAACTGCACGAAGGTCACCTCGGGATAGTGAAGACAAAGTTACGAGTGAAGCAGATGTACTGGTGGCCAGGAATGGACATCGCAATTGAGAGACATGTCAGGGACTGCAACCAATGCCAAGAGTCTGATAAAGTACTCAAGCCATTAAGACCGGCGTTAGGCCGCTTTGAACAACCCAGTGACCCATGGGAGGACATAGCTGTTGACATTCTAGGGCCGATATTGGATAGGCAAGGGATAGCGAAGTACTTGTGCGTGCTGGTGGACAAGTATTCGAAATGGCCCGAAGTGCACGTAAATGAAGTAATGGACGCGGAGGTTGTAATCAAATTTCTCACATCCGTATTTCTGAGGGAAGGCATCCCGAGAACCATCCTGACAGACAATGGTCCGCAGTTCACGTCAGAGAAATGGCAAAGCTACATGGAAAGAAACGGAATCAAGTCAAAACACACGGCAGTGTATCATCCCGCCTGCAATGGACAAGTGGAAAGATTCAATAGCGTGCTGATGGGATCCATTCAAGCCGCCATTACGCAGGGAAAGGACTGGGACTTAGAGATCCAAATAATGTTTTGGGCATACAGAATTACCCCCACCACGACGGGGTACAGTCCCTTCCAGATTCTCAGAGGTAGACACCCGTTCACGAAAGACAATGTGGTCTGGAGAGAGAAAACGGTCACCAGCAAATGGTCGCCTGCAGTAGTCCAACACAACTTGCAGAAAGCGCAGAAGGTGTACACAGACCACTACAATCAAAGAAAAAGGACACAAAGTTCTTCGTTGGAAAAAGGAGAGTGGGTGAGAGTAAAACATGCCATCATGAAGAAGAAAGGGGAGAGTAGGTACAGCCCACCCCTACAAGTAGAAGAAGTGTACAGCAGAGCAGCTCTCCTTAGCGATGGCAGGGTGTGGTCACACGATCGCATGGCCAAAGTCAACAAGATAGTGAAGTGGCCGGAGGAGACCCACAATGACGTGCACGATCTGGCACAAGGAGCAGGAAGGGGAGAAAAAGAGCCCGAAGAGGCAGGCAGAGGAATGGAGAATGTGAGCATGAACATGGGAGACCACATCGATGCCAGCGGAAGAGAAACATCGGCGAGAGTGGAAGCAACACCTGGGAGAGCGGGACAAGGTCAAGTAGGAGGAAAGGTAGAGAGCCCCGAACCAGAGCAGCCGGGTAGAACTTCCACTCCGGTAAGACGCACGCGTGCTGGGAGGTTGGTGATCAGACCCTTGCATTTAAGAGACTTTGAATGAATGAACACTGAACACTGAACTACTTCCTCCCTTATGGAAAAAAGGGAGATATGTGGTGTTAGCGTTCTAGACGCTACGCTCGGAGCGAGTGACGTAACACGCCTGAGCGCATCCGGACAGACTGGGCATGCGCGAACGGCAATTCGCGCCAGACTAACGCCGGCACTGCGCTATACACAGCGGACGCCCGGCACTCTTCTTGTTTTTAACTATAAATGTTAATAAAGCGATTTGTAGTAACCCTACACTGTTTACTGGTCCTCTGTATGGTGCAACACTGCAACACCACAGTCACTCACGGAGTTTTTAGTATTTTATGTATATTTACTTTACAGCTTCCCTTTCCTCATGGCATATATACTGGCTTAAAATTAGTTTTCTCCTTACATTACTCGCGAACATAGTCGCGGCATGGCTTCATTTTTCCGTTTGAGACTGACACCTCAAACCTCCGTTTCCAACATTCTAAGATGGCCACCAGTGCTTTCCTCGCACTCACGTGATCGGAGGCTATTTACACCTACAGGTGTTTCTAATGATTTTGACAACAAGCGCGCTGTTTAAACCGGGGGTTTTGACCAGTCCGTTTCGAGCTGCTGGACGGACCGCCGGTACTTGTGGCATTTGCGGTGACCGCGTTCTCTGGCTGTAACCATCTTTTACGGTAACTTTGGACATGAGTAGTGATCTCTCCTTGAGACTGTGAGCTGGGGCGCATTGGTCATCATCTTTTTTTACACCTAATTTCCTATTGAGACCATGCCTGCATATATCCTCTCTTTCCTCGGGGCACTGGACTTGCATTAACTAGATTAATATGCACTAGGAGGGACGTAACCAAGCTCTGCCTTTACTTTTTTAAACTTGGGGTTGGAAACTCTTTACTAATATTGTTGTGCTGTGGGCGCATTGGCCATTATTCCTTACATCTGAATTTCCTATTGAGACCTTGCCTGCATATATCCTTGCTTTTTTCTCGGGGCACTGGGCTTGAAATAACTAGATTAATAGGCACTGCGTTTACTTCTTATACTCGAGGTCGGCAACTCTTTAGCAATATTGACGCGCACGTTGGTTACGCTTGTATTGCTCTCTTTCTTATATTGATATAGATGTATTTCTTTGTCCCACTTTTTCCGATTAGAGCCTGGTGCTAATGCCTGATGGGGCATTCATCTTCCGCAATCATTATGACCTAAGAATAAATATACCTCGGTAAGATGTTATCCATTTGATTGTTAAAATCTCCTTAACAATGAGAACTGTTGCTCCAAATACAACATTTGGTGGTCTGGTGACCCAAGATCTATCCAAGCGTTTTCACAACGCATATTTCAAATTCTTAACAAATTATGGGAACCTTATGAGATAACATGAGATAACGTGACAGCCTCATCTGAGACGAGCATTTTTATTGTGTCCCTACATTAGAATTAAACACGTGGCCATTACTTCCTCAAGCGCTTGGATGTCGACTACAGGAATATTGATTCTACTGACCAATTTACGGATGAGCTGCTTGTTCATCTTTACTTCACAATGTAAGTTAAGATTGTGGGGTCACTCCTTACCTACTTTGTCTATGCCTTACATTGGCTAATATTTTTACCTATGCACTTGTTCTGTGCCTTTTATTATAGATTGGGACCAATACTGCCATGGATCCCACGTGAAGCTATACTGTTATAACCCGTCTGAATGAGCTCATCTACCTACGAGCTCCATTTATTAAACATTTTCGTCTTGAGAACCTTGAACCTTTCTCCTTCATGTAAGGACAAGCTACAAAGAGTATGGATTTCAGTACCACCAGTACTCCTAGATTTAGTTTACATATTCCTGATCTGGGACTTTGTTCTTCCTTCTTTATAGATTTGTATGGAGGACGCCATTCCGAGGCATAGCACGCATCTAATACCGTCTCTGCTACGCATTAAGACAAGAAGCACTACTTTGAAATTGGTAGGTACAGTTGAGCTGATCTATGAATCCCAATAGGTCTCATGTTTGGTCACCTTTTTAGCCTTTTGGCTTATATTTCAATATGGGATAGCAATGATTGGCCTAATAAAGTTTCCTCTGAGCAGTCCTGCTAGATGCCATTTACCTGGTGAGGTCGCCCGTGTATGGCCCTTCATGCATTCTTAGTTCATGGCCATTAAAGATCATGCATACACATTTCTTGGTTTTTGTACTTTCATTTTTACTTTCTTCATTGCCCTCCCTTTTCTCTCTTTCTCCTTCTTTCTTCTTTCTCTTCCTTCCACACTTCTTTATCTTCTCTTGTCTCCGAAAGGCCTTGTGAGAGATTCATAAAATGCAAATATTATCAGTCTTTGTCTTAGAGGTCAAACCTCTGATTGTTTCACCCTTGGAGTGCATAGCACCTGAATGGATTATAGAGACCAAAATAGATTTAACATGTATGTATACACCTATCTACAAGTTCTGTGTGAAATGTTTAATTGTAAACATTATTAGTTCTGCTCTAATGAACTCACAGAATGGTATAGGAGTCAGACTCATCTTTAATTTTATATTGTATAGCTCCTGATTGTACTGTACAAATCGGAACAACTGCAATATGTTTATAGCACATCCCATACGATCGCAAATAGGTTTTTCACTTGTGTTTTTAATGGCTTGTTTGTCACAATACCCTGTACCGTGGTGGACATTCTTTTAAATGTTTATATGTTTGTTTGTATTTGAACAGCCCTGAAGAAGTCCCAAGGTGGGACGAAACGCGTCGGCTGTACTGTCTTTTCTACTTCAAAACAGAATAAAGAAATAAAAACTGAAGAGCTTTCATTCATGTCATACTTGGATTTGAATTAATTTCATTGCTGTTATACTGTGGTGCAACTGTGCTTTTGTTTAATTTGTAGAGTTTGTACACACTATCCAGAGTTTTGGAAGGGCAATTGAGAAACAATTTC
The DNA here is from genome assembly GCF_964261635.1 of Lissotriton helveticus. NCBI lineage: Eukaryota > Metazoa > Chordata > Amphibia > Caudata > Salamandridae > Lissotriton > Lissotriton helveticus. The sequence goes on along the minus strand of NC_136072.1, from coordinate 846,194,430 downwards.
TAGCAAGGGTTATCCCTTGGTTTAGCGTTACAGTTTTCTGACGCCATTTCTCTGGGCATTTTGCACTAGATATTTAAGCCAATCACGACCAAGCTTTACCACCCATCACTATTCACAGCTGCTACCCTGTTTGTTGAAAGTTCAACGGCCATGAATGTCTACGTATGCACCCTAGAGGAGGGATTTACTCTTCGTTGCACAACACCTGCCTCCCCCACTGCAAAGCGGAAGCAACCTGTAAGGGACAGGAACTAGATTGGCTGAACTGTCAATTCAGTACACTACTGCATGTTCCACCTGATGTCTTTTTCTCTAATGTTCCCATTTTTATTACTTCGTCACCTGTTGCCTAAAGGGACACCAGCCACAGTGCCAGCAGATTGTGGGGCATATTCACAAGGAGTTATCGCCGCGTTAGCAGCACTTTATTGCCGCTAATGCGGCGATAATTTTATCGCCCTAATACCAAGCTTTCTGTAACAGCTGTTAGCAACAGTTTTTAAGTGAACACATCTATTCTAAAGATTGCTACTTCTGTTAGCAATAATTATATGCAGGAGAGGCGTTCCTGTGCAAAACGGTCACCAAGCGCACTACTCCATATTCACAAGGGGATCCTTGAAGTTCTGAAGCCCCAAAAAACTGTCTCTAACTGCAGTTAGAGCCAGTCACTTAAGACCAAAAAATAGCTGGTCTTAAAAATGGGGAAACACTTGGAGCCTCATCTCAGCACGTTTTGATGCTGGACAGAGCTGCAAGCAATGTTGCAGCGCTGCCCTGCGACAAAACTACAGTGCAGGAATGTTACCATCAATATAATAGTGCACATTCCTGGGCCCCAGTTATGAAAAGGGTTGCAGCGCTGCGAGAAGACAGCGTTGCAACACTACTCACTACGCCCTTCTTGCGACAGCATGGATGCGCTGTATTCACTGGACAGGGCTCTATGACGCAAGTAATCACAGATACGGCAGGAATCCTGACGTATCTCTCTGCACTAAAGTCACGCATTGCTGCAGTTGTGTTACAACCATGAGGCAACTCCATCAATGCATGGGGCCAGCCGATCCCTGTGGCACAGCGCCACCCATGGCAGGCGGAAGATACTGACGCAGTGCCGTTCATCAGGGGTGCCCGAATGTTGGCGCTATTGGAGATCCATCGGTGGTGGTTGTGTGCTACGGTGTCATCGTTTGGAAGCATTGGTGGAGTGTTGGTGTGGAGGGAGTTGACTAGACGTTCTTCGGTGGCCTTGATCCAGCTGCGAGGGGTGCGATGATAGCAGTGGCGTCCGGTGGGCAAGGTGAAGACGTGATGTTACCAATGATGGTCGGTCCAAGAGAGTCCAGTGTTGTGGCTGTAGTTAAAGTTCCCAAAGGCGGAGGTGACATGCTCGACCGTGTGTCCTGCTATGTGGCTTGTTGAGGTGACTTTCTGCTAGCGTCTGATGTAGGGGACCTTCCGCAGGAGGGGGTGGTGTCCTGGTCACTGGGGTTGTCCAGGTGAAACTTGAGTTCACCGAGTAGGATGTCGTCAGTGGATGGGAGACCCTGGGGTGCAATGAGTTCTACAATGGTATTTGAGAATGGGGGAACGTGGCCTGGGGGGGCAGCACATGAGGGGGCCGCAGAAGATGTGCTGTGGCTTGGTCGGGATCTGGGAGTTGAAGTGGTCCATGGTCACCCTTGGGTTATTAGAGTGCATGGTCAGTCAGAGTGTGTGTGTTTCTGTAGGTGATGGCAATGCCTCCTCCTTGATGGCTGGGGTGCTCCTTGCGAGTGATACTGCAGCCGTCAGTGATGGTGATGGCGATGTCCAGTCCGGAGCAGGAGTTGGTCCTGGCAGGCGAGGTGGGGACCAGGGTTGATGGCGAGGAGCGTGCTGGCGTCATAGCAGCGGAGTGTCCAAGGTAACGGCTCCTTGGTACTGAACGTGGTCCAGGGGTAGACGGACGCAAACGGCATAGCCTATGGGTTGCCTTTGGTACGGGAGACAACCATTACAGTGCAGGCAGTACATTGTTAACAACACAACTCCGACAAAACAGGTGCCTTTACATCGCATTGTATTACAACGCATTGTGAGGTCAGTAATGAGGTAATTTTAAGTTTTTCGGTGGGTATGGGATATGAAAATTGGGGTGTGTTTGGGGGTAAAATATGGAAATTGGGGTGTGTTTGGGGGTAAAATATGGAAATTGGGGTGTGTGTTATGGGGGCTCAAAAAGGAATTCCAGGGTTCATGGTTGGGTTTGGGGTGCAAAGGTTAGTTTTGGGTTGCACTCACTGAAGTGGGAATAGTGATATTAATGTCTCCGCTATGCAACACCTACTATTCTGTTGCAATGTGCCTAGTATTAGTATGCATTGGAATGGAATGCGATGTTATGGCATGCATCGCAACCACGTATGTGCCTTTGGCACATGAGTGGTACTCCCGCTGTGCATGGACACACAGCGGCTGCCATGGAGAAGTGCTGGGGGGATGGATGGACAGCTGTGAGGTGGTCAACCCTGGAAAGAACACTGGGTGGGGCGTGGATGCGGGGAAGTAAGTGTGAACGGGGGTTGTAAATATTTTAATAAGGGAAGTCATACCTCGAATCCGGGTCCCGTGTCTTCGTTGCTCCTGCTCTCCTGCGTCTGCTTCCAGGAACAGGAAGGAGGCAGTCAGGCTCCCTCCACAGAGCAAATCACAACTCTGCGATGCGGCTGTGGGATTGGTAATTGGCAACAGGACAAGGCATGCAGCCAGGGGTTGGAGGGATGGGCGTGTTCTCCATGCAGGCTGTAATGCAGCCTGCATTACAAACAGGGAAGTGCGCATGACTGCTTTGGGCGGCCTGTTTGGGCCGACCAAACAGTCACTGCACACTGGAGTGGGCATGCCTAACCGCCCATGCCTTGCCCCGTGCTTAGAGCAGTCCTACCCACCCTCCCACCCGCGAAGGAAACATAGCACAGTTACATCAGTAAGTTATAATCAGGTGATGATTGTTCCTCTTCTGCACTGCTTGAAAGCAGTCGGGCGACGCTCTTCCACCATAGTGGATGAGCCGCCACTGGGGGTGCGTCATCTACGTATACTAGGCCTGGGCGACTCGACCCCCAGGCGTCCTGCGCATTGTGTCCCACCATCTCCTTACCTGGACATTGACACCGTGGCGCAATCCGCGGCACTCTCTCCAAATCTGTGACTCAGCCAGCAGGAGCCTCAGCCAGGTGGAATTTCAAAAGCCTGGGTACAGCAGCTGCTGCCAAGTCCACTGGTGAACTTCCCAATGCAGTTGATGCAGCAGGGTCCCCTTTGGCATGAAGTTGCAGCGTTCCCGCCACAGAAGCTCAGCGCGGCTCAGGGGCTGCACCCTCCACAGCGTCCGGCCAGCCCAACATCATCTCGCCTGTAATGCAGAGAGGCAGCACCCACCATAGGTAATTCCTTCCGTGCACCCCGGTGTAGTGGTGGATCGTATTATGCGATGCAGACCTCCCTACGTTGGGGCCCAGGAGCGCCTCTACTATTAACAGCTCCAAGGGTCGCAAGCTGGTATTCTCACACAGGTCAGTAACGTGTTTCCATGTGACCTGCCAGACTTCACCACCAGGTACAAGCGATTGTTGTGCATTAATGTCTACTGCCACAGCTCATCGACTCCACAGGTCCTCCGCATCCCACTACAGTCTCCAGACGCAGGTCCAGCGAGGCATCCAGGCTCCAGACACAGGTCCGGAGAGGCAACAAGGCCCCAGACGCAGGTCCAGTAAGGCATCCAGGCTCCAGACGCAGGTCCAGAGAGACTTCAAGGCTCCATGGGCCGGTCCAGCGAGGCATCCTGGCTCTCATCCTGGTCATCCTGGATGTTGGGTGGCATGCAGGGGTTGTTGATGTGTCCTGTATGTGGCCCAGGCAGCTCCATTCTTCATTTTTTTTGTTTTTTAATGCCTATTTTCTATTGGATGTTGGCTGATAGACTATTTTTTGCATTAGAGACAAAAAAACTCACGTTGGGCTTGCTAACGTGAGTTTTTTGCCGCTAATGGGCCCATCGGTAGTTTTCGCCTGCTAACGCCGGATTTCCTATTGCCTTCAGGCCGATGTTAGCGGCAGTTTTCACTGCCGTTCCCTGATACTATTGCCATGCAGCGGTGGCTTGTTAATACGTCGCTAACATGGCGATAGTTTTCAGGGTTAGGCGACGATATAAAAACTGCCGCTTACTTGCGTTTGCAATAGGTATCGCCGGTCCTTGTGAATATCCCCCTGTGTATTTAAAATTCGAACCGGATGTCTGATGTACCTTGTTAGCCTCCCCCCTTTCCACTCTGAAGCCACCGAGAGCATCTGCAGCATACCCCAGGGCTCATCACTCACTCATTGTTCAAAATCTACATGGCACCGCTCGCCCATGTTGCCTGACTGCACAACCTCAACATCATCTCCTACGCCGATGACACCCAGCTGATCCTCTCTCCCACCAAGGACCCCCTCACCGCCAAAACCAACCTCCAGTAAGGAATGAAAGCAGTCGCCAAGTGTATGAAGAACAGCCGTATGAAGCTTAACTCGGACAAGACAGAAGTCCTCATCCTCGGCTCCACCCCCTCGGCCTGGGACGACTCTTGGTGGCCTACCGCACTGGGAACAGCACCTACACCCACCCACCATGCACGCAACCTGTGATTTATCCTCGACTCCGCCCTCTCCATGACAAAGCAGGTAAGAGCCGTCTCGTCCTCCTGCTTCAACACCCTCCGTATGCTCCACAAGATCTACAGGTGGATCCCCACCGAAACAAGAAGAACGGTCACCCAGGCCCTCTTCAGCAGCAGGTTGGACTACGGTAACGCCATCTATGCAGGAACCTCGGCCAAACTGCTGAAACGACTACAAAGCATTCAGAACACATCTGCACGCCTGATCCTCGACATCCCTCGCCGCAGCCACATCACACCCCACCTGAGAGACCTTCACTGGCTTTCCGTCAACAAGAGGATCACCTTCAAGCTCCTCACCCACACACACAAGGCACTCCACAGCACCGGACCGGCATACCTCAACAAACGACTCACCTTCTACACCCCGAACCACCAGCTCCACTCCACCGACCTCTCCCTCACCACCGTCCCCCGCATTCGAAGACCGACCTCCAACGGCAGATCGTTCTCCAACCTCGCCGCCAAGACATGGAAGACCCTCCCCACCCTCCTTTGGCAGACCCAGGACCTGCTAACCTTCAGAAGACTACTCAAGACCTGGATGTTCGAGCAGTAGCAGCACCCCCCCTTCACCCCAGCGCATTGAGACCCTCACGGGTGAGTAGTGCACTTTACAAATGTTCTGATTGATTGATTTGCAGCTGGACGTCTCATGTACCTTGTTGGCCTCCATCTCCTCCTTTTCAGCTATGTAGAATGCATTCTGCCTCGTTAATAACAATGAGACATGATTTCTTCAACTGCTTAGTGCCCCCTTTGCACTGTGCTTCATTGATGCATCCAGCCCACATACATGTTTGGTGCAAACCTAGCATCTGCAATGAGACAAAGACAATAACACATCTGGACCACGTGAGCAGGTAGGCCTGCTGGAATTAGAATTAAGTCCTCTTTGTTCCAGGGTGGAATATAAGGCATAGAGCGTGTTCTAGAAATGAATAATAAAAGAGAGATGCGATGTGACAGAAATAGAGAATGACAGAAATAGAGGCTGAGGGAAAGGGAGAGAGATTGGAGTCAAAATAAATAAAAAGATGTGAGAGCAAGAGGATATAAGAGGACACATTGAGAATGGAAATGTCAAATCTCTATCACTATTCTCACTAATAATAGTATTTAGCTCTCTACGGTGGCAGATAAATATTATGAATAGTGAAAGATACTTATGGAACCAGATTCCAAAGAGAAAATTGGAAACTATCCAATCTTGGGCCTAGAGAAAAATAATACCATCTCTGCTATATCTGATTGGGGAGCCATCAATTTTCACTGAAGGTGCCCCTCCCAACTATATACAGAGGAACTCACAGATATACATCATACTCTTGGGGACACATTGAGGACTGGAGACTACACTTCACAATAGTGGCTCCAAGAGCCTATGCTACACCCTTGACAATAAAGGCAGGGTAAACCTGGAGACCACACATCATCTAGTTAGTGAAGGAAGGCCCTGTGGGTCTTTTGTCACATGCTATACATCTGCATCAGACAGACTTTATAGCGAAGCCCTTCTTCACACTCACTCTCATGTCCTCACATATACTTACAAATAAAATCAAAGCTCTGTGTGAGACTTGGCATCTTCAGAAACTGTCAGGTTGTTTACAAGAACACATCCTTGGGTGAGCAGAGCTCTGACGGAGTCGCACATTTTTAGAATCAGCCTATTAACAACTGGCCCTTTTATAATATTTTGAAGACCTAGTTGGATTCACTGCCCAAGCCTTGAACATATTTATTTTTCGGAGGTTTTGTAGAGAACAGTGTATCACCTTTAGTTTGCTGCAGAGCTCTGTACTTTTAACAGAGTGTATGCTTAAGAAGGCGGGAGTGGGTACATGCCAGCTGGTGAGGTGGGGGGTGGTGGGTGCAGTCTGGTATTCTTTATAGCAGGTCCTGGTTTAATGATTGTGGTTGAAAGGGAGCTGTAAGAGTTTACTTTTCAGGCACCCCCTGAAGTGCATGTACTCGGGCTGCGCCCTCGGGGATGGAATCCATTTGTTCCATAGTCTGGAACCGTGAATTTCCTGGGCCTTGCCTACATTGCTGATCTGATTGAGAACTCTTTGAGTAAAAACTGGTGCAGATGCTGAGCAGAGAATTCTGTTGGACATGCAACGTGGTGTGAGTCTTTGTAGCATTATTGACCCTGTGACCACTAGGCCCAGTGGACTTTAACCTTCATCCTAGCAGCACCTACTGTGAGCCAATGTAGTGCCTTAAGACTGGTTTTGTAGATCCCCAGTTTCAGAGCCTGGCACGCTGCATGTAAAGGCTTTGCGTCCCGGAAAGAAGAGCTTTTAGAAGCCTCTTGTTCAATAACCTGCATTCTTACCTCTCCCCCCCTTAGCAAAGTCTGGGTCTTGACAGTGGGTTAGGATGTGCTGAAATGTTGGAATTATGAACCGATCCATACTGATTAGCCAAAGACACTGTTTTTCTATCATCACTGTCCATGTCCACAGAGATGCTTAAAGGGCGTGGGTAAACTGCCTCCTACTTAATTGGGAGTGGAGAGGGTACGATCAATTTCTCTTGTTTAGTCGAAACAAATATCATTTAAAATTATATTCGGTCTATCAACCAGTCAAAATGTTTGCCACTGTGTGTGTGTGTGTGTGTGCGCCCGCGTCCCTTTTACACGAAGCACATACGTTAACAGTGTAATGTTTAATATCTATGTGCTTATCTAGGCTAAGCACACGAGACAATCAGGACAGATTTGACAGCATTCTGTTTAAACACATGATATAAATATTGTGTCTGAATTGGCATTTGTAAATATACTATTACTTAGAAACTTAAGGTGCCATTTCTATTTTAAACTGGCACTCACTGACTTTGAGATATCTTTTTGAGACGCAAAGGACACAGAGGAGCTTAACTTGTACCTCTTGTTGGCCACCAGAGGGGGCCCTTTCACAACGGCATCCACAGCAGATCCGGACTCTGTCCTTCAGTATTCTGGTAAAATCTAATTCCGACTAATATGTGGAGCTGGCGGCCGGCCAATGGTGTCAACATTGTTAAGGAGCACAATGAGTAATCCTGGAGAAACACAGGTGGGCGGGCATGCATTTACCGTCATGGAAAAGCATGGGTCCTGCGTCATCTGAACGCACTTACAGGTTCAATTACTACGTTTCTAAGGAAATGCAATATACCGACACTCTCTTTGGGGAAAAAACGAATATTTGTGTAGGCACCGTGCTAAGAACAATTCAAAAGACTGAGGTTTGGTTGTAAGGCTGCAATTTTAGGGTTTATAAGTTCACCTCCTCCCTACAGATCCATAGAATGAACTGTACCAATCGGCTCGCCGTTCATAGCTAAGCTTCTGAATTCCATATTATTAATGAGGAATGTGGTTCCTAAAGACTATTATTTTATTTATTTTTGTTGTATCGCAATAAGGAGCTATATTTAGCTAGCAACAGAGAACATATCCGAGTTCCACCCTTGTGTTAGCATGGATCCCAATTTTCCCAGCGATTCTTCATTGTTTATGTATTTGTGCCCGGAGTGCTTTGAAATGTGTTGACATGTCGTCTGCCTGACTTCTCAGCGCTAGGACCAAAGGTATCCATGAAGGGAGAGTACAATATTGTGTGGGGGTATGTTATGTCATGCGGGTCACAGGGACATGCGACTGCATCGACGATGGTTTAGGGTTCACGGGGGTGCCAGGATTACAATAATGACAGGTGCTGGAAATGTGCTTCAGTGGGTAGCGCCGTCTTACGCCCAACTGGCCTTACTGTACGCGCATCACCCTTTTTATTGAAACAGGGGCGTACCCGTGGCGTCGAGTACAGCACATTTCTGGTGACTGTCTCTCTTCATCGTGTCGCGATGATGCGGGTGTCCTTCACGTCCACAACAGTCCACGGGTTCTTTTCGTAGGGCAATTGAAACTTGCCGCTGGTTATCCTGTTTTTGAGTAGCACCAAGTCACCTTTTGCAAGCTGCACAGGTTGCGCACGCTGGCGTTGACTGCCTTGAGCGTGGGCCTGTGGACGTTGAACATCCACTTGAGTGTTGTCAGGCACCTCTGGGCGCCACTGGGGGTGATGTGGGATTGAGTCAGTGATCACTCTCCCCATGAGCAGATGTGCCGGGGCCCCTCCAGTGGTGGTGTGGGGCGTCTGGCGATAACTTCGTAAGAATGTGAAGATGCCCAGTTCTACTGACCGACCCTTGTCATGAACAATGCGTATCATTTTGTTTACAGTCCACATAAACATTTCTACTTCCCCATTAGCTTGTGGCCACCTTGGGGTAATCCTCCGGTGTCGAATGCCTAGCGCGTTGAGGTAGGTAGCCAGTTCCTTCCCTTGGAAGGGGAGTCCTGGATGAGGCCGTGAGTTGCCATGATCTTTTAAAGTTTTTCGATGACTTCAGCGGCACTGGGCGAGGCTATGATCTCGACTTCGGGGTACTTGGAGTGATCATCAATAGCTACAAACATGTGTCAGCCATCAGGGAGGCTGCCAAAGTCTAGACTGACACATGACCAGAGCGACCGAGTTCTCGGTTCCGTAAGTATTGGAGCCGGACGAGGAGCCTCTCCGGTTAGTTGACCTGACGAGCAGGAGCGGACCGTAGCTTCTACAAGCTCGTCCAGGAGGGGAAACCATACATTGGTCTGGAGACACAACTTTGTCTTGACCATCCCCTGGTGCCCAATGTGGGCCAGCTGAACAACCTGGGCCGTTAGGGCCGTGGGGGTTACCAGTCGATGCCCTCTCAGTAGACATCCAGTTGTGTCATCGGTGAGTTCGTCCCAGACGTGGTATAAGCTATCCATGATGCGCTGGGCTTCTACAGTCAGAATTCCCCACTCCTCTTTGGCCCAGTTGCCATGTTTTAAAGCCAATTTGGCCCATCGTAACAGTCGTCCTTGTTCGTCTCCTCTCGGAGGTCATCCATGGAGAGTGGGAGGGGGCAAGACCATGCTGTGAAGCACCTGACGTATTCCTCTGTGTCTGCAAACACAACAATGATGGACAGAATGTGGATCAATTCCTCTGTGTCAGCAGCATCTTCCTTTTCCTGCTCCGTGGCGGCTTTAGGATGGCGCGACAGATAGCCTGCCGGATTCCTGGACCCTGGCTGATACTCCACTCGGCAGTTATAATTTTGTAGCTGCAACATCCATTTCTCAATCCGGGGTGGCGGTTTGGTGGATGTTCCCAAAAAAAGAGCCACAAGAGGTTTCTGATCAGTCGCCACCACAAACAGCTTGCCATATACATAGAAGTGGAACTGACGGCTCCACAATGTATGGCAATGGCCTTCTTCTCTATCTGGGAGTACCGCTGCTCTGTGTCCGTAAGGGATCGGCTGGCAAAAGAGCCCAGTCCTCTTCCGGGTGCCGTCACTGTAGTAACACGGCACCTAGTCCAGTTGGACCTGCGTCTACTGAAATCAGTGTCATCTTCCTGGGATCGAAGAAAGCTAGCGTGGTCGCCTCCGAGAGTGCATCCTTGATATACCTAAAGGCCTTAGCTTGTTCTTTGTCCCATTTCCAGGGAGTAGAGTCCTTCATGAGTTCTCTCAGTGGTTGGGTGAGCGTTGTGAGGTCTCAAATAAATTGCCCACAATAGTTCACCATCCCAAGGAAACTGCGGACCTCAGTGACATTGGTGGGGGCAGAAACCTCCTTAATGCCACAGACCTTTTCAGGGTCTGGATTAACTCCATCAGCAGAAAAGGTGTAGCCGGAGAACTGTAGTTTTTTCTTTAGAAATTCGCACTTCTCCCGTTGGAGAGTAAGTCCGGCATCCTGTATTCGGCGAAGCACCTGAGTCAGGCCAGAGTCGTGTTCTGGGAGAGTCTTGGCGTGCACCATGATGTCATCGCTGACATTGATGACTTCTGGTATGTCCATGATCAGTTTGTGTATTATGTTTTAAAAGACTTCCGTCACACTGGACACCCCAAAACTCAGGCGGGTGTATCGCCGAAGATCAACATGAGTTGAGAATGTGGTAATATTGTGGGAAGAGTCATCCAGCACCAGCTGATGGTACCCAGATCTCAGGTCTAACTTGGAGAACCAACAGGCACCTGCCATTTCCCTGATCAGGTCATCTATGGTCGGGGTAATGTGACGTTCCCTTTTGATGGCCGCATTCGGCAGCATCATGTCCACGCAGATTCTGACTATGCCTGGCTGCTTGGGCTTCCTGGTGACAACAATTGAGGAGAACCACGGGGTGGGCCCCATCACCTTTTCAATAATGCCGGCTGCTTCTAACTTTTTCAGCTCTTCCTCTACTAGGGGTCGCAGGTGGAAGGCTATTCGCCGGTGCCATAAGGCCACAGGTTGGACGGTGGGGTCGATGTGGAGATGCACTTCCTTGCCTTTAAACTTCCCGATCCCTTCGAATACATCTGCAATTCTGCCAAGAGGTGTTGGATAGGTACATGGTGCACTCCAAATGCAAATGTCATGACTTCCAAGTCTTCCACAGTGTGGCAGCCTAATAGCATGCCTTGCCCATCTTCCGTAACATACACTTTGGTATTAATGGACTTTGTGCCATGGGAGATCAGGATCCTGAACCGGCCACGTATCTTCAGGGGTGTGTCTTGGCCATAGGCGAATACTGTGATTGCCGTGGGGTGTAGCGTTGGTGCAGGATTCATGGTCTCATACAGGGCAGAGGCCATGATGTTGATTGTGGCAACCGTGTCCACCACGGCCATAACATCTTGAGGGCCCACTCGGATGTTGCATTAAGGCAGTCATTGTGCCTTCCGGGTTGACGTTCCGAACATGTGCACTTTGTGTACCACATGTTCTTCCTCGTCATCATCATCCATGTCACTGGGCTCTCTCTCGCCTTCTGGTACCATGTTGACCACTTGTCGGGGTTTCCAATACCTTTTTGACCTACAGACCTTTTCGAAGTGATTAAATCGCCCGCATCCTGAGAATCTTTTGCCCTTTGCCGGTCGTTCCGCTGCTTTGTGAGGTGGTTCTCCGCAGTACCCATAGGTTTTCGCCTTCCCTAGGTACGCAGTTCCAGCTTCTTTCTTGTTCCACCCCGTTGCTGGCTTGGCCATCATGACATTCACCGGTTCCGTCTTGATGGGGGACTTGAGGGCCACGTCCATGTGGGCAGCTCGGGCTTTGGAAAATTCTTTGGTGAGCCCAAGTGTCAGTATGTCTGTCAGCGGCTTCCCAGACTCTTCTAGAATCCATTCACGGAGCATGGCAGATTCACAGCCCTGAATGATCTTTCCCCTAATCTCTTCAGTTTTGTCGCGTAATCCGCAGATGGACGCTAGATTCTTGAGTCAGGCATGGAAGGTGTCCAGGGATTACTCTGGGAGTTGTTGCGCTTGCCGGAAAATTAACCATTCGTAGTCTTGATAAGCCATCGGTTCAAAGTGTCAGTTGAGAGCATTTATCAGTGTGTGGTGAGTTCTGGACGTAGCTTCTGTGAGCGTCTTGGTTATATTGTGGATGTCCTTGCCTCCCAGATGGAATAGCATGGCCCTTTTTTGATCCTTATGGACTTTCACAGCCTCAAAGAAAATGAGTAAGCGTTTCACCCAGTCTTTCCACTTTGGGGCCAGTGAAGACGGGGTACCTTCCACTATGAAGGGCTCCATAGGGGGAATTGAGGGACGTGCTCTACCTTTCTGGCAGGCTACTTTGGAGTAAGCTAACGCGATCGAGGCGCTAGTGTATCTTGATTTTAAACATTTTAAAATTGTGTTGCTGCTATATGTGCTCCGATTGTGCTTTTAACTATTTGCTCATTTTTGCACTTGGGGATTACGAGGAATTGATTTAAGAACTGCCCAAAACCCCTCTGCTCTTTTCTTACCCCCCCGGTCCACCACGAGCTCGGCTCGATTGTTGTGGAGGGAGGTGTCTTGCTATCTTCACTTTTCCCACACTTCCGGCGGGGACACGGGTGAGCGGTCTAGTGCAAAAACGCTCCTCTCCCCATAAAACGGATGTGCTGGCCGTTGCGCAGCGGACGTGCTCTACCCTTCTGGCAGGCTACTTTGGAGTAAGCTAACGCGATCTAGGCGCTAGTGTATCTTGATTTTAAACATTTTAAAATTGTGTTGCTGCTATATGTGCTCCGATTGTGCTTTTAACTAGTTGCTCATTTTTGCACTTGGGGATTACGGGGAATTGATTTAAGAACTGCCCAAAACCCCTCTGCTCTTTTTTTACCTCCCCGGTCCACCACAAGCTCGGCTCGATTGTTGTGGACGATATATTACCTTAATACTCGCTCCCTCGGCAAGCACCAGCTAGAGATATTTTCCCTGATCGAGCTGAACAGGCCGGATATTCTATTCTTGTCTGAAACCTGGCTGCGTGATGATTCCTCTCCGGATATCCTAGCAGCCATCCCCGCTCCCTACTACATTCTCCATGTCGATAGGGACGCGGATAAAAAGGGCGGGGGTGTGGCCGCAAATATTCACAAAAAACATCAGTTTACTGCACTCACTACCACTCAAATCGATTCGACGGAAACACTTATTATTAAATTGGAAACGCATTTCTCCTCGCTGGCATGCGTCGTCGCTTATCGACCTCCATTGCACATGCCGTCATATCCACTGGAGTTCGGCGATTTAGTCGGCCACCTGGTCACCAATCACTCTAGAGTGCTAATCGTGGGTGATTTTAACTATTGGCTGGGCGACACTAATGAAACCCCACTTTCTTGCGACTTCACAGACTTACTGATCAATCTCAACTGCCTACAGCATGTTCATACCCCCACGCATAACAAAGGTCACACCTTAGACCAACTTTGGTCTTTTAACCTAGACATCACCCAACTTACTATCCTTCCCTGCGCCTGGTCAGACCACTGCCTAATTAGGTGTACGCTTGCAGGCTTGGCAGTACCTCCCACGATCAGACCTAGCAGCATGAAGACGAGGAACTGGGGCCAAGCCAGCATTGAGACCTTTAAAACTATCCTTATTAACACTGTCCCACAGACCCAAGCTACCTCTCTTTAAAATCAGGCGGAAAACCTAGCCACTTGGCTTGAACAAGCCAGCAACATGGTTGCCCCTCAAAGAAACATTAAAGCACGCAGGTCTCATGATGCTGAAAAATGGTTCTCTCCCGCACTAAAGGAACAAAAACTAAGTCTCAGACAAGCTGAGCGAAAATGGCGAAGGAAATATGAGCCCGAACTGAAAACCAGATATTTGTCCCTTTTTAAGGCATATAAAACTGCTGTGCGCAAATGTAAAACCGAGTTCATTACAAGTAAAATCAGAGAGATCTTTTCGATCGTTAACAAACTGACAGGGATGGAAAGAGTTTCAGCACAACCAGTGCACTCTCAAGCATTGTGCGATAGGTTAAATAATTATTTTTTTGAAAAAATTGACATAATTAAAGCAAGTATCCCCTCAACAGGTACACCCTTTCCCACTGCCTCGCCTGACCTACTCCTCCCCCCTCGACTGGATCATTTCCCCTCCATCAACCTAGACTCCTTTTCCAACCTGATGAACAGGGTCAAATCTGGCTCCCCCCTGGAAAGTGGTCCTCTCCATATACTGCGTGAGGCCTTCGGCGCATGCCCTGACCCACCCTTATCTCTTCTCAACACTTCTATCTGCAGTGGCAAGGTCCCCGACTTGTTTAAAAATGCAGAGATCCTTCCCATCCTTAAGAAACCCGGGGCGGACCCCCAAGTGATGAGTAATTATCGCCCAATATCCCTCCTACCTTACTTAAGTAAGATCTTGGAGACACATCTGGCGGAATGCTTGAGCTCCTTTATTGAGGAGTCCCATCATCTAGACCCTCATCAAGCCGGTTTTAGGCCGGCCCATTCGACCGAGGCGGTTCTTGTGACGGTCATGGACGAACTTCGCACGGGGGCTGACCACAACTCCCCCCAGGCCCTTATCCTCCTCGACCTCTCCGCCGTATTTGACACGGTCGATCATAACATCTTGATCGACCGTGTCCGCGGCGCTGGCGTTGGAGGTCAGGCCCTGAGGTGGATACGCTCCTTCCTGATGGATAGACATCAATCAGTCAGATTGGGTAATTTTTGCTCAAAAAGGCCGGCTCACCTGCGGAGTCCCACAGGGCTCCTCATTATCCCCCCTTTTATTCAACCTATGCATGCAACCCTTAATATCGGCCTTGAAGGAAATGGGAGTCCTGGTCTATAACTATGCAGATGACTTGCAACTTATCTTTAACATCCAACCCACGAGACTATCAGAATCCAACTTACAGACTACCATGACCTATATTAGTATATGGATGAATACCAACCAATTAAAACTCAATCCTGACAAGACGGAGCTGGTCCTGACACTCTTGCCGTCTAACCCCTGGAATGCCAGCTTCTGGCCTCCCGCCCTGGGCTCTCCACCCACCCCAGTCTCTTCGGCAAAAAGCTTGGGTGTCAAAATCAGCAGCGATCTATCGATGAACCCTCAGATTAGCTCTGTGGTGTCAGCCTGCTTCCTCATGTTACGGAAAATAAAAAAAATAAAAAGATTCTTATCAACAGAAGCCCTAACTTTGGTCGTTCTTGCGCTTATCATCTCGCGGCTAGATTATGCCAACGCACTGTAAGCAGGTATTCCTGCTTACCAGATGCATCGATTGCAACTGATACAGAACCAGGCGGCCAGGCTGATCTTCCAACTTCCAGCCCGCCAGCATATAAAACCATTGCTCAAACAACTGCACTGGCTCCCGGTAGAACAACGAAGCATTTTCAAGCTCAGTTGCATTACGCATAAAGCCCTCTCAGACACAGGCCCAAGGTTCATCTCTAATCGGATCAAGAAATACACTCCCTCCCTCACCCTCTGTTCCTCTGGTCAACATTTATTGACCGTCCCTAGATATAAGTGCCTAAAATATTGCGGGATCCGGTTCTCCACCCTTTCCCCCCTAATTTGGAATTCCCTCCCTCTCTCAATCCGTTCCACCAATTCGCATTTTCAATTTAGGAAGCTGCTCAAAACGTGGCTATTCCAGAAAGCCTACTCCTCCTAAGCCCCCAGTCTCATAGAGCTCAATCCCAGAAGCGCCAAGAAACCGATCTGGTGAACGTTGCGCTTTATAAATATTTTAACATAAGGTTACCCTCTGCTGCCTTGTGTTGTCTCACTCCTGATGCTGGTGTTTTGGGGTGTTTCACTCTTTTCAACCAGCCCTGCTGGTTCTCACAGCTCTACACACTGTCCCTCCTGTCCTTAGGACTCAGTTTTATTCACTTTCTTTTTTTTTAATGAATTCAGTGCAGTCTTGCCTCATGCAGCCCACTGTAGCCTTCTTTTTGATGACTTCAGTGCAGTCTTGCCTCATGCAGCCCACTGTAGCCTCTTTTCTCCCCTGATGCTTCCTTTCCTCTGCCACTGTATCATGAGGAGGCTCGCAGGGAGGACTGCCAATCGCAGCTGCGAGAGTTCTGAGCATGTGGCTACGCTGAGCAGGCGCCCACGTGCACAGGAGGCGCACGTCACCACTCTACCGCGGCCTTGCAGTGGAGTGGCTCACATGCGGCAGACGGCTGTGAAGATGGCAGCGCAATAGCGGCTCACTCCTGTGATTGACGGCAGCTCAGGCTCAAATCTTGGTGCACCACAGCAATAGCCAGGTCCACTCCGCTCTGACCTGCAGTCTGCCGCACTCACAGGTTACGGCGCACCGTGGCACGAGCACCGCAGGGTAGGTGAGAGATCCTCGCAGCATCCCACTCAGTGCACGAACGGGGCACGCCCACCCTCGTCGCCGGCTGTTATGTTGTGCGGGTCACAGGGACATGCTACCGCATCAACGATGGTTTAGGGTTCACGGGGGAGGCCTAGGATTATAATAATGACAGGAGCTGGGAGTGTGCTTCAATGGGTAGGGCCGTCATACACCCAACTGGCCTTATGTACGCGCGTCACCCTTTTTTAATATAACAGGGGTCACATGACCCTATGTGGCGTACACGTGGCTTCACGGGCACAACACAACAGTGGGGTTTACAAGCCAGCCGAAGACACCTGAATCGAGCATTGCACAATCACTCTCCGGGGTAAGCATGATTCTAGTTAAATTATATGGAAAGAGTTCGGCCTTCATATGTTTCATGAGCTGAAGGTAGTTGCGTTCAGTACAGAGGTGAGGGCTGAAGAGGGCCACACAGTGGCATGACCAAATATGATGGGCACCCCTGCGGAATGTGGCGAGGGGCCAATGAGACCCCCACATCTGACAGATGCTCATAACTTTGGTTTGAAAGCCCCCCTCCCCCTTCGAGGGTGCTCCTCCCACACATTTGCGCAGCAGGGGTTGCAGGAGTCTGTGTTACATCCCTGAGTCCACAGGTTTGATCCCTGTAATTCTGAAGTTCTTCCACAATGATTTACTCTCTTGAAGGTATGTTGTTGGATCATAAATGCAGGTGGTACCTGGCTGGTGCATGTCCAAGAGTCAACTTGTACATGCAGCAAGAGCCTTAGCTTCAGTGCATGTTATAATTGAAACAGAGTATTTGTTGGAAATGGCCCTTTTTTCCAGGGTTATCTCCAAACATTTTGCTTCTTCCTTCTATTTTTTCTGACCAGTTTTTTTTGGCTTTAAGACTCTGGGCATTTTATCACTGCTATTTAGTGCTAAAGTGCATATGCTCTCTGTGTCAATTATGAATATAATTGGTTATCTATGATTGGCATATTTGATGTACTGGTAATTGCCTATTAAAGTGCATTGAGTGTGCCAGGGCCTGTAAATCAAATGCTATCAAAGTTGATAACTGCCATGTTGACCTGGCAAGACTTGCCAGGCCCTAACCTTCTCTTTTTTTACATGTAAGGCACCCCTCAGGTAGGCACAAGATACCTTTATGGGCTGGGTGCAGTGTATGTGAAAGGTAGGACAGGTACTGGTGTGTTTTAATTTCGTTTTTCACTATAGAAATGCTATCTGTCCTATAGGCTAACATGGGAGTTGCTTTGTAACATCTTAAAATTATAACTTTCCAATCTGACAAGATAGAGAAGTGGAGTTTAGGCTCTCTGAACTCAGGATTTAATAAAATATATTTTTAGGGAGATGGTTTTTAAATTGCATGTTTGAAAATGCCCCTTTTAGAAAGTAAGCATTTTCTTATTTAACCATTCTGTGTGCCTCTGCTGGCTTGTACATTGACTGTCTCGTTTTGGAGTGACAGGAGCTGGGGATGTACATTCACTGTAGACAGCCACAAGGGCGGTTGAGGTGGGTCCTGCCTTTTCTGGGTGACGCAGAGCTGAATAGACCTTGGCTGCATTTATAGTGGTGGTAGGAGTTTCACTTGCACCTGGATAGGCAGTGTTTCCTCTACACAATGCTGTCTCCACCTCCTGTAGTGAAGCTGTACTAGAGAAGACAGAACTCGGTTGGACTGGGCTTAGAGACCCTTGCCACAAAGAGAACAAAGACAAAATTGGGTATAAGTATTGGACCTTAAACCCCAGAGAATCAGATTACTTCTGGACTCAAGCGGAACCTTTTGTCAAGGAGAAGAACTGGAGAGCAGTGAGGAGGAGTACTGCCCCTTTGCTGTATGCTTTGCTGGGTTGGCCTGCAGTTGCGGCTTCTACCAAGAAAGAAGACAAAGACTGGAACTTTGTTGAGAACCTGCTTGAAGAAGAATCTCCAAGTGTGTTTGTGCTGGCCTCCTGTTCTGAAGTTTCAGGGATACAAAGACTTCACCGTCAGCTCCCCTGAACTCCACTGCTGGGAGTTCTGACCTGCGAGGAGGTGCCTGTTCCAGTTCTGGACCTCTGGAGATTGTTCCTGCTGTTGGGAGCTGGAAGAAACTTAAAGGAAGCAAAAAACAACAACTCTGACACCATCAGCACTGCCGCCAGTGACGCCGCAACCTGCATCGAGGCAAGGGGCAATCCTCGTAAAGTGCACAAAGCACTGCAGCTCCGTCACCCTTCGACACCTGCAGAGGCCTGCAGTTATCAGCCTTTCTGATGCCAGCACTCTTTACCGACACCATCACTGCCAGCGCCTGCATCCTGCTATCGTGGAGCCGATAACAGCTGAGGGTGAACTCTGACTTTGCATCACCTCACTGGAACCGATGCCTCACTGCCACCGCTGCTGTCCTTTCCTGGACTCGGCACATCACCTCCTTGCATACACATGCCTAGCCTCCCCCGTGGCAACCAGGGAACCAGCCTTGACCCTGGCTTTGATGCCTCACTTCAACGCCGCCATGCATCATCCATAGACTTTATTTTCCAAGGTACTGTTGTATGGAGGTCTGTGTGACTCTGCGCCCGGCACCGCTCACCACGCTGTCAGCGCCGTATTTTGGATTTATGCCTTTCACAATGTCGTTATTGCCCGAGGTAAAGCTATTTGTTTCTACAGGTGCTATTCCTGCAACTAACTGTTCTCAAGTGCTATTTTTACATATGCATGTTTGATTGTTGTCGTTTTGAACACTTTTGGTTTAGATAAAGATACTTTACTTTTCTAAACTGGTGTGATGTCCATTCGTTGTATTTTCACCGTGTTACTGTGGGTTTTGAGTACAACTACTTTACACATTGCCTTTGGGATAAGCCTGTCTGCTCGTGCCAAACTACCAAGGTGGTGAACAGGGGTATCTAAAGTGTGTATCCCCCTTACCGTTACTAGAAGCAAGGGTCCCTACTTGGACAAAAGGGCATACCGTTGCAAATTAGAGACGCCAATTTCTAACAGTATTTTACATTTTATTTTAGATTTAGATTTCTCCGGAAGCCAGTACAATGCTTCCAAGGCTGACTTGAAAAGGTCTTGTCTCCACAAGGGTAGGCCCATTCTGCTACCTGGTTATGTACTCTTCGAAGATTCACACTGTGCTTTGTAATAAGGCTGGTACAAACTACTTACAATAGTCTGTGCTTACCATTACCAGAGCTCCATGTAGCGCTCCCTAATGGATTGCAGGAGCTAAAGTATTTTTTGAGAGGAGCAAAAGCCGAAAGTTTTGTCCCTTGATGACTGCATAGATTTAGAGTTTGAAGCTGAGGTCTATATGGAAAATGACTCCTCAGTTTTCTGATTGACCTGTTGTGTAGTGGTTTGTTGGTCCCATACTGGTGGATCAGAGGGATGGGGGAGAATTAGGATCAGACCCACTCACTATTTAAACTTCAGGCTTTGTGCTGTTTAAATAAAGGAAACTCCTTTGTCTAGTGCTTAATTTGCTCTTGGAAATCCACAGTGCACCGGGTTCCTCTGCACCATTCTCCACATGGGAGTGGTAATGTGCCAACACCCTAGGTTTGGAACTGTAACAGGTGCTGTTCAAGTACTTTATTCAGGGAAGCACAGACCTATGGTACAGGAGGGGGGTTCCAGAGTGCTGTTTGCAGAAGAGTGAAGCAGCTGATTCAGTCTGTATTTGCTGGCTCCAGTTATGGAGTAATGATTTACTCCATTATAGTGCCAGCCCTGATCCCTCTGACCAGTCTTTATACACCTAGAAAAGAATGTTGTGCTTACTATGTAGTAGGTTGTCAAGATCATTTATAACTCTAAATCTCCTGCCTCAAGTGACAGGGGCTAGGGGCACAAACATCTGCTAAAAATTGTTGCTTTGTTTGGCCTAGTAGTAGTAGGTGGAACTGGATCTTTAAATAGTGTCTAGTTTCAGCCTTGATTGCTCTTCGACTTCCTTCCTCGTTCATGGGATATGTTGGTTCAGCAGTAGGCAGTATTGTTGCCTTTAAAAAGTACATTGATACTGCTCATGTCACTCATTATAATTTCTTGCCTTTTGGCATCATCTAAGTCTTTCAACACCATCTCTGCCTGGTGCATATATCCAGGTATAATAGCTTTTCGTTTTCTGTACACCATGAGCACACAACTGTCCTTATGGCCAGGCTGGTGTTGTGTAGCTTCCTACATGTTTTAATCCTTATCACCATTATAATACCATCATAATTAGTGTGTCTATCTCTCACGTACCCCACCCAACACACTGACAGACACTGCGTACCATAACAAAATAACAGAATCTCGGTGGTCCTCGGGCAACATATGAAAACACTACTCACAATGGCTGAAAACACAAATACAATACCTTTGGAACCACAACGCCTACACAGTGTGGTTTGCTATCGGTGTGGTTATGCACCTCTGTGCTCCACATGAGGGTCTTAAGGGCTATTCAAATGTTACAACACAATATATTATCTGAATTCCTGCAAAGATTTTTAGCTTTTACCCTATGTATGTTGGGGAGCCTAGCCAAGAGTTTTAAAAGCTAGAGAGATTATCTTAGACTTCCGCCTGGCCTATAATGGAAACCAATGTAAATTCTAAAGTACAGGCACAATATGATCAAACCTTCTAGTACAGGTGATCCAAATCCACCCACCCACACCACCATCTTAAGGACTGCTGTCTGAAGAAAACATTGTAAAATCTTCATGAAAAACATATGAAAGTTAGATGACCTTACCAGGGTGTTTATATGGAGATCTAGTTTCACCCCTGGATCAAGTATAAATGCAAAGATTTCACCTGAGTGGCTTGCTGCCCCCCCCTGACTAAGGCCCCTCTCCATTATTGAACAGACAGACTACCAGTTTTTCCATAGATAAGAAGTAATTCAGTTAATGTGGGATACATTTTCCAGCAGTATTAAGCAATGCAACCAGCAATGTCAAGACATTGTGTTAGAACTGACATCTTTTGGCATGGTTTCCCCTGACTTTTTGTCTTCTGACCTCCTGTGTTTGATTGTGTGCTGAACTTTGTTTTTGCTGGCATTAGGATTCTTGCACTATTTCACTGCTGACCAGTGCTGAACTTCGTGTGCTCTGTGTCTAAAATGTAATGGTATTTGGGTTCTCCATGATTGACAAATTTGATTTACTTATAAGTCCCAAGCACAGGGCACTACCTGCACCCAAGGCCTGTGAATCAAAGTCTACTAGTAAGCCATCACATGTAGCACTTTAAATATGTCTCAAGCCTGCCACCGCAGAACCTGGGTATGTAGTTTTAAACTGCCCTTTCGACCTGACAAGTTACCCTTCTTGTCAGGCCTAAATCTTCCCTTTTATGACACATAGGTCACCCCTGGAGCAGGTCTTAGACAGCCTATGGGAAGGGGGCAGTCTACCTAAAAGTAAGGAGATGTAAATTTCAGTTTTTCATGTCCTGGCAGTGAAATACTCTTATAATCATATTTCACTGCTTCCAGGCCAATCTCTCCCATAGGGTAACATTGGAGCTGGCTTGTAACATTTTAACGTAACTTGCAATTGGGAAAAGATAGGAAAATTAAGTTTGGTGTCTCTGGACTAGGCATGGGCAGTGAACTACGCTCTGTTTACGGAGTTTGTGGAGTTTATCACACTCTGTGGAGCGGAGTTTTTTCCCTGCTCGTCAATGATAAGATGACGAGTTCGAGCATGGAAAATCCAAAGCTAGACCGCTTCCCAGCAAGATTTCTCAATGCGGGCGGTCGGGGATGGTTGTTTCCGCTCGCCATAAAGAAAACCTCTGTTTGTGTTGAGGAAGCGCACGCTCGAGTAGAACTTCAACTTGAGTGGCAGAAAGAAGCAGTGCCCTCTTGCGCTGCGCGTGATGTTGTTTGCACTGATTTTACAGCGTGGGACAAACACCCAGCAGTAAAAATCAGTGCAAATGGCTCAAGGCAATGCACACCACTGCTCGCGAAACTCCGCGTAACTTGCCAGAGTTTTTTTGTCGCTTTGCGGAGTTTCACTGCGCAGAACTTTGCGAACTCCACCCAGGCCTACTCTGGACCCACAATTTAAAAACACATCTGTTAGTGAAGTTGGTCTTCAAATTGCAGGTATGAAAATGACACTTTTAGAAATATGAAATTTTCTTACTTAAACCCTTCCACGCCTTCTGCCCGTCTCTGGAATACACATCTGGGTTGGGGAATAGCTGGATTCCCTCTAGACAGTCACATATGATGGAGCAGGGATTTTGCGAAATAAAACCTGCTTGGATTGAACTCCTCAGTGTGTAAACTACCAACCAAAAGATGTGATGACTAAAGGCGAAAGATGAAAACTGCGCAAGTGCCTGCTGGGAGTGTTAGAGTAGGCCGCAAATGCGTATGACTAATGTAGAAAATAAGGCAAAAGTCGGGAGTTTCTTTTTCACTAGCAGTTAGAAAATAAATGTGCAGCACTTAAGAAAAGAAAACAAGTGAAAGCATTAAAAGAGTGTTTAATAGTGGAGTTTCATAAAATGATAAATAACTCATGTATTTGTCTTTAGTAGAAGTGAAGTCTGCTGCCCTGCAGAAAAGGCTGTGAGACATTTTAGAGTTAACATGACATATTGAAATGTAGAAAGGAGACAAATGAACACTGTGATCTGTCCTTCGCAAGTTCCTGATGATGGCCAAGGTTGAAGATAACAAGAAATGGCACTTCCTTGCCAAGCGGAGCATGAGGACATTTGTATTTCCAAAAAGATACAGGAGTGAGATGGAGAGACGTCCAAAACACGGAAGCCCCATACTAGAGTTTCCGATGTTAGAAGTGATTACAGTGTGCGAAGTTAGAACAATGGGATATTGTGGGATTAGGCACATCGAGAGTGGTGTGATTGAACACCCCTTGTTTTGAACCAATCAGACAGCAGAGTGCGCTCACTACTAGCAGAACTGAGGCCTCTATCCCGAGTGGGCGCGATCTCAAAGACTCTGAAGGGGGAAGCGAAGGAGCACATAGATTTAAAAAGTGGAGGCAGAGGAGCATCACTCCAAAGAGCACAAAATTGAGTTTGTGAGTCTCAAACGGATCATGTTACTGAAAAATGTGTGAGGACGTGCTGATTTGCACGGTAGCTCCCGCAGCCTCTGAGCCGCGAACCGGACTCCTGTCTCTGCTTTGAGACACGTGGTCTCCAAGGATTGCTCGGCTGCCTCTCAGCGGGAGTCCGCGTTGACATCTGAAACTGCCCAACCTTGTTGTCAATTTTGCTTAGTGAGCCTGGATAAGAGATTGGCAGCTCAAGAAACGTTAACCATAGTGTTAACTTAAGCTGGACCCTGAATTTTTTTTTTTTGTATTGAAAACTTTATTGGGAGCAATTTGTAACAGGACGCCCTTACTGCTGTGGGAGCACTGCTGCTGGAGAACTGTGAACAATCTGTGGGGGCTGTGGGCGCTCCTGTGTTCCTCTTGATACCACCTGAATCAGGAGTGCTCAAGCTAACTCCCCCACCAACCACGAGGCCATTCCACACTCTGGTGGGTCTTCTAGACCCAGAGTGCAAAGCAAGGATCTGATTACCAGCAGCTGCGGGGGAGGCGTGGCCTGAACCCTTTGTAAATGGCACTTACATCCCGCTGCGCGGGATGCGCCCAGGCTTAGCCGGGCCAAGGGCAGGCCCGTTCTTGCCCGTCATCGCCCTGAAGAGGCAGGGCAGGGCCACCCCTCTTTCGCCCTGGGCCACTGCTCTTGCGGCTCCGTCTTCCTGCGCCTGGAGGCACATTAAGTGGCTATTCAGGTTCCGCAGCGCTGGACGCGCACGCGGACAGTGCCGGACGAAGCTGGGCTGGGCCATCCATCTTAGCTCCTGCACTTGAGGTCTTTCCCATTTAACCTGTGATTTGCATTGGGTATCTAGTCTTCAGACAAACTTTTGTGTTTATTTGGGGTCAAAATGAGTAAACGAAGGGTACTTAATGGCCAGGGGACTGTAGGGACTCTGGACGCTTTCCTACAGAGAGCAGAATCAGTGTTAATAAATTAAATCAAACTTACGGAAAGGAGGTTGTCACTGGATTCGCTTGTACCTCCCCCAGACTTTCTATGACCACTGTGCTCAATGGGCGGGGTATGTTGACTAATACTGATGTATCTTTCCCCCGGCCTGGTCCTATTCAGCACACATTAGAAGAACACTCAGTAGATATTGTGCCCTTGTCATCTACGGAATCAGAAGTTAGTCCGGTCAGGCCCACAGTTACCACAAGAGGGCATAAAACCAAGCTTAAGCTAGCCCCCGTGGTGGCAGCCCCGCCTAAAAAAGGAAGGCTAGGGTCACACGGAAGCAGAGCCAACCTGTGCATAGGCTCAATGGAAAGGCTGTGGAAACCCTAGACAGCCCTAGTGCTCAGAGTGAAGTCCAAAAAACTGTCCATAATTCAAATGTATCAGCTAAATCCTTAGATAGCCTGCAAGTTGGGGACTTCTGGGGTAGGCTTGAAATTATGATGACAACACTTCTGGAACCTATTCAGCTAAAATTATCTCCTGTTGAGGTGAGGTTAGCTAAGGTGGAGGAATACATTAGTCATATGCACTCACCTGTACCCCCACCAAGCTCTTACGTCCCGAATAATAGTGAGGTTGACACAGGGCCTGGCAATTCCTGTAGAATTACCAACGTACAGACCCTGGGCGAGAATATTGCTACATGTAACGATTTATGTGCAGCAACCAATTCTGGTTGTACTAGAAAGCCTCCCTCTCATGAAGTACCCCCTGCAGAATATCCTGGTGGTACTTCTGATGCACTGAGTAGAGACGACTCCTAGGCCGTCTAGTCAGCCGATAGACTGTGATAGAGGTATTGTACCTAGGGATCATTCTGAGTCCCCTATTCAACCTCCATGTACCTTAAACTTACCTCCAGCTGCTACCCCTTACATCGTGGTCTTGACAAATGTCCCCCCCACCTCATAACACCTATGAACACTGGGCAGCGTTAAACCACAAGTCACCCCATTACTTGAGTCAAAAAACTGGTTTAGGTAACTCCCTCTTCTCCGACTTTAAAATGGCCCACAGAATAGGTTGGATTGGCCCCTCAACGAAGATCTTTAATGGAGACTGTGTTGTGTTAACTTTTAGTTCACCCTTGCAGGTGCGCACGATCTTGGAGAGAAGTACCTTAGGGACCCCCAATGCTAGTGACATACATACTTTACCATTGGGCTATTTTTATAAACCACCAAATCCCTTTGAATTCCGAGGTACTACTTCTCTGGGTGACCACTTGAGGAGTTTTAGGGAGCCTAGATGCCCAATCCCAGTGTTTAATCGTTTTGAGGCTCTGCGCTCACTGGAGGATATAGATTGACTGGTTAGGGGAACTCAACCCCGTGTAACCCCTGTAGTGAAACAGTGTAGTGCGGGTTCACTTTTTAACCTTTACATCAAGGACTTAACTAGTCAGCCATTTAGCAATCCCACGCCCTGTGATAGTCCAGCGGCTCAACAAAAGCTAGCAGGGAACACTAGATCCCTTTATGATCCTCTTGACCCCCCTGCTATTTCTCTGGCCCCTAATACCATCAGTAAAGTAGTAACCAGGACAAATGTGGCTATACCCCCAGTGAGAAGTAACTCTGACCTTTGTAAAGTTCTCTCCTGGGATATTGCTGGTATAGCCTCCAAGTTGCACATTTTGATATGGGGAGAATTGATCAATCAGTTTGAGATCTTGTGTTTCCAGGAGACCTAGAGCAAGGACCCTGTCCATTTGAACAGCTATAGGACCTACCATATGCCAACAGTTAGCAGTCTGAGTGGTAGGGCCAAGGGTGGTCTTTATGTTTACTTATCGTGCACTATCAATTTAAAAAAGATAACAATGCACGCACATTCTGAGTTTTTTCAGCTAGTTAAAATGGATCTATATTCTAAGCATTCACTTGTAGTTATTAACCTGTATAACAACATTCCTTCTGACAAGATGAAAGCTGTAATTTACAAGTTGTTAAATATGTTAAAAAATATAGGTGGTAGTAAAGATGCAATGCTGGTTGTGGCTGGTGGTTTTAATTGTACTTTATGTCCGAATGCTGGGGACAAACTATGTGAAGCGTTAATCGATGACGGGACATGCATATCTCATTTCCGACACTTGGTACTGGGGGAACAATTTAAAGAGCTCATTTTTACCCTTGACCTGGGATTTGCTAATAAAATGTGCCGAATCCCTGTCCAAATGCCCCCTACATTTAATGGAAGGGGCTTTTGCTCCACCATTGATTATGTTTTAGTCTCCAATAGCCACGCACAGTCTTTACTCATTCTATGTGTCTGATAACCCCCTGAGTGATCACTTCCCTCTTTACTTGGCCTTCTTACTCCAGACCAAAATCATCTTAAGACAGGAAAAGAACAACCATTTCCTAAGCGATTTAGCAATAAAGAGCTCCAACGGGTTTACACTGCGCTGGACTATGGTGGATCAAGACGCCCCAGTTAAATCAGTACTGGGTAATATAAAACCAGTGATAGAGCTGTGCCTGAGTGATACAGCCACCCCAGAAGCAATCTTAGCTTCATTCCAGGTCATTACGAACACCGTCAGAGTCTTTAACTAGACGATGTCATTTTAAGGGTCGCAATAAGGGTTGGTTTGACTCTAGATGTACTCAAGATCTCTCCTATCTGAAAAAGGTACTACATAAAATCCTGAGGAATGGTATTGAAGTAAAGGCGGCAAGAGACGCATATAATTTAGCACTCAGGGCTAGGAAGGCCACTATCAAAAAGGAGTTGTGGAAAGCATTAATCACTGCGTCAACATTTAATGACAGTGCAGTCTTCTGGAAAGTGGTTAGGGCCCCTTTCCTGTCTAGAGAGGATAGTCCATCACTCGAAATAGCTATAACCGAGGAGCAATGGATTAACCACTTTACCAAGGTCTACCAGGGCATGGGAACTCTACTTTGACAAACTGTCTTAACTAGAATGTTCGCAATTTGAACTCCCCCGCCCAAGCAAATGCTCTCATGTTCACCTTAGATGAAGTATAACAGGCCCTGTCTGTAAGTAAGGGTCCAAGGAACCTGGGCCTGATAGGATACCCATTGACTTGTTTAAATCTAATACTACCCTTTGGGGACCCATCTTAAAGCAAGTTTTCAATGCCAGCTGCAAAGCAGATTTCCCTCCTACGTGGGTAGAATCAACTATTGTCCCCATTTTTAAAAAGGGGGACAGACAGGACCCGACATGTTATAGGCCCATTTCATTATAAGATGCTATAACAAAAGTAGTAGGCAGAATAATATTAGAACGCCTCCAAGCATGGGCGGAAGAAAACTCCGTCCTATCGGACTTACAATACGGCTTTCGAGCCGGTGTAGGTACCGTTGAGCAGGGCCTGAACCTGTCCCTTTTAGTCAGAAAATATACTAGGGCCAAGGGGGGGGATCTATTTTTAGCTTTCGTGGACCTCACTGCCGCATTTGACTGCGTGGTTCACGATAAATTTTGGTCACTTTTGGACACAATGGGGGTTGATTCACAGGTTATTTATTTTCCTAAACGTTTTTAAAGCGATGCTAACGCTCGTGTGCATTGCGGGCTGCAGAGTGAACGCACAGCTTCCTTTCCAATTAATAGAGGAGTCAGGCAAGGTTGTGTCCTTGCTCCATTTCTTTTGAACCTGTACATAAATGGCCTGGAAGAGGCTCTCCTAAAAAACAATCATGACTTTCCCCAAGTGGCAGGACGACCTATTCCAGCCCTTTTATACGCAGACGATGCCATACTGATGTCCCGCACCAGTATTGGACTGCAGAGGCTGTTGGATAGCTTCGACATATTTATGCATGAGATCGACCTAAGAATTAATTCCTCTAAGACCTCCACTATGCGCTGTGGCTCGAGTACTAAAAAACCTAAAAGTATGTTTGTGTCTGGACAAATGATAGGGGTCACCAAGAAATTTTCATATTTGGGCATTCTTTTTTCCCATGATGACTCCTGGTCACAGGCGGTGGCGGCCAAAAAATTGACACTACTGTGCACCACGTCCGCCCTTAGAGCCTTTCCGATTAAGCTTGGGAAAAGAGCGAAGTGCGTCTCTGCGGCAATCTATGGGACTGGGGTTTGGGGACCCGTTGATTTGTTCCCCATTCAAAGAGTAGAAAACTCTTTTTTTGGGTATATTTGATCTGTCCCTAATGGTACCTCCGCGACCATATGTCATGCGGAGTTGGGACTCTCCTTTGATTCAGATGTAATAAAACTCGAGCCAGTGCTATTATGGCACAGATTCTGGTCAAAGGATGAGAAAAAATTAAATAGAGATATCATTTTTGACGTTTTGAAATTGGATAGGGCCTCGAGAATTCCTTGGATGAGCTATGTGCAAAAGTTTTTTCAAGATCTCGATCACCCTGAGTATTTTACCAACCCCAGTACCATAAAGGAGTTAACCAGGAAGGAACTAAAACTAATGGGCCTGTCTCTACTTGACTCTGTTAGGCTGGGAAATGAAATTGTAAAACCTACAGTCCTGAATAATCAATTGATTTTAACTGCTTTTAATATTCAACCCTCCCTCACCATGGTCCTAAGTGATTTCGATAGGTTCCTTTTAACTCGCTTTTGTTTGGGAATACTCTACAGATTAGTTACCCTGCCTAAAGCGAACGACTGGTCCCAAACTTTACCGTCGTGCCCTCGTGATAACAGCTCTAAGCAGACATCGATCCATGCTATTCTCTTCTGCAAATATTACTTGGACGCCAGAAGAATGAGCATTGTCCCTGTGTTGAAACGGTTTGGGCTTAGTCAATGTCGATCTGCTCTTTTGTCGTTAAAATAACTAGATAATGTCCACATTGTTTTTAGTATGGTCACTTATTTTAAACAAGTCTTGTGGTTAAGAAAACAACTGTCTTCATCGTAATCTTCTTTTTTTCATGAATTTCAGGAAAGCATGTAAAGTTTAATAATGTTTTATCAAGTTGTCTAAGTGTATATTAAATGTATTTTTAACTTGTATGAAATGCTGCTATTGCGCTTTTATGATTGTTTGTTTACAATCGAATAAAGCTTTCTTGACTTGACTTGACTTGAACCAATCACATTGTACAAATTCATGTGAGATGACACAATGAGGGGTGTAGAAAGGGGGTGAGTTTTTAGAGCGCGTGTTCTTGCTTTGGGAGATGAGAGAGCTGTGTTGCTGTTTCCTAAATTCTATGGCTGGCTGATGTTCTGCTGATCCTGACTCTGACTTTCCTCCTCAACTCTTCTTGAGGTGCCTAGCTTACTATCATGGCAAGAGTGTAGCTTTTCATTTTTCTAGAACTTTGTAAGATCAGTTAGTATGATGTTCTGAATTTGCATACATTTATTTGCAAATGTCTTTATCCTTTTGTCCCTAAACCTATCCACTCACTCATTGTGCAGACATTTGAGATGTACAATTGATTGTTTATTTGCTAATGTTTCTCTTGCGTAGTGATCTATGATTCGAGTTGTATTTGTACTTGATGAGCAATCACATTATTTTGGATAAATCATTTTTAACTCTCAAATGAGTGTCCTTATTAGTGAAATTGATTTAGTTATATGAAGAGTCTATTCTATGGTGATATTTTAGAGATTCTGGTATTATTTTACCAAACTCTGATTAACTAAATAAAATTTTCATCGCCAAAGAAAAAGGATAAACAATGATGAACCAATTGGTAAGTTTGGTTGAAACTCACGAAGCGTGAATGGGACTGTTGGATATTGAATTGGGTCCAAATGATAAAATGTGTTAGTTCCTGAAATGCTGGATCACATACAAAGGGAGCTGAGGTGTGCCATTCACATTCTGATGGCCCATTACCCGGCTGATGGGTCATTCTGAGCTAGAGTGAGAGGGAGGAGCTTACACTTGCACCTGAATAGGATGGTGCCTGTCCCCACATAGAGGGCTGCATACCCCTCTGTAGTGAGTCTAGAGCCAATGCAGGATCTCAGGCACTACAACAACCTTTTCTTTGTAGTCTCCCTGAGAATATTCTACCAGGATTAAGAGCTGCTGTGCTGCCAGGACAGACTCCCACTTCGTTGTTTGCTTTGCTGTGTTGGCCTGCTGCTTCTTGCCTGTGAGTGAGAGGACTGGACTTGAGTCTCTACATCCTGCAACTCTAAAGTTTCTCCAAAGGCTTGTTGGCTTGCCTCCTGTTTTCTGAAGCCTCAGGGATACCAACGGCTTCCCCTGCATCTTAGTACCAGCACGTGTCTTCTGCTGTGAGTCTTACTCTGCCAAATGGTGTCAAAACCAATCCTGGGCCCTTTGTAGTGAGTGTTTGGTGCTGCAACCCAAGAAATGAATGCATT
Organism: Lissotriton helveticus; assembly: GCF_964261635.1. Lineage (NCBI taxonomy): Eukaryota > Metazoa > Chordata > Amphibia > Caudata > Salamandridae > Lissotriton > Lissotriton helveticus. Next base: position 846,163,614 of record NC_136072.1, on the reverse strand, counting down.
GAGGACATTGTACCGAAATGAACTGGCACATTTCCCTAAGACGTTGCGTTGCGGCTGCCAGCACTGAAGCCACGGACACAGCTCGTCAACTGTGCGATGCATCACCGACGATCTTCAATGCAGTGTCGACTTTGCTGTTGCAGCGCCTCCACATTGGCAAGATGACAACGCATCAGCCCGATGCACATCGCTTCTTGACATCTACAATGATGCCCGTCTTCGGAAACAACTCCTTGCCTTCAATAGCGACGCAGTCCCTCCTTTGGTCTAGGATCTTTGAAACATCCAAGGTACTGTCAGAGGGTTTGCATGACGCCTGAATCCGGCCCAGGCTCCATTGAGGTCGAACTGAACTGTTAGATTTGCCGGTCAAGTGCGACCAGAGCGCCCCAGTTGGAGCTATTGATTTCTAAGTACTGCATTTTTTGGTTACTCTTGCAAAATTCATTTCTTGACTTGTGTATATTGGATTTGTATCATTTTGCCTTGTTTTACCTAGATAAATATTAGCTATTTCTCTAAACTGGTGTGGAGTACTTTTGTGGTGTTTTCATTGTGTTACTGTGTGCACAAAAACTTTACACATTGCTTCTTTAGTTTAGCATGACTGCTTGGTGCCAAGCTGCCAGCAGGTGAGCACAGGTAAACCTTTAGTGTGTACTACACTTATCCTTAGTAGTACTGTGGTTCCAGCTTGAACAGTGTGCATACCTCTGCCAACCAGAAATGCAATTTCTAACACATTGTCACAGGTGTTCGATGCATAATTACATGGAAATACAGTTGTATATAATTATAATGATAATGGGGATGCCCAGTCCATCCTCCAATGGTCCCAATGGCACAGCCTATAGGGTAAATCTCATGGTGGTCCAGCTGGCTCCTTGTAACTCTCAAGATGGAACTGATTCAGATTCCTCTCTGTCTGAAAACTATTTGAGATAAAGGAGGGAAATATCCCAGAACTCTGTCACCAGACGGAATCTAACCTTCCAAGATATCAGTGAGGACCATAATGGCCAATACTGTCAAAGGCTGCAGAGAGATTTCAGGGGCACATAGCTACTTCGCTACCTCCACCATTGTATATGCAATGTGGATCTTCCAGACTGGTAATGTATCAGCGAGTTATGTCCAGCATCTTTTCTGCATTGCAGGCTTCTAAAAATGTTGCAGGGGTTGGGCAGACGAGTGACTGGGTGATCATAATGCAACACTAATATGTTTAATGTGAGGTTTCCCAGGAGGGTTATGACTTAATCAGCTGTGCCATGATGTGACAAAGGACAGAGAAAAATAGCCTTTACAACTTAGGAAAGTAGTTTCCTGCATAGGGTTCAAGCTTTATACCTAGAAAAAAGTCGAGAATTCAGGGGCATATTACCAACCAATAGAGATAATTTTTGTCTCTAACTTGTTTAGAGACAAAAATTATCGCCGCAAATCGGTGATTTTTATCGCAGATGAACCTTGCTATTAGCAAGGTTTATCGCAAATGCGATAAAAAACGGCCGCAATGCATGAATATCGCTGAAAAGTCAGCGATATTCATGCATTATCGAGCAAATGCTCTTAGCCATGTTATCCACCTCCCATTGGATAACATGGCTAAGAACTGCTCAGGGCAGGTGTTAGCTTTTGGAGATATTCGCGCTTAGCGCGAATATCTCCAAAAGTTGGTAATAGGAGATAGCGATGTTAGCAACTGTTTTCAGTCGCTAACATCTTGGCACGCCCACTTTGCATGTCATTAGTGATAAATATCACTGACATGCAAAGCGGGGCCCAAGATGGTCGCTATCTCCTACTAGCTGTCGCTAACTGGTGTTAGCGACAGCTTGGTAATAGGGAGATAATTTTATCTCCGCTTTCTTGGCTTTTAAAGCCAAAAAAGCGGAGATAAAGCCCCTTGATAATATACCCCTCAGTTTCTAAAGTGGGAGAATGTTCAGCAGGGCAGCATCAGCTTTTGATGTTAATGAAACAGCCTCGCTCTCACACTGCAATTTGGTGATATGATTCTGGAGAGTACCAATTTTCAGTGAATAATATTTGGAGAACTGTGGGATTGTTAAGACATTTAATGAGAAGGCTTTATATACAAGAACAATGGATCTTGATTTATTGCTTTAACTATAAATCTATATTTGGACATAATCAAGCTTGAGTTGAATAATTTGTCCTGTGTAATCAATACTGACATACTTCAATGGGATCAATGAGTCCACTCTCCTTGTGGTACTTTCAAGAGTGCTCATACTGGCTTACATGCCCTCACTTGTGCCCTAAAGCACTCTTTAGTTCAGAGAGTTTCAGCCCCAAGGACACCCTGGCCAATAATACTGCTGTTGGCTACACTGAGAATCAAGAGTGGCTCACTCTTGGCAAAAAACCGGTAAGTCAAGAGTGGCTCACTCTTGGCAAACGGGTATGTGATGCTGCAATGAATATTGTGTTTTTTCTATCCTGAGCATTCTCCTACCTAAATTTCATCTGCTAGGAAATTAAAATTCATGACTCTCGTTTGGTTCTCATGATTGTATTTTGCCGTGTGATAATAAAGTGTACCAGAATATATTTGCAATGTTTATCTCAATTCTGACTGCTTCATTTTTACATTAGCTCGTTAATGATTACTAAGAGCTTCTAGGAGGCTGGTCACTACATGTTTTGCTTCTGACGATAATGAAGTTGTGCACTACCAGGATATCCAAGCGATAATAATGAATCTCAATCAGTTCCTTCGTTGCAAAAGTCTTTATTGATATAATTCCAAAATGTAAAAGCAACAGCCAACGTGTTTCGTTCTTAGAACTTCGTCAGGGCAGTCAATAAATTGCGTAATGAGGTGCCGGGTATCTCCTGGAACGGTTCCAGGAGATACCCGGCACCTCGTGGAGACGACTGACTAACAGTTCCATAACGTGGCCCTTATCAAGGCGGCGCACGTTCCTGAAAGATTGCTACACTCCATGATGCTTCAGGCATGATAGATCGAGACGATCATTACGCAATTTATTGACTTCTAATAAAAGCCTCTAATATTACTGGTCAAATGTCTTGGGGATGTGCTGGATCAAGTAAAAGAGTGAAGGAGACCCAGAAAAATATACCTCTTGTGTGTGGAAGGTTTGTCTGTTCCTAATGTGTCTCTATTCCAGGTAGGTTTCGGAGAGGTTTGCAGGACACCTGTTTGTTTTCTTCACTCTAATAGTAAGTTGGTATACCTGTGCTGCCTGGGGACTAAGGGAATTCTACCAGAGCCAGCACAAATATCACCAGGCAGCATGACAGAGTAAATGTCAAGGTACCAACCCCTGATGCCACGAAGGGCTCAAATAATATGTGATGACACTTCTACTGCCCCTAATATTTGGTGAACTAAAGTCTGTGATGCAGCTGGCAGAGAGGCCTGGGCTTTTATTTCTCCTTTCTATTTACATTTAATGCAGAGCCCAGCCGCTTGACTTTCAGAGTTATTCAGAGTTATCCACTGATAAACTGATTTCAGACCTGAACCTGGTTAGCCTATTGCTGTATCTCATACATCCTAGAGTCTGCCATTTTGTCTTCATTTAGTTCAGTTCTCAGCTTATCAACATCATTTTAGGCTTGTCCCGAAAAATGTCAGTGAGTGCTGTAGAAATGCTCTTCAAAACGCTCCTAAAGGTATGGTAGGTATGTATGGTAGGTAACTATGCATGGTAGGAAAACAGGTATGGTACTCAAGTTTAACAGGTATAGTGCGTAAGCTATGATAGTTTAGGTTTGGTAGGAATGTATGGTAATTAGGGTAGGTTTCTTAGTTTGGTATGATAGGCATGACATGTTGGTGTAGTAAGCTAGATACAGCATGTATAGTGGGTTACGTATTGTAGGTAGGTATAAAAGGTAGCTAGGGTAAGGTAGGTTAGGTATGGGAGACATGGCTAACAGGTTTGTATGCTTTGATATGGTATTGGCGGTTAGGTATGGTAAGATAAAACTTTTGTTTAATATTCAAAAGTTTGCACTCTTAAATCATTTTTTAGACTGCTTCCTTGCAAAAAAATAGCATTTTAACGAAAAGCACAAACACCTACAGTTAATAATAAAGCAAACCTTTTTGATTTCTGATAAGAGGTTCATATGCAGGTATGTAAAATAACATAACGTGTATTTGCAAAGCACACGCTCACCCAAGGGTATCTTGGCGCTGAATAACAGAAGTTTACTTTTACCCAACTTAATGATTCTCATTTTATCGACCTCAGAAGGATAAAAGACTGCGTGGACCCACCTGTGACCACGAAGTCAAACACAGGCCCTTAGAGTGGTCGCATTACGCCCCCTAAGCCACCAGACCGGGAATATGCTTTCCCTTTCCAATGATTATACTAATGATTTAAAAAGGTTATGCTGTTGGCTCAAAGAATGATGCTATGAAATCGGAACAAAAGATTAAGGGGCCGATTAGGATGGCGGACGGACTTGCGTCCGTCCGCCATCCCAGAGGTGGAGGGACCGTCCGCATGGACTGCGGAGGTCCCTCCGTGCAAATCAGGATGTGACCGCCACCCCGGCGGTCACATCCTGGATATTTAACATTGCGGCGGGTGCTGCTTCAAGCAGCACCCGCCGCAATGTTAAAAGTGCATGTGTAACATTTACATGCACAAAGCGTCAGGCACCGCGCGGTGCCTGCCGCTTTGTGCATGTAAATGCTGGGGGGTACCATAGGTACCCCCCATGTGCACCCCCCACCCGCCTACGCCCTGGGGGCCCGCAACGGGCCCCCAAAAGCAAAAGTACACATGCTTTTCCACGGCGGAAAAACCGCCGCAGAAAAGCATGTTTACTAATGCTTCCTAATTTGGCTGGCGGTGTCTGATAGACACTGCCAGCCAAAGGAGAGCTTTTCCGCCGCGGTTGTAATCCGACCGCGGCGGAAAAGCAGCGGACAGAATCCAAGACCCACCAGCCATCGTAATGCGGCGGTGGGTCTTTGGTGACTCCGCAGCGGATTTTCCGCCTCCTCCGGGCCGGCGGTGGCTTCCGCCGGCCCGGAGGAGGCGGAAAATCCTCTATCATAATCGGCCCCTAAGTCTGTGGTGGTTAAGTGGTGAACTTCAAAGTCACAAAATATTGCATAGCGGAGTCTTTTGACAAAGGACCAGCAATTTAATTGCTCTTTAAGAAAGCCTGCATACCAGGATGTAATATTGTGATGCATTCTAGTAGTTGGGAGTGGGCGGAGCTAGGGGGCCAGAGGAAGAGGAGGAGCGGAGACAGGAAAGGGGCAGTTAGAGTAGGGACAGGGACGAGTAAGGAGCACGTGAATAAAGTTCTTTAGAAACCAAGTTAGTGTCTGTCATCATTACGTCCACGACACGACAGCTGCCGACAATGGTGGGATGGTGCAGTCTGCCATCCCTAGAGCACCACGAAGAAGCGTCCCGTCCCTTGCAGCGCAGAAAGAGGAAAACGCTGCTGAAGACACGTGTGTCTTCATTGAGGCCGCCGCCCAGACCAAGAGGCCAGCGGTATTCGCCCCTGCTCCGCGATCGGCTGGTCGCGTAGAGCCCCGAGGGAGAAGCGTCATCGAGCGCTGGGAGCGTTTGATGTAAAACGCCGGTGCGCGCCAAAAAGGTGCTCACCCCCGATGCGTGTAAAACGGCACGCACTTGAGGAGAAGAAATTGGGAGACTACGCCGATCCTGCCTGCTGCTCCGGTGACTGAGAGGCGTCTGAGGCACTGTGAGAGGCGTCTGAGGCACTGCCAAAAGCCTTGTGAAAGTGCCCTGAAACCGAGCGCTATTCAGCGCCAAAAATCGGGAGCTTCCCCGGATGCGTGAGACTTGGCACGCGGTCGCCGATCGAGAGCCCGACTGGAGAAAGTAAGTCGGGAGCCCACCCCGATCTTACCTGAATGCTGCAGCGACGCAGAAAAGTGAGAGGCCGTAGAGAAGCCCCGCCGCCTCCAAAATTGGCTGCCGATGAGTCCTGGAAAGAATCAGCCCTGAGAGAATGAATGGAGATTGAAGCATTGGCGAAGACAAGAGATAAGCAAACAAGCAGTAGTAAATGCAGAACAAGCAGTGGCAAAAGCAAGCAGCAAGCGAACAAGTGTTGGCAAAGACCAAACAAACATTGGCGAAGACAAGCACACGCAAATAGAAGTGGTGCAAGAAAACAAGCACTGGCCGATATAAGAAGTGTGATGAAACAAGCCTTAGCAGAAGCAAGAAACGTAATCAAAGAAACATAAGCAAACGCAAGAGGTACAAGAGACCAAGCACAAGCTAATGCAAGAGACAGATCAAGACAACGTTGAGCACAAACCGAAGAGTGCAGAATTGCTGAAGACCCCGAAGAGGGCAGTCCTGCAGAAGAACCCGAAGAGGGCAGTCCTGCAGAAGAACCCGAAGAGGGCAGAACTGCAGAAGACCCAGAGAGGACAGACCCAGAAGAAGACAGAATTGCTGAAGACCCCGAAGAGGGCAGAAATGCAGAGGACCTGAAGAGGACAGTCCTGCAGAAGACCCCGACGAGGGCAGTCCTGCAGAAGGCAGTACCAGAAACAAGCGAAGATCGCACTGAATGTAAACAAGCACGAGTACAAGAAACATGAAGTGAAAGGAGCAAAGGGCCAAAGAACACAGCAAACACTGGCAAGTGCAAGGGATGCACTGAAAACAAGCACAAGCCCGCACAAACCTCGAATGCGACAAACACAAGCAAAGGCAAGGGCCGGCAAGTGCCAAAGTAAACATTCAGCACCACGTGAAGACAAACAATTCAAAAATAACAGAGGCTAATAAAATAAATGATCCAGAAGCATGAGTAGATGAATGTCGAGGAAGCCTTCCCTCATCAACGAAGCGATTGAAGGACCTGTACTAGTCCAAAAGAGACGCATGAACGACCAAGATGTCAAATGTGCCAGCCACCATCTTGGAAGAACCATCAACCACCTGCAGCTAGCATGCAACTCTAAGGAAAGGGAGCCAAGAGTTACGCATAGTGTAGCTGAGTGGTGGCCATTCTGAACTCAAGAAATCCAAGTTTCACTCACTGGCGCATACTGAGATAGTTGCGAAGCTTACCAACCTCAAAGCAAACAACCAGACCAAGGATCTCGGCTGAAGAGGTCAGCAAAGAAGACGGGAAGCAAAGTGAACAGTCCTGTGCCTGTAATAAGTCAGAATCTTCCTCTCTCATGGCGGTGGGAGAAGTAACACAACGGTCCAATCCCTGCATTGAAGTGCTGCCCCCAGTGACACAGACTGACACTCGGAGTTTGGGTCTCAAATGGAACCGGTGGCAGGAATCACTGGACGATTTTCTTGAGGCAATTGGTGAGCGAAGAGATAGAAAATGTCTGATACTACTCTTCCAGCTGGTAGGTCATGAGGGTCGACGCTTAATCAGAACATTTCCTGAAAAGGACACAGAGACATACGAAAGACTCCAAGAGAAGCTACGTGCCCACTTCCATGCACAGGCAGACGTGGATCATGATCGCATCGTCTTCAACACAGCAAGGCAGGAACCAGGAGAACCATTGCCAAAATTCATCACCCAGTTGCAAAGTCTGGTACCATGTTGCCATTTCAATAAATTTACGAATGAGGAGGCAGTTCGGCTCCGGATAATCGAAGGCTGTTCAAATTCTAACACGAAGCGCAAGATCCTTCGAGGGCAGTGGTCGCTAAAGGAAATCATCAGAAAAGCCGAAGCTGGAGTGCCGGTCAAAGCGAGAGACATATCGAAAGAATTGCACTTGAATGCAAGACACAAAGATACCAGGAAAGAGACATCCCTCATGTCTGGGAACAAAACCCAAGAAACAAACAAAACCAGAAAGAGGGAGGGTGAAGGCAGACCAGAGTCAAGACAAAAGGAGAGACAAAGGGACATGAAGTACTCCAAACAACGGGAGAGACAAACTGACATGAAATACTCTGAGTCAACAACACAAAAGACCAGGATGAGTCAGGATTGCGATAGCAGCACTGATAAAACCTCAAGGAGTTATTCAACCTCAAGGAGTCATTCAACATATGGTGCAAACGGTTCTGAAGCAGATGAAGTGTCAAGTGGGACAGATCGGACCAATGGACCAGATGACAGTCTGCCCAACAAACGCACAAGAAAGGCAAAATATAGAAGACTGGACCAGTCACGTCAACACTGGAAATCGGTACACGACCACACACAAGCACCTCACTGTTTGCCAAATTCTAGAGACGAGTCCGAGGAGACATCAAACAGGAGAACACATCACACCGGTAGCACAGATGTCAGTGCACCAAACAAGTGTGAAGAGGAAGCGAACGACATAGGATGGACTGATTCACTCAGACAACGTAAAGGGGAAGACAAACGCATTCATGACATCCGAGATAATGAAGAAACTGAGAGGAGGTCATTACCATCATGCGAGAGAGGCAGAAATGAAATACCTTGGGATCAAACTCAAGAAACAAGTACGTGGTTATCGAACAACTTCTCCAGTGAATTGACAACGAAGACACTTCGAGAAAGATACTCGGAGAAACAACCCAAAGATAACTCCGACATTAAGAGCAGCTCGTCACGGACTACCCATGTTAGAAATCCACCCGTTAAGACATTCTCAAAAGAACGTTCTCAAAGGAAATCGACAAAGAACTCCTCTGATTCAGAAAGCATGTCGGTCCGATCTTTCGAGTCGACCGAGTCGTGGTCCCGACAACGGCCATGGCGTCAATCCCCCGAACACACCAGAGAACCAAGGGACATTCTTCAATCATTCCACAAGACAACCTGTCATGTCAGTCACGTAAATAATACACCGTCACCCCTGATGGGGTCAGCGAGGCTGACTCAAAGGGCCTACAAAAGGAAAACGGATATAGTGGACCTTACTCACCGGATGGAAAAGGACCAGCCAGTCAATCTGCAAGGAAAGCCAGACTTGTCAAAAGAGACAGATCATCATCGGATGAGAGAGAAACATACATATGCCCAGATGTTCCAAGGGTTCACCAGTCCCGAGCGGGAGTGGATGAGACAACCTGAGGTAGTAAATGGGTCCCCAAAACATACCAAGATGATCTCGTCAGATCGTACCTTACCGTCTGGCACCCATGACTCTGAACAGGAGGCCAGTGGTGCCCTCAACCGGACAAGACAAACAGAAGCAAAAGGACATGCGGGTGCTCGGAAGAGAACCAGAACAACATCCCCTCAGGAAAGAGATCAAGCGTCAATAGAACAAGAGTCGCAAAGAAAGACAGACTGCCGATATCAAACTGAGCCCTTCGCAGTCACCTCAGACACTGAAGGTGAGTGGATCACCCAGAAGCTGATTGAAAATCACCATGAATCTGAGCATACGCAGATCATATGAGACGTTATGCAATTGCAGAGAAGCACTCTTGTAGTAAAGGATGCTCTCGTCAAGGTGACAGAAAGTCACACAAAGGAAACAGAGATGCGTCTACATGGCTCAAATGAACGACCCGCGGACCGTGTGGCTGATCGAGGAACTAGAAATATGTTGGACGCTAAGTTCATTTTGTTAACAAGGGGGGAGATGTAATATTGTGATGCATTCTAGTAGTTGGGAGTGGGCGGACCTAGGGGGCCAGAGGAAGAGGAGGAGCGGAGACAGGAAAGGGGCAGTTAGAGTAGGGACAGGGACGAGTAAGGAGCACGTGAATAAAGCTCTTTAGAAACCAAGTTAGTGTCTGTCATCATTACGTCCACGACAAGACACAGCACGCCCTTAAATCATGATTATATAAAATGCTGTAAATCCAACACACTATTGTGACTGCAAACTAAAACAAGCATATGCAAACCCAGTACGTGTTGGCTGTAAAAGGCCAAGCTATTGTCTTTAACATTGGCTTTTGCATTGGAATTAGCATATCAAAACGCCTCCCAGTGTCTCACAATTCATGCAAATGCATGCATTATGACACATGCACACTTATGCGGATGAATGTCTGTTAAACTTGGAATGGCTTTCCTTGAAAAAGCTAGTCCAAGACGGCTACCCACGTGTGCACATATCATGATGGATGTATGCATACGTCATGGCACGTGTGTGTGTGTGTGTATCAAGACACACCAGTGAACATTTCGATATTTTTAATTTACTTTTTTAACCTGGCACTCAGCCATTTAAGAATGTTAAATTTAAAGTCAAAATAATCTAGAGACCTAGTAACACTGTGCAGCTGCCAGCCGAAAAAAGATTTCTATTTAAAAAAATATTGAAATCGGGCATGGGAACAGGAGGCATGGGGGAGCATAGGGGGAATAACACCGGAGGAGTAGAGGAACAGACAGAAGAGAGGGCTAGGAAACAAATCTACTCCCACGCAGTGCGGAGAGCAAAAGAAAAGAGAGGAATCCTGGCGGGAAAGAGAGGCCGAGCCTGGTTGCTGGGCCGCTTTATACCATAGGGAACGCCCCCTTCTCCCAGGTGACCCCTCCCTATTGGCTGCTTGCGTAGGAGGTAGGCTCAGGGAGGGGTGCTGCGCAAAGGGCTCTGCTCGCCCGGCGTATGGGACTAGGGCGCTGCCCGCCCATGCTCCCCTGCGTGTCGCGCGGTCAGCGGCAAAGAAGCAGTAAAAGTATATTGTGCGGCCAAAAATACTCTTGGTCAGTACAGACACACGCTTAGAGAAGACAGCTATAACCCAAGAGCAAACAAAAGATACAGACATTAAAGCCATCCAATCATGAGGAAGAACCTGACACAAAAAGCCGCTTTAAGCATATTTTATGTATTGGAAACTTTTAATCTGTTGAGACCTACAGAGAAACAGGCAACGAGGATTAGCGACTCTGCACTGTGGCTTTATTACATCACAGGCTTAGGCATCCGTGCGGCAATCAGTAATGCAACAATGCGAAAAATTAAAGTAGCATTGTGCCAGCAAAGTAAGTCCATTAAAGAACACAAACTGGGAACAGTCAGAAATCGTGTTGGACCTGCAGTTTTACTAAAGAACTACTTGATCCCATCACCACATCCTAATCTGGCTGAACACAAATGGGACAGCGTAACCTTCAAAATGCCATGACCTTGACGGACAACCCATGAAAAGGACATGAAAGCGAATAGGTGAAGAAGGCTGACAAATGCCCCCTCTCTCTAGACCAATGTTTACTTAATTTGTTGAAATGACGACAAGAGCTCTAACAGACAGCTAAAGCTCTGTGTGTAGAAAGGCCTAAAAGTTCATATGCTTTGTCCTTACCCAGAAAGGAAGCTAACAGAGCTGAGTAAATGGAAAGTAGTTGAGGAGGAAAGGAAAGGGTTTATCTAGCTTTAACTGAATCTGTGACCACACTTTTGTCATTTTTCTGGCAGTTAAGCAAGAACGAATAATGCAAATTCCACATGCATTTGTATGCAAAGTAGTACAGCATTCAGAAAAATCTTTCCTGCTAGCTGGCCTCTGCCATAACAAGTCTTGAAGGAACATCAGGAAACACTTTCATTATGTCAAAGATCTTTGAAAAGATATCCTTCAAACATTCAACAATATCGGAGCAATTCAATGCCACCAACAGGAAATGTGTCAGTTCTTTCATAATTCAAAAAAAGAAAAGCCTGATGTTATTAACAGGCAGATGTTCAATATAAGTATAGTTTGATCTCTTTTTTGTACCAACTGAAGTGACATTATAAGTATGAAAATCTCCTTTAATACTCTAATAACAGTATCACGATTTTATATTTAAAGAGCTTAAACCCCTTATTTACATTGTTATACAAGGAGACATTAGTCCCATTCTGTCAAGGCCGCTGCTTTCACCAACTTTGAAGGGCATGCCAGCCGCGGTCGGTAGGGGAGTACCTGCCGGAGCGGTGACGTGGGAAGGGGGAGGGGCAGGGTAGGGGTTACTAATGTATGGATAATGGAGGTTTGCAGGTAAGTAAACATTTAAATAAATCAAAAGAATTTCGTTGCGCGCACTGCGTTGCATTTGGGGATGCAGTGCGCGCAACGAAATTCATTTGATTTATTTAAATGTTTACTTACCTGCAAACCTCCATTATCCATACATTACTAACACCCACCCTGCCCCTCCCCCTCTCCACGTCACCGCACCGGCAGGTACTTCCCTACCGACCGCGGCTGGGGCAGGCATGGATGCTCTGCAGTCAATGGTGACGGTGGTGAAACCTTGCCCAGCCTCTCCTCTCCTGGGATGTGTATACTTGGTGCTGAAACTTATCGCTAGATCTGGCAGTAGGCGATAAGCCTGCGAAGTGATTGAAAATAACTTTTCACTACCTAGCTTGCATGGCAAATCCTGCCTCAGGCTCCGTCCCCGAGACATTCAAGAAAGAGGGTTTCTTCCACCTGCCCCAGCTGGCAGCCTGCTTTTGACACCACGCCATTACACAGGTCAACCAGGTAATACAATCAGGTCTGCCTGATGAAGCACTTTTATCAGGAAGCAGGCCGAAATCTGGTCAAATGTATGGTAGTATTCGATTTAGGATTCAGTGTACTCAGACTGTGAGCATTTGTATGGTTTGTGCCATCGTTATCTTTTTGATGCAAACATACTGTTTACTTACACCGCAATCTCTTAGAAAAGTAATTAAAGATTTTTCCCCATTGTTCGTATGGACCTTTGTTGGTTGACTTGAAGAACTGTAAGGGAAAAGACATTAGCAATACATATCTGGCTTGTGAAGCCAATGTAACTCCACATTAAGGACCAGGAATCACCAAATATGGTTACATTGATTTATTATGAGATACTAATCCAGTATGTAAACAGAACAAAAATAAGATCAAGAGATACAGCAATGCAACACGTAAGCTGGAATATCTCAGTAGAATGAGCCATAATAAGATGAGATTCAGAATTGTAACAGCCGCAACAATAAAGAAACACATTTAAGTAAACAGTTGTTCCATAAAGAAACTTCCCTTCTCTCTTCCAAACATATATCAACTACAGGACCATCTACCCAGCATTTCAATTTAGGAAGCATAGAAGGTGTCATCATAATATAGACTTCTGTAGAAGTCCTGGAAAACGAAATTAGTGATCAGTCTAAAGCTTCACACTTGCAAGAAGATAGGTAAACAGAGAGGTCTGTCCCTCTCCGAGTCTAAAGGGAATCTGCCTTCTAACTATGAGAACACCAACTAAAATAACAGGAGTTTCAGAAACATCCTTATGTCCTTTCACACCACCAGAAAGGTGTTGACCTGTGGCCAGAGATGCCAATTGGGTTTGTTTTGGGGGAAGAACACAGGCACAGGAACCTGTTTGGCATGGACCCAGGGCACACCAAGTTAAAGTGTATCAGTAGTTTGGCAAAAAGTGGGGAGGGAGGTTACTGCAACAGAAACCCAATTTCCTACACTTCCCCTGTCTCCTAAACGCAATGCGGTAAATTTCGTTATACAGTACAGCTGCCTGTGTGGTAGTCCTGTAATGAATGTCCCTTTTCTATGCTCACAACATTTTGCCGTATTTCCGTAGTATGTCCATAAAGTTAGATCTCACGATGATTTGTTGCAGGAGTGCGCCATGCACCAGCAGCCCCATGATGTCAGCCGTTTCAAGTGCGACATATGCAAGGACTGGTTCCTGACAGGAGCTAGGGGCTTGAGAAGGGCACAGGGGCTCTGGAGTGGGGGATGTGACCAAGGATAATGTCCGCCTCCCTGCGGGGAGCGATGTGCAAAAACGGCCGCTCTGCATGGAGGAGCCGGGAACTAAGATTCCAACACGATGACACCACAGCACTAAAGTGCCTAATTTCATTGCTGTTTTATTTGGGGAAACGGAAATATCGATCAGTAAGTATTAAAGAAATAACATGCGGGAGTCTGTTTCCAGGCTGATTCCTACTTGTTTTCTTCGAAACTTTCACATGGCGGTAATAGCTCCTTTCAGCAGCAGACGTACCAGAATGAAAAACAAAAACGTTAATTGTGAAGGTCCTGTAACTCCTGTGACCTAGGTGTATTGGTAACTCTTACCTGTGTCAGAGCATTGATTTCCTCAGATGCAAGATAGATATATAGCTGCAATGATTATGTTATGTTATTTTAATTTATTAGGCTCAACAGCTACCCAAGAGGGTTTCCTGGCGCCATCCTGTAAGGAACAGAAGGGAATGAAAAGAAATTATTGGTTAAATAACCAGGTTTTTAGGCATTTATGGAAGTTGCGTAAAGAGTTTCAGTGCAAAGCGACACAGGGAGAGAGTTCCATAAGGAAGGCCCCAAGCAGGCAAAAGAGCGGCCGCCCATGCGTAATCGTCTAACTCTTGGGACTGAAAATTTCACCTGAGTGGCAGAGCGGAGTGCGCAAGAGGGCAGGTAGGGATGAGTAAGAGCCCGCAAATATTGGGAAGGTTACATTAAGTAATTGCTAAATGAGTGACAATGGTTTCCGAAAGCATTACTGTACCCAGGTGACATTGTATTGATACCGCATATTACACTCTCGGAGTGCATAGACATAACCTCCCCTCCACTTACTGCCATGCATTATTGCTCCTCCGAGGGTTAGCGCCTCCAGTCATCTCTCGTAGCACCACAGGTTACTGTGGTCAGTCACATTGCAGCAATCCAATGTCTGCTGGCCCTCCGGCGGTCCTCAATTCTCCTCTTTTGTTTAGAGTCCATCGAGAGGCATGCTCTAACAGTCTACTATATTGCCTCATCCAGCCTCTCAAGTTCGGGCCTCTGCCTGTTGGTCACAGGCCCATGAGGCCCAATTTTACACACACACACAGAAGAGGCTTCAGGTCCCCCTCCGTCCAGCAGGTGTTGTATTAATGCACCTACAGACCTTGCTCCACAGAGAAGCTGATTGCGCTGAGGGTCTAGGTGCCTACTGTGGCGCAGGGAGCTGTGACCTAACTCTGGTCTGGGAGCATCAGAGACACCACTGCAAACACTGCTTCAGGCTTGGATCTCTCCTCCTCACACATGTTAGATCCCAGCTGCACCCTACCTCAGACAGAAGATCACTGAGGAGGCACTAGAGGGTGGATCACTGGGTCTTACTGTGATGTTAGCATCCCAGAAACTGACTGATTACTCATATATGAAAGCAGCTCTTTTTGGAAGGTTTAATCTGACCATAGATTAGCATTTAAAAACAACTTTGCAGCATTTCAACGCAGAGTAACCAGATATTATGGGAGGCCTGATTGGACCTTGAATGAAGAGCGACTTTTAAAGTGCTGGAGTAAGTGTAACCTGGCGCAGGCAAACCTCTGATTTCTGCAGAGAACATCCTATGTATTTATTTTGTATAGTTACATTAACATGTAGCTGATGGAAAACTGCTTGGCGCTTGCAAATTTGCAAAGACACCTGGCAGGCTGGTCACCATGAGGGTGCAAAGGAATACACCTCAAGTAGAGCACATTTTCTAACTGATTCACTCATAGAGGCCAAGGTTTCAGTAAGTGTGATGTTTTCATAATTTAACTGTAATAATGGGTGACATTCACAGTCTGACTCTGCTCAGTTTTTAGTAGCCTGCTGTTAGCGCACTTTAGTTCAGTGACTTTCTGAGAGTTTCTAGTTGCTCAAATGGGCGTAATTTCTAATATTTATATGTTTCCCTCCTCTTCATTGCTTGATTTTGCTCACGAGAAAGAGTCACTAATAGTGGTTGAAATGTCACTCATATTTACACTGAAATTATGAAAATGTCACACATCGCACTCTGAGACCGTGGAAGCTATGCTAAGTCTACCACACACAGCACATTTGAACATCTCATAATTCCATGCCACACAATTCTACTATAAATAATTTAACCCTAAAACATTCCATGCCACATAATTACAATCCTAAATATTTAAAAACACATATTTCCACTTCACTACATACCACGTAATTCTAAATCACATAAGAACATTCCACACAACTTAATACCACTCCAAACCACATAATTACACTCTACGCACCACAATTTAACTACACATAATTCCACTTCAACCTATGTAATTATTTTTCACACAACGTATTTACACTCCACTCCAAAACACATAATTACCCTCTACGAAATAAAACTCTGCAACATGCTGCATAATTCCACTCCACACAATTATGCACCACACCATGCCACATAATGCCACACGTCACACAATTCCACAATTCATCCCCACACAATTCATCACACAACATAATTACACTCCACATAATACCACACAGCACCACATAATTTACCTCCACATAATTATGCTCTACTCCATATTGTATAAATACACTCCACATAAATCCAGTCTAAGCCACGTAGCAACATTCCACATAACTACACTACACACCATGCCTCATAATTCCATTCAACTTAATTTTCACTCAACATCGCACACTTCCAAGTCACACAAATTCAACTCTTCAAATTTCCTTTCCACACCACATAATTCAACATCAAACTACATAATTCAAACTAACATCACAATTACAGAACACACCACATACATCCAATTTACACCACAAAATTCCATATCATGCTATAATATTTAACAGCACACCACATAAGTAAACTCCAGTACATGCCCCTCCAAAACACAAAATACCATTTCATATAATCTCACTCCAAGGCACACAATCCAATGACGCACAATCCCACACCACATAATTCCAGTACTCTTAATACCACACAATTACTATCCACATAATTACACTGCACACCATGTCACATTATTTCACTACACAGATCCAATTCACACAAGACAATTCCACAACTAACAATTTCAATCAAAACCATATATGACTTGCATATATGCCAATGCATATATTGCAAAACCATATATTGCAAATGCTTGTTTACCTTTCAATGCCTCCCTGCAGATCCTGTTCCTGGAGGGAGCTGAAATCCTTCTGCTCCTGTCAGCTCTCCTCTGTGCTGCCTCCTGCTCTCTGGTGCCCCCATTCCATCCTTTTTCTGGCCGGGCTCTGACTGAAGAGAAACAATGTAAGTTGTTACTTTGTTTCTCTTCAATCCTGGTTCAGGGCAGGCTGCTTTTGCTGCTTTAGAGGGGGAGAGGCTAGCTTCAGAGCAAGCCTCTCTCTCACAGCTCTCACCGAAGAGCTGTAGGGGCCCCCTGCACTCACTGACGACTGCCCCCCCCCCCGCACCGCAGGGCTGCGGGGTTGTTTGTTATGCCCCTGTGTACAGGAACAGGATGTACGTCATTCCTGAACCATTCAAGGATCTCCGAACAATCCTCCTTCCATTCAGCTTCTCCTCTGACTTCAGGTATCTAACAAATAGCTGAGTAATATCATGGGAGGACCCTTAGTACATTTGAAGGCACAGGATATACAGGGGCTAACCTTGTCAGCCCCAGACATGGTATCCCAATCTCTCTCCACTCCCATATAAAGACCTAATAACAGCATGGCCCACCCTCCAAATAAAGTTGGAAGCTTACAATTAGCAGCAAGTGGATATATCTTAAATTATTATTAAGTAATTAAAATCTTTTTCTGTGGTTTTAAAGAATTGTAGTGTTTTTTTCTGATGTTTAAATTATTAATTTTTTTCTGTATTGTGAGTATTTGATACTGTGTCTTTGGACACATGTTACTAAACTATGTTTTTTTCCTATTTAAATATTTTGTATTTATAATTTATATTTTGTAGTACATTATGTTGGCAGAAGGGATTCCTTTCTTTTTATTTAAATATAAATGTAAATGTTCCCAGCCATCGACCTATACGTTTATTTTTCCACGGACTGATTTTCTCAAGTTTAATTCACATAAAACATTCAATCTAGGTCATGTTTTTGAAGTCAGACTATCATGTTATTCAGTTTGTTTGAGATGTTGCTACTAACATGGTGCACATAACATGGTATATTGTTTACCTGCGTGTTGAGGAAATTTAACATTGTTCCTGCCTATTCCTGCCATGTCCTGACTGTCTGACACAAGCAGGGAAAATGAGTAATGGTCATCCCTGGTCATCCCTGTGGCCCAGTGGTGCTGTGGTGGATGGACTTCCGGGTTTAGGCTACTGCCGGGTGCTCCCCTGACGGTATCCCAGTGGTTTCCTGACTTTAAATAACGTGCAGGTTTGGCAGGACAGGAGTGTCAGAATTTCAGGAAGGTAGATTTAGAAAATGTGGCCTGGAGAGAATCCCACTCATTCCCTCTTTCCAAAGGAAATACGGTATGACAAAACATTTCAGTTAGGCACCAAGGGAAAAGTAGGGGAAAAGAAGAAACACAGCAAACACCGGTTCCACAGTGGCACTGGATATCGGCCAGGACCTTCATTGAATGATTGGTCGGTACTCTTTGGAAAAAATTGTCATTGTCTATTGTGTTGAAATAGATGTACCCAAATCTCTATTAGGGGATGTAGGTCTTGCTGAGCCGTTAGGGAGACGCATTGTAAGTGCTGTAAGTTGTGCCTACCATGAAGGCATTGTCCTTTTGTTTTGTTCCTGCCCAGTTTTGTATAGGGATCAAGTTAAATTACTTAGGCCACTATTACATGCAAGAGAACTATGATGCTGGACGGAGTGTGTTTATTTAACCATCGAATAAACCCCCTGTTTTTTCAGGAGTCAGAATAAGGCTTTGCGCTAGGTTAAAAGAGGCAAGGTATTTGTGTACTTGCTGGATATGTGGATATACTGTTAACAACTTGCTCTTTCAGTCATTTAGGATGTCTCTCATTATTTCTATCCTACTCGGGCCATTTAAAAAATGTACATGTGTTTAATGGATTTATAAATAATTGGCAGTCAGATGAGGTTGGTAAATTCGACTAACCAGCCTTTTTGGAGTGTCTGAGTCAGTCGTCAATCTACAAAGAGTGATTTACTCTTCAATTCGTGAATCCTGCCTGCTATTAACATGTGTTGTATTTCTAACAGAGCAGAAGAAGTAGACATGCTTCAAAATGTATACTTTTAACCTAGTTTTTGAACTGTTTTCATTTGCATTATTAATTTAGAATGTAAAATGTATTTTGTTAAAAAAAAATCCTGGGCATGCTAAACATCTTTTTGTATTGCTTATGATAGCCAAAATGTATTATTCGTATCAGATAGGATTCTTTTTATTGCAATTGTTGATAAGAATAGTTTGAGAGAAAGGTTGGCAGGCCATACAGAGATACTGGGGTGACTTGTTTAAATAACTATCCCCAAAATGGTGTTTGTTAAATTCATGGGGAAAAAAACTGATCTTAACCACATGGACCAGACCTGGATGACCTTGGGGTAAATGAGGGCTAAACGTAATATTGCTCATGCTTGGGAAGTGGAACAGCCGCCGAAACTGGGTGATGGAAGCTGGATTAAAACTCGTCCATGCTAAGTGAAAGAAAAGTATACAAGAGCAGGGGCTGTCCATGTAAATGAACTAAATTCTGGATGAAATGGAATGACCAAGAACTGGGTTGTATCCTCCACCTGGACTTATGGGAGCTGATGTTTACTGCCAGGTACAAGCAGTTACTGCAACTATTTTGTTACTTGATTGCGGGTTGGGTAGGGGGTGGGGGATTCATGAGAATACCGAGAAGAGTAATATTGATTGATTGTGTCTTGATGCTGCACACTATGATGTTGCAATCTTCTGTTTTCCTGTCGCTCGCTGTAAAAATATTTTTTTACAAAAGGATTGTGGGGTGTAGTTTGGCAGTAGCACTACTGTCTCAAGTAAAGATTTATCTGTAAAAATATGCTAAGAAATGGCATTAAGAGATTAGACATATACTAGTGTGAGACAGGTTAGGTGGGAGTATGTAAATCATCATCTGCTGTGATAAAATCTGGGCGGTCCCCAGAGCTGCAGGTGTCAGATTTCTAACACTCTGATGGAAGGACTTAGTTCAATGCACCAGCAACAATAAATTAGAAAGCCAGTTAGACTGCAGCTCTGACACTAGCCTGCTAAGCAATCCTGCTTAGGCGGTGTTTTCAGGTTACTATCTGTCACTTTAGGTGAGTTCAGGGACACAGTGGCAATCCAAACAATCTTTCATTTATTAATATGATACTCAAAGATAGCACTAAGAGGATGGTGTGGCCTGCCGCCGAGCATGGCGGCCTCGTCTTAACGGAGCTCCTGGCTGGGATACACATAATCCTGTCATCAAATGCGAAATCTGGGGCAATTTGACCTAAAATCTTTCTTCTGCCTATTACTGAGACCCCGGGGATCGCTCGCTGCCAGCAAAATGGCGCAGAATCCTGTGTTTACCGCTCGGACTCAGAGGTGGCGGATACGGCACTGCGTGGGTCTGCTGCGACGGAGGGGTGGCCTTTCTTCTTTTTTTTTTTTTTTTTTTCATTTCAGTAGATTTTTTATTGAAAATTATATTTACATGGTACAGAGGATATACAGGATATACATGGGAGATAACTGAGACAAGGGAGAGGGGCCAACGCCAGACAGACAACAGGGAAACAAGCCCCAAGCAAGATGAGACACCACTGAATAGACTACTAAGATCGCCTACTCTGCTAACTAGCCGGGCCTCTCTACTCTCTACTCTCTCTACTCTCTTTCTCTATACCTCTCTCTCTACGCCACCGGGGGAACGGAGGTGCGGCCTTTCAAGTGGAGGCAGCCGTGCATTTTTCCTCGTTGGTCGACGGCTGATTAGAGTGGCTGCTGGGGGGAACGCTGCTGTCCCGGGCCTCGCTCAGCGGGGCGCCCATCTGGGCCCTGCTGCAGAGAGGAAATCTTCCGCCTCCGGGAGACCCGAGCGGTGCCCTGGGACCGTGGCTGGGATACAGTGGGCCTGTGCGAGGCTTGTGGGGCGGCGCTGGCTGATGGTTCCGGCAGGTGGTTGCCGTCTGAGTCACCACTCTCCTTCCTGCTTTGCCCAGACCGGGCGGCACCCTTCCTGGTGCCGGCCTCGGGGCCGGTGGCGCCCGCTGTTGCCTGGTGGGTGTGTGGCCCCCGCCTCTGGAGGCCCCATGCACCACATCCGGACTGGGACCGAGACACCTTGACACCGTTAGATATTTTCCACTTTTGAGACTGCGATAGCTGCTTGCTCTGGCTGGGGGTTGCCGCTTGTGGTGGCCGATCACCTTCCTGCTCTGCCTGGACCTGACAGCTTCACTCCGGTGCCCGCCTTGCAACTTGCAGCACTCCGCCATTGCCTGCCACACCTGCTGCGTCATTGGGGCCTGTGGCCGTGGTGTTTCTAACCTCCCTGCGAGCGCTGTGCTCTGGGTGCTGGAGAGGGCTGGGCGCCCGTACTGTCAGGTGCTACTTCTTCACACTTCCTTGCCTGGAGACCGGCTGACTCTTGGTGCAGTGTGATCCGGGAGGAGCCATGAATATCTCCAGAGAATGGGGTGAGGTGGACTGCAGGAGACTTGCTGGCTGACAGGTTGGTTTCAGCCTGATATCTTCCTCCCTCCCCTGCTCCGGGACTTGTGTTCACCTGGTCCTGGTCCCCTCTAGATGCTTGGGTGATGACACTGCAGCACTATATCATTACTACCCCTGCAATCTAGCTTGCTATCGCTTGGAGTAGCCACTTAGCCTTTTCTCCCGCTGCAGTCCCCTTACAACCGAGTCGACCTGCTGTTTTGTCCTCTCCTCCACTGGTAATCCCACAGGACACCACCCTTGTGAACTTATTGCCGCACCACGGTCGATGTAATGGGGCATCCAAAGGCAAAGCAGCACGACATGCCTGCCACAAACACTTCCACCCAGAGAGACGTTGATACGGACTCCCAAACATCCTCCATTAGCTGTTTCCCAACAACGGCTGTGTCGCCCCCCTCCGAGAAGCTGGACCAAATCCTTCTTGAGATCAGGGAGATGCATCAGTCGCTTGAGCAGCAGTTGGGCACGCTTTCCACCGGCCACACTTTCCTGCGAGCTGACCATAGTAAACTTAATGACACGGTCAAAGACCACGCAAAGACATTGTTAGACATCATGCTGCAACATAAAGATCATGCTGTCCAGTTGTCGCAGATGCAAAAACAGTTTAACACTCTCCAGAACAGGGTCGAAGATGCAGAAGGGCGGGCCAGACGCAACAACATCTGCGTTATTGGCCTGCCGGAGCGCTCAGAGGGCGCAAATGCTACCCAGTTTATCGAACAATGGCTAAAGGACTACGTAGCCCGAGATGGCCTTTCGTCCTTTTTCTGTGTGGAATGGGCTCATCGAATCCCTACAGCTAGGCCAACGGCTGGTAGACCTCCCAGACCACTTATCGCTTGTATTCTCAACTATAGGGACCGTGACCATCTTCTGCAGAGGGCCCACGAAAATGCTCCTATTCAATATGAAAGCACCCGGATATCTCTTTATCCGGACTATACTGTGCAAGTGCAGCGACATAGAGCCTCCTACTAGCTGCTCAAGTGGAAACTTCAAGCCCTTGGCCTAAAGTATGCCCTGTTATTTCCTGCATGGCTAAAAATTATCCACAATCAGGAATCTTACTTTTTTGAAGACCCTGAGACTACAAATGCCTGGATAGAGACTACTCTACCTGCACAGACTTTGGCCAATATTGATCAACAGTTGAGACATGCTCAGTCACAGACGAACAGACCTCGCTCCCGTCGCGGCAGGGCTCCGCGAACTCTCTCCTCTACCAAACCAAAGCCAGGACAGGCCCTATTAGGGTAGGAATCGGCGCTGATGGTGCCGCCTCTCTAATGGACCCTGTGTATGATGCGTCCCCGGAACACTTTGCCGTCGGACCCTGAGAGCAATGATCCCCTCTTCCCGACGATTACCCCGCAGTTAGTGAAGGACCTCTTTGGGTGATGCCGCGATTCGTCCATTTGTCCCTCGCATCATTAAAACTCTATCTGGACCTCATGGAGGGAAGTGCGATAATTTCACTGTATGCTTGCTCTAATCCTCCTTTTTCACCCCAGGTATCTGCTCAATATAACTAGGCATGGGTCCCGGCAAGTGTGTAGCTCCGTGAGTGCTGGTTCCTAAAGGATCTGCATAGGCACCACCCCTCCTGCAGGTACTGCAATGTATAACCGTTTGGAATTAGTACGTTGTGATATAGGTTTGACCAACGTAGTTTGTTTGTTGGCCCTAGTATTGGGTATTATGGTTCATGGGAAGTTAATTGGTTCCTGGTCCAGCTGGTCTCACCTGTCATTTTGTATTCTACCCATTTATCCTGGGCGATTCTCTGTATTGACTTGATCCGATAGGGCGGGGTTGGGTAAATATAAAATACTGACTTGGAATGTGCGGGGCATGGGGTCTGTCCACAAGCGACACAGGATTGTTGCCCAACTAAATAGGTGGAAAGTCCAAATAGCTCTCATTCAGGAGCACACTTAACGGATTCGGCAGTCAGTAAACTGTGCAAGAAGTGGAAGGGTCAGATTTGTATTACTTCTTACTCAGCCTTTGCAAGGGGCTCGCTTATTTGGTTTCGGTACAGGGTTCCCTTTGTGGTGACTGAACAATGGGTCAACACGGCAGGGCGTTATGTACTCTTGTTGGGTAAGCTAGATGGGGCCCCTATAGTTATCTGTAGCATGTATGCCCCCAATTATGAGCAGAATAATGTTCTCAGTACCTTAAACACATCATTAATGGATTGGGTAGGGTGCCCCAGGGTTGTTGGCAGAGACTTTAGCTTTAATTCTGTCTTAGATGTCAGCTTAGATCGCTCCCACCCCATGCTCCAATGTGCTACAACCACCAAAAACTCAGACTTCCTACAAGCTTGGGCAATGGGTTGGACAATACAAGACGCATAGCATACACTGCATCCCAATAGCAGGGAATACTCATTTTACTCCCCCCGACACCAATTACACACCAGGATAGACAGAGTATTTTGTTGTTTGCCCCTGCTGTCCCAGATTTTTGAGTCTACCTACCTTGGAAAGACCCTGTTTGATCATAACCCACTTGAAATTCGTCTGGGATGGGGTAGGGTTCCCAACCCGGTCCCAACTTGGCGTCTCTGGCTGCAATCTCTCAAGGACCGGGTTTTTAGAGACACATTGGGCACGGCCATTACTAATTATTTCCCAGTAAACGGCAATTCTGCCTCCCCCCACTTGATTGAATGGGATGATTTTAAAGCAGGGACTAGAGGCACGGCATAGGGGCTACCGTGGGGGCCCAACAGGAAACACACACGAGCTTATCCGCAGTGGAGAACTCTCTTCACAACTTGGAGACCGCAGTTATTACTAATCCCTCTCAGCAGGCACAGCTCCAAGAAGCCAGAATTAAACACGCAGATCTTCTTGAGCGACTTCGCCTAATTGACTATATTGCATATACACAGCTATTGGCTTGTCTTATACGGGATGGTCCCTCCCTGGTCCCGATAACCGCAATCTCCCTTCCGATGGCACCGCTGTCTCCACTCAAGCAGACATCAACATGGCGTTCTGTACATACTACAGTAACCTGTATAGCGCCCCAATGGCTGCTTCCCCTGATCACCTGCCGGTCTTCTTTGAGTACCTCACATTTCCTACATTAACTGCAGATGATCAATCAGATTTGGAAGCCCCTTATTACTCAACTTGATATTAAGGCAGCCATCAAAGAACTCCCCAGGAACAAAGCTCCCGGTCTGGATGGGTTACCTGCAGAGTTCTACTCGACATATATCGCACAACTCGCCCAGCGCCTAGAGAGCTTATACAAAACGGCTCTTGAAAAACACACTCTTCCCTTGACGACCATGCAAGCGCTGGTTACCTCTCTCCCCAAGCCACATAGAGACCCACATGATATATCAGGGCATCGCCCCCTCTCATTGCTCTCCCCCGAGTATAAAATACTCAGCAAAATACTGGCCAGACGCCTCCTTCCCTACCTCCCAAAGCTTATCCAAACTGACCAATGCGGTTTTATACCGGGTCATAATACGTCCTTAAATATCACGTGACTCCACTATATAATGGAAGCGGCGGCAGACCTTTCTCGTACAATCGGGTGCATTTCTCTTGATATGCGTCAAGCGTTTGATACCCTGGATTGGACCTATATGTTGTCTGCCATGGCAAAGTTTGGTATCCTCAAAGGTTACTTGCAATGAGTTGAACTATTGTATTCTGCTCCTACAGCATGGGCCAGGACTGGTTCTCATATCCCTTCGGCATATCCTATAACCAGGGGTACACGTCAAGGGTGTCCCTTGTCGCCGTTGCTGTTTGTGTTAACATTAGAACCCCTTCTGATTAAACTTTGCAGTGAGGTCATGAAACGGGGGACTGTACTCCATAAAACCACACACTGAGGGGCAGATTTACAAGCCCCGTACACCACATTTGCGCCGCCGTTGCGTCACTTTTGTGACGCAGCGGTGGCACAAAGCCAGCGCCATGCTGCGGGGTATTTACAATGTGACGCATCTGGGAGATGCATCACGTTGTAAAGCCCTGTGCCACATGTGGCCGTTCCAGCACAGGGTGGGGGGCGTTCCGGGGCAGAAATGCCTCGGAAAAGTGGCTGAGTGAAATCTACAAGATTTCACTCTTTCACTTTTACGGCCATGCTGCGTCAAAACCCTGCGCCTGCTTGAAGTAGACGTAAAGATTGATGCAGCATGTTAGGCATAGGGGCACCCCAAGCCTTGCTGGAGCTGCGTCGCGCTTGCGACGCAACTCCAACAATGCGCCTCCTTTCCGCCGGGGGATACGACACGCATCTTCCCATCCGTGCGCCACGGTGCGCCGCATTGTAAATGCGGCGCATCAGTGGTGGGGCATGGGTGGTTTGGCGTGTCGCAACTGTTCTGGCGCATCCCTGCTGATTAGCAGAGATGCTCCAGAAGTTGTAAATTTGCCCCTTAGTATCTGCATATGTGGATGACATTATTTGATATCTCAATGATCTTACTACCAACCTAGAACCTGTCCCAGCTATATTTCAACACTTTGAACAAATATCGGGGCTGGCTATTAATGAAACTAAATCCTATGCTTTCTATGTGCGATATCGGGCTACCCAGGAGGCTGTGCGTTTTGGTAACTTATTATTGACTAACACCCCAGACACCTTTAAGTATCTAGGTATACAAATATATAGATACTCCCAGGACCTTATAGATGGCAATTTGCTGAAGGCTATTACATCCCTCCGAAGCAGGGTCTCCTTTTGAACCGCGCTACCCCTGTCGGTGATGGGTAGAATTTCCATTTCTAATATGGTGATGCATCCTCGTCTCCTCTATTTCTTCACTAACCTGCCAATCACTATCCCGACCCAAATTTTTTGTACACTAGACACACTCCGTTAGAACTCATATGGGGCAAAGGGAGTAGGAGGGTCAGCCTTGCCAAGTACAGCTACGACCAGAGGAGAGAGGACTTGGAACCCTCGATTTCTGAGCTTATTGCATGGCCAGTCAACTGCAGTGGTTATCTTCTTGGCTAGTTGGACCGCACATTCAGGAAACTGTCTATACTTCTCAGCTTCTTGACCGTGGGCTCCTTCATAGTTTACTCCTACTACAAATTAGGTTTCCATCCACAGCCCCCCGCTTAAAACTGCATTATTGTACTGGAAGAAGTCACTCCAATACACCAGAAGGCCCCCCCATACTCCCCCACCATTCCCTTGCTGGGGGTACCTACTACTACTGGTTTAATCTAGAAGAGGACTTTCTCATTGTGGGATCAGGAAGGTGTATCAACCATTGGAACATTATTCACTATAGACACACTAGCAGATCATGATAACTTTGTCCACACTCAGGGGGTCCCCCAGACACTATGGGGCAGATTAGGATGGCGGACGGACCTTCGTCCGTCCGCCACCCCAGAGGTGGAGGGACCGTCCGCAGGGGCAGCGGAGGTCCCTCCATGCAAATTAGGATGTGACCGCCACCCTGGCGGTCACATCCTGTATTTTAAACATTGCGGCGGGTGCTGCTTCAAGCAGCACCCGCCGCAATGTTAAAAGTGCATGATTTACATTTACATGCACAAAAAGTGCCGTTTTGTGCATGTAAATGTTGGGGGTTACCATAGGTACCCCCCATGTGCAGCCCCCACCCCCCGAAACCCTGGGGGCCCGCAACGGGCCCCCAAAAGCCAAAGTCCACATGCTTTTCCACAGTGGAAAAGCCGCCGCGGAAAAGCATGTCTCCGTGAACATTCTAATTTGGCTGACGGTGTCTTGCAGACACGTCACCAAATGGCCCTCCCCACCCCGCGGATCAGCGGCGGACGGCAGGTCCAACCTCAATCCGACCGCCATCCTAATCTGGCGGTGGGTGTAGTATGTGGCTGTGGCGGTTAATCCGCATCCTCCAGGCCGGCGGTGGCTTCCGCCGGCCCGGGGGATGCGGATTAACCGCCATCCTAATCGGCCCCTTTTTCTCTTACACGCAGCTATTTCTCACTACATCAAATGCTGATGGTCCCCGACGGGATTGAACCCCCAAAGCATAAACTAATATACGCAACACATCTCATGGGAAGGGGACGCCACCTCACCCACTGGCTATATATTGAGGTATTTGATCTCACTCAGGGACTCCGTTACTGCCACTCCGTGTTAAATGGTCACTAGATCTGGTAAAAGAACTGTCGGACAAGGACTGGTCCACTGTTTTGGAATTCCCTAAGAAAGTGTCACAAAATGCTAAATTTAAATACATACAGCACATGATCGTACACAGGGCATACCTCACACCTCATCGTCTTAATTGTATGTTTCCTAACAGACAACTCACCTGCCCTAGGTGTCAGGAAGAAGATGCAGACCTACTCCACATGCTGTGGGGGTGCCAACGTTTACGCATATTCTGGCAAACTGTTGGATACAGGGTGCAGGAGGTCACTGGAATAACTGTTTGGTCTTCGGCGGAAAGCAGTCCGCTGGGTCTGCATAAACGACCCAAGGAGCGGAAGGTCCAATATAGATTTGCTGACTTGGCTGTGCTTATAGCAAAGCGTGCCATCACAATGCGGTGGAAGTCTGCTTCCCCCCTACACCTCTCCTACGGCAGACATAAATGGTCCGCTAGACAGGAGGAATTTAGAGGACTACGTAAGGTCCCTATCTCTCTAGATTGGGACCATATGCTTGACACATTCAAAATCATTGATATGTTGATCCCTCCAGCATCGCAGAACGGTCCTGGCCCTAACCCACATTCCACATCCCCAAGAGCTGAACTACTTGCTTCCTGATAGTACCGTTCCCCCTTATCTCTCGGAGGACCTAGAGATCTATACATATGTATGCTGTGAAACGATCTGTTATTTCATGTGTAGATACACGCTTTATTCACCTCCCGCTGTAAGTTAGTGGACCAGGAACTGGGGAGGGCGTGGGGGGAATCTTTCATTTTTGTATTGAATTTATACGGTTTAGCTTGTTAGATACTTATGGGCCTGCTAGGACTCTGATATCTCGCTATTTTATTGGCATGTATGTCCCGATCTTTCTGCTCCTTAGATAATGTATCAATGTCTTGATATGTTTTATTGGATACAGGTGTCCACATTATCATTTACATTTTGGGAATAATATGTGCAACCATGTTTGATACCTGTTTATTCTTAGCGCCCAATTGCTTTGGGATTGTACCGTATTTATTATGCTATTTGAAAACTCATTAAAATTGTGTTGGGTCATGTTGTTTAAAATGTTTATATTGAAATCCTCATTCTAGGGCATAACATTTGTATGGCAACTACACAGATCCAGCCTTAAATAGCAAAACCTGGCCTGCACATTTCATAGGATGGATTATACAATGCACATTTGAATAGCTGGTTACAGCTATTCCGTATCAGAGCTCTCCCACGGTAGCAGGATGTATGCTCTAAGTGAAGGACGTCTTCAGCATGGCTCCTGAAATCAACTCTCCGAATTAGAGAAAAGGGCTAAGCAATCTCGTGACGTGAGACATCTAGAGCGAAAGCCTCCCCTAATCATTGACCAAATCCTGTTTTTTTGTACCATGTAACTACTGATTTTATCTCATATTTACAAAATAAAACAGGTTTTGGAGACACTAAGCCTACTGTGAGACTAAACTAACATGAAGCAAAATGTGTCATTTTGATCCACCTGTTGAAATTATAGGGCAGGTTTGCCATTTTTTCAGGCAAACTCAGCAAGGCAACTTGCTGCGCTTTATTAAGGGAATGGGCAGAAATGCTCCATATTTACAAAGATATGGAGCATTTCCCCTCTATCCCTGTGCTGGTGCACTGTGTTCTACCTAGAGCCAGTTCAGTGCAAGGGTGGTCTGCCTTAGGGGTAGGATTGGTTTTGTGCAGGAAGGGATGCCTTAGTGCACAAAACAATCCATAGAGGCATATTCCTCTTTACACTTGTGGTGTAGAATGCAGCACACATGGAAAGAAGGCTTGATGATTAGAAATGAAGAAATGTATCTGCTGTACGCCTCTGTCGGGTAGGTGTACCATTTTGATACAAAACAAGATTGCATCAAACAACATGGGTGGATGCATGAAAATGCCATACTCCAGCCAGGTATCCCCTACCAGATGCATAGTGTGCACAGTAGCAAGGCAGCGCTATGCGCTGCATTACTATGAATTTACTAAGCCACACAAAACACGCAAAGGGCCTTTGCATGGCTGAATAAATCCCACTTAAGGACATGTGTTGCCTTGTGACGGCTTGTGTCATGCAAAGACAATGCAAGTACTTTGTAAATCTGCCCCTTAGTATCCAGCTTTGTACCACCTATAAGGGGCTATCCTGTAATGGCTACATGCATTAATGTAAACAAACATACCACCTTACAGAGTTGTTGGCCATGGTTTATTGTAGCATGTGTTCTACGAACTTCACGTTTTTCTTTTTGAATATAAGCAGAAACTAGCAGCAAGCACAGAATGAAAACAGACAAACAGAGTTAGCACTGTTACAGTGTCACAGCCGCCGTGGCCGCAGTCACAACAAATCCTTTGCAAATCAGAATTAATTGGTAAATAGGAACAAATAAACACAAAAAACATTTCTAGATAACCCTACC
The DNA here is from genome assembly GCF_964261635.1 of Lissotriton helveticus. NCBI lineage: Eukaryota > Metazoa > Chordata > Amphibia > Caudata > Salamandridae > Lissotriton > Lissotriton helveticus. The sequence continues at coordinate 846,133,668 of NC_136072.1, read as the reverse complement.
GAATTCGTCATATACCATGTTTGTTCAATTTGCAAAATCGAGCACATGGGTTTACAATTCCAGAATGGATTTCTCGTAAATATCAAAGGATTGCTCAATTACATCACTGTGTTTTACTCTAAGCTATTCAATGTGCCTGCAAACAAATATACATAGAAAGTACCACCAGACCATTAAAATTAATAATCCAGGAACACTACAGAAGCATCCATAAAACCAACACCCAAGCACCCTTGACAAATCATTTTGCTAAATTCCAGAAGCACAAGCATTTGTACTGAGTTTTGCGGTGACAGCAGGGGCAGTGGGGTAATCGGGGTGAATAAAAGCAATAAGGTAGTTCCCAAAACTGGATTGCCCCAGAGAGTGCTGGCTGTTATTCAAGGAGGGGACCATGGGACTTTGGCCACTTCTGCCGCATATATTGACTCTTTATTGGCTGGTCCTTACCCGATGCAGGATGTGCTTCTTCTAATGCAGAAAACATTGCATGGACTATTCAAATCATCCCTCACTACAAATGAGTCCCTGAGAGCGGAGGCAGGTATACTTAAGGAGATTCTCTGCGAGCTAAACTCAATAAACTCCTGCATGCCTACACTTGTAAAGCCGAATCGTCTCAAGGTTTAGACCTTAGTGAGGAAGGACCAGTGCAATGGCGGATCAGGGAAGCTCCACTGTGTATGTATCTAGGAGACCAATGTTGGTGAGAAGGTGGTATCATAGGTTGGCTGGGCATTGGTATTTGCTCCCTTTAAATTTTAGGAAAGGCATGAGCAGGGGTAAAGTTCTAAGACCCTTCCACCCCGCCCCTCAGAAGCTTAGGCTTGTGGAAGTATCAAGGAAAAAATAGCACAGCATGTGAAGGATAGAAGGGCATGATGAAAACAGCTAAACATTGCAGCCAGGTCCCAGGACCAATAGTAGAGGTATCAGTCATGCACTTATCAAGGGCCGACAGGATCATGGAAATTGATTCAGGGTCCCAGAGAAGTGCCGCAACTCACACTGTAAGGAGCCTTAAGAAACAGTGGTGTAACAAAACCTGAGGGGACCCCCCTGCAATGTACATGGAGGGGGCCCCCAAACCACGACCTACCACTTTGCCCCCGATGTATGTCAGTACAACGCGATCTTTTAGATCGCGGTACTTGACATCGCAGATTTTACAACGCAAGTCGTTACAACGACTTGCGTTGGAGGGTGCGGATTTAGGAATTTTTAAATTTTATATTCCAACACCAGTCCCCGTAACAGTAGGGAAGGTGTTGGACTATAAAATTAAAACATTCCTTATCCCACAGCGCCATCCAGCGCAAGTCGTAGTAACGACTTGCGTTGTAATAGCTGCGGGGAAAAGGTTGTGCGGTTTAAACACCGCGTTGTAAACGACGTTTCCCCTTTGCCCCACTGCCAAAAAATCTGGTATATTTTTAATTGAAACTTCCAACCTTTAAATGAAATGCCTCTATATTGCCTAGCTCAAAGTTCAAATAAGAAAGTGAGAAACACTCTTTACATATAAGCCACAACATTTGTAATATTATTGTCAAGAGCAGATACTTTTTCTGAGGCAGCAGGCAGAACAATGCCAAGGAGCTGGCCTGTTGTCTCAGGAAATGTCTCTCACTGAAGAACAAAGAACAACTACATAGGGTCTGAATTAGAATTTACATTGATGGAAAATAACTTGAAATTTTAAAAGACAATCCCAAACCTACAATTCCACAGACTCAACTGACAATATACACGAGTAGTACACAAGACATACCTCAGTATCCTGCCAGCTCCAAGAGAAATAAACTGGTGTGAATTACCTACATGCCACACACTTGTGTCTGCCAGGGGTTGTGTATGATAATGAATCTCTATGGTATTTAAAATGAACTGAGTTAGCAATTTCAATTTCTACCATCATGAATTTAATAGTAAGCAGGACAAAATAATAGGCAGGTAAACAAGGCTGAGGATGAAAACTACTTGGATGCTTCAGAACATTAATGCAGATGTTTGTCTGTATTTATCATTTCTGTAGTGTAAACAGTGCTAAAAACAAGATTTAAGGTGCACATATTATAGACAAGTGCAAACAACACCATAATTGACACCTCATGTAGGATAAAAACAAACCATGTCAGCAAGTACCTAGTGACAGAATCTATACTATCTGTAGCTGGTGAAGCAAAGGGAAAAAGAGCAAATGCTTTTAAAGTGCATAATAAAACAATCAGCAATCCAGCAATATACACAACTCAAGAGTGTTTTATAAAAACAACCCTTTCTTCTTGCATCAAGATGAAAACACGTTTAAAGTGCATGGTAAAAGCAAGTCTAGCAGTATGCAGAAATGAAGCCAGGTTGGTTGAACAATTCCCCCTTTGGTTTGTGCATGAAGGCGCAAATATTTAAAAGTGGCTGGTCAAACAATAACATGCACAGCAGCATACAAAAATCAAACCAGTTTAATCAAACTATGACCCTTTGGTGTGTACATGAAGGTGCAAATATGTCACAGTGACTTTTTAAACAATAACAAGTACAGCAAGCACCTGCACTGTACTGTAACCTTCCAAGGCAAACAGGCAATCTAGCACAGTCACTACTCCTGCGCAGCACTGAACATCTACCTGAAGTAGGCCATGGGAGAGTCAAGCACACATCAGTTGTGCTTTTAAAAAACTGAGTTAGCCTGTTGGCCTCACTCCAGTGGCATAGAGTAAAAAGGACCTGTTCACTAAACAGTATGCTGCCACCACCTCCCTTGCATAACTCCTGGTGAAGGCGGTAGCTTTCCACCACTATGATTATAGCACTTTTGGGTGCCCCTCCAGCACCAACATGATTGCATTCCGGAGACATCCCTATGTCATGGCACACCGCAGGATCTGCACTCACCGATTGCTCATCTATGACAAAAGAATCAGCATTAGGCATCCAGACAACAGTACAGTAGAGCCCTAGGGCAGGGGTGCACATCTTTAAACATGCATAGGACTTTTCAGCCAATATTTATATATATTCTATATATTAAAGAGAGAGAGAGAGAGAGAGAGAGAGAGAGAGAGAGAGAGAGACCAAATTCTTTAAAGCCGAAAGAGTAATTTGAATGCAATTATTAAGGCATTTCTTGCCATGATCAAGATCACGATTGTAAGTTTCGAAAACCTCTCTCTGGAACCATAATATTGTAGGCACATAGCTTGTTACTCTTCTCTTCAAGCCTGAAGGTGAGCAATTGAGGTAGCACTTTGATTTTCTATTTCATTTCCTCTTACTTTATTGTCTATTTTGAGTTTCTTTTTGTTAGGACAAATCCACAGTAGGTGAGCACTAATATTTCTCTTCAAGATTAAATTGTTTGACAATCTCTTTTAAATGCAATGCTACAGTGGTATTTCTCACTTTGATTATAAAAGTAGAACATGCAGCAGGCATGGGCCATCGTGTAGGCACTCAGGGGAAGCCAATTCAAGGTGTCACCCAAAATGGTGCAGAAAAAAGGAATGGTTTTAAATAAAAGGAAACAGTAAACCCCCAACATGCATCTGGTTCCAAGGTTACATTGGTATCATGTGTGAAATCATGGACCTTCTATGGGTTATGCCAGAATAACCAGAGTCAGCCATGACAGGAGCATTTGTGGTGTTCTCTCTGGTTTCCCTGTCCCTAACAGAGACATTTTAAAGCATAGGCAACGTGGGCTATGGCCCAGGGGCCCTGGCTTTCAGAGGGTCCTTTGATACAGCTAGCTCCCTTCTGCAGAGTCTAACCCTGACAACCTCAAATAATTCAAAAACAGTTTATTTTAAATGCAGTTTTCCTTTAATATTTTTTACGTGGGTAATGTATGAGAGTCTAATACACATATTTCACATGGAATGTTTCATGCAAAATCCAAAACAAATTGTTTCTTTTAGACCACACTAGGACCTCACATATGAGAAATGGGAGGGCGTCACAGAGATTATTTGCAGTCATATTAGTGAGCTGCTGCTGTGTAACAGTATTGAAAACAGACCATTACTATCCCTGAATATTAGATGTAAACACATTTAGAATTCGGACCAGTGTGCTTGTGCACTGTCAGTGACCTGGACAAAGAAGGCATGAAAGAGTTGAAACTGAATCATAAATTCAAAGAGGCTACCAAAATCCTTAAGAAGTCTCTGGTCCTTAATCATTGGTGCGGTGCTTCGCGTATATTTCTACAAGCAAATGAGGGCTATGAATTAGCTGACGTCTAAGAGCAGGACTTTCTAAAGTAACTACATTTCACATACACTCTCGCATCAATGCCAAGTGATTTATGCTGGATCGTACCTATTATTCTCACATGCATAGGTTAATTTAGCATTGCACCACTGTAACTTTATTTCTTTGGTGAAGACTTAATTTAAAAGATAGACGCACAGAACTTATAAAAATGTGTAAATACTACTGCATTGAGAAGTGGTTGAAAGGAAGACGGAAAATGCACAGCTTTAGAAACTAGTGTGATCATGAGTAAACAGCATTTTCACAATGCCCTGCAGACACAGTGTCAAGGTTTGACTTTCAGCTGAACAGTTTTTGACGACTGTTTTTGTTTCTATCTATTTACTGAATCCAGTTCGTAAAGTGATAAACAGATTAATCTCCATATTAAATAACTTACCTAACTTAGTTGCTTGTGGGCTGCTTCTGTAAAATCCATGAGGGCAGGCACAGACAGCTGTTGTCATCGCACGTGCAGCTTACAGTGCGCGCATGACCCGCCCTGCCCCACCGTGCAGACCACTGCGTGATGGTGCGTAGTTGGCCTGCCAAATGTTAATGTGCTGCAGTGCGGCTGCGTGAGCCCAACCTCTGTCTCTGAGGGCCCGTTTTAATAATGGCCTGGCACCCGTGCATGAAGCCAGCCTATGTGTTGCATGGGCGGCAGGCCATTATCATTATTTAAATGCTCCTCTGCCTCGGAGACTGTGTCTAGCTGATGTGTATACAATGAACGGGAGAGGAAGGATATAAGAGGCCACTATTTATCACGTTACAACAACAAAAGAGTGCCTACTGGGATAGACTACAAATACGCAAGTGACAGTGTCCCTACTTACAAAAAAACCATTATACGGAAAGACATGTGCTACTAAATAAGGTCCAAAGACTGGAAAACAGGGGAAAAGAAAAGAACTCATTTCTTAAAAGAACCCTCACTCACCCTAGTGGTGACATGCTTCATCATGGGGTTCCCACAGGAGGGACCGAATGCCCCCCCTGCGATTGCAGCGGAGCAGGTTATTTGTGAAAGAGTATTTAGGTGAAAATAGTGTTTCGTGATGTGAGTGAATGTTAAAAGATAACAGCTGGACCCAAAAAACTTTAATAGTGGACCAGTTGCTCACATTAAAAACAGTGAGGCCACATGATGGATTTTTATTATTAGAACCACAGTGTCCTGGTGTCGGTGGTCAACATGTTTCTGCTGTTTAATGCGTGTTTAGCTCAGTGATGATGTCCTCTTGTGGTTGTTTTTGTGACTTCCACACATGGATAAAGTCATTGGATGATTGCCTTAAATTTACCTACACTGCTGATAACCACAGCCTTGATTTTTTGAATATCAACTTGTTTGCTGAAAACAATACCTTACAAACTCAAACTTTTTTTAAACCTACAGCAAAAAACAGCTTACTTTCCTTCAATAGTTTCCACCCGCGCCCCCTTCGTGAAAATCTCCCTTACAGCCAATTCCTCAGACTGAGGAGGAATTGCAGTAAAACCTCAGATTACAAGAGACAAGACAACGACCTTTGTGAAAAACTAAAGGTACGCGATTCCCCACAATCTGTGATCAATAAATGTAAAAAGAGAGCGCGGAATCAACCCAGGGAGTCCCTACAGGAAACTACACAAAAACAACCACAAGAGGACATCATCACTTGCGTGACAACTTACAGCCCTGTGACGAACAAGATCAAGAAAATCATCCTGAAAAATTGGAGGATCCTTACATCTAACACCCTAACCTGGCAAAAACCCAGGTTTGCAAACAGAAGAAGTCGCAACTTGAAGGATCTCCTGGTCCACACAAGACCCGAACCTAAGAGACCTAGAGAAAGAACTGGTCTATGGAACAATCCACCGACAACAGGACATTTCCCATGCGGCACGTGCTCGGTTTGTAGTCTTACCAAGCCAACAAAAGAAATACAACTACTGCCCGACTTAAAATGTGGACAATAAGGAGGCATACCAATTGTCAAACCAGCCATGTGATCTACATGATTACATGCCCGTGCCACATGCGCTACATCGGCATGACCTGTAGGAAGGCAAAACAAAGACTCTGCGAGCACCGGAGTAATATCCATTGTAAAAAAAGCACAACCAAAATGTCCACTCACTACCTGGAAGCAGGCCACACTGTCACCGACCTCCAGTGGGTCATTTTGAAAACAATCGACATAAAAGACAGGAGCGCAGCGAAAATTCTTTTTGAGAAAGAACAACGCTGGATACAAAGACTGAAAACTGACTCCATGGGCCTGAACGATAATATTCCATGGTTGAGCCTCAACAGATAACCCTCTCATCCCAAGACAACAAGTCCTGTCCAGTATGCATGCAGTCATTTATGAATAATGACCATTGACCAATAAGCATACACTGGGCATCAGTCTATAACCTCTAGTGAATTATTAAGACAACTACGAGCTACCACACCTCCACCATTATTCATTACAATCTTCTCTGTCTCCTAATCAGATACTATTTTAAACCCCTACGTTTTTTCCTAAAAACTAAAAACGATAATCATAAATCTCCCCTTGTAACTACGTAATTTAGTAGTCCATTTCAACACCTGAATTATATTTTAATTCAAAGTTCGAACTACGCGGTAGTATTTCCACCATCTCTACTGACAGCCATATCCGACACGGGAAGCTTTCATCACCATTTCCGGGTGAGAAGAGGCAGCGATAGCACAAGCTATGCAGGATGAGTCACGCCACAGGTATCACTAGTAACGCCGTTTACCGCGAAAACAGTGAGTAAATCCTAGCAACATTCTTATCATTCCCTCTCTTTCGGCAGATAGGCACTCCCTCCCTGCCCCTGACCCGAAGAAGTGCGCAAACGCATTTCACCAGGTATGTGCAGGCAACTTTGACCTCAGATGCACAGCACAGTGCGCGCTTGATACCTGCCACGCACTGCATAGCCAGCATCACATGCCCGTAGCTATCACTCTAAACATAGCGGCACCCTTCGAAACCATCGCGTTTAACGCCTAATGTACGCACTGCATAATTGAAACATGCCCGTAGCGCGACAAAGTGCACCTTAGCCACTCATACCTTACGCGGCACCTAATTTCATGCAGTAAAAAGCACCACGTTTCACACCAGATAAATTGTGAGCGCCCAAACGCGAGGGGCCATTTTAAACATCGAGGCATCAAGACCTCTGCCCCCACCACCACCCACCCTGCACAAGCACCGATATAGAGCCACCCATACAACCAGTTTAGGCTTGACCAATGTAGCTCACATTACTTCACCTCTTGAGGTTTATAAGACTGGATCACTTTTCCGCATGTCACAACCATCACCAGGCATGAGAATGAACTCGGTGACACCTTTCAAGAGTGCGAACCTGAGCTAAAGTATTGCCATTTTAAAGCTGTTTAAAATCCATCAGTTTTTAACTTGTTGACTATTTGTACATTTGTGTTGTGTCTTCTATCCCCCTCTTCTACCCTATTTTTGTCGTGTATGTTAAAACTTTCTCCTACAGGTACAATGCTACCGTGGACTTCCTAAAACAGGTTACTCTTTCCATTTATTTTCACTTCACCTTCACACTTTGCACTGGTCCTGAAGAAAGCCTACCGACCTACACAGGCAACAAGGCTGAAACATGTCGACCACTTTTTAAGATTCACCTTGCAGTGCGCTTGAATTCCTAAATTTTCCAGAGCGGCAAACCTAATCGCTGCCTAGAGCTACCCGAATCCAGACTTAATAAAATCATATACCTGGCTGTACGGGTATTTTTAATTCGCCTACCACTTCACCTATTCACGATCACTACTGTTTTAACCAAGGGTAAATCCTCCAGGTGGAGGTTGCATAAAAACTGACCCAAGGATTATGCACACACGTGTATAAAAGCGGGGAGACAACATATACCGCTACGAACACCTACAAAAACACGTGTATGAGGGTCTTTTAATTTGTGAGACACAACGAACCTACCTGCATACCCTGGTTATGCAGGACAAGTGATCCTTCCCCTGTGATATCTTGATTATCCAAAGGAGACTGAACGGATCAGTACTCTACCTCCCCCCTTTTGATTTTTTTGTTAGTTTATGTCAAGCACCTCGTGGTATTTGTAAAGATAACGCCGTCTACGTGGCCGTTTTAGACTGTAGTGTAGAGGACAGAGCTCGGATGAGCTCTGTGGATCTGTATTCTACTACATGTAGGAAATGGGCATGGACGACAGACTGTCTGTGGCATGAGTCATTGCGATGTAAACTGCTTAATTGATTGCGGAGTAGTGAGTGATCATGAAGCAGTGTGTCGTGTAACTGGATAGTGATCCCGGTGTAAAATAATTTTGTGCAGGCGATCAAGGAGAATGGAATAATAAGCAGGGTCCGGTGATGGTACTGTTTGAAGTGCCGTGTGGAACCATAAATGGTGCGAGAGGTGCATCCTACATCTGATTAGAGAATACACTGCATTTGTACACAGCCAGTGTTTAGCACTGCAGTCAATGGTGTGGCAATTGTATGTCCCTCATTATAATTTTAACATCACATGTAAAAATCAGTTCAGCTAAGTTGTACATACAGATGGTGCAGCCTACATCTGATTTGACAATATGATTCATTTGTACACAGTTAGCATATAGCACTGTAGTTACTGGTGTGGCAATTGTGTGTACATCGTTTATAGTGTTAACATCACATGTGAATCAGTGCAACTAAGTTAATAGTAGTACATACAGATGGTGCATCAAGGGTTACACAAATACTTCAATGAAACGTATTCCATTGATGATTGGGTTAAGAAACGTACTGTGTATTTGCATAAGAGATACAACTGTATTGCTGCCGGGAAAACTGGACCCAGTTGTTGGGGGGGTGCAACCCATAAGGGATTCAGAATTGTCCTGCATTCTCCTGCATCCCTGTCCGGTTCACATTCATCAGTGCAGTGATGAATGTAGCAGACATATATATGTTATTTAGAGTTCACATCACATAGTAAACAAGCATTGGAAATGCAATAGGTCTCGGATTTATTTGAGTTAGAGCTAATGGCATTGTAAATGGCAATGTCTTTTAGCCATGTGTTATGGAGTGTATGCATGTGGTGTGTAATGGAATTATGTGGTTTGGATTGGAATTGTTCACCCTGCACGCTCACACACTGTTCACCCTGCACGTTCACACACTCACCACTCTGCACTCACCACTCACTACTCTGCACTCACCACTCACTACTCTGCACTCACTACTCTGCACTCACTACTCTGCACTCACCACTCTGCACTCACTACTCTGCAGTCAATACTCTGCACTCACTACTCTGCACTCACTACTCACTACTCTGCACTCACTACTCTGCACTCACTACTCACTACACACTACTCACTACTCTGCACTCACTACTCTGCACTCACTACTCTGCACTCACTACTCTGCACTCACTACTCACTACTCTGCACTCACTACTCTGCACTCAGTACTCACTACTCTGCACTCACTACTCTGCACTCACTACTCACTACTCTGCACTCACTACTCTGCACTCACTACTCTGCTCTCACTACTCTGCACTCACTACTCACTACTCTGCACTCACTACTCTGCACTCACTACTCACTACTCTGCACTCACTACTCTGCACTCACTACTCACTACTCTGCACTCACTACTCTGCACTCACTACTCACTACTCTGCACTCACTACTCACTACTCTGCACTTACTACTCACTACTCTGCACTCACTACTCACTACTCTGCACTCACTACTCTGCACTCACTACTCTGTACTCACTACTCAGCACTCACTACTCACTACTCTGCACTCACTACTCACTACTCTGCACTTACTACTCACTACTCTGCACTCACTACTCTGCACTCACTACTCACTACTCTGCACTCACTACTCACTACTCTGCACTCACTACTCACTACTCTGCACTCACTACTCTGCACTCACTACTCACTACTCTGCACTCACTACTCTCTACTCTGCACTCACTACTCACTACTCTGCACTCACTACTCTGCACTCACTACTCACTACTCTGCACTCCCTACTCACTCTGCATTCACTACTCTGCACTCACTACTCACTACTCTGCACTCACTACTCTGCACTCACTACTCACTACTCTGCACTCACTACTCACTACTCTGCACTCACTACTCACTACTCTGCACTCACTACTCTGCACTCACTAGTCACTACTCTGCACTCACTACTCACTACTCTGCACTCACTACTCACTACTCTGCACTCACTACTCACTACTCTGCACTCACTACTCTGCACTCACTACTCTGCACTCACTACTTTGCACTCACTACTCACTACTCTGCACTCACTACTCTGCACTCACTACTCACTACTCTGCACTCACTACTCACTACTCTGCACTCACTACTCACTACTCTGCACTCACTACTCTGCACTCACTACTCTGCACTCACTACTCACTACACTGCACTCACTACTCACTACTCTGCACTCACTACTCTGCACTCACTACTCACTACTCTGCACTCACTACTCTGCACTCACTACTCACTACTCTGCACTCACTACTCTACACTCACTACTCACTACTCTGCACTCACTACTCTGCACTCACTACTCTGCACTCACTAGTCTGCACTCACTACTCTGCACTCACCATTCACTACTCTGCACTCACTACTCTGCACTCACTACTCTGCACTCACTACTCTGCACTCACTACTCACTACTCTGCACTCGCTACTCACTACTCTGCACTCACTACTCTCTACTCTGCACTCACTACTCACTACTCTGCACTCACTACTCACTACTCTGCACTCACTACTCTGCACTCACTACTCTGCACTCACTACTCTGCACTCACTACTCTGCACTCACTACTCTGCACTCACTCACTACTCACTACGCACTACTCACTACTCTGCACTCACTACTCTGCACTCACTACTCACTACTCTGCACTCACTACTCTGCACTCACTACTCTGCACTCACCACTCACTACTCTGCACTCACTACTCTGCACTCACTACTCTGCACGCACTCACTACTCTGCACTCACTACTCACTACTCTGCACTCACTACTCACTACTCTGCACTCACTACTCACTACTCTGCACTCACTACTCACTACTCTGCACTCACTACTCTGCACTCACTACTCTGCACTCACTACTCTGCACTCACTACTCACTACTCTGCACTCACTACTCTGCACTCACTACTCTGCACTCACTACTCACTACTCTGCACTCACTACTCACTACTCTGCACTCGCTACTCACTACTCTGCACTCACTACTCTGCACTCACCACTCACTACTCTGCACTCACTACTCTGCACTCACTACTCTGCACTCACTACTCTGCACTCACTACTCTGCACGCACTCACTACTCTGCACGCACTACTCACTACTCTGCACTCACTACTCGGCATTCACTACTCACTACTCTGCACTCACTACTCTGCACTCACTACTCACTACTCTGCACTCACTACTCTGCACTCACTACTCTGCACTCACTACTCTGCACTCACTACTCACTACTCTGCACGCACTCACTACTCACTACTCTGCACTCACTACTCTGCACTCACTACTCACTACTCTGCACTCACTACTCTGCACTCACTACTCACTACTCTGTACTCTGCACTCACTACTCTGCACTCACTACTCTGCACTCACTACTCTGCACTCACTACTCTGCACTCACTACTCACTACTCTGCACTCACTACTCACTACTCTGCACTCACTACTCACTACTCTGCACTCACTACTCTGCACTCACTACTCACTACTCTGCACTCACTACTCACTACTCTGCACTCACTACTCTGCACTCACTACTCACTACTCTGCACTCACTACTCTGCACTCACTACTCACTACTCTGCACTCACCGCTCTGCACTCACCACTCTGCACTCACCACTCTGCACTCACTACTCTGCACTCACTACTCTGCACTCACTACTCACTACTCTGCACTCACCACTCTGCACTCACCACTCTGCACTCACCACTCTGCACTCACCACTCTGCACTCACCACTCTGCACTCACTACTCTGCACTCACTACTCTGCACTCACTACTCACTACTCTGCACTCACCACTCTGCACTCACCACTCTGCACTCACCACTCTGCACTCACTACTCTGCACTCACTACTCTGCACTCACCACTCTGCACTCACCACTCTGCACTCACTACTCTGCACTCACTACTCACCACTCTGCACTCACCACTCTGCACTCACCACTCTGCACTCACCACTCTGCACTCTGCACTCACTACTCTGCACTCACTACTCACTACTCTGCACTCACTATGCACTCACTACTCTGCACTCACTATGCACTCACTACTCTGCACTCACCACTCTGCACTCACCACTCTGCACTCACCACTCACTACTCTGCACTCACTACTCTGCACTCACTACTCATTACTCTGCACTCACTACTCACTACTCTGCACTCACTACTCTGCACTCACTACTCTGCACTCACTACTCTGCACTCACTACTCTGCACTCACCACTCTGCACTCACCACTCTACACTCACTACTCTGCACTCACTACTCTGCACTCACCACTCTGCACTCACCACTCACTACTCTGCACTCACTACTCTGCACTCACTACTCTACACTCACTACTCACTACTCTGCACTCACTACTCACTACTCTGCACTCCTCTGCACTCACCACTCTGCACTCACCACTCTGCACTCACCACTCACTACTCACTACTCACTACGCGGCACTCACTACTCACTACTCTGAAAGCAGGCAAGGCTACCGACTAATTTTACACTGGTCACGGTTAACACTCTTTTCTAGAAGAGAATAGACACGTTTATCTTGGTGGGTTGAATTTAAAAAAAACACATGGCGCACCCTGGTGTCCAATAAAGAATAGGCGATCAGTAACGTGCACGCTCAGAGAGCAGACTGTACTGATTGTTCTGTGTACATTCGCAGAATCCTTCAAAGCACATCTGACATCATTCTTTGCTCCCGCCATTCCGGTACTTTACACTGCAAACACTCCCGCAAATCCATGCAATTAGAGGACATAACATTCTGAACAAGCACCTACCTCTCAGTGCCCTCACTGCGTGAAACTTCTCGATGCCGGCCAGGAAGAGAGCAGTGATCGGCGCGCGGCGGGGACGCTGGCGCCGTGAGCGTGCGCGCGACTGAATCCGCGCGTGGCCAGCACTTGTTGCACCTCTCCCATTGAGAATGCTGGGCGCGTGCCCAGCTCTTGTCTCCTTTTGTCGGCTTTGGAGACTGAAACGATTACAATATTTCTCTGCCGAGAACGCGCTTCGCGCGTCTCTAGGCCGAGACCTAAAAAGTGCAGCTAAGTTGTAGTACTTGTACATACAGAGGACAAATCACTGGTTTCACATATAATTCAGTGTAACATTTAAGCCATGCAGTTGGTTACTATACACTATTTCACGGTGCCACCATTCCTCACAATTAGCAGCACAATCCCTCTTCAGGTACACTCACACACGCCATGCGTGACACTGCCGCTCTAGATTCTAGAAGGCATTACACACCATTGGCCCACTAGCTAACATTGACCCACCATTATTTTTCATAGGTATCCCTTCATTGCTCAGTCCTGAGGAGACCTGACATCCGCCAAGGGTGGAAACGCCGTCGACAGTTAAAAGAGACAGACCGCATACAATAGTTGCCTATTTTCCCAACTGTTGTAGAGTAATTGTATATACTTCACTTGGTCGCCTCTTTCTTGATGAAACTAAAAAAAATAGAAACCTTCCTTCTTCCTATAGGTCACTGTAATGTCACTAGAGTAGTGTAGGTTCTATGATACTTTCACTTGGGACACACCAGCACTTGTTACATTGTGTATGTATATATCGTATATAATGTGTAAAAAAAAAATCTTTATGTCTATATAAACCATGCAATGAACTACCAAACTGGTCAAGTGTGTAGACCGCTTCTTTTTCTGACATCCAACTAACCCCCCACATTGCCATTGTGCGTCATCCTTACCAGAAGTGCTTTATATTATTCCACAAGAGCCGTTGTTTTTTTCTTAAGCTTTGTACCCAGGCTCCCAGTGAGTAGGGTTCCCTTGTTCCCCTTTCCAGTTCAGAGAATCTATAGCAGGGATAGAGGTCACAAAAGTTGGTGTTACTTCCTCAGTCTTCATCGGCTTGGTACTGGAGGCCAGAGATGAGCTCAATAAACTTGACCTGCAAATTAGGCCAGTAATAGAGGTAGAGAAATTGCCATCAGAGCTGCATTTATTGGCTAATCATGCTGACTTCAACTTGGGACAACTAAATATGGTAACTGGCGCTGAGGTTATCCTGTCCTTCTCCCTCTTAATGGCTTATTATCGTGGCACCCTTGAGGTAGCAATACCAGTCCATTGAAGAGAAGGAGCGGTTGACCCAAACCAGCTTTGCAATAGATTTGCTCATCTAACCGTCGAAAGGGGCAGCGCCTCCTCACGGAGGGTGGGGGGCAAGTGGATTACATAGTTACCACACCAACCAGCATGGGGGCTTTTCTTGGAATGTTAATGGGTTGAGAAACTTAAATAGAACTATCGATCTTACTAAAATCTGAGATGAGAATGAGATCATTTGTTTTCAGGAGACCTGGCTGGCAGGTGAGCAAATACACTTTAACGGGTTCATGCAAATTGTAAAACAGGGAGCAAAAGTGGTGCAAGTGCATTTAAAAGGAGGACTGATGAAATAGGTATCAGAAAGTGCAACAAAGGAGCAAGAGTTATACAGACAAGCAGTGACTGGCTCCTAGCTTGCTTCATGGACACGTATGATGGGTCCCACTGTCTCAATAGCTAAATAATTGCTCATGGATGTGCACACCGATGTGAGACTTGTGAGGAGATGTGGGAGGTATTCCTGAGAGATATGACGTCTCTGACAGAGTTCCCAGGGCTAATTGGATTATCTTATTAGGGATTTAAATCACCGGTTAGCCAAAGCCCAGGTAGAGGTTAGTAGCAGTGACCTGTTAGAAAGTTATGGAATACCTAACACAATATTCCCATTGTATACCCAATCAAAGTATGATCTCCAATTAATAAAAACTCTCTCAGAGACTCTCTCCCAGTTAGGCTTTGTCTCCCTAAATGGGCGGTTTAGGGAGGAAACGCTGGCACTCCAAAGAATTTTGTATGGCAATCAGAGCTGCCCAATTGATTATGTGTTTCTACAGGCATGTTTTCTTTACTTTTGTACAAGTTTTGAGATGAAGAGAATTAGGGGTAGTGATCATTAGGCCTCACAAACAGCTTTAATCTCTGTTTAACAGCGTGATTCCGATGGAAGTATTTTTTCCAAAACAACTGAAAACTAGACTGGATGAAAGATACATTTCCCTACTAACGCAATAGCAAGTGTCCAATGACTTGGGTCTTGGTGGGCAGAAGGGCTTTAAAGTCCTGGATTTCTACTCTGAGACAATTGGAGATGTAGTCAAATGTTTGACCCTTATATAATTAGAAAGTGTCATCATGATGCCAGAAAGAAAAATCCCAGTTTGTCCTCAAACAACCTTGGTTTGATATGGAGTGCTTAAACGCTAGGAAGAAGCTGAGAAAAGCAGGAATGGCGAGGCGCTCCTCTGGTGGTCTCAATGGAAGTGAATGAAATAACTTTACAAAAAAGAAGTAGGATGCCTTGATCAAAGCAAAGAAGTAGGCTTACTTTAAGACAAATGGGGACCTTATGCATAGCACCCTACAGAAAAGGATATAAATAAATTTTGGAAGTTAGTCCAGAGAGGGTGCAATAATTCAAATTCACCTTTAAGGTGCACAGTTCCAGAGAATGCTTGGGTTACCCATTTAAGTTTTATTTATGAGGCCAGAGAGATAACTGCGAGAGGTAATTGGCCTACATTGGGGGAGGAGCTATTGGATTCATTTCTGTGAAATCCTTAGTAAATGTGATATCCTCCCCATATCCAATCTAAGGCTGCAGGACCAGACAACCTTCCTGCAATTGTAACAAAGTCCAACCCTAAGCGGTGGGCAACCTTCTTTTCAAAAGTCTTTGTATCCATAACAAGATTAGGTATATTTGCGCCAAGCTGGAAGGGTGCAATAATACCATCTATACATAAAAAAGGGAGATGGATGTCCCGGTTAATTTCTGCTTGATAAGCCTGCTCGACGTTGATGCAAAATTGTACTCAAAAGTAATACTTATCTCTCTCAAGAACTGGATAGAGTCTAATGATATTGAAAAGGAAGGCTTCAAGCAAGGGCATTCAATTGTTTATCACTGCTTCAGCTGTGGGATCTTGGGCAAATGGCAATAGGATCCGTTTTGTTGACTTTAGCTCACCTTTCAATTTTGTGGATTGTAGCATTCTGTGGTCTACGGCAACTAGCAACTCCCACTAGCCTACTAGTTATACTTCAAGAACTACATTCACAGAATTGGGCCTAAGTTGATCTTGACCTAAATGGGGCATTATTGAAAAAAATACCCTTAGAAAATGGGCCGAGGCAAGGATTAGTCCGGGCCCCCACATTGTTCTCTATATTTCATGCAGACCTTCCCAGAGCCCTCACTACTAACAAATCCTTCTAGCCGAAAACTGGTGGCAGGCACATATTGTGCCGCCTCTATGTAGATGCCGTGGCCATTTTAGAACTGACTCAAGTAGGCCTACAGAGTAAACTGCATAGATTTAGTACCTATTGTGAGGCTAACAAACTCAAAGATAACATGGAAAATGCAAAATATTCACCCTAGGGAAAAATTTGACACAATATAAGTGGTTATTGGGCAATTAGGTGGTGGAGGTGGTAACCTCATACAAATATCTAGGAATGATGTTCAGAAAAACATTTAATTGGACCCTAAATAAAGAATTTGTGGAGACGCATGCAGCTTCCACTATCGGAGGACTGGTATGATTTAAGAACACATTTGGTGAACCGTCTTGGACTCTGCTACTGGCCTACAATGCGATGGTCCCCTCTCAATGCATAAATGGGGCTGAGGTGTTGATCCTAAGTACAGAGGCCAGATGGGAGAAGTGCGAGGGTAAACTGTTAGGTCTACCAAAAGGCGTAATGGGCCCGGCGATAAGATTGGAAGGGGATCTGCAGGCTTGGAATTTCCTGGCCAGCAAATCAACCTTGAGATTTTGGAATAAACTCTGGACCTCGGAGGTTCAAAAGGTCCTTTGTGCAAGCAAAATCGCAAGGAGTGAATTAAGATGGGGGTGCACATCAGGAAAAGATTAGGAAGAATTGCTGTGACATTCAAAATTGAAACATTCTATATTACTGTGGCCTACCATCTTTTGAAAGGTGAACTGAAATGGCCTGTAAATAAGCATCAGAGCTGTCTGATTTAGCATATGTAAATATAAACCCTCAGCAAATTATATGATGGAATCCTGGTATAATCAGAGGGGGTTCCCATATATATGTGCATTGTCTAATCCCCGGTAACGGTTATTATTATAACATTTTTGGGTTGCTCTGAATGTTCTTTACTTAAGGTATGAGAAATGTAATGTCCTTTTGGATTCTGAGAACAGTGTACTAGCCGGTTAAGGTTTCAAGATTTTAATGTACACTTTTTATTAGACTGTCTGTATTTTGATGGGAATCGTTGCCTGATTTTAAACTGCTTTTTATAAAAGAATACATACATAATTTCAATGAAGCTCTTACACTTTTGGGGAATATGGAATTTTTAGATGTTGCATGTGCCTCAGCAAAAGTTTCAAAAACAATTCTGAGCCAGTAAGGCGGTGACTGTAAATTTTAGATATTTTAGGCTGGCTGATCTTGCACTCATTAGAATGAGTGGCAAAAGTGATAAATACGGATACATGAGTATTTTAGCCTTGGGGCGTGGCTAGGGCGCCGATGGCGGAGGTCGCCTGAGATCTCGGCTCCGCGATCGAGCCGCACTAATCCTGATATATCGGCTCCAGGGGCTCCACCGATCCTACACCGGGGGTCGGTGCGGGGGCGCTACGTGGTGACCCGCGGCTGGAGCGCTGCGGCGTTGCGAGAGGCGCTGCCTCCATCATGGCGCCAGCCCCGGACCGGAGATCGTAAGGTGCTCGGCGGCCCTCGCGGGTCACGGAACCGGGGGGTTCCTGCTCGCCGCCCCCTGCTCCTGACGAGGCACAAAGAGAGCCGGTCGCCTGAATTGCCGGCGGCCTCCAACGCTTAGCGGGCCTCGCTAACTGCGGTGCTCACCTGGCGGGTCCCCACGGGGCACTGCGGAACGGCGGTGACGGGGAAATTCTCCTGCGCCCTCACCGGAACTGGGATTCTACTGCCTGCTACTCTGCACCCGCCGGGGGCCTACAGCACGGACCGGCCCTGAGGAGCGGAGGAGTGAGCGCGTAGTGGGCTCGTGCTGGCCACCAGAGGACCGCAAACCGACAGGGCGGAGAGGAAGGCCTGAGCACTAAGATGGCGGCGGTGGCTGCTGGAGGCGCAAGTAATAATTAGCAGTGCTGAGAATCCAGTGATGGGCCCGTCTTCCCTCTGTGGCTGTCTTTATTCCTGACGGGGCCCCCGACTTTTGCGAGGTTGGCTGGGGCGAAGACGTCCACGCGCACAGAGAGCCCCGAACCACGTGGTCATGAAGGTGGCCTCGAACATGGCATAACGAGGGGTCGATTGCCGGAGTGTCCCTTGTCCTGATTGACGAGATCCGACCGGGCTGCCCGCTGATTGCTTGACCTGGGCCGGGCCCGGCTGGGTCGCCTTTGGCCGAGTAGTTGGCGCTGACTGAGAACTCGAGTGGGGGCTGGACCGGTATCGTGGACCGGCGGGGAGCCGCCCGGGTGTTGAGTGCGGACATTCCTTGGAAAACCAGACTTCTCGTGGCTGGTGCTTGGGGCAGCCATGGGCAAACCGAGGGGCGCCAAGGGAAACGCGCAGGCCACCTCCGACACCGAACTGCCGGACAGAGGTGACCAGATGGACCCGGAGGTGCCGACTGACCCGAGTCTTCAGCGGCAATTGGATAATATTTTGGCAGCCATAATGGACACGAGGTCAGCACTCCAGCGGGACATCGCCCAGGTGCTGACGGGCTTGGGATTGCTCAGGGCTAATCATGGCAAGCTCTCGGACAGGGTCAAAGAGGTGGAAGACTCGGTTGGAACCCTGGAACTGGCGCAGAAGACGTTGGCAGTCGTCATGAAAGATGCGCTGACGAGAATAGATACTCTGGAGAGGAGGGCTGAGGAGGCAGAGGGACGCAACAGAAGGAACAACATCCGGGTGGTGGGCCTGCCAGAAAAAGTCGAGGATGGCGACATGGTATCCTATCTAGAAAACTGGCTCAAAACGGAGGTGGCGCCCGAGGGGCTTTCCTCCTTTTACACTCTGGAGCGGGCGCACAGAGTTCCGGCCAGACCGCCTCAGCAGGGACGACCACCGCGCCCAGTGGTGGCGAGATTGCTGCATTTCTGCGATAGGGACCTGCTCCTCAACAACGCCAGGAAAAATGGGCCATACCAGGTGGACAACAGCAAGGTGAACATTTTCCCGGACTACACCTATGAGACTCAGCGTCAACGGACCTCCTTCCTGGCAATCAAACGTGAACTGCGCAACGAGGGTCTCCAATACTCCTTGCTCTTCCCGGCGAGGCTCCGCATCATCCTGGATGGTAGGACCAAATTCTTCGACACCCCTGACGAGGTGTGCAGC
This sequence comes from Lissotriton helveticus, assembly GCF_964261635.1. Lineage (NCBI taxonomy): Eukaryota > Metazoa > Chordata > Amphibia > Caudata > Salamandridae > Lissotriton > Lissotriton helveticus. The sequence continues at coordinate 846,113,668 of NC_136072.1, read as the reverse complement.
TGGCTGGAGCTCTACAGGGCTGGCAAGGACGGCCCTGCCTCTTTTTTCCAAACCACTGCAGAGGTTGGACTTCAACGGAGATCTAAGAGAATCCGCAACCGTCGGGGTGGTTTTGGCCGACCTTCTAATGTGGTGACTACGGCGGAACGGCGTGGAGTGCTTGAGATGCTGTCCAGCATCTCCGGTTCCCAGGGAGAACCACTGACCGAGGAACCGGAGACGAGAGGTGGTGGAGAACACTCGGACACGGAGGACTCCCAGGCTGACAGCGTGACCCTCCCAGTGGTCACCCCAAATACAGCGGAAGAACTGCTTGATGGCCGAGAATGAGCTTGGGTGAGTCGTTCCTGGCGGCGCTGGGAGAACTGTGCGATGTGGACTGATACAACCCCTACTGACACTGCTGAATCATTGACTGTTACGTGGGTTGGGGTTGGGCCCAGGGCCTGTGCCAGTAATTTGGGCTCGATCGCCACTAGGTGGCCTGAGTGCGGGAGGGCCCGCCCGTCGGTGCTCTGCCCCTTCCTTTGCCCATAAGGCACACCTGCGGTGACTACCGACAGGTTAGTTTCCTGGTTTTGTAACACAGTTTGGATGGGAACTGAGGGGCAATCTCTGGGTCCTATTCTGGGGGGGCGGGGGGGAGTGTCATGGTTGGGGGTTCTGTAGTTTTGGTTTCAGGGGAGGGATGCCATTGGTGCAGTGCGATTATGGTATTTTCTCTGGATTGGGGGAAACGGGGGGGGGACAAACAGGAAAGCAGTGGGATAATGGCTGAATTTTCAAACCTAAAATGCATTACTTGGAATGTACGCGGGCTACACACTATGTCCAGACGCCATAAAGTGCACGCTTACCTGAGACGCAGGGGTGTCCAGATTGCGCTGCTACAGGAAACGCACCTCACGAAAGCGGAGGGTTTAGCCCTGCAGCGTAGATGGAGGGGACAGTTATATTACACCACATACTCGGCTTTTGCTAGGGGGGCGCTGATTTGGGTGCGTGCTGGGGTTCCACTGCAGGTGACGAAACACACGATTGACCCAGAGGGGAGATTTGTCGCCATTGCGGGTAAATTGGGGGGACGAGAGCTGAACATTTGCAGTGTCTATGCGCCCAATACGGACCAGCTAGCCTTCTTTGCGGCGCTCTCGGGACCGCTGGCCCACTACATGACAGGACCGCTCTTGATTGGGGACGACTTCAATTCGGTGGTGGATGTGGATCTTGATAGATCTCATCCCCCCCTGGGGACCTCACCTACATATCGAGTGGCTAAGGGCAGGCTGGACTGGCAGGCTGAATGGGGGCTGACAGACATATGGCGCGCCCAACACCCACATACCCGGGACTACTCTCATTACTCTGGACTGCACGAGTTGCATGTGCGACTGGACGCTCTGTTGGGGTCGGCGGACGTGATGTCCGCGGCTGTGAGATCCGAGTACCTAACGAGGACTATCTCCGACCACAACCCCCTGCTGGCCGACCTTAGGTGGCTCCCGGGTGCACCACGCGTCCCTACGTGGAGATTGAGGCCCGAGCTATTAGAGGATCAGGTATTTCGGACTGAGCTGGAGGACAGGATTAGCACTTACTTCGGGGACAACGAGGGTTCGACTGATGCTAGGGCCACCGAATGGGATGCCTTCGAGGTGGTTGTAAGGGGCTACTGCATAGCTGCGAGGGTGGGAGTGCGCCGGGTCCTATTAGAGGACCCAGAAAAGGCAGACCGGACCCTTCGAGATCTGGAGCTAAGGCGCCCCGGCAGACCGGAACTCCGGGAGAAGATGGCGGCCGCGAGAGAGGTGGTAGCAGTGGAGGTTGAAAGGTTGCGTAGCTTCGATTACAAGGCATTCCTCACCAGATCGTTAGCGGAGGGTGATAAATCGGGGGCGCTCTTGGCCTGGCTGTTTAATCCCACGAGGCGTTCCTCTCCCACGGTGGCCATGCGCGATGCGGCGGGAGTGGAGGTCTACACCCAGCCGGAAATCATGGACTGCTTCACGGACTACTACGAGGTACTATACCGAAGTAGGACGGACGTGGATGTTGACCTCATAGACACTTTCTTGCAGGAACTGCCTATCCCTGTCCTAGAGCCCGAGAGTGCCAAGGCATTGGGGAGGGAGGTGGAGCTGGGGGAGATCCGCAGCGCCATCAAGCGGATGGCACGCAACAAAACCCCAGGCCTAGACGGACTCCCGGTTGAGTTTTATGCCACCTACATGGACCTCCTCGCCCCGCGCTTGCTGCTGGTATACAACGAGGCGATGCACCGGGGATACCTCCCGGGATCGATGAGGGTGGCCCTAGTGGTGCCTCTGCCCAAGCCAGGGAATGAGGAACACAGAATATAACTCAATACAAAAAAGCAATCACATAGACAATGAATCCAACCTCCATGTTTTAATCACAATGGGGATGTATAACACATAATGACAAAAATCACGTAATAGAGATGAAATGGTGGAGCAAGGCCCCGAGGGGGGGGGGGAAGGGGGGTTGCGTGATATCGTGAGGATATAGTGATAAGGAAGGGATAGGATGAACGAAAAATCAATACTTTAAACCACAATAGTTATAATGGTTACATATAGTGTACAATAACAGAAATACTTTGAATATCAAATCAAACTGTATCATACTCCACACAGTACAACATATGAACAGTTAGGCCGTGGAGTTGACAAAATAAGGAAAACAATGGTTGTCGACGTTTCGACCCTCTTAAAAATGCAGGTCCTATTGAATCCTTGCAGCGGGGTCTTCTTCAGGACTGGGGAGTAGGGGCAGACCACCTAGTTCAATACATATAATGTATGGTATTATTATGCTAATAAAATAAGGAATTTAATTACAATTACTTAAATGGAAGACAGCACACGATAACTGAAAATGAAGGGAACATGCCCGAATGTAGAGAAATAATTCATAGGGTGACCCCAACTTATGGGGTGCCCATGATCAAAATTTAGCATCCCCGTGGGTGGTATCGTGAGCTAAGGGCGCAGAAGACAATCTACAGCGTCACGTGAAACGGGTGACCTTCTTAGAATAATAATGCACCGTGAATGGTGAGCTATTTGAATATCAGGAACGGTGAAAACGAGTGATCCGTTACCGGGTGTGACATGGCAGAACCGGTCTGACTGCCGGTACAGAATTATGTGGAGGCATGCCATTTAAACCATTACCAGGTCGGTTACCTTGCTAGGCACAGTTACGAATCTTAAGGGAATAATGGAGACATCCAGGTCGATGTTCCTGTAGGAAATAAACAATGGTCCGATAATTTGGTATGCCGGGACCATAACAATGGACAGTTGTGGCGGCAAACTGTGAAACGGGTGACCTTCTTAGAATAATAATGCACCGTGAATGGTGAGCTATTTGGATATCAGGAACGGTGAAAACGAGTGATCCGTTACCGGGTGTGACATGGCAGAACCAGTCTGACTACCGGTACAGAATTATGTGGAGGCATGCCATTTAAACCATTACCAGGTCGGTTACCTTGCTAGGCACAGTTACGAATCTTGAGGGAATAATGGAGACATCCAGGTCGATGTTCCTGTAGGAAATAAACAATGGTCCGATAATTTGGTATGCCGGGACCATAACAATGGGCAGTTGTGGCGGCAAACTGTTAAACCGTATTTTAAACCGGGAGGCACTTACCCCGTTGGTTTGACAGAGTTGATCAATATGTTGATGCGATCGTCTAGTATATCTAAATAGAAAAAAGAATGGGTAATGAAATTAGAGGGGGGAGCCTTCCTACGATGCTAGGACCTACACTGAAATAACATCTGCGGGCCAAAGCACACGCTTACCGAGGGCCGATTGAATCAGGCTCGCAATCTGCTCGAATTCGCAATGGCGATTCTGACGATCCGAGATTGCTAAGTTGCTCCGGTAACGGAGTCACGTGTCCCACACAGGCATGGAGCTAAACGAAAGACTGGATTGTTGTATAGTGGTTGCTAGGACACCGCTTGCTGGAAAATTACTGAGATCGGGTGCTAGTTGGAAAATAGAATTCTTAGAGTCCAAGTGGGAAGGCAGGGTCACGAACATACGCCTGATTTACTATAAGCGGACTTATTAATAGTCAAACAAATTTACACAGTATGATTTGTCACACGCTAAAAAGCGAATTTACATGCGAAACCTGCGAGAACTGCGAATTTACATGGCGTACCTCTCACATGAGGGTATAGGCCATACATAAAGCGTTGTTGATGCCATTTGATATGTTAGAGAGATCAAGTAGAGAGAACACACATAAACAGGTATAGAAAATCCATATCAGTACAGTGCATACGATGGCGTACCTCTTACATAAGGGTAAAGGCCAAAGTGTTAACCTTACATGGATTGTATGATCAAGACAGGGTGGCCAAAGTGTCAACCTTACATGGATTATATGATCAAGACAGAGTGGCCAGCTGAGAAAAGGAGCTGTCATGCTCGTTGAGCCCCTTATCAATGGAGTTGAAAAAGAACATCCATTTCAACTCCCGGGTATTCAGGATGCTCGAGATGTTTCCACCCCGGGGTCCCAGAGTAGCTCTCTCTATTACTACCCATCTAAGGCTCTCAGGTGGGTGTGAAGATACAGTGAAATGTTCAACCAGGGGAGCCCCCTGTACCTCACACCTAATTCTACTCATATGCTGGAAAATGCGTACTTTTATTTTCTGCTGAGTTTGACCTATGTAGATCTGGTGGCATGGGCAGAGTATGGCATAAATTACGTTCGTAGAGTTACAATTTGTCTGTGCTTTCAACTTAATTCTCAGATCTCCATGGTGGAATTCTTTGCCTTGGATTGTGGTCTCACACGCTTTGCAGTTCCCACATTTCGAGTGGCCGGTCACAGGTGGCAGGTTCCATAAGGTTGTGATGGTCGGGTCCAGGGGTGTCGGTAACAGAGATCTGACCACGAAATCCTTCACACTCTTGGCTTTCTTGAAGGCATGCAGGGGTACTGCCGGTTGGTCGATATCGTCCGATACCAATTGCCAATGATGGTTGATAATCCTTTTAATTTGATTGCTTTTCGTGTTAAAGGTTGTAACACACACAATCCTTTTCTCTTGTGAGTTCCTGTTGGAAGTAGGTGATAGTAATTCCTCACGGGGATAAAACCAAGCTCTCTTCTTAGATTGCTTTACTAGACGTCTCGGATACCCTCGTGCCAACAACCGATTGGTAAGTTCATCGGACTCCATCTGGTAATGTTCGCGATCCGAGCAGTTTCTGCGGATGCGCAGAAACTGCCCGAAGGGCAAATTGTCCCGGAGGGCTCTGGGATGATGGCTGTCGTAGTACAGAAGAGAATTCCTCTCTGCTGGTTTTCGGTAGAGTTTCGTGATTAGGACCCCTGTATCTTCATAGATGGTGAGATCTAGGAAATTAATCCTGTGCTGGTCCGATTCTATCGTAAACTTCAAGAAGTCAGATTGATTATTGAGCCATGTGAAAAAGGAAGTAAGATCCTCAAGATTCCCATTCCAAATCATAAGAATGTCATCAATATAACGCATCCATAGACCAACATGGTCTCTGAATGGATTTACTGAATTCAGTATGGTGTCTTCTTCGAAGGCGGCCATATATAGTATGGCTACATCCGGAGCAAAGGGAGCCCCCATTGCTACACCCGACGTCTGCATGTAGAACTTATTCTTAAAAATGAAAAAGTTTTTGGTCATTGCAATCCGGAGGAGTGATATAATGAACTCAGTGGGCACTTGGACCGGTGCAGGGCGTCGGTGAAGGCACCGTGTGATTACATTCAAGGCTTCATGTTGCGGGATTGAAGTATAAAGCGACACCACATCGCAAGTTGCCAATCTTTGAAGCTCTGGGTTGAAGGGAGAGTTCTCAACAATATTAATCGTATGTAGTGTATCACGTAGGTACGTGGGGGTAGATTCCGCCAATGGTTTCAAGAAGAAGTCGATGTACTTGCCTAAGGGTTCAAATATGGAGCCACATCCTGAGACAATTGTCTCCAAAGTGGCTCCATATTTGAACCCTTAGGCAAGTACATCGACTTCTTCTTGAAACCATTGGCGGAATCTACCCCCAAGTACCTACGTGATACACTACATACGATTAATATTGTTGAGAACTCTCCCTTCAACCCAGAGCTTCAAAGATTGGCAACTTGCGATGTGGTGTCGCTTTATACTTCAATCCCGCAACATGAAGCCTTGAATGTAATCACACGGTGCCTTCACCGACGCCCTGCACCGGTCCAAGTGCCCACTGAGTTCATTATATCACTCCTCCGGATTGCAATGACCAAAAACTTTTTCATTTTTAAGAATAAGTTCTACATGCAGACGTCGGGTGTAGCAATGGGGGCTCCCTTTGCTCCGGATGTAGCCATACTATATATGGCCGCCTTCGAAGAAGACACCATACTGAATTCAGTAAATCCATTCAGAGACCATGTTGGTCTATGGATGCGTTATATTGATGACATTCTTATGATTTGGAATGGGAATCTTGAGGATCTTACTTCCTTTTTCACATGGCTCAATAATCAATCTGACTTCTTGAAGTTTACGATAGAATCGGACCAGCACAGGATTAATTTCCTAGATCTCACCATCTATGAAGATACAGGGGTCCTATTCACGAAACTCTACCGAAAACCAGCAGAGAGGAATTCTCTTCTGTACTACGACAGCCATCATCCCAGAGCCCTCCGGGACAATTTGCCCTTCGGGCAGTTTCTGCGCATCCGCAGAAACTGCTCGGATCGCGAACATTACCAGATGGAGTCCGATGAACTTACCAATCGGTTGTTGGCACGAGGGTATCCGAGACGTCTAGTAAAGCAATCTAAGAAGAGAGCTTGGTTTTATCCCCGTGAGGAATTACTATCACCTACTTCCAACAGGAACTCACAAGAGAAAAGGATTGTGTGTGTTACAACCTTTAACACGAAAAGCAATCAAATTAAAAGGATTATCAACCATCATTGGCAATTGGTATCGGACGATATCGACCAACCGGCAGTACCCCTGCATGCCTTCAAGAAAGCCAAGAGTGTGAAGGATTTCGTGGTCAGATCTCTGTTACCGACACCCCTGGACCCGACCATCACAACCTTATGGAACCTGCCACCTGTGACCGGCCACTCGAAATGTGGGAACTGCAAAGCGTGTGAGACCACAATCCAAGGCAAAGAATTCCACCATGGAGATCTGAGAATTAAGTTGAAAGCACAGACAAATTGTAACTCTACGAACGTAATTTATGCCATACTCTGCCCATGCCACCAGATCTACATAGGTCAAACTCAGCAGAAAATAAAAGTACGCATTTTCCAGCATATGAGTAGAATTAGGTGTGAGGTACAGGGGGCTCCCCTGGTTGAACATTTCACTGTATCTTCACACCCACCTGAGAGCCTTAGATGGGTAGTAATAGAGAGAGCTACTCTGGGACCCCGGGGTGGAAACATCTCGAGCATCCTGAATACCCGGGAGTTGAAATGGATGTTCTTTTTCAACTCCATTGATAAGGGGCTCAACGAGCATGACAGCTCCTTTTCTCAGCTGGCCACTCTGTCTTGATCATATAATCCATGTAAGGTTGACACTTTGGCCACCCTGTCTTGATCATACAATCCATGTAAGGTTAACACTTTGGCCTTTACCCTTATGTAAGAGGTACGCCATCGTATGCACTGTACTGATATGGATGTTCTATACCTGTTTATGTGTGTTCTCTCTACTTGATCTCTCTAACATATCAAATGGCATCAACAACACTTTATGTATGGCCTATACCCTCATGTGAGAGGTACGCCATGTAAATTCGCAGTTCTCGCAGGTTTCGCATGTAAATTCGCTTTTTAGCGTGTGACAAATCATACTGTGTAAATTTGTTTGACTATTAATAAGTCCGCTTATAGTAAATCAGGTGTATGTTCGTGACCCTGCCTTCCCACTTGGACTCTAAGAATTCTATTTTCCAACTAGCACCCGATCTCAGTAATTTTCCAGCAAGCGGTGTCCTAGCAACCACTATACAACAATCCAGTCTTTCGTTTAGCTCCATGCCTGTGTGGGACACGTGACTCCGTTACCGGAGCAACTTAGCAATCTCGGATCGTCAGAATCGCCATTGCGAATTCGAGCAGATTGCGAGCCTGATTCAATCGGCCCTCGGTAAGCGTGTGCTTTGGCCCGCAGATGTTATTTCAGTGTAGGTCCTAGCATCGTAGGAAGGCTCCCCCCTCTAATTTCATTACCCATTCTTTTTTCTATTTAGATATACTAGACGATCGCATCAACATATTGATCAACTCTGTCAAACCAACGGGGTAAGTGCCTCCCGGTTTAAAATACGGTTTAACAGTTTGCCGCCACAACTGCCCATTGTTATGGTCCCGGCATACCAAATTATCGGACCATTGTTTATTTCCTACAGGAACATCGACCTGGATGTCTCCATTATTCCCTCAAGATTCGTAACTGTGCCTAGCAAGGTAACCGACCTGGTAATGGTTTAAATGGCATGCCTCCACATAATTCTGTACCGGTAGTCAGACCGGTTCTGCCATGTCACACCCGGTAACGGATCACTCGTTTTCACCGTTCCTGATATCCAAATAGCTCACCATTCACGGTGCATTATTATTCTAAGAAGGTCACCCGTTTCACAGTTTGCCGCCACAACTGTCCATTGTTATGGTCCCGGCATACCAAATTATCGGACCATTGTTTATTTCCTACAGGAACATCGACCTGGATGTCTCCATTATTCCCTTAAGATTCGTAACTGTGCCTAGCAAGGTAACCGACCTGGTAATGGTTTAAATGGCATGCCTCCACATAATTTTGTACCGGCAGTCAGACCGGTTCTGCCATGTCACACCCGGTAACGGATCACTCGTTTTCACCGTTCCTGATATTCAAATAGCTCACCATTCACGGTGCATTATTATTCTAAGAAGGTCACCCGTTTCACGTGACGCTGTAGATTGTCTTCTGCGCCCTTAGCTCACGATACCACCCACGGGGATGCTAAATTTTGGTCATGGGCACCCCATAAGTTGGGGTCACCCTATGAATTATTTCTCTACATTCGGGCATGTTCCCTTCATTTTCAGTTATCGTGTGCTGTCTTCCATTTAAGTAATTGTAATTAAATTCCTTATTTTATTAGCATAATAATACCATACATTATATGTATTGAACTAGGTGGTCTGCCCCTACTCCCCAGTCCTGAAGAAGACCCCGCTGCAAGGATTCAATAGGACCTGCATTTTTAAGAGGGTCGAAACGTCGACAACCATTGTTTTCCTTATTTTGTCAACTCCACGGCCTAACTGTTCATATGTTGTACTGTGTGGAGTATGATACAGTTTGATTTGATATTCAAAGTATTTCTGTTATTGTACACTATATGTAACCATTATAACTATTGTGGTTTAAAGTATTGATTTTTCGTTCATCCTATCCCTTCCTTATCACTATATCCTCACGATATCACGCAACCCCCCTTCCCCCCCCCCCTCGGGGCCTTGCTCCACCATTTCATCTCTATTACGTGATTTTTGTCATTATGTGTTATACATCCCCATTGTGATTAAAACATGGAGGTTGGATTCATTGTCTATGTGATTGCTTTTTTGTATTGAGTTATATTCTGTGTTCCTCATTCCCTGGGACCCCTTCCCCATATTACGTAACTAACCCAGGTCCCCGGGACTTAATTTGGGTACAACCCCCCAACGATACTCTGCCCAAACCAGGCAGGGAGACTAATGACCCGGCGTCCTATAGACCGCTATCGATGCTCACAGTAGATTATAAGATACTGAGTAGCATACTGGCGTCGAGGTTGCAGGGACACATGGGCTCTTTGGTACACGACGACCAGGCGGGGTTTATCCCCAAGCGTAACACCACCATGAACATCCGCCGTTTGCTTCGTCTGCTTGAGGATACCCATGTAGAGGCCTCCCAGCCCATGATTCTCTCGATAGACCTGGAGAAGGCTTTTGATAGCCTGGAATGGGACTACCTCCATAGGGTGCTGGGTGCGTTCGGATTGGAGGAAGGTTTCTTGCGCTGGACTGCGGTGCTTTATGCCTCGGCGGTTGCGAGAGTGAAATCGGGTCCGTTGATCTCCCGGCAATACTCGGTAGAGCGCGGCACGAGACAGGGCTGTTCACTATCTCCTCTGCTGTTCGCACTGGCAGTGGAGCCCCTGGCGATGACGTTTCGCACTGGTGCCCACTACGGAGGACTACGTACCGTGATGGGGCAGCAGTTCATTTCCCTTTATGCGGATGACCTACTGCTATTTTTGGAAGATGCTGGGGAGGCATTGGCCGCCGCCGATGCAGTACTCACGTCTTTCGGGGGGCTGTCGGGCCTGCGAGTGAACTGGTCGAAAACTTGCTTGTTTCCGGTGCGTAACGGAGAACCCCGGCCTAACACGACGAGGGAGATTCGATAGGCGCCCAGCTGCTTCAAATACTTGGGAGTCCATGTTTACCACTCCTCCGCCGATGTCCTGGAGGGCAACATATCCCGTTGCATCCGGGCACTGAGGGGCAGCATGTCCTTCTGGGCTACCCTGTCGGTGGCGGGACGAATTGCGCTGCTCAAGATGGTGACGCTCCCCCGACTCCTTTATTACTTCAGAACGTTACCGATATGGATTCCGCCAGCCGAGTTCAGACACTTGAAATCACTCGTGATTACGTTCCTTTGGGGGTCGGGCCGCCGCAGGGTGGCGCTTCAGACCCTTATGAGGCCAAAGGCGGAGGGGGGGCTGGCGGTCCCAGATTTTGAGACGTATTACTTAGCTGCCCAGTTACAGGTTTACACTCAGGAGGTGGCGAGGGAGTTCCGGGGACCGGAGGAGAAGAGAGGCCTCGGTGTCCTCCGGCACGTCCTCTCCTATATTGCGTTGCGGCAGAGATTGGTGGTGAGGGACCTCACGCAGGAGGAACGCACCATTAGGCTGTGTTGGAATCGTGTTCAGCGCAGGTTGGGTATAGTCCACCCATACGCCCCCGAGATCCCACTGGGAATGCTTACTGCGCTCCCCCACGGCGGCGATTGGTCCCAGTTAAGCACCTGGGAGGAGGCGGGTATCCAGGTCATGGGGGACCTGTATGAGGAGGGAACGCTCCTACCCTTCCAGCCGCTATTGGACCGCTTCGACATCTCCAGAGGGGACTTCCTGCTGCACGCGGCCGTCACAAGAGCACTACAGACGCATTGGCGGTCCGGGATGGAGGAGCCACCGTTATCCTTAACGTGCCAATATGTGATGATGGCAGCCGGAACGGTTAAAGCAGTGACGTGCTTATATTCTAGGATGACCCAGGAGCAGATGACTCCATTGGAGGCGCTTAAGGATAAATGGGAAACGGACATAGGGAAACCCATCCCGGAGACCACATGGGCCCAGCTGCTGGGTCGGGCCTGGAAGAGCTCGCGGAACGCTAGGTTCCAACTGGTGCACTTTTATATTTTGCACCGTGCATATCTCACCCCGTAGAAAATTCGGAAATATTTTGCCTCTGACACCGCGGCTTGCCCTAGATGTCGGACGATCGGAGCGGACCTGGCCCACATGTTGTGGTCTTGTTCTGCCTTGGCCTCTTACTGGACGACAGTTGGGGACACCCTTAAGGAGGTAACGGGACGTACCCTCCAGTTTGACATTGCAGTGGCGCTTCTGCACTGGTTCCCGCATACCCCTAAGACGCGGGTAACCAGCAAGTTTATAGATATGGGACTTATCCTGGCGAAACGGGAAATAACGCGGCGCTGGAAGGCACGAGTTGGTCTGACGGGCACTAAATGGTGCACTGAGTTCCTTAAATGGGCAGAGGGGGAGAGCACCCTGCGTTATCAGCTGGCGAGGCGACAACAGAATGAAAAGGCGCTGGATGCTGCGCAGGCATGGGAAACACTGGTGCAAGCCCTGCGGGATCACAATTCCCCCAGCGACACGGACAGTGATGCTGCAGAACTTCCTGCGTCCCTGTAATGCGATAGACTAACCATATACTCCTTCACACTCCAGGTGGATTCCTCCTACACGTACAGTTGATCTGCTGCTGCACTAATGGCGGGGGAGGGGGGGGTTGATGCACAGACGACACATACCGCTCACATCATGAACACTTGATCCCATATCTGTGTCGTCATGCCCTTGACTTGTTGAGTGGGCCATGCTGCATTGGTGGAGGGAGGCTGCTTTGATTTCATGGGTTGTTCTATCTTCGGTTTTTTCTTACGTATACTAAAGTGAAAGCGTAACTGACCACAGGGCAATAACTATCCGCATTGGGCCTTTGCTGGGCCTACAAGAATACGTTGTGTCTAAATTGCCGCCCGACCCCCGGGTTGTGGGCTAAATGGCCGTGTATCAGTTCCGCAATAAAAATTATTTTAAAAAAAAATGAGTATTTTAGCCTTGCTGTTCATAGAGACCTTTGTGGGGTCCTTGACTAGGTCGAGTTATGGGCCTCTGAATGGTCTGGGGTGGGCGTTTAATTTTAAATTTGTATTGTAAGTAATTTTGGTTTTGAAGACAATTGTCTAAATATTAATAAAGAACTTGAACTCCACAAGCAGAAAATAATTCCCCATTTTGTTTAGTTGAATCAAATACCAGCAAACCACAATGAGGAGACCAAAAGCATGCATTGAGGAAAAAGAGTGAATGGATGTTACAATTAGACATGATTTGGAATGGCCTTACCACAGACGCGGAATGCACTACCGGTTATCCTAATCATGCCACCTTCTTGCACTAAGGGTATTCTAACATGTTGGGTTCATACTGTACTAGCACTATTTATACTGAGAGATGCCCCTGCAGATTGATACATCCACCATGTATGCCACACACTACATTTTCAATCAGACTTGAACAGGTCTTGTAACTTTTTCCCACCTTCCCCCCTGTCTTATCCTTTCCATTCTTTTTCTCAATATCATGCCTGTGCTCAAGATAACTATAAGCCTCTTACATAAGTTTGTTAAATATGAATACTGCAGGATAGAAATCTCATTTTAGACCACATATTTCTGTAATGTTTGTTTTGCCAGATCCTTTGTCACACTAAAATAATCTGTTAAGAAATAACAGTATTACTGTGACTCATGTCTGTAACAAAAGTGTTTGCACGAAATTTTTTTCACATTCTGTTATCCAGATGGCCAGTGTGCTGCATAAACTGCATTGTGAATGCTGTTTAGCCACGTTTGTATGTAATTTACAGTAAACAGTTCACCTATGATGTTACAACAGTTAGATTGAGATATCAGACTTACAGTTTAACCACTCTAAGATCCTCTAGATCACGGGTACACAAAGTATGGCCCGCGGGCTGCCATCGGACCGGCAAGCCTTCCTTGGCGGCCCGGGGACCTTCCGGACATTGTACTTGTGTTTTTTTGTTTGTTTTTAAAGTGTCAGCAAACACCACCGGTTGCAGCAGTGCGGACTCGAAGGCACTGCTCTATGGGTGCCAGGCGATTCCCGGCATAGTCAGAGTGGAGCTGCTGGGGCGCTAAGAAAAGGTGAACAAAGCCTCATTAACATGTAAATGGTCTTTTAAAAGACCTGTGAAGTGTGGCTGTGTGTGTGCCTGGGAAGCTGTCTCAGCCCGGGCTGACACTCACACGCGGAGGGGTGGGGGGTGATGAGGGTGAGGTGACAGAAGACATCAAGGACTGAGAGCCGGGTGAGGTGGGAGGGCAGCAGGGAGTGACAGCCTGGTGAGGTGGGAGGGCAGCAGGGAGTGAGAACCGGGTGAGGTGAGACAGATAGAGATAGAGACAGATAAAGACATATAGAGACAGAAACAGACAGAAGCGGATAGAGGAAGAGACAGATAGAGACAGGGGCAGACAGAGCTAGATTGGGGCAGAGACAGGGATAGACAGAGACAGATGGAGGTAGAGACAGACAGACAGTGACAGAGACAGAGAGACAGAGAGAGACACACAGAGAGACAGAGATAGAGATAGAGGTAGAGACAGACAGAGATGGAGACAGAGAGAGAGATAGAGGTAGAGACAGACAGAGACAGATAGAGGAAGAGATAGACAGAGGGAGGGAGACAGGAACAGAGACAGGGACAGACAGCGGCAGATAGAGGCAGGGACAGGAACAGACTGTTAGAGGCAGAGTGACAGAAAGAGGGAGACGGAGAGGGAGACAGAGGGAGACTGAGGGAGACTAAGGGAAACAGAGTGAGATTGAGGGAGAAAGAGGGAGGAAGAGGGAGGGAAAGGGAGACAGAGGGTGACGGGGAGGGAGAGAGAGGGAGACAGAGAGAGAGGCAGATAGAGAGAGAGGGAGACGGAGGGAGTCAGGGGGAGACGGGGTGAGGGAGAGGGAGACAGACAGAGGAAGGGTGACAGAGGGAGGGAGACAGAGAGAGATGGAGACAGAGAGAGAGGGAGACAGAGAAAGGGAGACAGAGGGAGGGAGACCGAGGGAGACAGAGAGAGAGGGAATCGGAGTGAGGGAGGTAGAGGGAGTGAGTCAGGGAGAGACAGAGGGAGGGAGGGAGAGGAAGACAGAGAGAGGGAGACAGACAGAGGGAGGAAGGGAGACAGACAGAGGGTGGGAGATGGAGGGAGGGAGACAGAGGGAGGGAGACAGAGGGAGGGAGGGAGATAGAGGGAGGGAGGGGGAGACAGAGGGAGGGAGACAGAGGGAGGGAGACAGATGGAGAGAGACAGACAGAGAGGGAGACAGAGAGAGGGAGACAGACAGAGGGAGACAGAGAGAGGTAGACAGAGAGAGCGAGAGAGACAGAGGGAGATAGAGGGAGAGAGAGAGAGAGGGAGACAGAGGGACAGAGACAGAGGGTGACAGTCAGAGGGAGATAGAGGGAGACAGAGGGTGACAGACAGAGGGAGACAGAGGGTGACAGACAGAGGGAGGGAGACAGACAGAGGGAGCGAGAGAGACGGACAGAGGGTCGGAGATGGACAGAGGGAGACAGACAGAGGGAGGGAGAGGGAAGGAGACAGACAGAGGGAGACAGCGAGAACGAGAAAGAGAGAGGGAGACAGACAGAGGGAGAGAGAGAGAGAGGGGGGAGACAGAGGGTGACAGACAGAGGGTGACAGACAGAGGGAAATAGAGGGAGACAGAGGGTGACAGGCAGAGGGGGGGAGACAGACAGAGGGAGGGAGACAGACAGAGGGAGAATGAGGGAAACAGAGTGAGATTGAGGGAGAGAGAGGGAGGGAGAGGGAGGGAAAGGGAGACTGAGGGTGACGGGAGGGAGAGAGAGGGAGACAGAGAGAGGCAGACAGAGGCAGACAGAGAGAGAGGGAGACGGAGGGAGTCAGGGGGAGATGGAGTGAGGGAGAAGGAGACAGACAGAGGGAGGGAGACAGAGGTAGACAGAGAGAGAGGGAGACAGAGAGAGGGGGAGACAGAGGGAGACAGAGGGAGGGAGACAGGGGAGGGAGACAGATGGAGAGAGACAGACAGAGGGAGACAGCGAGAAGGAGAAAGAGAGAGGAAGACAGACAGAGGGAGAGAGAGAGAGACAGAGAGAGGCAGACAGAGAGAGAGGGAGACGGAGGGAGTCAGGGGGAGATGGAGGTGGGAGAAGGAGACAGACAGAGGGAGGGAGCCAGAGGTAGACATAGAGAGAGGGAGACAGAGAGAGAGGGAGACAGAGAGAGAGGGAGACAGAGAGAGGGAGACAGAGGGAGGGAGACAGAGGGAGACAGAGAGAGAGGGAGGAAGAGGGAGGGAGGAAGAGGGAGGGAGTCAGGGAGAGACAGAGGGAGGGAGAGGAAGACAGAGGGAGTGAGGAAGACAGGGGGAGGGAGACAGACAGAGGGCGGGAGATGGGAAGGGAGACAGAGGGAGGGAGGGAGACAGAGGGAGGGAGGGAGGTAGAGGGAGGGAGGGAGGGAGATAGAGGGAGATAGAGGGAGGGAGACAGAGGGAGGGAGACAGAGGGAGAGAGACAGAGAGGGAGACAGAGAGAGGGAGACAGAGAGAGGGAGACAGACAGAGGGAGACAGGGAGAGGGAGGCAGAGAGAGGGAGACAGAGAGAGGGAGACAGACAGAGGGAGAGAAAGAGAGGGAGACAGAAGGACGGAGACAGAGCGTGACCGACAGAGGGAAATAGAGGGAGACAGAGGGTGACAGACAGAGGGAGACAGAGGGAGGGAGACAGACAGAGGGAGGGAGACAGACAGAGGGAGGGAGACGGACAGAGGGAGGGAGATGGACAGAGGTAGACAGACAGAGGGAGGGAGACAGAGAGAGAGGGAGACAGAGAGATAGGGAGACAGAGGGAGAGAGAAGGACGGAGGGAGAGAGACAGACATAGAGGTAGACAGAGAGAGGGAGACAGACAGAGGGAGACAGAGAGAATGAGACAGAGAGAGGGAGACAGACAGAGGGAGAGAGACAGAGGGGGAGAGAGAGAGAGAGGGAGACAGAGGGACGGAGACAGAGGGTGACAGACAGAGGGAAATAGAGGGAGACAGAGGGTGACAGACAGAGGGAGGGAGACAGACAGAGGGAAGGAGACAGACAGAGGGAGAGAGACGGACAGAGGGAGGGAGATGGACAGAGGGAGACAGACAGAGGGAGGGAGAGTGAAGGAGACAGAGAGAGAGGGAGACAGAGGGAGACAGAGATACAGGGAGACAGAGAGATAGGTAGACAGAGGGAGACAGAGAGAGAGGGAGTCAGAGGGAGCGAGTCAGGGAGAGACAGAGGGAGGGAGAGGGAGACAGAGAGAGGGAAACAGGCAGAGGGAGACAGGGGAGGGAGGGAGACAGACAGAGGGAGGGAGGGAGGCAGACAGACAGAGGGAGGGAGATAAAGGGAGGGAGATGGAAGGAGGCAGAGGGAGGGAGACAGAGGGAGGGAGGGAGATAGAGGGAGTGAGGGAGATAGAGGGAGGGAGGGAGATAAAGGGAGGGAGACAGAGGGAGGGAGACAGAGAGAGGGAGACAGAGAGAGAGGGAGACAGAGAGAGGGAGAGAGAGGGAGACAGAGGGACAGGGACAGAGGGAGACAGAGGGTGGCAGACACAGATAAACAGGGGGTGACAGACAGAAGGAGGGAGATATACAGAGGGAGGGAGACAGACAGACAGAGGGAGGGAGACGGACAGAGGGAGACGGAGGGAGGGAGAGGGAAAGAGACAGGGAGAGAGGGAGACAGAGAGTGAGTGAGACAGAGGGAGACAGAGAGAGAGGGAGGGAGAGAGAGAGAGAGATAATGAGAGGGAGGGAGACAGAGCGAGAGAGAGGAATATGTGTGTATGCTGGGTCTGTTGGCTCAGTGGACGAAGGCGTCCGCTGCAGGGGCCTGTGTTCAACCTCATGGTCACAGTTTTTTTTTCTCAAGCCTCTCCCCCCTCCCCCACTGACCCGGCCTCCACCGGTGCGGCCCTCGGCCACTAACCACACTGTAAATTCGCTCCCTGAGAGATACTTTGTGAGTACCCATGCTCTAGATATTTATTGTTGCTTTGCATGGTATATGTGGTATAGTAGAATACTCCTGGATGGCAGAATTCATAAAATTCTCTTGGAATTTTGAGCGCATATCTGTAATATATACAAATATATTACAAGCGCTAGCCCATAAATTGAGAGCAATGCCGTTGATGCACAGCCGACGTGGGCAGCGGGAACGCCAGAGGCAATCCCATCTGCAGTCATCCGTGACCAGATCGCTTCCAGCGACAGCCATACTGATTTGAGCTTAGCAAAGCAGCTCCTTCTTGTGTTTTCTCTAAAAATGAATTATTCAATATCAGCAAGCAGTCTAACACACCTGTAGCAGTGCCAAATTTGATTCAGAAGTTTTTAAGGGCCTGGCTCCTAATAAAGTCTGCACCACTTGTGAATCCGGTAACTGTGCCACTAATACGCCCCAGGCTGAGAAGCTTACTTCCAGTAACTCCCTTAACAGAATTCCAATCTTATTAATTGCTGCTCCCGCCGTAAACATTCTTTTGAAATTAGTGAGCTACTTACAGGAAATAACTGTGATCTCCTTTTCTTGACAGAAACGTGGCTTACAGACTCTTCAGCCCCAGACATAGCCTTATCTATCTCGGCTGGATAGAAGGGCATGGCAAGTGAGTGGCAATATTGTATAGAGAGTCCTATTATCTGTAACTGTTTACTCCTTGAAGCCCAGCAAGGAGTGCTAGATAAGTTACAGATATTACAGAATGCAGCAGCTCGTCTTCTTACAGGCTTGCCCAAGTTTGCTTCCATCTTGCATGAACTTGTGAAGCTGCATTGGCCACCAGTACGGAAGCGGATCCTATTTAAGAGCATGTGCATTGTTTTCAAGGCAGTCCATGGCATAGGTCCATCATTCCTTGGGCAATACTTTCATTGGTACAAACCAGGTAGACCTTTGAGGTAAGCTACTCTTGGACTGATTAATACCCCACGCACCAGGAAAGTGGGGAGGCAGGAGTTTTAGCCGAGGGGCTGTGGTGGCCTGGAATGCCCTTCCGGTGGCACTCCGACTGTCCCCCGAGTTGATGACCTTTCGCAGAGGTCTAAAAACATGGCTGTGTGTAACCTAACCCGGGGATTCGCTATAGGAGTTATCAAGACAGCGCCAGGACACTGTACGGTAACAGTGCGCTCTACAAATGTCAAAAATAAAATAAATAAATTATTGCTCCATATGACAACCTCCTAATATGGAGAATATTGAGGGCTTGTCTTTTGTAATCCCCTGTATCCCCTCCTTCACGGTGGCAGGGCTACTAGCCTTTTCGAAGACCCAGGGAAACGTCGGAATCACTGAATTTATGAACAGACCTGATTGGTCAATTTTCTATCACACACGCTACATTTTTTCTGTTGGGCAATTTCAATGTACATACTGATGATCTGAACTGCTTGGTGGTGAAACAATTCGTCGATATTCCTGAGCGTTTTAACATTATTCAACACATCACAGGGCCAGCACATAAAGTAGGTCACACACTCAACCTTGTTTTTTCACACTCAGTGCTTAATTTGTGCTGGTGCTTTCCGGTGCTCAGCACCGGCACTAAATTGCCTGGGCCCATTTCTTAAATTAACGTGATCTGATCATTTCTTAATCCCTTTTAAAATGGCTAGGATCTGCCCTAAGAAACAGCCACTCCACATGTAGAAAGTTTGTAGGCCATGGAAGCAAGTATCTGAACCACTATCAGCCGCGGCTCGTAAAGGTAAGAGCAGTGGGGCCTGGTGAGGGGGTGAGTTTGACGGACAATGACAAGGGAAAATGTAATAAATTATTAAATTTCCCTAGTCGTCGTAGGTCGAAATTCCCCCCCATCCGGCCCCACTGCTCTTACCTGCACGGGCTGCGGCTGACCCCTATTATCATAAGCTTTACAGGCTACTCCACTTGCACTCTCAGGTGCAGTATGCTCTGATCTAACCAATGTCAATAATTGGTTAACCTTAGCCCTGGATAGCATTGCACCTTTAAAAGGAGTTTCACAACGGA
The DNA here is from genome assembly GCF_964261635.1 of Lissotriton helveticus. Lineage (NCBI taxonomy): Eukaryota > Metazoa > Chordata > Amphibia > Caudata > Salamandridae > Lissotriton > Lissotriton helveticus. The sequence continues at coordinate 846,094,140 of NC_136072.1, read as the reverse complement.
GATCAACTCCATCGGCCGTCTGGTTTACTGATGCATTACAAAAAGGAGAGATTGAACTGTAAACTCCTTGAACGCAGGTGGAGAAAATCCTACAACCCTGTTGCGAAATTAACTTATAAAAGAGCGCTAAATACTTTACGGAGTGCAGTACACAAGGCACATGAAGAGCTCATTTCATCATTTATCACCTGGCTCAAATAAACCTCGCAAACTTTTCAAAGTGGTGAACTCTTTTCTTTCCCCCAATGCTTCATAAAATCCAAATGATTTATGAAAAGTTTCCTTCACAAGAATCCCCTGCTTCCATCACCGACAGAAACACTCATCCAGGACCTTTGCTAGATAATCTAGACTCCCTTTGCTTATGGATGCTTCTACCCTACTGGCCAGCTGTAAGTTTGGGTCACCTTTGGACCCATGCCCTCTAGATATCCTCAAAATGGCTGCACCAATAATCAGCCCCATTTTCCATAATCTGCTAAATACTTCGCAAGAGGCAGCAATAGTACCTCAGGCTTGGAAGCAGGTTACATTTCTACCTTTATTGAAGAGAGCTAATGTGGACCCCAAGATGCTAAGACATTCTAGGCCTATCTCCCTGCTACCACCTGCTGTCAAAATGTTAGAGAAGTGGATTATCTGTCAAATTTCTAGTTTTTTGGAAAGCAACAACTTGCCCCACCATACTCAGTCAGAATTCCGTGCGGGCTACAGCACGATATCTGCTCTTTTGGAGGTTGCTAAAGTTAAGGATAATCTTGATCAGGGCTCAGCAGCCATGGTTGTCCTTATTGATTTGTCAGCCGTCTTAGAAAAGGTCTCCCACTCTATCATCCTGGACAGAATCTGGTATGAGGCTATAAAAGGCTCAGCTTGGGCCTAGCTGAAGTCTTACTTTGTGGACCACTCACAAATGGTTTTTCTTCCTTCCTTTACATTCACGGCTAAACCAGTCGAGTGCCGGGTACCTCATCACCCTGCCCAGAACCCAATGCTTATTAATATTTACTTGGCCCCTTTGGCTAAGTTACTGGAGGCATGGGGCATAAGGATCATCTCTTATGCAGATGATACACAGTTGTTGCTTTTATTCCAGGAGAACGAGGTGGGGGCATTAGTGGCGTATGAATGATGCTTGTGGGCTATCGGCGAATGGATGAATGCAAGTTGCCTTAAGCTAAGCTCTGATAAAACAGATTTTTTGGGGGGTACTAACCATGAGCCTGAAGGCCTCAACTGATGGCCCTCGGAGTTCGGCTCCCCTCCTTCCCTTGCAGTGGTGGTAAGAAGCCTGGGGGTGAAATTTGATCCCAACAGATCCTTTGAACCTCAGGTCAGGTCTTTGTCTGCCAGCTGTTCACTTATGCTAAAATTAGTTAGGAAGATGACTCATCTGATCCCAGAGGAGAGCTGCAAATCTGTTATCCACACTCCGGTAACATCAAACAGCCTGGACTTAGGTTTACCTGCCTGCCTGCTCCACCCGGGCCCAGCTGATCTTGAAGTTACCTGCCCATGCCTCTGTCATGGACTCCCTACGCACCCTTCATTGGCTGCCCATTGTTAGCTGCAGTAAATGTAATGCCCTAATATCGCCGATTGAACACATGAGCATAAAGGTATCTGAGGGAAAAATTAATTCGCTAACATCAGGCGACAGCACTTTGCTCGAATGAACAACAACCATAATATGTCCCAAGGATTGAATAAGACAAGAAGAACTGGATGTTCCTGTTCTTACAAAACTGCCACACTCTGGAAGTCCTTGCCAACAACCCTTCGCTTTGCAAACTCTGAATCAGTCTTCTTTAAATTGTTGAAAACATACCTGATTGATAAGTAGGCTCCTTGTAACGATTTTGGACTAATCCTTCATTACACCACTGAACTACTAGCGCTGGTATGCCTCCTCAGAGGCAGCTACGTGCTTTATAAACTCTATTATATTGTATTGTATATATTATGACAGATCCTCATCTAGAGCAACACATACCTTGTAACAAAACAAAAATGTCACAGAGGCTTATAACTGTAACAAAAGAGTTAATATGAACATATCTGTGACATCACATCTTGTTACCCAACTGACAAATGCTATTTGTGCTGTGCAACTGCATTACAGAATGCTGTCCAAGTACACTCATGTCTTTACTTTACTGTGAAAGACATCACCTTTGAGATAATTTTATTCAAAATCTAAATATTAAATGTTGGTCACCAATCCTAACCCTTTTAGATCTTAATTAGTGTTCCTTATGACTGTCACAGAGTTTTCTAATAATCTGTATCGTTTTCTCATAGACAGATTAGTTTCAGGGCTTTTTAGCATTTGTCCAATACCTTATTCTTCAAGTATCTCAATCTTGATTCACAATTTTCACTCTTTGTTTTAACGACTATCCTTTCTGGTTTATTTTTCTAGGGCCTTTTGAGAATTCAAGGGTCTTATTCCCGCTGGTCAGACTAGAAGGAAACAAATCTTAGGCTGGGTCTCACACCAATTGCAAACAGCTGATTAATCAGTATGGGGTGCAAAACAGTCCCAAAGGACACCCAAAGTCCAGTAGACCATGGAAGACTGTTGTTTAAAAACATCTGAATATCATTAGTGGCTGATACAAGAACTGACTCAGGGGCATATTAACAAGGTGGCGCTATAAAACTATCGCCACTTTTGCAGCCATTTTCGGCCGCAAAGCAGCGATAATTTTATCGCCTTATCAGCCAAGACACGCTATTGCATGTTTTGCTGACTTAGAACCCGTTTCCAGCATGCCTAACTTTGCATCGCTAATTAGATGCAAAGTAGGCGTGACTGAGAAACCAACAAGGGAAAATATCACGAAGGTAGCTTCGCGATATTAACAAGGAAAGGTAGTGATTATTTAAATCACGTTAAGTATGCCTTACCGCAGGAATTAATTCTGTTAAATTCCTGACTAAGGCATACTTAAAATGGGGGGTGGATTCTGTGGCTAAGACCACAGGCCCTATCATCTAGGATATCACCGTTTTCCACCATGGAAAACGACGATATCCACACTATCTCTGGTATTTTTATCGCCTTGGCAAAGCTCGTTGTTGATAACGCGCTAATCGGGTGATAAATCCCAGAGATAGCCGGCGATAAATATGCAAGCGCTAAGCGCGCTTTGCGATATTTATCGCCGGCCCTTGTTAATATGCCCCTCAGTGTTGTATGATGGGCGTAAGCCAGATTGAGAATGATTCAGCATATATTTGCTTTAAAAAAAGTTGACAGCTTTAAACTGACAATGCTTTCAGTCAGTTTTGCCGGAAGAAGTAGCTGAGAAATAGGCCTGAAGAACAAGATGCTTACCTTCGTAGACCCCTTATCTGATAGATACAATATCTAGCCGCATGTTCCTTACCTTTAGGAAGGTGGCGTCGGCAGGATCCCCGTGGCGTCATTGGTGTCATCCATCCCAGAAAGTGACGTCGTGTCACCTATATAGTCCCCACCTCAGCGGACTGATGTCAGTTACTTTTCATGACTTTACATGCCAGACGGGCGGAGCCATGAAGTGCACTGACACTTTTGTGTACAAATTAGGGCCCTGAAAGGGATCAGCCCTGAACCTAGAAATCTGTCTGCAGAGCGGGGAGGATGAGTGGGTCGGTAAGTAATCTGCAGCTAGATATTGTCTCTATCAGATAAGGCGTTACCAGAGGTAAGTAACTTGTTCATCTGATAGAGACATCTAGCTGCAGATTCCTTACCTTTGAATAGCTACCATCCCTGTAGGTGGGACTGCAGACAAATTTAGACTAAGAAGCCCTACAGGACCGTATGGGTGAAGAGTCCATCCCAGTGGAACTGACTGTCCAGGCAGTAATGCTTGGTAAACATGTGCAGGTACACCCACGTTGCTGCCTGACTGATGTCCAGAACTGAAACTCCATGGGCTAATGCAGTTGTCGCAGTGGTCGCAGCCTTAGATCTGGTGGAATGAGCTCTTAAGCCTTCAGGAGGCTGCTACTTTGCCAGTGCATAGCAGATCTTATGCAGAGAACAACCCATCGAGAGATGGTCTGTTTCTGCAACCCCGCCCTTTCTTTGTACTAACATACCCCACAAAGAGTTGGTCATCCACCCGGAACTCTTGTGTGTGGTCAAGTTAGAATGACAATGCACTTTTTGAATCCAGATGGTGGAGTGGCAGCTCTTCATTAGAGGGATGAGGGGCAGCATAGAAAGTGGGCAAGGTGATAGATTGGCCCACATGAAATAGTATTACCACTTTTTGGCAGGAAAGAGATCCTAGTGCAAAGCACCAGTTTGTCAGGACAAACTGATAGGAAAGGAGGCTTGGATGATAAAGCCTGTAGCTCACTCACCCTTCTGGCTGATGTAATCGCCATAAAATACTTTTTTAATGGTTAGCAGCCTGAGAAGACAATTGTGTGAAGGCTCGAAGGGAGCACACATCAGAAATGTGTGAACTAAAATGAAGGTCCAAATGACGCATAATGAATGGGGTGGCTGGGAAGATATGTACAAGACCTTCTAGAAATCTATTTACAATGTTAGATTTAAAATAGGAGAGTTGGTGAGGCATCCTCAAGAAGGCAAAAAAGGCAGAAAGATACCCTTTTAGAGTGCCGAGAGCAGCACCCGGCTGAGCAAGTGTCAAAATAAAAAAGCTAAATATTAGAAAGGGAGGGAGAACGCGGGTCTATAGAGTTTTTTGTACAATATGATACTAATTTTCTCAATCAGCAGGCATATACCATCTTGGTGGAGGGATGCCTGGCTGCCAGAATAACATTACAGACTTTGTGAGAAAGGTTGAAAGCTATCAACTGCTGCCACTCAATCTCCACGCAAGAAGGCAAAGAGTTGATAGGTTCCGGTTGAGGACCCTCCCTTGCTGCTGTGACAGGAGATCCTCCTGAAGTGGCAGCCTAATTGAAAGATCGATGCTCATGTTCAGGTGCTCGGTATACCAGACTTTCTGTTCCCAATACAGAGCCACAAGGATTACTTGGCCCCAGTCATTCCTGATCTTCAAGAGAATTTTTGGCAAGAGTGGTATAGGCGGAAAGGTGTACAGGAGGCCTGAGCTCCATTCGAGATAAAAACCATCTCTGAGCAACAGCCATTTTGGAAACTCTAGCGCACAAAACTGCTGACATTGCTCATTCTCGGTGGACGATACAAAAGGGGATGATGGACGGAGCGTTTGAGCAAATCAAACACTCACCCCCAGTCAACTGATCGGGGTTTAATCCATCACCATTCTTTAGCCCACTCAGCCACCCCATTTCAGACATGGCTGTATGCAAATCAGTCTGACCCTGTGCCTATGGGAACAGTCCAGCCCGAACTGCCAAGCCATGTCTTCCATGGACCGGAAACAAGCATCCTGGGACCGGTTTCGGATTCATAATCCTCATCAGCCAGGCTATCTTGAATCCAGTGGCCAAGTGAGCAAGGGACTCACGTCTGAGCATACCCTGCCACACTTAGGGCGAACAAAGCGATACAAAAGGGGATGATGGACGGAGCGTTTGAGCAAATCAAACACTCACCCCCAGTCAACTGATCTGGGTTTAATCCATCACCATTCTTTAGCCCACTCAGCCACCCCATTTCAGACATGGCTATATGCCAATCAGTCTGACCCCCATTCTCGGTGGAGGCGCGCAGATCTATACAAGGCCCACTGTTGAAAGCGACCTTGCGCCACCTCCGGGTGGAGATGCCACCCGTGATCAGCTAGGCATCAACGGCTGAGTTCTTATGTCCTGCCGTTCAGGGAACCTGCAAGAGATCGAAACATTGTAGACCTTATATGCACCGTAAACGCAATTGTATTACTTACTGATGTGTAACGGTGTCTCTTCATATTGTTTGCTGGTTGCATTTCTTTATACGAGTTACACACATTTTTTGTCCTGCCTGAGCCTTTTACTGCATTTGTGAATTTCTGTTCATTGGTGTCTTTGTTATATATGTTGCGTTAGATGCAGGATTGTGTCCCCCCTTATTCTTGTGTTTTATGTGATTTGATACATTATTAGGTTTTCTGTCCCGCTGGACAGCTTTAATATAGCACTGATTTCAGGCCTATATTTATTGTTTCCTATGTGAATCTTCCCTGTCAGGGACTATTTTGTAATTGTAACATGGGAGAAACCTGGACATCATCCGAAAAGCCAGATGTTCTCAGATGGGTGTGGCGTCTGAGTGCCACCGTTGACAAAACCGTTCCGCCCAGCATGTCAGTTGTGTCCAAGCCACAGCGTATAGTGTAGTTCGCTGTCTCTCCAGTCTCCTCCAGAATCTGTGGCAGCACCTGCGCAACCATTTCCCACCACGTGTGGGAATAGCAGCCCAATAAGCATGCTGTGTTCACTGCCCACAAAGCAAGGCTGGCGGAAAAAAACATTTTCTTTCTCAAGCTCTCCAGCATTTTTGATTACCTGTCCGGGGGAGTGGCTGGGAACGTGCCATCAGAAGTGGCGGATTGGACCACCAAGCTATCCGGGGCAGGTTGTTGGGTGGGGACATTTTTGGCCCCTGGAGTGGGGCGGTGGAGGCGGGCAATCGTCCTATTCACAGGAGCCCTTGTGCTGAGTTTGGACAAGGTCCCCATAAGTACATCAGTGAGGGCTTCATTGAACAAGAGTGAGGGTTAGAGCACCTTCATCAAGATGTTAATCTTGACTGCCATCAATGGCAACTGAAGGTTGAGGACCACAGCCGCCCCTCCGAACCACCATTGTATATGTAGCTCCCTCCTCCATAGCCACGTTAAGAGGAGAAAGCATGCCAGTATTTGGAGATGTGTCTAGTCCTCTGGTATCACTCAGTTTCTCACACCAGCGCATATCCTGTTGTAATGACCTGATAATGATGCCAATCACCAGGGCAAACTTACCTTATCCCTTCTCAGGACCCAAAAGGATACAACATTTCGCAATACCTACCTAAGAAAGGAATAATACCAATGAATAACTAAAGATATTTGGCATTTGCTGGGGAGCTTGCGAAAAACAACGCCAACTGGCGACAACAACGCAAAGACAATACCAGTGACGACAAAACAACAACCCGGGAAAAACAACGTCACTCGGTAAAACAACGCAAGAAACCAAGGGCCACAAAGTGATAACGTACCCCAGGGTACGAAAAACACAACACAATACCAAGGGCCACAGGGTAACAACAATGCGAACAACAGTGCGAAACAAAGCCCACCCTGGTGGAGCTAAAACAACACGCACTCCTCCTAACAATGCCTTGGGGTGGATTACTTATTGGTTTTGGTTTCCCTGGATGAGAATGGAACCCAACCTTCGACAACTACCTGCAGGAAGGGAAACTTACCATCCTTCCGATGCCACAGCACTTGGACCAGAAAGGCCCCGACCTCCCATCCCAAGGAATACAGACGAATAATGGTATTTATTCTGGGGTTTCTTTATTACACAATGATAGAAGGACAAAAGAAAAAAATCACTACTATGTCAAGATAGGCCTTCTTCACATCAATCCCTAAGCAATTGCGAATGCATTTAGAATACACATATATAACTCATATGTAAATCAGCATATAACCTGAAAAAAGGAAACGATAGTTAGATAAGAACAGGTAGGAAATAAGAGTTAGTGGAACACCTCACCAAGTTGCTACACATTCTGCTTCCACTTTGCCAGAGGGGAGCCCGTTTCTCCAGCCGAATCAGGATTCTCTGCTCCACTGTCACAGCTGCACGTCTGCAATGTGATGGACTACCAGTGGTCGAGACCCGAACACCCCCTTTAGTACAAGTGGAAACGTTGGTCGAAGCTTCTAGCAAGCCTCGCCCACTGTTCCCATCAGATTCCGTACCACTCTGTGCCAAGGTCACAGCTTCAGCTAGCTAGGCGTCTGTTATGACTTTGAGGCAGAGCAAGCACATTCCTCCAACAAGAACCGGTTCCTACTAGTATACGAAGTGCGAAAAACAAGTGAGAAGTAAAACATGACTCCTCACCCAGAAAGACTTAGAAGATGGCGACAGCTTAGAAAATGGAGTCGCTTAAGCATAGGCCACTATTCCTGCAAAGAGCCCGAATTAGTATGCAAGATGGCATTAGAGTATGCCAAAGCCAATAGGTAAGCCCTGCCTTTAAGCAAGATACAGTCAGACACAGAAAGAACATTATCGAGTTCTATTTTACAGCTAATCTATATTATACAGGCCTGCATAGCACCATATTAGAGCAAAATATACTGAAATGGTATTGGGCAATGGTCATAATCGAGCCAATTATCAGTAAAAATGGCTCAATCACTACACCTGTATATACTTGTATTCTAAAGGGTCCAGTGACCCCTCCCATTCCTCCCTGAGGCCTAACCCTTCAGAATATTCCTCAGGCTCCGAAGTTGCGAGGAATCGGCACCTGTCGGCATCGGAATTGGCATCGGTCAATGCTGCTCTGTGTCATCAGTATCAGAATGGGGCTGGTACAGGCAGTGGGTGCCGGCGGTGCCAAGAGCATCTGCGTCGGGGCCAGCAACAGGGAAAGTCGCTGTGACACAACCGGCAAAGGTCCAGATCCATTATTGTATCCATGGGGCTCATCAGATGAGAAACCAGATGGAGCCCCCTCCACCATGCAGGGCCTAAAGGCACGTCAGAGAGATGCACAGCCCAAAAATTAAGTGCATGCCCTCATAGAACTCTTGGATTTAAGCGGAGGTCGCTCCAGCTCCTGGGAAATTCATGAGGTGTGGAATCGGCCACAGCGCAAGTTTCAAAGAACCAGGCCTCGAATGTCAATGTTCCTTCATCGCATCAGCTGACGGATGAGGAAACATCGAAGCACAGTTTGACCTCTTGTGTTTTTTTTGCCCTTACCTGGGTGCCCAGACGATTTGGTGTAAGACGAAGAGGACTTTAAACTCCTGGAATGGTCTGAAAGCCTTCATCTCGAGCAGGCTGTGACTTCCGCTGAGTTGCCGGCCACCAGCAACTTCAGGGGCTGCTCCCTGAAAGCCTTCAGCTCCATTGCCTGGCAGTCGGAGAACGACTTGGAGTCGTGGTCAAGCACCAAACACCACAATCACACAAGGTGTGGGTCAATCAGCGATATGACTTCCTTGATGACATCCTCGACACACCAGAAAAAAACCTTTAAAAAAACCAATAAAACATTGCAGAAATTCAAAAATTGACAGAGGGGTAGCTCTTCTCTCGAGTCAGCGCTGACTGGCTGGTGTGGATGGAAAAGAACTGATGTCAGTGCACTGAAGTGGCGCCTAACTAGGTGGCATGGATGTCACTTTTGGCACAGACTACCCGACGACGCCACGTGAAGCCAACTAACACTACCTACAAACACGCAGGGATGCTGCTCACAATTTTTTTGCCAGAACCTGTCTGAAGCCTGAAGAAATGTAAAGGTAACGAACAAATCTGTTTCTAAATGTCTCTATCAGATGCGATGGCCAGAATAACAGACTGGCTTAAGATTTTTTAAGGAGCTGCACAATAAGGACACTTTTGCAAGGATGGAAACACATCCTGTAGTCAGGGGAAGACTACAAAGTTTTGCAAGTACCGGTGCAAAGCTTTGCCACTACAGATTGTACGTTTTGGCAGTATAGGGGTTCAGGGGTGAGTCCGAAGATATTGTAGGCAGCTAATTTGATGTACCGTGAACAGAGACAGAAAGGAAAGAAGACGAAAGACCATTCAATACCAAAAGTCATATTGCCAGCGTCATCAGGGCGAGTGCTGTGGGTAAAAAATTAATTTGAATAGTTTGAAAGATATTTATGATTTACTCATGAAATTGTCAAGCTAATGCAAAGCGAGGCTGAAGAATTACTGGCAGAGGAAGACGTTTTAGGATTGGCAAAGTCATGAAAATGTTTATACATTTCTCTAATTTTATTGGGTGCAGACTCAATCTGTGCAGAACAATGAGAGGTTTTGCTGTTCCTTATCAGTTTTTCATGATCACTTACTGTATTCAAATGGTTGGTTATTCTCAGCAGCACAGGAGCACTGTCAAAGACTTGTTTTTTTGCCTACATTTCCTTCAAGCCTCTTTAAGTTCAATTGAGAACTCTGGAGCCAATCGGGAAGTTCTACATGGAGGAAAGGTCTCCATATGACACGTGTCAAAAATATTGACAATTGAGTCCTGTACCAAGTTATGGATGGAGAATTCAATGCAGAGTATGAAGGGTATTTGAGAGAATTTGAAACAAGCCCGACCAGTGACGCATTTTAAAATGAGCGCAGATTTGTTAACAGCCTTAGGAAGCCAGAAAGTCCCAAGAGTGTCAAAGATGTAACCAACAAAATGGATAGCTTTCAAGACTAATCGGAGGAGGTATGAAGAAGGAGGATATATGAATAAACCACAGCTGTTCATGGCAAACACGCCCGGGTGATAAGGCTGCATTGCAACACATTGTCTTAATCAGGACCCCACTGGTCCGTGATTCTATATTCATCCCACTCATTTTGAAATTTGTAAAAAAAAAAAAATGAATACAGTTCAATTACTTCTCAATTGTCCATTATGTGTGAAAGTAAACCATAACATCTCGCTGCAATGTTTAATTGAAGTAGAAAGACTTTTTGGGAGACATGAAATATTATGAAATATCACAATGTCAATGAATAACAGTCAGTCAGTGACATTGAAAGTGCATAAACATTGTCAACACATTATTTAGTGCCACTTACCTCAGTATTCTGTTTTGTTGGTTCTCTCTGTCTCATTGATATTCTTTTTGTGCAGCGTTGTGTAGTGAATATCATGAATGTTAGTTGCCTGAAGAAAGTCTGTATTCATAATACACCACACAAAGAATGTGATATTCTGCTGGATCAACCACACTATTGCAAAGAAAAAAGCCTAAGAGATACAATACTCATTATATTGGAAGAGGCAGCCCCACCCAAACTTTTGTGGCATGCTTCATCAGAGGCTACATAATTCCACCCTGATAAGGCGATACTATCAGGGTGGCCCCAACCTACGTAAGAGGGAGTTCAAGATAAAAGTATCTGGATAAAGAAGGGGTCCAGATTATCACGTAAAACTAACTCTTTATTTATTTATTTAATCATTTTTTAGACCGCAAACATGACCCTTGCAGGTATCAGAGCGCTTTACAGAGTTACATCGAGCAGAGTAGTAAAAAACAGTAATATCACATTAAATACAAATTCACTTACAACAGAATATCATGGTTCAGTCATTAATCTAAAAATAATGTGGGAGGTACCCTTCTTTTGGAAAAGGGGTGGGTATGTAGGAAACACAAAACAAACTTCCCTTTTCCTTTTGTCATAGCTGGGAAGAATCTATATCTTCCGGACCCTCTGTTTTCTCTGAAAAGGGGACTTAGTATAGGATTTAGTCTCAACCAGGTTACCAAATTTACAAACACATTTTTATACAATGCTTCTTAATTTAAAAAAAGCCCAAAAGAAGTACAAAGGAATGTGGTGTTTGCCTATTTTATTTACCAGTTAATTGTTTTGTCATCATTATTAATACATTACATTAAAAATAATTCTTCATGACTTTTATTAAAAAAAACATACAATACATAATAAAAAATTACTTGAAAAAGACTGCCGACGCGGGGTTTCGGTGTTCTAAATGATCGTCAACTTCTTCAGGACAACAATTTCAAGTATTTAAAAATGTCTAAACAAAATATGAACATTGTGTTATAAAGAAGAAAAAATTGTATTTCATTCCTTTGCTTGCTCAAGAAAAATAAACTAATCTCCAACATTTTCATTTTCATCCTATTTTGTTCAACCATATGATTCCCCCAGTTTTGTATTAATAAGGGGGAACAGATTCACAGTGGGTCATTGCACTTTACCTCAACAGTAATAGACTACCCAATCCTTTCATTTCTACCCATACTAATCATCTCTGGGACATGGTACATAAACATCATCTATCTCATTCGGTTTCTGTTCGCAAATGACCATCCTCTTATTTGGTTACCTGTAGACACCCCCAGTTCTGTCACTCCTTTGAGAAATATTGAAGAGGATCTAGTATCCTTTATACAATGGATCAATTTAGATGATGAAAATTTGCGATTTACATCATCTTACAGCAATGAAACGTGCAAATTCCTAGATATAAGGATTAAGAATGTAGAGGGGAATCTGACTGTGGAATTATTTACGAAAGCCACAGATCGCAACACCATGTTGCATTATGATAGTCATCATCCTGCAAGTCAGAAAAACAACATCCAGTTTTTCTTCTTTATAGCACAATATTCATATTTTTGTTTAGATGTTTTTAAATACTTGAAATTGTTGTCCTGAAGAAGGCGATAATCATTTAGAGCACCGAAACGCCGTGTCTTTTTCCAAATTTTTTTTATTATGTATTGTATGACAGTCTTTTTCAAAAATGTTTTATTATGTATTGTAAGTTTTTTTAATAAATGACATGAAGATTTGTTTTTAATGTAATGTATTAATAATGATGACAAAACAATTAACTGGTAAATAAAATAGGCAAACACCACATTCCTTTGTACTTGTTTTGGGATTTTTTGAAGTATAAAAATGTGTTTGTAAATTTGGTAACCTGGTTGAGACTATATCCTATACTAAGTCCCCTTTTCAAAGAAAACAGAGGGTCCGGTAGATATACATTCTTCCCAGCTATAACAAAAGGAAAAGGGCAGTTTGTTTTGTGTGTCAGTCATTAATAACAACATATTGTAGACTAGAGTCATAAAGGAATTCCTTTATTAAAGAGTATGCAGGGTAGGATCGAAAATCAAATGGCCCTAGAGAATTATGTTTCTGTCATCCGAAATGATGCCAACACGTTTCAGCCTATAAATTAGCCTAAAACGGGTCATGGGCTTTCATCACAGTAATAAAAATACCTATTCTAGATACACACTATGTGTAAACTCATAGAAAAGGTAAGAATAGGTCTTACCTTGAAAATGAAAACTGTGAATTAAGACCTAAAGGAGTATAAAACACAACATATTTTACTGTAGCATTGGATCATCTCTATATCAAGTTAGATTTGAAACATATGTATGCAGTCAAAAAGCCCTTATCTTTGCAACAAGACCCTGAGAAACTAATCTTACCCCTACTGTAGGGCCCCCTCAGCCCCTACTGAAGTGAGTGTGAAGGGCCCCCCCTCCCGCATGTTCTTTTATGCCACTGATTTATTTAGTGCTTACTACCCCTGATGAGGTGTTGAAGCACTTTTTGGCATGTAGCATGCTACTCCGGAACCCAAACAGGATTAGTGGGGAATTAGTATAGGCAATATATGAAATTAATTTGAGTGGTGGACATGTTAGTCTGATATTGGGACTGAAAAGGAATAGTGGAGGGATAGAAGAGGAACGGGTCTAGAAAGTGTTTTCTTCTTTCTTTTTTTGGAGTTCATAGCAGTATACAAACATGTATAATAATTATGTTTTTAAAGATATAGCTATTCTCTCTCATTCATCCCACACCCCATACCACTACTATGATCCCCAAATCAACCCTTTCTAGACTCTTCCCTCCTCTACCCCTCCTTGAATCATCTCATACCTCTTTTACTATTCATATCTCCCAAACAAGCCTTTCTAAACCTTTCCCTCTGACTCTTCCCCCTTCACCTCCCATTTACTCATCTCAAACCTCCTCCTACTCCAAAAGGGGAATCTTTGGTTTAGACTAGTAGAGAGTCACAAATATTCAAATTTGTTTATGCAGTAAATATTTTGTTTCATTCCTACACAAAATAGGGAGTGGTGTATATGGCATCTAAAAATATGAAATGTATTTTCTAGGCGGAACACTATCGGCACGCCCACCACCAGTGCCGGGGCCAGCGCAGAGGTGGTCACTCCAGGGGCGGATGTGGTGGCACCAGTGCGAACAGGAACTGCTGCTGTGGGGGATGCCTCGGTAGTGGCGGGCAGTGGTAAGCTATTATATTCCTTACTTATTGAGATTGCAGAGTAGGCTCGCTGCAGGGGTGTATATGTTGTACAGTACAAGTACACTTTACTGTTAAGAAGACTTACAGATTTAGAACTAAGTTTTTGTCAACCAGGTAGAAGACAGTCACCCTTGCCTCCTCTAAATTTGACTTCAACTCAGCTGTGAAAGTTTTATCGAGAAGCCAAGTCAGATCAGAGATGAACTTGATGGATAGGATGAACGAAAAGGTAAAGAAGGGTGAGCAAATTAAATTAATGACAGGCAAAGAATGATACGTATTTTTGAATGCAGGCAGAGGTGGCTGGTATGAATCTGATGCATGGCCGGTTGAAGCAAGGATGGGTGGAAGGAGAAAGAAAAGAGGACTGCCTGGGTGGGTGAAACAGAAACTGTATGTGTGCGCAATATATCCTTTGGGTCAAATTCAAATCCAAGTCAAGCACGGATGCATGGGTGGCGGTTTACAAAATAAAATAAAAATGGTGTTTTTCGGTGAGAAAAAGTAAGGTTTGTTCGGTTGAGACATTAAGAAGAATGATTGACATTTACTTTGAATGGATGGATGCCGGTATCTTCCTCATAGAAGTGTATGTAGAGTAGACAGAGTAGACGGTCACTGGATGAAGAGTGTTAGTTTGAAGAGCATGTAACACCGCACGTCCGTGCCAGAGTAGGAAAGCCGAGGAAAGTAGAAGTTGAAATTGTTCAGAATACTCTCTTGACTAGTAGTTTGCAAGCACAGCATATATTGTGTATCTATATTGTATAGTTCACATTACCAAGTTAAGTCACAAGTGCCTTCCTCCGGCGATTACGGGGACCACTCACTCTCTATGTTAATAATTTTTTTGCAACTCTGTCATTCATGTGTGGCTTATCGGTGTTCACTCAATCAATAAAAACAAAGCACCTTAAGTCATCCCTTATATAAGCAAATATCATGTGAAGGGATAGATGATCATATTATCTTCTTCATTTTCCTTTTGTAGTAGTCAGGGGCAGGGCAGGGTGAAAGTTAAAATAATTGAGCAGTAGCCCTTGTTGTAACTTGTAACAGAGTATGGCCAGTGCCACCCGTAATAGAAAAGTAAGAGCTTCCCCACCTGCATGTACTGGTAACAGTTACGCGAGTCTGCGTCATCATGGCTTGCGTCTGTTTTTCTTGGGTGCAAGCTGACCGCGATGGCATTATGCAGGCTTCCACAAGTTTACATACTAATTTCGATAAACAAGAAAGAAGAAGAAGACTGGTGTACTGTCTGAGTCTAATGTAGTGAGTCCATAGTGCTAGTAGAATTCATGAAACTCCCACTAATGTTAGAGCAGAGGCCAACGAAGTGGGAGGTTAGATAGATACAAGCCACAAATGTTATGTACTGTGTTCGCAAGTTGCTAGTGCTACTGTGACACAACTTTCTGTTGAATTATTTTGTGTTAATCTTAAAGAGTATTGGTTACAGTATTTTTTTCTTCCTTCATATAGATACTCCTTCTAAACTATCAAGGAAGGAGTTGGCGATCCGGGCCAGGCAACGGAAGCTGGAGGCAATTGTCGCTGAATATCGGCGGCTGGTGGCTCAGGAGGAGGGGGATGACTCGCAATCAACAACAACAGCTGCATCCTCCTCCACTGCCCCTGGGTCATACAGCTAGCGCAATCCTCCAGCGGTACGGCGCCGTGGTCTGGCAGCCACCCGCCGCCGCCGAGCAGCAAAACCAACATCTGCCCCCACAGTACCTGCAAGGCGCGTGTGCACCGCCTAACCCTGCGAGAGGCCTACCTTGAGCAGGAGGTGGAGAGGCAGAAAGTCCTGCTCAAGACCCGCTGGAGAGAGCTGCGTGACCACCTGGCCACAGGACACCGCCGGCCAAAGTAGAGAGAGACTGTCCCTTGCCCCCTTTTTGGGGGGTGGGAATTGGGCGTTGGGGTTTTTGGTCTTTTGGGGACATTTAATGGACATTGGTTGGGGTTAGGGAGGGGGGTGGGTCGGGTCTTGTGGGATAGTTTATTTTTGTTAGGGTCAAAATAATTATTTATTTTCCACTTAAACATAGCATACGTATTTTTACTGTTTTGTGGGGGAGGCAGGGGGTGTTAACTGTACGTTTGTTTTCCTGAAACTTAACTGGCTGGTTGATTCAACTTGTCTAAGTAATCGCCCAAATTTGGACAAAAGTGCCACTGACAGATTTAGTGAATTCAATTGTCCTACTACTTTACTAGTACTACCGTCAGTCTCTCCTCTCCTCCTACTCCATTATTCTTCCTGCCCCAAAAGGCTTATCTTACCTGTGATTCGTGTTTGAGAATAGGGCTAGGAACAGGGCTGGCTGCATGGCAAATGGCGATTAAGGTTGGCTATGGAATCCTGGACGGATGAAATGTCATTGTTGTGGTGGTGGTAGTAGTAGTGGTACACACTGGCAGTAGCAGCATATGAAAAAAAAGGAAATGAAACATTGAGTGGCCTGAGAGGAGCATTAGAACAGTACGATAGTACAGTACACAAGAACAGTGTCATAAATTGTAGCCTAAGCAATGCTAAAGTATTCAATCAAAAGTTAACTACTAGTTGCGTGGATTATGGCTACTACAAAAACTAGAAATGAAGGACACAGCAGCGTAAGCATTCGTCACGTGTAGGAGGATGTTGTTGATGATGAATCAACTCGATGGCGGACATGAAATTCTGAATTGATTTGTAAATACTCATGGGTGTGTGTCAAGCAGAATAAGAATATATTCTCGGATTCCTTGACCTGCCTTGAAATTGATTTTATGTTGATTTTGACCTTATCCTCCCCAGCAAGCGTGGAATTATTGGTGTCATTTAGTCACACCTCAATGAAAACCACACAGCCCGGGGGAAGAGGGTAGGGTTTGAAAAATGATGGGAATGGGCGTTTTGGGAAAGTTTTTTGGAGAGAGAAAAAAAAAACATGGACAAACAACAAATGAAGAAAAACAAATCTTTGGATACGAAGATATCCATAAATCTTTTAAGGGACATAAAGGAAGTGCATGCATGAAGTTGTTTGCTAAATGGATGGTTAGGTTACTGAAAAGTTGTACTTACTACAACTTACAAACTAGTACTAAACAATTTGACAGTACAGGGTTGCAGTAATTATGCAATTTCACTTGCCTATCTGCCCTCAGAGAGAATAAACACTTAGTAGTACATTACATTAGTTTTAAAAATAGCAAAGAAACTTATCAAATAGCTGTAGGGATGAATTTGAAGCAGAGAGCAAGCGCACAGAGTCCCACTCATATAAGTTCACAACAATAACATTATTTAAAAGATAAGGACAAGTGAAGTGGATACTGTAACTGTATGTTGTAGTTGTCCTGGTCAAATTAGGAAGTTGCATGCATCCAGCCATTCCTAATATTCGCGGTACTCCTCCATTCCATTGGACGCTCCGTCGATCAATCTTAGTGACCACACGGTCCACTGCCTGCCTGGTGGATGCGGAATTGAGGATTCCTATGGTAAGCCTGAGTTAATGTTTTTTCCTTCGCACAGGGTAAGTGCCGGCCTGTAATTGTCGATGGAAAAACAGAAAGGGATATTAAAACACCCTAGAGGAAAAATATACGGTACGGTGTATAGTGCAAAAATAACACTTTCACTTTCAGAGGCGACAGTATTACATACATGCATCATTTCTAAAGTGCCTAATCTGAGTCTCTGTTTCCAGTATAATAATTAGCACACAGCAGGCCAGGGCCATGCAGGCGGTCAAGGCATTCACCGCTAAGTGAACCAACCTCCATGTAGCATACCTCTTTGACACAGACAGACAAAGCAGATCTAATTTTTTACAGCAAGCCACATAGCCGCAATTTTACATGAACCGCTGTCTGGACTCTGGCATAACAACACTACACTGGCTCGACCACTCCATACCACGACTAGACAGACATGTAGTTCTGCTGTGGTTGTTGTTGACTTGTTTACCTTTTTGCCACTCACGAAATGGCTATTCTTCTTCCGTAAATCAACAATGATGATCCATCCATCCCAGTGAGTGACTGTAAAGATATTATGTAACTTTGATCATCAAGACTCATCATCATGGTATTGGCAAACTCAATGTTGTTCATGCAGTCACAGTCTACACACAGTGAGTCCAAGGACATTTTCCATATTAAAAAATGCAACGTGGTCGCCCCTGCAGTAGAAGTACAATTTGCATTAAACAAGGTAAACAGAGTAGACCTGAGTTACATTTAGTGTGTAAAAGATTCAATGATAACAGAACACATAGGATTCATTTCATGGACAACAAACAAACAGCAATTGCTTTCATCAGAGCCAGACAGCCAGTGTTGTCCACTGCATGCCATCTCATCATTCATTACCTGTTCCACTTTTTGTCAGCATTTTATTCTTAAGTGAAGGGCCACAGGGCAGCCTCTTGTGTCAATTTCAGAAGTAACAGTCAGCATAGTTAGTCATTCCAGTCGCACTTCTTTTGAGGGGACTCGTCCACGAAGCGACAGTTTCTTGATTCTGCGTGATCCAGCCATCTGCCTTGAGGGAAATGGATAGGGGGAGTCTGGAGGAGGAGGATAGAGGAGCATGACTGAGTTGTGAACTTGTGAACTTGTGAACTTGTGCAGACAGCGGCACCTTCAATATGGAAATAGGACGAAGACAGTGCTGCTGATGGATTTGTTGTGATTAGAGTTTGTTGTGCTAAAAGTTGCAAAACAAAGAAAGACACACAGAAATAAAAGTGAATAAGGACGAAAAAAAAAGTAAGTATTTCAGGCCTAGGTGTCAGGGAAGTAGAGCTCGTCCTCAAACTCTGTGAATTGAAATGGGAGTAGGTCAGCTAACAGAGAAGAACTTCCATCACCTAAGTCGGTGTCCTCTTCTTCCTGCGTGGATTCACGTATTTTGTAATCTGGTGGTATGAAGTGCTGATTCATCTTGATCATTGTTAACCTCTCCATATTTTTGGGCAAGAGGCGGGTCCTTTTAGAAGTTACAATGGCACCAGCAGCACTGAAAACACGTTCAGAAGACACGCTTGCGAGCGGGCAAGCCAAATAATTTATAGCCAGCTTGGTGATCAGTGGCCATTGAGCCCTTTTCCCATACCAATACACCAATGGGTTCTGATCAAAGAAGACCTTAGTTGGGTCATCCAGATAGGCCTGCACCATCCACTCAAGGTCCTCCAGTGGTGCTCCACTTTGCGTACCATCTGTTACCTTTGCATCAACACTGGAACGAGCAAACCCTTGATGAGTTATCCAATCTGCTTCCGACCATTTTATGGCTGGGCCTGGTGCAGGTGATGATGATGATACGGTTGCTGGTGTCGGTAACGGCTCTGAGGGAAAGTGACTGCCTTCAGCCACAGAAGTAGACCTTGACGCCGGATGGCCTGCTGCTTCAGTAGTACTTGTGGTGGTTCCTTCAATTTCCTGCCACTCTTTTTCGAACCGAGTGGCTGACAGAGCTAGCCAATGTTTGTACTTGGAAACATCTGCTTCGGAAAAAGGAATGAATGTATTGCTGGCCAGTGTCTTTTTGTACCGTGGATCCAGAATAGTGGCACAAATGTAATGTTGTTCTTAATGTATTGCTTTAAGCCTTGCATTGTCAACTAGGCGGCTTAATAAGCTCCCTGCCAACTGATATGCGTCCTGCTTTTCAGCATCAACTCGGAACATTGAAGTCACCGCCTTCAGCTGGTGCTCTGGCATGCGCAACAATGGGATAGCTTTGCCCAAAGTACAGTCCTCCCTGCTGACTTCACGCGTGAACACCTAAAAAGGACGAAGCATGTCTGTCAGGCTTTTAACTAGGTCCCATTCCTCCACCTCTAGCCTCATGTCTTTCATAGAAGCACCCCGTGCGTGAAAGACATACTCATTGATTACCAAGTACTACTCAAACAGACGCTCAAGCATATAGAAGGTTGAGTTCCCACGTGTTGCCACCTCCTGGATGAGTCCTCTGACTGGCACTCTACGGTCACGTTGAATGATCCTCAGCTGCTTCCGGGCCTTAAAAGAATGGCTGAAATGTGTGCAGATTCTTCGGCAGGTGGTCAGTAAACTTGCTGACTGTCTTTTCTTTTTTCAAGAAATCTGGAACAATAATGTTAATGCTGTGCGTCAAACATGGCACTCTGAAATAGCCACCATCAGACATGGCCTTAACTATATTACTGCCATTATCCGTGGAAACATAACCAATCATGCGCTTTCTTGGCAGCAGCCATTGAAAGACCTTACTGTTAAACTCCTCCAAAATGTTTACTGCAATATGAGATTTCTCCATGGCAAACATGGCTACTGTAGCATATTTCGAGTAGCTTGAAAAATTGTGACACTGCCAACACCTGCAGCAATCTTCTCTCTAACCCCCGCAAAAGAGACCCAGTGTGCAGTGATGCACATGTAATCAATGGCTTGGCAACTGGTCCACATGTCTGTTGTCAGGTGGATAGTGTGAACAGCACTCTTCTGCAGAGCTGCCCCATTCACGTCCAGCACATCTTGATGTAGTGCTAGAACCGCAACTCTGGCAAAAGAGGACCGGCTAGGAACCTACCATTTAGGGCAGACTGTTGCCACAAATTCTAGAAAACCTACTCCTTCCACGAAAGAAAAAGGGAGAAGGTCCAGCGCTAACATTTTAGCCAGCATTGCATTATACAGACGTGGTGGGTGGTTGCGTTCGAATGGCGCCTCCGACCAAATCATTATTTTAATGGTGGTCTGGACCGTTTTCATTTGTGATGATGATCCAGACTTCTTCAACCCAGTTAGGCACATTGATGTACTTTTTCGCATTGGTGTCTCTACCAGACTCTTACTGTGCCACCTAGATGTTGCTAGGGTAGAGGGTGTGGGTGCTACCACTGCAGTGCTGCTACCAGGGGTACTGTCCGTACCAGAAAAAATGTATCTCGCTTCTTCTTCACCTCCCCCCTGCACGATCAGCTCCCCGTCATCAGATGCAATATTAATGGCTACATTTGGATTTCTACTTTTGGCTTTCCGGATGTTACTTAGGTGCGCCTTCCACTGGATGCTGTGGTGTTTTTGGAGATGACCTCTCTGGCCTCCGGTACCATAGTTGGTACCAAGCTTACCCAGACTAACTACTTGTTTACAAATCGAACAAATAACTTGGTTTTCCGCCTTTTTGCTAATACTAAAGAAGTCCCAAACTGGGGAGTTGAGATTTCTGGTGGTGGTGGTGGAGGTGCCACTTTCAATGCCAGATGAAGTGGAGGATGGGCGTGGCAGAATTCGACTCTGTTGTGCGCTAACAGCGCCACTACTTGAGGTAATGGAGGTCGAGCTGGATGGAGGTCCCTTCCGGCCCTTCTAAAGAGGAAAATATGGAAGCTGTAGGTCGTGTTGGTGTAGTAGTTACCTGTGTCAGTGGTGGTACCAGTGCCACGCCGCCCACATCCTGCACAGCAGCATTTCAGGATAGGGTAAAAATGTCTGTCTGCTGCATGCCTGCTGGGGCTGGAGTGACGACTGTGATGACTGGGTCATCATCGTCAGACTGTTCATCAGCAGCAGAATACTCCACTTCTACTTCTTCTTCGTCATCACCCATAACTGAAAGCCTTTGCGGGAACCTTCCTTTTACCTAGCTTTGTCGGCTCATGGCGTGCCTCCCTCTCAGACTGAAGAATTGGTGGGTGCCAATCAAGATCTAGATCATCAGAAGGAAGGGGGCTTGAAGAAGAAGTTGTACTAGTCCTCCTTGACCTTTTCCTTGCTGCGGATCTGGAAGACAATATATCATCAGGAGTGGCTTGCTCGGCTGATACCTCCGCATGAATCTCGATTTCCTGATGTGCCCCTACGTCTGGAGGAACAAGTATTGTGGGCAGATGTGCCTCTCCTTGTGCCTCTCCTTGTGCCTCTCAATGCGCCTCTCCATGCGCCTCTCCTTGCGCCTCTCCTTGCGCCTCTCCTTGCGCTTCTCCTTGCGCCTCTTCTTGCGATTCTCCTTGTTGCACCTGTGGTTGTCGTTGTGGCTGTGGTTGAAGACTCGTCAGATGAGTAACACCCTGCGTTGATTGGATGCTACTTTGCGATGAGTCAACGCCAACATCACTGGTCGATGGTGAAAGAGCAATTAAAGTGGCTGCCTCTGTGGCACTCATGGGCTTGGGCCTAACTTGGGGTGGTGGCACTGAGGCCAATGAAGCGGAAGTGCTGCTCCCAGCTTGGTCCCCGGCGGACACCGCTGCTGCAGGCGTAGTTTTTTTTCCCCAAAACAAGTGTCGGTCGGCACACCAGTCTCCTTGGTAAGTGGCGCCACTTGCTTCTTTTGCTCCTTCTTACTGGCAGTGGCACTGGCAACTTTCTTGGTAGAGGAGCACTGGCCACCTTTCTTTGGGCCCATCTTCTTCAGATGTCAGAACAGCAGGACGCAGTTGCACGAGTTGCAGAATTGTCTGTGGCCACCACACGTGATGTCACGTGACGTTGTGCACACACCACAGCAGGACTTCTTCCTGGCACTACAACAAGTGATGGTGATGAGGATGATTCCTGGTTCTCAGTCTTTGTGCACCTAAAAGCAAAGAAGCCAGAGGAACATCAGTTGAATAAATGTTGCATATGTCGTGCTTCAAATTAATACTATTGGAACTAGGCATTTATTATTATTAATACAAAACACCCGAAAACGGAAAGACCCAAAATAAAAATTGCAATTATAATAAAAAAAATGGATGTTTTTTTTTTAAAGTATTTTTATTGTGGAAAGTATAGAGAATACAATCGGGTAAGTCTACCCACAGGCACTGATAGATGAGAAATAACCAAATGATCATACAGGATAATACACAGCCATGTAGCCCACATGTAAAGTCAGAAAGTGCCAAAATTATAAAAGCATAAATGTTTGTATTAAATAAATGTGGATCGCTTTGTTGACCCCGTCTCTTATCTTCCTTTATATTTCTTTTTTGATAAAACTACATTCTAACATGTAACAACAAAACAATTCCCCCCCCATACTTGGCATCGCTAGTAAAACTCGTATAAATAGTTCGGTTACCTCCTTATGGCCCGTTTGGGTACAGACATCACAGTCAAAAGCAAACCTCCGGGAATCAAGGCAAATCATATAAAAGTACAATAGGGAACATTCGTACGCGTCCAATGGGGCACTACCCCAAAACAGGTTCCTCCTCCCTGCCTCCCGCTACATCCTCCTCGGATCCAGACTCCTCAGGGGTAAACAGTTCAGCACTGGTGGCATCCGAGTCAGCGCTGGGCAACCCCTCAGCACACATCACCCTCCATGCTAATAAGTCCTCCTGGAGCCTTTCATCTCGGCGTGTGCGCTGCATGTGTGTTTCCTCAGCCAAGGACCATTCCCTAACATCCTTAAGCCACAGGGATAACTCAGGGGCCCTCTGCCCCATCCAAGTGATAGCCACGCGCCGCCTCGCCAACACCAGCAGCAACTGCAGCAACTTATAGGATAAATTCCTCTTTTTGGGCTTGGGGACCAGGGCCAAGACACAATGAAGCGGAGTCAGGGCAATCCGGAGGCCCGCGACACGGCCAATGCGCTCCACCACCTCCTTCCAGAAGCTACCGACCAGCGGGCACTCCCAGGCCAAATGTAAGAATCCGCCCTCCCCGCCCCACATCTAGGGCAGTTGTCCCGTCTATCTTCAGAGATATGGTGCAGGGAGACCGGGGTCATGTAAGTGCGATGTACAAAATTAAAGTGGATCAGTTTAAACCGCGCATTGCTCAACACTTTCCGAGTCAGGAGTCCAATACGCTTGTGCTGTCCCGGCTGTAGAGTAATCCCCAGATCCGCCTCCCAGGCTGCCCAGGACGGCGCTTCCCCCTGCCGCAGGAAAGAAGGATGTTGAGGGTGTGGGTCAACGGGGGTGCCTCTGGGAACTGGGGCCAAGTCGCCTTTGCCATCTCCTGGAGTCCCTTATGGTGCAGGTATTGTCCCCTGCTCAGGTCAAAGGCTTCCGTAGCCCGTTCAAAGGACACAAAGGAGTCGTTTGGGTAAAGGTCCGCCAGAGTCTCGCATCCGCCGTCCCGCCAGTCCCGGAAGGACATATTCTCCTCCATAAGTGCGGTTTGTTGATTTTCTCAACAAACCGCTGCCAGACCCCTGCGGCATGTCGCACTACATAGGGCAGGGCCTTGTCCGCTCCCCGTCCCTTCATCAGAGCCACCTGCAAAGTTTTCTCGTCAGCCCTGCCTGCCAGGAGCCGCAGTTCTCAATTGTCCGTGCCCGCGAACCACCTCGCGGCTGGCAGGAGCTGTGCTGCGTAATATTAGAGGTCAAACCTCGGAGCCTCCAAGCTTCCCTCCTCCCAGCTCTGGACCACGGTATGCAGGGCGACTCTACTGCACCCGCCTGCCCAGAGCATAGATGTGAGCAGCGTGTTGAGCGTACGAAATATTCGCGGGGGGAGCGGGCATAGGGTATTTTGCAGGACTTATAGCATTCTTGGCAACATCACCATTTTAGCGACCGCTAACCGTCCCATGAGGGAAAGAGGGAGCGTGTTCCAGAAGGACACAGACTGGTGCAGGGAGCGGAGCACCGGTCAGCGCCGCGGGCCAGCACTTGTTCGTCAGACGAGGCCGCCTGGATTCCCAGATATCGGAAGGCCTCCAACTTCCATTTCAGCCCCAGGTATGGAAGGCTCACTCCCGGGTCGACATCACAGCCCGCCAGGGGAAAGATCAGAGACTTCCCAGGGTTTATACGCAGTCCTGAGGCCGCACCAAAGCGGTCCAGCAACCGCAGTAAAACGGGCAGCGATTCTCTTGGGGAGGTTAAATAGAACAGAGCGTCGTCCGCATAGAGGGAAATCATGTTCACAGTATCTCCCACCCTGATACCCCACTGCTCCATCTCCATACGAATAGAGACCGTCAAGGGCTCTATCGCCAGGGCGAAAAGGAGCGGCGTCAGGGGGCACCCCTGTTGAGTGCCCCTTCCTAAAGACCATTCCTCAGAACGGGCCGACCCAAGCCGGACCCTTGCTCGAGGTGCTCCGTACAGGATCCAGATCCAATTGCAGAACACTGGCCCCATCCCCGCCATTTGGAGAACCTCCAAGAGATACCCCCAGCTAACAGTGTCGAAGGCCTTGGCCAGGTCAATCGACACCAGGACTTGGGGATCCTCCCTACCACGCACCTCATGGAGGATATGGTTCAGGCGCCGCAGGTTCATTGCGGTGTTGCGACCAGGGATAAATCCACACTGATCCTGATGCACCAAGTGCGCCATGTGTGGTGCCAGCCGGGTGGCCAGTAGTCTAGTAAGGATTTTCACGTCCGTATTGATCAGAGTTATAGGCCGGAACGCCACAGGGTCGCAACCATCTCCTCCCGGTTTTAGAATCATACAAACCTCCCCCTGATTCATGGTGGGCGGGAGGATGCCACACTCCAGGGCCTCACTATAGACCCGTAAAAGGAGGGGGCCTAGGACATCACCAAACAACTGGTAGAAGTCAGGTGGGAAGCCGTCTCCGCCCGGGGCCTTAGCCCTCGGTAGGGCGGCCAATGCTACTCCGACCTCCCGGAGCGTTAAAACCGCATACAGTTCCTCCGCCGCCTCCTTCGAGAGGACCTGGAGAGTCAATCCCTGGAGGTAGGCCGATAGGTGGCCTCAGTTATCGAGGGGTCGGCAGTATACACCGCCTGCAAGTGAGATCGAAGGACTCCGAGAATATCAGACTCCGAGTGCACCATGTCCCCAGCGGGATCCCTCAAAGCAACACTCCGCTCCGGAGAAAATTCTCGCTTAAGAATCCAGGCCAGCAGTCGACCAGACTTGTCCCCCTCCCGGTGGAGACGCTGCCGATATTGACCCAGGGTATACTTATCCAGACGCGTAAGAATGTCATGAACGGACACCTGGGCCTCCCTCTCTGTCTCCCGGTCCGAGTCAACGGGATCCGACAGAGACTGACAGCGCCGGAGTCTATCCTCCACATCCCGCAGATCACAGAACAATTGCTTCCGGACCCCATAGGTGAGGCCCATGCATGCACCATGCACCACCGCTTTCAGGGCATCCCATTTAGTTGAATAGGATAAGTCACCGTCCCCCCAGTTTAGATCTATATAATTAGTCAGGAGTCAGGGCCGTCGCCACATGGTCTCTTCCCACCTGGTCCTGTAAGAGGTCCATCGGCATCCTCCAGGTCCGGGGACGGGAAGACTGGTCAACCCACTGCGCTACGCACGTCACCGGAGCGTGGTCCGACAGAAAACGGGCCTGGTGGGTAACCGTCAGGGAAAGGGACACGACAATATTAGCAGCGAGGATTCGATCCAGCCTACTATGGGTGTTATGCGTCGGGGTGTAACAGGTATACACTTTCTGAGCGGGGTGGCCCATGCGCCACACATCTACAACTCCTAAATTATGCATCACTTCCCGGAGTCGCGCCTTCATACGCGGCTTCGTGCCAGAACGGGGGGGTGCCGGTCCAAATCCGGATCCAACACGCAGTTGAAATCCCCAAACCAAAGGAAGGGGGCGTCTAGGTCCGAAACAAGGATCTCCTGTAGATAGGAAAAGAAGTCAGGATAAAAAAAATGAATGTTTAAATTAATAGAAGAGAGACCACACAGAGAGAGTTGTTTCATGCACCCATTCATAACCCTAGGCCTACTGGCCCACAAGCTTGCCGGCCTCTGGCAAAAACTGCCTGGCCTCAATATGGCCCCCCCCCCCCACATGGCCAGGCCCTGGACCAGGCCCCAACAACACCCAAACAATCAAAATACACACAAAAATCACCTCAATCCAATGTCATCCATGCCCTAAATGTTCTTTTAATTCAAGAAACCCCACAGAAAGACTTGGTCCATGCACCAATGAGTACCCATGGGCATAATGGATGAAAGCAAGGCAGGCTGGGTGAAGGCCTATGGCACAAAGCACACTGCCTGGCTTCAAAATGGCCCCTAGACCCCCACCCACATGGCCAGGCCTTGGACCAGGCTTCAAAATGGCCCCCACCCACATGGCCAGGCCCTGGACCAGGCCCCAATAACACCCAAAAAATAGAAATACATACAAAAATCATCCCAATCCAATGCCATCCATGCCCTAAATGATGTTTAAACTAAAGAGACTAATGCTTAGCTTTTTCAACGTGGAGAAAGCAACTCTGAGCACAACGTAAAAGACCATAAGGTCTAAATCCATCAAAAATGTAAATCGCCAAATAGTAAATACCAAAAAGTTCATCCTAAGATCAGGTTTTTATTCAACCAAGGTTTTATAAAGGTGTTGAGTCATCGATCCAAAAGTAAATCATAATCAATAGTGTGTATCCATCATTGGAAACAGTCTTTAACGATGATCACACATCCCGATGCATTTTGGGCCACGCCCTTCTTCAGGGGATTACTCTACGAAAACAATCCAAAATGAAAACTATTCAAATGCATGTAAGTATGATTTAACACAAATACACAGTGAAGGTGCTCAAAGAATAATACCAGCAAACAAAATGCCCGAGTGAAAAAACGGTCGACAGACAAAGTAACAACACCCAAAGTTGTGTGCTACTGTGAAATCGTGCCACAGATCTGAAACGGGGAACGTAATCTATAGAATCAACGTGCAGAACCCACAGGAAATGGGGAAAGTACCTATATGCCTGGTCAGAGTAAAAATAAAGACCAAAGAAAATAAGGCGTGATAAACGCGAAATCGTTATTGTGAAGGTAAGGAGAAAACAATAATACTGGTGCACAAACACCGCATGCTAGATTGGAAAAACAGTTAAAGTCCCGGCTCGGGTACTTACACACGAACAGGAGTTCGAGTTCCGCTGGGAGCCGCGGAGGGAAAGTTCAGTCGGCAAAGCCGCTGATCCACCGATTAATAGCGTGAGAGTGCAAATGAAATGAAAAGAGGACTAGCAAGTAAGAGGTAGAAACGAAAGGTCAGTAGGAGGCAGAAAAGCAAGCCCCCATGATGAAATAGGGAAGAAACCCCATACAAAGAATAACGTGTAAACTCAGATGAGGGGAAATGAGAGAGACAGAATAAACAGACATACATATAAAACAATATGGAATAAAGTTAAAGATGCCAGAAACTGTACAGAAAATGCATATTACAGATAACATAAGTATTCCATCCGGTCATTGAGCCGGATGGAATACTTATGTTATCTGTAATATGCATTTTCTGTACAGTTTCTGGCATCTTTAACTTTATTCCATATTGTTTTATATGTATGTCTGTTTATTCTGTCTCTCTCATTTCCCCTCATCTGAGTTTACACGTTATTCTTTGTATGGGGTTTCTTCCCTATTTCATCATGGCGGCTTGCTTTTCTGCCTCCTACTGACCTTTCGTTTCTACCTCTTACTTGCTAGTCCTCTTTTCATTTCATTTGCACTCTCACACTATTAATCGGTGGATCAGCGGCTTTGCCGACTGAACTTTCCCTCCGCGGCTCCCAGCGGAACTCGAACTCCTGTTCGTGTGTAAGTACCCGAGCCGGGACTTTAACTGTTTTTCCAATCCAGCATGCGGTGTTTGTGCACCAGTATTATTGTTTTCTCCTTACCTTCACAATAACGATTTCGCGTTTATCACGCCTTATTTTCTTTGGTCTTTATTTTTACTCTGACCAGGCATATAGGTACTTTCCCCATTTCCTGTGGGTTCTGCACGTTGATTCTATAGATTACGTTCCCCGTTTCAGATCTGTGGCACGATTTCACAGTAGCACACAACTTTGGGTGTTGTTACTTTGTCTGTCGACCGTTTTTTCACTCGGGCAGTTTGTTTGCTGGTATTATTCTTTGAGCACCTTCACTGTGTATTTGTGTTAAATCATACTTACATGCATTTGAATAGTTTTCATTTTGGATTGTTTTCGTAGAGTAATCCCCTGAAGAAAGGCGTGGCCCGAAATGCATCGGGATGTGTGATCATCGTTAAAGACTGTTTCCAATGATGGATACACACTATTGATTATGATTTACTTTTGGATCGATGACTCAACACCTTTATAAAACCTTGGTTGAATAAAAACCTGATCTTAGGATGAACTTTTTGGTATTTACTATTTGGCGATTTACATTTTTGATGGATTTAGACCTTATGGTCTTTTACGTTGTGCTCAGAGTTGCTTTCTCCACGTTGAAAAAGCTAAGCATTAGTTCCTTTGGATTTTGCACTGCCAGGCCAGACAGTGTCTCACTCTAGCAGCACACCACACCTGTTCACTTTGCAGCACTCTTGATTTAACTGGTTGTGCGAGTTCCTCTCTACTATAGTTCTAAACTAAAGAGACCCCACAGAAAGACTTACAGCCTGATTCATGTACAGGCCGTTTTGCGTGGCCCTAATAGCGAATCATAGCGACTCGCTATTGAGGACACGCAAAACGGCATTCATGTAGGAATTGCTAATTAAATAGCGATTCCTACATGTTCTTTATTTGCGAGTAGCAATTTGCTACTCGCAAAAACTCCCCATTCATTCCTATGGGCCAAGAGGCCCATAGGAATGAATGGGGAGTATCCATTATTTGCGAGTAGCAATTTGCTACTCGCAAATAAGATAGCGATTTTAAGGGTGCCAGGGGTGTCCAAAGGACGCCCTGTAGCACCCCTAAAATGCACATTTGAACAGGTGTTGCGCACACACATGTCCAAAGGACATGTGTGTGTGCAACATGCAACTTAGAAAAATGCTTTTAAAAGCATTTTTCTGAGTTTTTGCTATTTACCAACAGGTCTGACCTCTCGGTAAATAGCGGCCCCAAAAGTGCAAAATCGCAATTTTTTAATGTGTCATGAATAGCATTTGAGGAATCTCTAATAGAGATTCCTTAAATGCTATTCCTCGCATATTTGCTAATTCTTAAATAGCGATTTTTGCATTTGGGATCATGAATACCAAATGCAAAAATCGCACTCGCAAAGGGCCAGATTCTCAGAATCTGGCCCTTTTGCGAGCGCTATTGGCTACATGAATCAGGCTGTTGGTCCGTGCACCACTGAGAAGTCCTGGGCATAATGGATGAAAGCAAGGCAGACTGGTTGAAGGCCTATGGCACAAAGCAAACTGCCTGGCTTCAAAATGGCCCCTCGACCCCCACCCACATGGCCAGGCCCTGGACCAGGCATCAAAATGCCCCCACACACATGGCCAGGCCCTGGACCAGGCCGCAACAACACCCATAAAATCGAAATATACAAAAATCACCCCAATCCAATGTCATCCATGCCCTAAATGATGTTTAAATTCAAGAGACCCCACAGAAAGACTTGGTCCATGCACCACTGAGTACCCCTGGGCATTTTGGATGAAAGCAAGGCAGACTGGGTGAAGGCCTATGGCACAAAGCACACTGCCTGGCTTCAAAATGGCCCCTAGACCCCCACCCACATGGCCAGGCCCTAGACCA
The DNA here is from genome assembly GCF_964261635.1 of Lissotriton helveticus. Lineage (NCBI taxonomy): Eukaryota > Metazoa > Chordata > Amphibia > Caudata > Salamandridae > Lissotriton > Lissotriton helveticus. Next base: position 846,063,720 of record NC_136072.1, on the reverse strand, counting down.
GGCCTCAAATTGGCCCCCACCCACATAGCCAGGCCCTGGACCAGGCCCCAACAACACTCAAAAATTGAAATACACACAAAAATTACCCCAATCCAATGCATCCATGCCCTAAATGATGTTTAAATTCAAGAGACCCCACAGAAAGACTTGGTCCATGCACCACTGAGAACCCCTGGGAATAATGGATGAAAGCAAGGCAGACTGGGTGAAGGCCTATGGCACAAAGTACACTGCCTGGCTTCAAAATGGTCCCTAAACCCCCACCCATATGGCCAGGCCCTAGACCAGGCCTCAAAATGGCCCCCACCCACATGGCCAGGCCCTGGACCTGGACCAGGCACCAACAACACCCAAAAAATCGAAATACAAACAAAAATCACCTCAATCCAATGCCATCAATGCCCTAAATTCATGTTTTAATTCAAGAGACCCCACAGAAAAACTTGGTCCATGCTCCACTGAGTACTCCTGGGCATAATGGATGAAAACAAGGCAGACTGGGTACGGGCCTATGGCACAAAACACACTGCCTGGCTTCAAAATGGCCCCTAGACCCCCACACACATGGCCAGGCCCTGGACCGGGCATCAAAATTGCCCCCACCCACATGGCCAGGGCCTGGACCTGGCCCCAACAACACCCAAAAAATCGAAATACACACAAAAATCACCTCAATCCAATGCCATCCATGCCCTAAATGATGTTTAAATTCAAGAGACCCCACAGAAAGACTTGGTCCATGTACCACTGACTACCCCAGGGCCTACTGGCTAGTGTGGCTTTAACACACACCCCAAAATTTAAAAAAACTTCCACATATAACAGTGAGCTATTCAATTCCATGCCATCCATGCCGTAAATGATATTTAAGTTCAACAAAACTCACAGAAACAGTTGTATCATGCACCCATGACTAACCCTGGGCCTACTGGATACTGTGGCTACCCACAATATATTTTTTTTAAAGTTGTGAAAAAGTTTATAAATTGCAGTTGCAGCAACTGCAATGCCCCAAACAAAAAACACCAACTTACTTGTAAAATCTCAAATCCAAAAGTGATCCAAACAAAAAGTCCTCAAATACAAATATCCAGCAGCAGCCACAAAGAGTAATCCTTCCAGCTCCAGATCCAAATGAAAAGTGACCAGGACATGGACAAAGCACTGGGAGGAGCCTGCTGGACAGGAACAGGAAGTTGGAGACTCTGGGGCACTTCCTTCTTCCCACCCACCCCAAAAATGGACTCCTTGCACAAAAAAGTGCAGCCAAATGTCAATCTGAGGAGTTAATCTGATCCAAATCATCATTTTCAGAAGGTTTATGCTGCCAGCGATAGATTTCTTGTGCAGAATTGCAATTTTTGCGATTTCGGGAAAGCGAGCTGTTCAAATCTCCTGCCGGATGTCAGCTGCGCGTCGCATCTACGTATTCGCTATTGTTTACTCTCGCGATGTGTGATCGCGGGCCCTTAAGACGTATTCGCGTTCTGAAAGTCTCGCAGTGCAAGATGGCGGGACTCCATGATGTACTCGCAGTCAAAAAGTCGCCCGCGATCACGCAGCCAGATCCAAAATGGCGCAGCACACGCAAAACGGGAGGAAAACAACTCGGCAAACTCGGAATCACGGTAAGTCAAAGCCGCGCGCGTGAGATTGTATTTTTGAAGCGCGACCAAGCAAAAAAAATCCGCCAACTCGCGAATTGCAAATTCTTTGACAATTTCGCGCGATTCGCGGACTGTGAAATTGCCAAAAATTCGCAAATTCCGTGAGCCGAACAAATTTTCAGCCCATGCTTAGTCCAAATGTGATAGGACTAGGGTCTCTGTCAGGATCCTTCTTGCATTTATAGGAAGGAGTGGCAGAATCTTTCAGAGTAATCTGATGGTGCCATAACAGGCTCCTGTTACTCTCACTGCTTGCTCTTCAAACTTGAGGGAGGTATCCAGCCAAACGCCTAAGCTTTTGATTCTAGTCTTGGGGGTTGGGGCAGGATAGGCACTTGCGCCATATCTTTTTGACATCCATGTTGGAGGGGTTCCCCAGAAACATAAGTTCTGTTTTTCCTCCATTTCACTTGAGGCATGAATGTTCCATCCAGGCGGCCACAGATTTCGAAGTCAGAAGGAAAGTTTCAGGGACCATTGAGAGCGATTACCAGCTGCGTATCATCTGCATAGGTGATGATTTTTATCCCATGTGTCGAAATGATGCAAGTGGTCGCATGTACCTATTAAACAATGTGGGACTCAGGGAGGATCCCTGTGGGACTCCGCAGCTGATTTCTAGGTTTCTAGAGGTGCACTCCCCTGGAAAGACCTTGAAAGTTCTCTTATGTAAATAGGAATGGATCCAGGCAGCCGCCTACCCTGAGACACCCAACCTTCTAATTCTCTCTAGTGGGATGTTAAAATTAACTGTGTTGAATGCTGTGCTCAAGTCTAGGAGGATAATGGCCACTGCTCCTCATTGATCAAGGATCGTCTTAGATTCCTCAACTACTGCGAGTAGGGCGATTTCCTTTCCGTGCTTGGGGCAGAAGCCTGTTTGTGTGGAATGCAGGATATAGTGAGTTTCTAGGAAGGCCGAGAGGGTTGAGTTCACACTCTTTTCCAGGATCTAAACTATCACTGGAAGCATGGATATAGGTCGATAATTACCTAGGTCATCAGGGTCTAAGCTGATTTCTTAAGAAGAGCCTTCACCATAGCATGTTTCCATGGTGCAGGGATTAGACCCAAGGTGATAGACAAATGTATCATTTTCAGCATGGGGAGGGGTATCATATTTTCGTCTCTGAGTAGGACGTGGGGAGAGCTGGGTCAGGGCGAGCCTGATTATACTTGAGAGAGGAGGTCTGACAGCTTCGCCAGATCCATGGTGAGGAGTTCCTTGAGTACATGGTCAAAATAGATAGGGGGCCTATCCGTCTGTATGAGATCACTTGGGCAGGGTGAACTGGGAAAAGCAGTGTATACGTTTTTAATTATGCCTAGAAAAAAATCTGCCAGTTCATTACACCGCTCAGGAGAGGCCTCAGGGGATAGTCCAAATCTCGGGAGCTCTAAAAGATCCTTAGCAACACACGGAATTTCTCTAGGCGAGATTAACAGCCACGTTGATTATATCTTCGTAGTAGGAAGCTTGTGCAATTTTTATTTCAGTTTGGTAGTGCTTTATAGCTTCCATATATTTTTGTTTTCTCAGACTGTTAAAGTCTGTCCTCCATTTTCTCTCCAGTTTTTTACATGCCTGTTTCGGTGAGCGTAGTTTGGGTGAGTACCAGGGGGACTGTTTCTCTCTTACACTATGGCATGATTTAGTTGGAGCAATCAGCTCCAGTGCAGCCTCATTTCAGATGGAAAAGTTTTCTACAGCTGAGGTTAGATTTTGGTTGTTTTGGGGTTTAAGATTTTCAAGAGCGGTGATCCAGGCATCTATAGGGAGTTTGGTCCAGTGCCAGACTTTCTAGTTGATGATCTTAGTGGCGGGTGGTTGGGGAGGGGAATTAATATAAAAAGGGATCAGGAAGTGATCTGACCAGGGCAGGGGAATGGGATCGCTCACTAATAATTAGTTATTATTGGTGAAAACTGGGTCTAGTGTATGACCTTGTTTATGTCTGGGCCTGTACCTTTTTGAAGGAGTTGAATCGCTAGTACGTCCTGCGTAAGATCTAAGGCATCAGCCTTGTTAAGATCATCAAAGTGTAGGTCAAGATCCCCGAGAAGAGTAATATTGGATGCTACCTCAGGGAGTGATTTGACGAATTGTCCACCGGCACCAGAAGGGCGGTAAATGAGAACTCTGGAGAAAGAGAGTATGGGTGGATGGCGAGATGGTAAAAAAGACTCTCACAGTCTGCAATAATATTGGGGTCAACCCGGCATTTAAAGGAGCTTTTATATATTATCGCAATTCCTCCACCCCTCTTTTTACCATGGTCTTTCCGCTGGATGCTGTAGCTACTAGGGAGTGTTTGCACCAGGTCTGGTTCAGATTATGTGTGAAGTCAAGTTTCAGTCAAGAAAAGTACAATTGGGGCCCCCTCTTCCAAGAGCATCTTCAGCTAAAGGGAGTGTTAAGGAAGGGATCAACAGTTAGTTTAAAAGGAACATTTTGGGTATGTGTGGGGGTTGAGGTTCAATTGGTATCTCTGAAGGCAAGCAGAAGCTGAATGTGCAATGGGTACCACGCTGCTCCTCATTATGTGGAACAAAAGGGGTGGTGATGGACGGAGCATCTGAACCAATCAAACACTCACACCCAGTCAACAGATCTGGGTTGAATCCATCACCGTTCTTTAGCCCACTCTGCCACCCCAGTTCAGACATGGCCATATGCAAATCAGTCTGACCCTGTGCCTCATGGGAACAGTCCAGCCCGAACTGCCAAGCCATGCCTTCCCGCTACCGCCTCCCTTCTGCCCCTCCCACCCACGAATAGAGGGCTCTCCTCCTCCTACGCACAGCTGTGACCGTCTGGACCTGTGCCAAAGCGGTCGCTCCCCGACTCGAGATCCCTGGTCGTGCTCCTCTGTGCAGCGCCCACAGCTGAAGCGCATTGCCGATCACGCTGCTGCGTGTGGTATCGTAGCCTAATTTATTCAAACAGCATTTGCAATACCGCAGCCTAATTTATTTCATTCAATAGCGCTTCAACACGAATATTGCGCCTAGTATCGTAGAGCCACCCTCACTGCCCTGCCAAGCTGCGCGTCGTTTCTATGTCTCTCACTTTGGTAATACCTTCTGCATACTCTGTGTTGTTTGTACGTTTTGGCTGTTGACCCGATCTCGCTTTCCATTCCGACCACCATTACTGTTGTTGTGCTTCCCCGTGGCCCGCCTCCCCTCCCCGCTACCGGCTCCCTTCTGCCCCTCCCACCCACCGCCCCCTCCACTATCCATTAATGTCAGATGTCCCAACGCGCAGCGGTCGCGCCGAAGGTGCGCCAAAGGTAAGCCCGTCTGCACCCGTCCGCGCCTGGACCGGGCCCAGCGCCAGACCCCCTGGTTCCCGCCTCACCCACCCCTCCCGCATTACTTACAACGCCTCCACCCTCCTAGCACTTAACCCCGGCCGACTCCCTAACTGCGCCCTAGCAGCACCAGGACACACCCATGGACCCTTCACCTGCCACTCCTGCAAATTCACCTGCATCAAGACCCACACCAAACCCGCAAACACCAAACAGAGATCCAACACCAACCACCTTAAATGCATCCTTCTCAACACCCGTTCGGTTCACAAACACGCCATCGACCTGTGGAATCTACTCGACACCACTTCTCCGGACATCGCCTTCCTAACAGAAACATGGATGAATGCCTCTTCAGCTCCAGACATCGCCATAGCCATCCCGGACGGCTACAAAATCATTCGTAAGGACCGCACCATCCAAACAGGAGGAGGCATCGCCATCGTCCACAAGAAAACCATCCGCGTCTCAACCAGCTCAGAAGACAACCTCGCTATCGCCGAACACCTTCACTTCCAGATCCACACCGACCCCAAGACCACACTCAGAGGCACCCTCCTCTACAGGCCACCAGGACCCTGCACAAAATTCAGCGAAGACATCACTGACTTCATCACCCCACACGCCCTCCCCTCGGAAAGATACATTCTACTGGGAGACCTCAATTTCCATCTGGAAAAGAGCAACGACAGTAACACTACCACCCTCCTGGACAATCTCGCCAATCTTGGACTCAAACAACTTGTTAACACCCCCACACACTACGCAGGACACACACTCGACTCTATCTTCACCTCCAGCAATCATATCTCCTTCACTCACACCACACCCCTCCACTGGACGGACCACAGTTGCATCCACTTCATTTACAATAAGACCACGATCCACAACCACCCTCTACCAACTTTGCGAAGAAATTGGAACAAAATCAACATCGACCAGATCTCCTCTTCGCTTCTTCAAAAAACCCCTGCCTATTCAACGAACCCTAACCAAGCCGCTATCAACCTCACACAATGGCTAACCCAAACCGCCGACAAACTAGCACCCCTGAAAAAACATCAATTCAAGCAAGGAAGCAAGAACGCCCCCTGGTTCAACGATGACCTTAAGATATCCAAGAAGCTCTGTCGCTCCCTTGAGAAAACTTGGAAAAAAGACCCAAACACTATCACCCAAGCCGCCTTCAAAAACGCCACCCGCAAACACCACCAACTAATCCGGACAGCCAAGAAATCAACACTCAAAGATCGACTAGACAACAACGCTCGCAACAGCAAGGAACTTTTCAACATCATCAAACAATTCACCAATCCCACCGCCAGCTCAAACGACATCACCCCCTCTCAAGCCCTCTGCGACTCCCTCGCCTCATTCTTCCATGACAAAATCGCTGACATTCATAACAGCTTTGACAACCAACCCGCAAACCAGTCCACCCCACTCACCTCCGAACCTGTACCTCCTCCGAACAACCTTTCCGACTGGAACCCAATCACCACTGAAGACACCATTCACCTAATGAACCCCATCCACTCAGGATCCCCTACAGACCCATGCCCCCATCACATCTTCAACAAAGCAAACTCCGTTATCGCACCCCATCTCCGAGACGTCATCAACTGCTCCCTCAACTCCGCCACATTCCCAGAAAGCTGGAAACATGCCGAACTCAGTGCCCTTCTGAAGAAACCCACTGCGGACCCCACCAAACTCAAAAACTACCGCCCCATCTCGTTCCTCCCATTCCCTGCCAAAGTCATTGAGAAAGCCATCAACAATCAACTCGCCGCCTTCCTCGAAACCAACAAATCACTCGACTCCTCACAGTCTGGTTTTCGAGCCAAACACAGCACCGAGACCGCCCTCATCGCAGCAACAGATGACATCCGAACTCTACTAGACAACGGAGACACAGTCGCCCTCATCCTCCTTGACCTATCTGCAGCCTTCGACACAGTTTGCCATAGCACCCTGATACAACGCCTTAGAAACATAGGAATTCAAGGAAAAGCATTGGACTGGATCATCTCATTCCTCGCCGGAAGAACTCAGAGAGTCCGCCTCCCACCTTTCAAGTCAGAGGCCTCCGAAGTCATCTGCGGCGTCCCGCAAGGATCTTCACTCAGCCCCACCCTCTTCAACGTCTACATGAGCCCCCTCGCAACCATCGCACGTCAACACAACCTCAACATCATCTCCTACGCTGATGACACCCAGCTGATCCTCTCACTTACCAAAGACCCAATCGCCGCCAAAACAAACCTACGTGAAGGGATGAAAGAAGTAGCCGAATGGATGAAGCACAGCCGTCTGAAACTGAACCCGGACAAAACGGAAGTCCTCATCTTAGGTACATCCCCTTCCGCCTGGGACGACTCTTGGTGGCCAACGGCCATAGGAAAAGCCCCCATACCGACTGACCACGCACGGAACCTAGGCATCATCCTGGACTCCTCACTCTCGATGACCAGACAAGTCAACGCGTCTCATCATCATGCTTCAACATCCTACGCATGCTCAAAAAAACATTTCGCTGGATCCCTACCGAAACAAGAAAAACGGTCACCCACGCACTGATCACTAGCCGTCTGGACTACGGAAACACCCTTTACGCCGGTACCACCGCACAACTACAGAAAAAACTCCAACGCATCCAAAATGCTTCAGCCAGACTCATACTAGACATCCCTCGCAAAGACCACATCTCCGGTCACCTGAAAGACCTGCACTGGCTCCCCGTCAACAAAAGGATAATGTTCCGTCTCCTCACCCACGCACACAAAGCCCTCTACGAGCTTGGACCGGATTGCCTCAACACGCGCCTTTCCTTCTACACCCCCACCCTCCAGCTGCGTTCGTCCAACCAAGCCCTCGCCGCCGTCCCGCGCATCCACAAAGCCACCATGAGGGGAAGATCCTTCTCCTACTTAGCGGCCAAAACCTGGAATTCCCTTCCCATCCACCTCCGCCTCACTCAAAACCACCTAGACTTCAGAAAACAGCTTAAAACCTGGATATTCGATAAGTAAACCTCCCCCCTTCCTCGAGCGCCTAGAGACCCTCCGGGTATGTAGTGCGCTATACAAATTCTGACTTGACTTGACTTGACTTGACTTGACCAGAAACAAGCTTCCTAGGACCGGTCTCTGGCATTCCAGCCGTCTTCAGCCAGGCTTGCTTGAATCCAGTGGCAAAGTGTGCAAGGGACTCACGCCTGAGCATAGCCTGCCAACTTATGGCAAACAAAGCGGTACAAAAGGGGTGGATCAGTCTGACCCTGTGCCTCATGGGAACAGTCCAGCCCGAACTGCCAAGCCATGCCTTCCCTGGACCGGAAACAAGCTTCCTAGGACCGGTTTCTGGCATTCCAGCCGTCTTCAGCCAGGCTTGCTTGAATCCAGTGGCAAAGTGAGCAAGGGACGCACGTCTGAGCATACCCTGCCAACTTATGGCGGACAAAGCGGTACAAAAGGGGTGGGTGGAGGCATCGAGTGACAGAATTTGTCTTTGCTGGGGTTTGTTCTTTAGTAATTGGCCGTGCGAGTCGCTAATTTATCTATGGTTTGAGGAGCAGGGGTTCTGGCACTTGGTCCCTGTCGGGCACAAACGGGCTTGCCTTAGGCACGCCATCGGCAGGCCTGTGGCGCGTCTGCACTGTCATGCGGCTTAAGGGGCTGCCTGACCTGGAAGCTTGTCCTGGGCTCCGCCCAACTCCGCCCCAACTCCGCTTCCTCTCTTCCCGCTGCCTCCACACAAACGGAGACCGTGGTGGACCGGGGAGCAGGGAGTAACAGGCGGGATCCTTAGTTCGGTAGGTGCAATTCAAATCAAAAGCAGTTCTTTTAAAAATGTCTAAAAATATGTGGATGCACAGAGTGGTTAACGGTCGTTTCTAAAAAGACGGGGCAAAAACAGTTTGCCCACCCGCTGCGCGTCCGCTCTGTCATGTGGCTTATGAGGCTGCCTGACCCGGAAACTCGTCCTGGGCTCTGCCCCGGTTCTGCCCTGCCTCCGCCTCCTCTCTTTCCACTCCCTCCACACAAATGCACACTGCAGTGGATAGGGGAGTGGGGAGTAACAGGTGGGATCCCTAGTTGTTAGGTGCAATTTAAATCACAAGCAGTTCTTTTAAAAAGTCTGAAAATATCTAGATGCCCAGAGTGGCTGACGGTCGTTTTTAAAAGACAAGGCAAAAACCCAGCCGCATATATCTTTAACATGTGAAAGCGTTCCGATTAGTACATCATATTGTTTACCTGTACTGAGTATTTAGTAAAAGAGAGAGTTTTAAAACAGAAATTGAGAAACATTCATACCCTCACTCAGATGACAATGCCATCGGCGAACTAAGGGGTAAGTCAGCTCTCCTACTAAAAAGGAAATTCCTTTCTGTGTATTCAGATTTTAGATAAACAATACCATTTATTCTAGTCAATTATACCAAGACCTGAGAATCCCCTTAGATTTCGGTATATATACGTGCAATATGAAGAAATAACCATTAGTGAATCAAACGTTATCACTTAACATGGGAATATGAACTTTATTCACAGAAATAGTGGAGTATTTGTATCATAGCGTTATAGCCCCCACCAATTTATAAATAATTTCCGTATTAGTGAGACTGAAGGTTTTTATTATTTCTCATGGTTTATATTTTCGCAATAATATATGGACACTTATTCCTATGTGCCGTGATGACGTTTGGTTTGTTTGAGCCATGCTCATCTCTATAATGTAACTAGACTCTATTATGCACCTTTTGAGAAATGGAGCATGTTGTTGTTTAGACACGATAGGGCATGTTCGAGATAACCCTGAGACACAACAGGACTACCAAAATGGCGGACATTATTGTCGGCGATAAATTTACGATTAAAAATCATAGATGTAGGCATTATATGTGCTTAACACGAAAATGGTAATCCTTATTCCGATTATTTGTATAAATAACCGTAAAATATCGGGATGTCACATAAATACTACGAATTATCAAGAATATGACCATTGAGTCACGTAGTCCTTTCTCTATTATGTACCTATGATGGTTTAGAAAACTACAACCATGGCGCTGACTATGGTCTGTAGTTTGCAGCAATTTGTCAAAACCCGAGGTATTAGGCTTTATCAAATGTAATCGGACCATCTTGCTATAATCATCAACTGAATATGGGGTCATACCACATTGCAAAATTGCTTCAGATTAGCGTGAATAATAGTCCGTCGATAATCACGAACACGGACTGCCCCCTAAAAAACTACAAAAATGGGGTTCGAGACGACTTTGATTTTTTTGTCTAATTGATCTCAGTGGATACTAATTATCTGGTAATTGAGACCACACTGGGTATAAAAAGCAAGGATCCAGCGTAATGATTTAAACCGATACCGATAACCAGTGAGACCGGACGGACGGAACGTGCGCTGAAAGATAAGGTATGTGAACCACGAACGCTCAGGCTTAGGGGTGCTAACCGATGGACTAGGTCCTTGAAGTGCTAGACGAAATACTACTTTGAGTAGATGGTCCTGGGCCCCACTACGAATTTTTAAATGATTGTTCGTCTGGTTTAAACTGAGGGTTGTTTTTATATTCAACTGATACCCACTTATATAGGCTATCGAAAATGTGTGATAATAATGCTTTTTACGGATTCAGATATCTGGTAATTCTTGAGGTGTAATCATAAATAAGTTGTCACTCCAGTTTAATAATAGGGAAGATAATGCACTTCCCTTTAAAAGTTATAAATAACTGCTACCTCAGTTTAATAAACCGGGAAAGCAATGTTCCCTCATTTTGACAGCTTTAAATAATAGCGCGATATGTAATATCGATGCAATTTAATGAATGTACTTCTAATATTATGAACGTGATACATTTATTTAGACACTGCCGACCCGCCTTAATTGAATAAAAGGAGGGATATTATCTGGAAACCGTGCAGTACGTAAGATCTCGTGTGACCAGATTGACACACGGAAGAAACGGAAAAACAAGTTCATACGAGTGCAGCAATTGTCTTGGGCTGTCACAGCGCAAAGGAAAAGTAAGCGTTTTACTTCAAAAACACCCCACTTGTTGAAAAATAATTTTAGCTTTGGTGGATTGAAACTTAAAAAAGTCTGTTAATTTATATACAGAGTCTCTGATGACACAGCAGGGAGGAAGAGTCACTAATCTCATAACCACTCCTGGATTAAATCGGGTACTGCAAAAGTAAAAATTGCTTTACACGTAAGATACAATTGAATTCCCTTGCTTTTATAACCACACAGCGTGAAACTACCACTCTAGAGTGCATTACTAATAAATGTTGTATCTATTTTTAGAAAGAAGATGTTTTAATAGTCCTGAGGAAGGTGTTCCAAACAACAAAGCACCGAAACGCGTCGACAAACCTTTGATGAAAACAGTTTTTAATTGTACTATTTTGTGTTTTTATACGTTTTGTTAGGAGAAATTATGTCTGATTAATGTAATATGATTTTTTGCAGAAAAACCTATATATTGTAATAAACTGTGTATACTGTGTATATGAATAATTGGTTTTAATGAAAAAAATAATAAATTAGATACATCTGAAATGTTATGCTTTTGATTTAAATTTTATGTGTGGTGGGCTGTTGGTATAATTGACTAGAATAAATGGTATTGTTTATCTAAAATCTGAATACACAGAAAGGAATTTTCTTTTTAGTTGTTATATGTCCCGGTCCTTTCTGGGTTTACGAGGGAAAACTCTCTCCTTTTTTAAGTATATCTCGGCTCCTGCAGCCAGAGGGTTGTCAATAACAATATGGATACATTACGAACCTTTGGGTTCTCGGAAGACCAATGTAAACAACTATTAGGAGGGTCCTCCAAAAGTATCAATACAGTTAACCTATCAAAAGGAGACGACGATAGGTGGATTAAACTGTGGAAGCTGAAGAAAAAATTGATTCGGACTGAACTCCATGCAGAATTCATTATCCAGTACTGCAAGAAGGGGGTCATCCCAAAAGGTCTACAAATCATTAATGAACCTGGATTATTTGTAAATGACAAAAAATTTAAAGATAGTTGGACACTGATCGCGAACCGATGCAGTCGCGATTGGATGTTACTAATTATAGATACAGCACAGGGACTCCTAATAATCGAGCATGAAGAAATAGAAAAGTTAGAGAAGGAACTTAATGAATCCACCGCCTTGGAGGATGCTATAAAAAAACTAGCAGAAATAAAAGAAGATATTTTGGGGTACCAGGAGTATATGATAAACAAAAAAAGTAACAAACTTAGAAAAGATAGAACTAACTTCAAACTTGAACTGGTATACCCATACCTCCAAAAGGACTATTATGATCAACCAGTACCAAGTGACTATAATAATCGTCCTTATAAATACAATAGAAATAAGTTCTTTAAGAAAAATGTAACTTTCTCAGACACTTCTTATAACACCAGTGATTCTGAAGCTGAGAGATGCTCAGACAACACTAAACGCAATGAGCCCAGAGAAGATTTTGCAGAAAATTTTAATGAATACCAGGCTTTTTTAGGCCAGCAACAGAAGAGACAGACCCGTGGCTTCAGGACACGGGGGAGGGGCCGTCAGGGCTTCCGCTAAAAGGAGGGAATAATGAGGAGACCCTACATGTTATGTTATGTTATGTTATGTTATGCATTTTTATTAGGCGCACAGCTGCTCCAGCGAAGGAGCGTCCTGGCGCCGCGACAAGGTAGCAGCACAACACAACAAGATAAAAACAACCGAGGGAATGGGCTAAGGGAACAGGAAAGTTTTCACCGCTTGGCGGAAAGAGAACAAGTCCCTAAGGGCGCGAATCTCCGGGGGAAGAGAATTCCACAGCATTGCCGCGCGGACTTGGAAAGAACGTCCGCCGGCTCTGCTGCGCTTGACACGAGGGACAACCGCTAGTTCCAGATCAGCAGATCTTAATGCTCGTACAGGGGTGTAGTGGGCCAGAAGTTTGGACAAAATCATGGCTGGGGATCCCTTAAGTATTTTGTAGGCGACACAGAGGACCTTAAACTGAATCCGCTGGGCCACCGGTAGCCAATGCAACGATCGCAGGGTGCTAGAGGTCGGACAGGATCTAGGTAGTCCAACCACCGCTCTCGCAGCGGCATTCTGAATCCGCTGCAGACGACCAATTTCTGCTTGGTTTAAGCCAGCGAATAAAGAGCTCGCGTAATCCAGCCTGGAGATGACAGTGGCTTGGATCACGAGTTGCCGGGTGGCGGCATCAAAAAACTTAAGCACCGGACGTAGTCCCCGTAGAATGCCAAAACAGCAGGCCGCCGTACGTTTAGTATGACATACAAACGTAAGGGTGGGATCCAGCCAAACTCCGAGGTTTTTAAGCTCAGAGACTGGGATAGGTGTAGGACCCAGATCCCCCGGCCACCATCTGCCTCCCCAAAGTTCCGGTTGCTTCCCAAAAATCATGACCTCGGTCTTACTAGCGTTCAGCTGGAGACAGTTGGACGTCATCCAGCCAGCGACCGCCCTCAGTCCTTGTTGGAATCTGGGTGCATCCACATCGGCATCCCCGCTGATCGTGACCGCTAGCTGGGTGTCATCGGCGTATGACACCATTGTCATACCCCATTGACGAACAACCTCAGCCAGCGGCCTTACATAAAGATTAAACAGCATAGGACTTATCGAGGAGCCTTAGGGGACCCCCAGATCCAGCAGATGGGGTTTGGACTGGTATGGAGGGACGGTCACGCTAAAGGTCCGATTGGCTAGGAAAGACCGGAACCACTGGAGAGCGGTGCCAGTGACACCAGCCTCCTCTAAGCGACGCAGAAGGATGGGGTGTGACACGGTGTCAAAGGCGGCGCTCAGATCTAATAGCACCAGCGCCGCCGTTTGACCCGCATCAAGCACGGAGCGCAAATGCTCTACCATATACAGCAGAGCCGTCTCCGTGCTATGGCCCGCTCGAAACCCATTCGGCGTCGTATCGAGGAAATCGGCTTGGTGAAGGTGTTCCGAGAGGACCGCGTTGACATGCGCCTCAGTCACCTTGGCGGGCCACGGCAGAAGTGAAATTGGCCGATAGTTTTCGGGCTTACTCCCATCCAGGCTTGGTTTCTTGAGAATAGGCCGCACCACGGCCTGTTTCCACTTGAGTGGGACTACGCCGGATGTAAGCGACGTATTGATCAAAGAGCATAGCGGTGAGATGTCATGCACCGCCAGATCTTTGAACACAGCCGGGCGGAGCGGATCTGCTGGGGACCCCGACCTCACTTGACAAGCCAGTTTGCCAAGGCTTTCAGTTGTTAAGGTCGGAAAAGAATGCAATTCCTCAACAGTCAAGGGTTTGAGAGGTGAATCTGCAGGTGAATCTGCAGGTGAACTGGCCGACGGAAAAGCCCGATAGATAGCGTTCACCTTCTCCACGAAGAAATCCGCCAGAGTTTCACAATGCTCCACAGAGCTCTGGAGAGTAGCAGTCACCTTTTTGGTGGTAAGATCCTTCAACACCTTGAAGATTGTTTTAGAGGGATTGGCGCTAGTCCGAAATTGTAAGGCGTAGAAGGCAGCGCGGGTTCTGCACACTGCTCGATGGTAGAGTTTAACAGTGGCTTGGTACACGGCCTTCTCCTGGTTGTTATAGGTTTTACGCCATGCCCGCTCTGCACGCCTACAGGAGGTCTTGAGTACCCGAAGCGCATCATCATACCATGGGCTAGTGTTTCTGGCCCCGGATTTACACCAGACTGTGGGGATAAGGGAATCTAATGCCCTGGTCACCCAATTACAGAAGCCATCATATCCTTGATCTATCGTACCAGTTATGTCTAGTGGGTCGGACGATAGAAGCTGGTAAAACTCGTCCAACTTTAATTTATTCCAACGCCGTCTAGGGGTTGGGCATGCCACTGGTTTGGGCTGCATAACGGGTACGGGGCACTGGATCTGTATCAAATAATGATCAGTCCACGCCAGCGGTGTAAGGCTAGTGATGCTGGCTTCCGCCAAGTTGGTGAAAAATGGGTCGAGAGTATGTCCCCCTGTATGAGTGGGTTGTGCGATCATCTGAGCCAGCTGAAGCGACTCTAAATCTGCAATAAAACTAGCCACCGACGGGCTAGAGAGATTATCAAAGTGCAGATTCAAATCTCCAATAATGGAGAAATTAGAGCACCCCACAGCCAGCCTACAGATGGCATCTGGTAATGCAGCTCTTAAGGCCACCTCACTCCCGGGGGGTCGATAGATCAATAAGCCCGACCAGGTGAAATTGGGCGTGATGGCAATTTTAAAGATAGCGCTTTCACAGCCAGCGATCCTCTGTCCCTGCCACGAGCAAGGGTAGCAGGACTTGACCGCAAGAGCTATCCCTCCGCCTCTAGAACCTCGGTTGAGTGTAAATACCGAGTATTCCGGCGGGAACGCCAGGTTGACAATGGCTGTATCGGTATCCTGCAGCCAAGTTTCTGTCAGGCAGAATATGTCTGGCGAATCGTGGCATAACAAGTCGGAGATGTCCAAATGGTGCTTTACCAGCGACTTGGCGTTCAAATTCCAGATGCTGATAAAGGGAGATGAACCGGCAGCCACAGTGACACGCTCCTTGGTTCCTCTTCCTAGGGGGGCGGAAAGATTGAACCGCCCACAACCACATGAAAGGGGACCACCTAGGGGGTCTACCCGCGTAGTCTCACAAGACCCGGATGACAGACCGATGGCAACAAGGCTGTCTCTGTCATAGCACAGCATAATGGACCGATGGAATAGACCACAGGGGGCCACAGACCTGCCCCGTCCTGCACGTCCTGTCGCGGACGGGCGCAGACGGGCAGGACTCTGGCACGACTCCGGCCACGCGAGGACACGCCCGCTACGCGATCCCGCTACGCTAAGGGAGGAGCGTTAAGAAGGCGTCCCGTCCCAGGAGCATGCGCAGTCACGCGCTGACGAAGGAAACCTCCCCAGCCCAGCCCAGGCAAGATGGGAACAACCCGGGAACCAAGCCCGCCAAGCGGCGGTGGGGGCACAGAATTACGGTGCAGGTGAGGGGGGAATTAAAAACGGGCAGCCTTGCGGACCCTAGGCTCAATAAACACTTTAAAAACAAGAAATAAAGCGCGAGCGCGCAAAACGCTCTCAACAGCAACGCGCTCCGCTACCTCGTCGATGTAAAGTGGTCGGGACTCGCCTTAAGAAGGCGTCCCGTCCCAGGAGCATGCGCAGTCACGCGCTGACGAAGGAAACCTCCCCAGCCCAGCCCAGGCAAGATGGGAACAACCCGGGAACCAAGCCCGCCAAGCGGCGGTGGGGGCACAGAATTACGGTGCAGGTGAGGGGGGAATTAAAAACGGGCAGCCCTGCGGACCCTAGGCTCAATAAACACTTTAAAAACAAGAAATAAAGCGCGAGCGCGCAAAACGCTCTCAACAGCAACGCGCTCCGCTACCTCGTCAATGTAAAGTGGTCGGGACTCGCCTTAAGAAGGCGTCCCGTCCCAGGAGCATGCGCAGTCACGCGCTGACGAAGGAAACCTCCCCAGCCCAGCCCAGGCAAGATGGGAACAACCTGGGAACCAAGCCCGCCAAGCGGCGGTGGGGGCACAGAATTACGGTGCAGGTGAGGGGGGAATTAAAAACGGGCAGCCCTGCGGACCCTAGGCTCAATAAACACTTTAAAAACAAGAAATAAAGCCCGAGCGCGCAAAACGCTCTCAACAGCAACGCGCTCCGCTACCTCGTACATGAGGACGCGCAGTCACAAAGACTGGGAATAAACAATCATATCCAGAAAGCACCAATAATAAATCTCTCTGATAAAGTGTTAACAAAAGACGAGATTGCCATTTTGGAAAAAGGGTTAGGTTTTGCCCCGAGCACTTCAGGCTGGAGGTATTCAACCGAAAAAGATGTGCGGGACCTTTTTCGTAAAATTAGATTAAGGAGATTTTTGGAAAATAAGGAACATACCCCCAAGGATAACAAATCAGGCCTGAAACCACCCTCCACATGGACACCCGCCATTAATATGGTTGGCCAGGAGGTTGATACATTTGAAAAAGCTGTAGTAATAGGATTAGAAAAACTATTGGCTGAGAAAATTTGGACTAATAATAATTTAACCAAAAATGAGAGGGAAGCTTTAAAAGATTTATCAAAATGTGAGGATATAATTGTAAAGCCTGGTGATAAAGGAGGCAGTATTCTCATCCTTAATACTGAAGACTATAATGCAAGGATGTATGCCCTGTTAGATAATAAATCCCATTATAGGAAATCTAACATACAAGAGTGGAATAACTTGAAGAAAAAAGTAGGTGATTTAGTCAATTTAGCTAAAGAAGATGCCATCATTTGTGAGGAAGAGTCTAGATTCCTTGCTAATAACCACCCCAAAATACCAGCCCTTTATGGGCTCCCCAAAGTCCACAAAGACATGAGGAACCCCCCGATGCGGCCCATAGTATCTGGAATTGACTCCATTACAGAGCCACTAAGTAAATACGTGGATCATTTTATTCGACCACTAGTGGAATTGTTGCCCTCCTATATAAAGGACACTACGGATATGATCTCTAAAGTCGAAGCTATCAATTTTAATAATGAAACTGAATGGTTGCTGTGCTTGGACATTGAGTCCTTGTACACCAACATTCCCCAGTTAGACACAATCGATATGATGAGGGAGATTTTATGCAATGAAGAGGGTGAGTTGAATGCACAAAACTCTTTAATTGTTGAGTGTATAGAGATTGTCCTTATGAACAATATTTTTTATTTAATAAAGATCTTTTTTGTCAGATAAAAGGCACGAGCATGGGAGCTACCTGTGCTCCGAGCTTAGCCTGCCTATATGTTGGAAAATTTGAGGAGAAACATATTTACAATGAGGTTAGTCCGTTCTATGAGAACATTAAACACTGGTCTAGATTTATAGACGACGTGTTTTTTATCTGGGAAGGGAGTGAAAATGATCTCAATGCTTTCTTGGAATGGCTAAACTGTGGAGACCTTAACCTTAAATTTACAGCCAACAAGAGTCAAGTGGCAGTTGACTTCTTGGACATTAAAATCTTGTCACAGAATGGCAAGCTGGGTGTGGAATTGTATGTTAAGCCTTCGGACCGGAACACACTTCTCCATCACACTAGCTACCACCCTAAAAGTCAGAAGGATGGAATCCCCTATAGTCAGTTTATTAGAATCAGACGTAACTGCACGAACAAGATCACATTTGAGAAACATGCTGAGAATTTAAAAACCAAATTATCTCAAAGAGGTTACCCAAAAAGATTAATACGCGAAAGCTACAAGCGTGAAAAGTACCAGAATAGAGAATTTTTGTTTGAACCCAAGGATAGAACAGCACAACCAGAAACTAACATAGTAATGGTCTCAGATTTCAATGGCATGAGCTCTAAACTCAAAAATCTGATTAATAAAAATTGGTCTATTCTTAATAGAGAGGGACAGGAACCCTTACCTAAACCCATTTTTTCATATAGAAGAAATAAAACAATCCGTAATTGCTTGGTCCAAACTTATAAAGAGCCCAGAAAAAGTTGTCAACTGAGTATTGATCAAGGCAAACCTATCCGCGGCAATTTGCCATGTGGTACATGTACACATTGCAAATCTATCATTAAATCTGACAAAGTTGAACTCAATGGTATATCACATTGGATGAACGAACATGTGAATTGTAGAACATCGAACGTTATATACCTATTGATATGCCCTTGCCAAAAGGGCTGTATAGGTGAAACTGGCCGCGAGATACGTTTGCGATTGTCAGAACATAGATCAGCCTTAAAAAATCTTAAGAAAAATGCACCCTTAGTTGAACATTGGGTAACAGCAAACCATAAGGAAGATGAACTAAAATGGTTTATACTGGAAAAGATTAAGGTATCCATGAGAGGAGGTGATACTGACAAGAGACGAAAGCAAAGGGAACAGTTTTTTATGTCCAAATTTAAATCATACACCAATGGTCTCAACAGTAGAGAAGAATGGGAAAGAATGGTGAGGTAGCACCCGATCATCCGTATTTTCATTAATTGAGCAAACGAAAGAATATGATCTGGGTTGTAGTCCCTTATTCTCTTCGTAGAACCTAAACAATATCTGTATATGATTTATGTTGAGTAATGTAACCTCGATGTATTACTGAAAAGCTGTATATCATGATACATCTCCATCTAGTTACATGAATAAGAAATGTTGTAATTTGGTTGTTGAAACAGAATAACAATTATAACATCAACAATGTTGGATGTAATATTATTCACTTTATGGTGAAAACATTGATTAGACAAGAGATAATTGTTGCTCAGGATTCCAGTTATTGGGCAGGATATATAATTGTATCATTAATTTCGTAATATCATCTCTTTACAAATATATTTTTAATATGTTTTATGACAGTAACTTGTTGAGGACATAACGTTATGTTTACTGTATTGTACTGTGTGTGGGACCTGAGAATCCCCTTAGATTTCGGTATATATACGTGCAATATGAAGAAATAACCATTAGTGAATCAAACGTTATCACTTAACATGGGAATATGAACTTTATTCACAGAAATAGTGGAGTATTTGTATCATAGCGTTATATCCCCCACCAATTTATAAACAATTTCTGTATTAGTGAGACTGAAGGTTTTTATTATTTCTCATGGTTTATATTTTCGCAATAATATATGGACACTTATTCCTATGTGCCGTGATGACGTTTGGTTTGTTTGAGCCATGCTCATCTCTATAATGTAAATAGACTCTATTATGCACCTTTTGAGAAATGGAGCATGTTGTTGTTTAGACACGAAAGGGCATGTTCGAGATAACCCTGAGACACAACAGGACTACCAAAATGGCGGACATTATTGTCGGCGATAAATTTACGATTAAAAATCATAGATGTAGGCATTATATGTGCTTAACACGAAAATGGTAATCCTTATTCCGATTATTTGTATAAATAACCGTAAAATATCGGGATGTCACATAAATACTACGAATTATCAAGAATATGACCATTGAGTCACGTAGTCCTTTCTCTATTATGTACCTATGATGGTTTAGAAAACTACAACCATGGCGCTGACTATGGTCTGTAGTTTGCAGCAATTTGTCAAAACCCGAGGTATTAGGCTTTATCAAATGTAATCGGACCATCTTGCTATAATCATCAACTGAATATGGGGTCATACCACATTGCAAAATTGCTTCAGATTAGCGTGAATAATAGTCCGTCGATAATCACGAACACGGACTGCCTCCTAAAAAACTACAAAAATGGGGTTCGAGACGACTTTGATTTTTTTGTCTAATTGATCTCAGTGGATACTAATTATCTGGTAATTGAGACCACACTGGGTATAAAAAGCAAGGATCCAGCGTAATGATTTAAACCGATACCGATAACCAGTGAGACCGGACGGACGGAACGTGCGCTGAAAGATAAGGTATGTGAACCACGAACGCTCAGGCTTAGGGGTGCTAACCGATGGACTAGGTCCTTGAAGTGCTAGACGAAATACTACTTTGAGTAGATGGTCCTGGGCCCCACTACGAATTTTTAAATGATTGTTCGTCTGGTTTAAACTGAGGGTTGTTTTTATATTCAACTGATACCCACTTATATAGGCTATCGAAAATGTGTGATAATAATGCTTTTTACGGATTCAGATATCTGGTAATTCTTGAGGTGTAATCATAAATAAGTTGTCACTCCAGTTTAATAATAGGGAAGATAATGCACTTCCCTTTAAAAGTTATAAATAACTGCTACCTCAGTTTAATAAACCGGGAAAGCAATGTTCCCTCATTTTGACAGCTTTAAATAATAGCGCGATATGTAATATCGATGCAATTTAATGAATGTACTTCTAATATTATGAACGTGATACATTTATTTAGACACTGCCGACCCGCCTTAATTGAATAAAAGGAGGGATATTATCTGGAAACCGTGCAGTACGTAAGATCTCGTGTGACCAGATTGACACACGGAAGAAACGGAAAAACAAGTTCATACGAGTGCAGCAATTGTCTTGGGCTGTCACAGCGCAAAGGAAAAGTAAGCGTTTTACTTCAAAAACACCCCACTTGTTGAAAAATAATTTTAGCTTTGGTGGATTGAAACTTAAAAAAGTCTGTTAATTTATATACAGAGTCTCTGATGACACAGCAGGGAGGAAGAGTCACTAATCTCATAACCACTCCTGGATTAAATCGGGTACTGCAAAAGTAAAAATTGCTTTACACGTAAGATACAATTGAATTCCCTTGCTTTTATAACCACACAGCGTGAAACCACCACTCTAGAGTGCATTACTAATAAATGTTGTATCTATTTTTAGAAAGAAGATGTTTTAATAGTCCTGAGGAAGGTGTTCCAAACAACAAAGCACCGAAACGCGTCAACAAACCTTTGATGAAAACAGTTTTTAATTGTACTATTTTGTGTTTTTATACGTTTTGTTAGGAGAAATTATGTCTGATTAATGTAATATGATTTTTTGCAGAAAAACCTATATATTGTAATAAACTGTGTATACTGTGTATATGAATAATTGGTTTTAATGAAAAAAAAAAAAAATTAGATACATCTGAAATGTTATGCTTTTGATTTAAATTTTATGTGTGGTGGGCTGTTGGTATAATTGACTGGAATAAATGGTATTGTTTATCTAAAATCTGAATACACAGAAAGGAATTTCCTTTTTAGTTGTTATATGTCCCGGTCCTTTCTGGGTTTACGAGGGAAAACTCTCTCCTTTTTTAAGTAAGTCAGCTCTCACCTGTACCTAATATATGGTCTAGATTCTTGTTATACCTAGACAAACATATTTTATTAATTCTAGCACTAGAGAGCTTTTTGTACAGCATATACCCTCATTTATTTGAAGATGCTCAGACATACGATATTGAACAAAAAAGGAAACCCAATGCAATAAAGTATTTCAAACAATTTGGTCAAGCTGGTGAGGTAGCATTGATCCCCAATTTTGTTGTTTCACGCTGTGCAATTCCGTCACTAGATGGGTATGTCTTTCTGACATCAAAGGTTAATGCTTTGTCCTTAATTCGTGTATGAACAGATTAGCGTGTGCATGCCAGGCAGAATCTTCATTTTATTTTTTGGTAATTTCACATAGTGCGAACCTTGCCCAGGGATATATATGTCCTTCACAACAAATACAGATTACACTTTTTTATGATACAAGGAGATTTTCTGGATATACAAGATGCAGAGCAGAAGCAGGGATTCTAAACAGGTTTTCCATTTTACATGTTTGACTTTTGTGGTCACTGAACAACATGGCCTCCCGATGGTAGCTCTGCTGATTTGGGGCTCCAAGTCCTAAGAGGACCTCGAACAGAGGAAAGCATCTGGCTCAAGCCTTGTTAGAGCTTTTAATGGCATGCCCGTATAAAGATATACTATGCTGTCCGCCCTCTAGGACCACCCCATTACCTGTACCCTTCTATCTAAACAGCTCTGCCAGGGGCTCAATGGCAAAAGCAGACATAAGGGGAGACAGTGGGCACCCCTGTCTGGTGCTGCGATATATTTCATCCAGCCATCACCTAGGCCCATCCGACTCATCAAAGTGTGAAGGGAATCCCATCTTATCGAATCAAAGACCTTGTCCAGATCTACCGACATAACTAGGGCATCTGAATAGAGGCTAATATCCTGATGATAAAGTATATGAGGGAACAGGCAGAGGTTTCGAGAGGTGAACCTAAGAGGAATAAACCCTTTCTAGTCTCCATGAATAAGATCGGGCATGTGGGGAAGCAACCGCAATACTATTATTTACTATTTATTTATTTAATTACTATTATTACAGGGAATCATAAAGTCTGCATTTAACATGGAGAGAGGGCAAAACTCAGAAGGCTAATGTCTTTGTCTTGTGAAGAGAGACCATTACCACATCTTTAGTGGAGTCTGGCAATGAGCCCAAGTGCAGCGATTCAACATATAAAGCCTCTAATCTAGAGGCCAAGGCTGGAGCAAATATAGTGTTAAACTCGACTCATCTCTCCAGCACTTCTATAATGTCGACACTTTCTTGGACTAATGGAAACATGCACAAAGCAACACCCTCAAGAAACCCACAGCCAACCTGAATCAACGGAGCAACTTACCTACTCATCTCTCTGCACCTCTATCCAACCAGTGTGAATGAAAGGTCATCAACAAGCACCTCACAACCCAACACGAACTTCATCATCTTCTAGATAACTCTCAATCAGAATTCAAAAAGAACCATAGCACTGAAACAGCATTAATTGCGCCACTCTTGACATTAAAATCATCCTGGACCAAGGAGAAACAGTGGCCCTCATCCTGCTTGACCTCTCCACGGCCCTCAACACTTTCTCCTACAACACCCTCATCAGAAGACTCCACGAGATTGGCATACAAGGATCCATTCTCAAAAGCACTCATACTCAGCCTCCCATGCGGCACTTACATCACACGACACCCCAGGGAGCTTCAATGTCTTCCCATTAACAAGCGCAGCAAATTCAAACTTCTCACATATGTATACAAAGCCCTCCATAAAAGGGACAAGAATACCTGAACAGTCACATACACTTTCCCCAATCCACTAGACACCTATGCTCTGCTTCACAGTCACTCACACACACTCCCCACATCCACAAAAGCATAACTGGAGGCCGCTCATTCTCCTACATTGCACCCAAGACACGGAGCAACATCTTTCAACACAACGGAGCCTCCTCTCACTTCCTGAGTTCTATAAGAAGCTGAAGACCTGGCTCTTCATATAAGCACCTTAGAGACCACACACCTACACCCGCCCAAGCGCCTGGATACCCCGATTAGTGCAGTATACAAATCAACATAAAATAACATACTCCACTCTACACTACTCTACTCTAACTACTCCACTCTATGCCACTTCACTCTACGACACTCCACTCTTTGACACTCCACTCTACAACACACTCCTCTACTTGACTCTATGACACTCTACTCAACTCTTTGCCACCTCAGTCTACGACACTCTACGACACTCTCCACCACTCTTCTGTACTCCACTCTACTCTACTTCACTCCACAACACTCTATGCCACTCAACTCCACTGTTAACCACTCCATTCTACAACACACTACTCCATGCAACTCTACATTGCTCTATGCCACTCAGCTCTACAATACTCTATGCCACTCTATGCCACTCCACTCTATGACACTCTACGGCAATCCACATCACTTCACTCTATGACACTCTATGCAACTCTATTCCATGCCACTCCACTCAATCCCACGCTATGTCGCTCTATGACACTCCACTATATAACACTCCATGGCACTCCAATCTACAACATTCAATGCCACTCCACTCTACACCACTCTATGCTATACCCCTCTATGACACTCAGTGCCTCTCCACTCTATGACACTTAACTCTACAACACTCTATGGCACCTTATGATGCTCTATGCGACTCCACTTTAATACACTCCATGCCACTATACTCCACTTTGTGACACTTCACTCTATGAAACTTCACTCGATGACACTCCACTCTATGCCGCTCTACAATACTCTGCTCTACGACACTGCAGGCCACTCTACTCTACGGCACTCTATGCACTCTAAGACACGCCACTCTTCAACACTCTACAACACTCTACAGCACTCTGCTCTACAACACTGTACAACACTCCACTCTATGGCACTCTATGCCACTCCACCCTACTACCCTCCAGGCCACTTTACTCCACTCAATGACACTTTACTCAACTTTATGCTACATCACTCTATGGCATTCCACTCTATGCCCCTTCAATCTTTGTTACTCCACTCTAAAAACACTCTACTCCACTGCACTCAACTCCACTCTACGCCTCTCCACTCTAAGACACTCTGTTACACTTTATGCCACTCTACTCCACTCTACACCACACTACACCACTCTATACCACTCTATGCCACTCCATGCCACTTAACTCTAGGCCACTCTACGGCACTCCACTCCACTCTACGACTCTACTCCACTCTACGACTCTACTCCACTCTATGCTACCCCACTCTAGGACAAGCCACTATATGACACTCCTCTGTAAGACACTTTACTCGGACACTTCACTTCACTGTACACCCAACCACTCCACTTCATTCCACTCTATGCTACTCCACTCCACTGTACCCTACAACTCTTTACTCCTATCTACACCCCTTCACTACACCACTGCTTCACTGAAGCCCCCCCACTCTGTGCTGCCACTCCCACTTCCTCGATGTCATTGCACCAGGCAAACGCTGAAGAGGAGACACGCGTAGCGGCTGCACATGTCTATTTCTGACTGATTCAGCAGAAATTCATTGAAGGGAGACATCTTATTCCCACCCCTGACCCACTGGAGGATCAACACGGATAACACTCCATAAGAAGCTCTGTCATATAGGCATTGGCATCTACCTTGCCTCATCGCGTACCGCCAGCCTCTCCTCCTTCCCTCACACTGAGCACCCGGCTGGGTCCAGTGTGAGTACTCTCTTTATTTTTCTCACTTGACCAGTGTTCTTCACGTCACGCACGTGGCTGCGTTTATTAATTGACATTCTTTCAGATGTCCCTATACTATTAGGTCCTGAAGAGACCCTGTACCCCAAAAAGGGTCAAAACGCCATAGATATAAAGGAGAAATTAATCATTGCATCAGCACTGTCCACTACGTACAGTGTCTGAAAAAATGTCACAAATGTCACTAGTCCGTTTTTCCTTTGGTTCCAATGCACACTGGGGACACTAAGCACTTACTGTTGTATATACATGCAATTTTGTCCGAATAATTGATAAAAACTATAAATATTCAATCACACTGTATTCGGCCTCCTCTTTGTCTGATATCCATATGACCCAATATGTTTGCAATTGCGCATTATAATTACCATTTATTCTATTATTTTTGCCACAAGAACCGTTGTTTCTTGATATACGCCACTCCGCTCTAGGGCATTCCACTCAAAGACCCTCCACTTTATGACACTTTACTCCATGACCCATCACTCTACGGCCCTCCACTCTATTGTACTCCACAACGCTGTACAACACTCCACTCTTCATCACTCCATACCCCTTTAAAACATCTGTGACACTCTATGCCACTCTACACCCCTCCCCTCTCCTCTACACTACTGTGCGACATTCAATGCGACTCTGCAACACTTAACGGCACTCCACTATAGGCCACTCTATGCCACTCTTCTCTACTCCATTCTACTCTACTGAATGCTACTCTACTCCATTCCACTCCACTCCACTCTACGACACTCCACTCCACTCTACAACACTCCACTCTATGCCACTCCACTCTACTACACTCTTTTCCACTCTACATCCGAACACTCTATACCCCTCTATTCTGCGCTCCACCACTCTACGACGCTCCACTCTATGACACTCTACGACACATTAATCCACACTAGCCCACTTCACTCCACTCTGTGCCACCATACTCTACGTAACTCTACTGCCCTCTGCTGGACTGTGTTCCAGCAAACTCCACTCTACTCCATCCTATTCTACTCTGCTCTATGCCATTGCCCTCCACTCTGTGCCACTCCACTCTAAGCCTCTCTGGTCCACTCTACCCCCACTCCACTCTACTCCACAACACTCCACTCTACTGCACTCCATACTACGACACTCCACTCCACTCTACTCCACGACACTCCACTCTACTTCACTCCACAACATTCCACCCCACTCTACAACAGTCCACGACATTCTACACCCGTCCACAACACTTTATGTCACTCTACTATAAGACACTTTACTCCACTCTATGGCACTTATCTCTATGACACTCTATACCACTCTCCTCTATGCCACTAACTTTTAGCCATGCTGAACAGCAGCCACGAGTATGTACAATATCGCTAAAAGACATTGGCTAAGCCAATAGGTCTAGCAAAGGCAAGATCTACTGGCTTTGCCAATGATTGTTCTTTCCTTCCAATCATGACTCAGAAATGTCTATTGATTCTTGGATGATTAAACTGGAAGCTCTTGTTTTTGCTTCAGTTCCTGCAGCGTCTATAAAATGTCTAGTTTTTTACCTTGATTCCAATCTGTCCTTGCACAGCCATGTTCAGAAACTGTAAACATCTGCAAAACACAAATCTTCATTCTCTAGTTTAATTTTCATCATTTGAACTATAGTTCAATGCTTGGTTGCTTCTTAGATTGACTCAGGAAAATCTTTCGTGGTGGAGTTTCCCCACTCTTTCCTTGAGGGGAAACATCCTTTACAACGAAACTTTTACAACGCAGTGCTTTTACAACGCAGGTTTTACAACGAAAACCATTACAACGCATTGCACTGGGGGGCGCTCTAGGATAGGGAATAGATTTAATTTACTATCCAACACCTTCCCTAGTGTCCACGGGGACTGGAGTTGGAATAGTAAATTTAACTATTAACTATCCAGCACCCCAAAGCGCTATGTGTTGTAAAGGTTTGAGTTGTAAAAACTGCGTTGTAACAGCATGCGTGGTAAAAGCATGCGTTGTAACGTCATACATCCTTCCTTGAGTATTATTGGAAAGTCCTTCTCAGCCTTCACATCAGGCATCGGTTCGAGATGTTAAGAGCCCATTACCCACGATCTCAACATGTACATAAGTGGCCTCCATCTTCTTACATATAACTTGTAATTTCTTCTCTCACCCACTGGAATGAACATGATGGCACATCACACTACCTGACGGCCCAAATGACTGTCTACGGCTGCTCCAGCATGGGCTCTGGAACTAGGGGGTACAGGAGTTGATGCAGCATCCCCAAAATAACCATCCTTGAGTTCAGAAGGTGGATGACTAATAAAGATGTTTTTTGGGCCAAATGGCACAGAAGTGGTGAAACGCAGTGAAGCACACAAATGTGCTTCACTTCATTGTGTCACCTGGAAAAAACAAAATTGTGCCATATCCTCAGTGAAATGGTGATGTCCTGCTTTCTTTAGGCGCCATCACACCTGGAGAGTCCTGGCATAGCATCCATCCGCAGTGGTTTCTGCATTGTGTTCAGGATAGTTTTTGTGCAGGCATGGGCACCTTCCTGCATTAAGACTATTCTTTGAGCCCATTTCTTATTTTCATGAGTGCTGCAGGATTTTGCGTAAGGGACACATAAAAAAACTGACGCACGCCTAATGCAAAATCGTTGCAAGTCCAGGCCTGTGTGTTTATCTTGTCACATTTGCTGCATGTTCAAAGGCAGAGGTCAAATGTCAGACTATGTCTTCTGACAAAGTGTAGCTTATCCTTTTAACATGGAGATTGGTGTTTACTTTTCTTGTACTGACTGCAAATAGAGAGAATTTGGTAAAATTAACTATGTGATAATCTTGCAGGCATACAGAAAGTACAAACTAAAGTCTGTATGAATTTTTCAGCACAAAACAAAATGTAACTACCTGTAAATGAACTGCACAAAGATTTCAACATATTTCACCAGTTAAGGAGGCACAAATAAGGTACATATCTTTGTAATTCCGAAGTGTGATGGAAACAAAGATTTGAATACAATAAAGATCCTTTAAAAGATGATGAATAATGATAAATATTCGCCCAACCCCCACACATTATGTATTGTGTTTTTGTTCTACATAGTTTAAAGAGTAAAACAGCATGTCTGCAACTTTAGTGGTCATGTCAATGGAGAATGTGCAGTCTGTTAATGGCAGCGCACTACCACACCGTGATTTAGTAATATATTAGTGACAGTGTGTTCCAAAATACACCACAGGCTACATGCTGAACTCTTGCCACTCTCTTGCTGATTTGGTTTGGTACATTTAGTGCACTTGTACTTAGTGGACGGATGGATTTTTCACAATCCCTATAACTTCAATAATGTAACATTGATGTCAGCCTCCCTACTCTGCAAATCGTTTCAGCACCAGAGGTTTGCACGGCAAGAAGCCAGTCTCAGTTTTGGGTGCAAACAAAATAAAATATCTATTTACATTTTTCAGGAGCCTCTGTCTCGATATAGAATTATTTCCCATCTTCCCTCTTAGTCTATTTCTAAGTTTCATCTTTTCAAGAATTCTTACTCTTATTACAGTACTTTGGGTTAGCTTTCTCTAAAGTTTGTAGTTTCCTTCATTGTTACTAACACCATGTGATGTGTGGTGCCCTGTCTGTTTAACGCTTGTCTACTTTATTGTGCATGCCGTTGGGATAAATTGCTTTGCAAAGCACTGGATGAACAATTAAATACATACTTGCGAATTTTACTCAAAGATCTAACATTTGTAAATGGCATCATACACGTGTGTTAAAGTAATGTCGTGCATCTGAGAATGGGTCACAAAGGTCTAGAAACGACCTGTCCAGGCCACGGACTTTACTGCTGCCTGAGAATTACAGCCTCAAAATTTCCCAATGGTTGATAATTAGAAAGAGAGTGTAAGAGGATATGGTCCTCTGGCTCGCTTCGTTAACAATGAATAATTACATGTCCTCTCTGGTTTCTGCTGGGAAAACAAATGTTTTTTCAACAAAACTCTTTTGCTTTGGTTTTGCAAAAGTGAGAGAGGTATTTTGAGTTAAAAAGCAGTTCAATTTCCCATGATTGTAGGTTTTGGTTGAAGCTGATGAAAGTCTGTAATTATTCTTGACGTCGGACCCTCCCTTGCAGTGGGATTGTCGTCTTAGACTCTTTACCTGACGTAAATGGAGTTCTGCATGATTTAAGACACTGCCTTATTCCAGGTTATGGGGCGGAAGAGAAGGAACCAAATAGGGCCGATGGTGCTGATTCCATCACATGTGTATGAGAAGGGGATTTGAATAGGAAAATTAAATATGGATGTATGGTGCTTTCTTCCAACAAGTTCAATTTATCAGGTACAGCATTGAATTCAAGACGTAATCTACCCATCCAGGGATACACTGATGCAAACTGTACAAGTCACTGTACGGTGTTGTTAGACCTGGCATTTTTGTTGTTTTCCCTTTCACTTTTTACTTTCAACCCTCCTGCTTGCTGACTTTGTTTTAGCTGGCTTTAGGACTCTGCACACTTTATCACTGCTAACCAGTGCTAAAGTGCTTGTGCTCTCTGCTCAAAACCTGGTATAATTGGCTTATACCCAATTGGCATATTTAATTTTCTTGCAGTAGCGGCTGGCAAGGAATGAGGGTGGAGAGGCGGGGGTAGAGGGGCGGTGGGGGAACAAAATAAAAATAAATACCACTTACCTCATATGCCGGCCTGTGTCTCTCCTCCACTTCTTCAGCGAGGTCCAGGAAGCAGGAAGCACCCAGGCTCCCCATAATCAATCACAATGCTGCAATGCAGCGTTATGATTGGCTCCCCTAAGCCAATCACAATGCTGCAATGCAGAGTTGGGATTTTACTGAGCACCGTGGCACGGCGCTCAGATGGGGGGTGAGGGCCTGGGCATGAACATGCAAAGTGTGCATAACTATTTGGCAGGGCCAAGACAACTGGCCAATTAGTCATGTTCACTTGCAGTGTGCAAACCACTGCTGCCCCGTGCCTCTAGCACCATCCACCCTAACCCAGACCCGAACCTGCGAAAAAATAAAATGATAATAACTATGTTATTATCATTTTATTATTCCTGCTCAAACAGCAGTGGGGCATGCACCTCCCTCTTAGCGAAGGAGCCTCCCCTGTTTACTTGTACGTTCCCTAAAAAGTGTCACTACCTGTGCCCGAGACCGTAGATTAAATGCTACAAGTGGGCCTGCAGTGCTGATTGTGCCAACTTCTCAAGTAGCACATTAAACATGTCTCAGGTCTGCCATTGCAGCATGTGTGTGCTGTTTTTAAATTGTTAGTCGATGTGGCAAAATGAAACTTTTGCCAGGCCCAAACCATACTTTTTAACATGTATATGCCATCTCTGGTGTAGGCCCGGGACAGCCCAGAGGGCAGAGTGCAGTCTATTTAGAAAAGTAGGACATGCACTACTAAGTTTTACATGTGCTGGTAGTGAACAACTCTTTTCACTACAGCAAGGCCCGCCTCTCTCATAGGATAACATTGGGGTTGCCTTATTACATTTTATAAGTGATAATTTCCAAATGGGAGCAGGTCACAAAATCATATTTGGTGTATTTGGAATTGTAATGGAAAATCCTCTCTCCTGGTGAAGTCGAATTTTAAATTACAATTTTGAAAAAATGCCACTGTTAGAAAGTGGCAAAAGAAACAATTGATGGACTGAATGCTGGAGAATGCAAACATTCACCCCCAGTCGCAAGGATCTGGGTTAAATCCATCATTCTTTTGCTCACCACACCACCCTAGTTTGGACCCAGTCGTAGGCAAATTAGTCTTGACCCTGTTCCTTGTGGGAACATTCCAGCCTGAACTGCCAAGCCAGGTAATCCCTGGACCGGAAACAAACATCCTGGGACCGGTTTCAGGGTAGCACCCCACTTCAGCCAGGCTAGCTTGAATCCAGTGGCAAAGAGAGCAAGGGACCCACGTCTGGGCATAACCCCTCCTCAGCCAGGCTAGCTTGAACCCAGTGGCAACATAATAAACAGAATAACACTGCCTTCTGCAGCAGTCATATGAAAGTGCTAATTTCCCTATTTTTGTCCGATGCTACAAAGCATTGGCAGAATGCACTTTGCTTTTTGTAGATGCTGCACAGCATCGGCAATAACCATGGGCAAAGCCAACAGACCAAAAGGCAAGACCTATTTGATTTTCCGGTGGTTCTTTCACAAATTAAGCAGCGCCGAGACACCCACGGGTACAGCGCCGAGACACCCACGGGTAATTGCTGCGCTTTAAAAATCACAAAAATAAATAAATAAATAAATAAATATGTAACAAGCACATTATGTGGATACTACAAGTAGATTGTCGTTTTGTCCAGGATCACAACTTAAGGAGTATGCACCCTGTGCGTACATTGTATTATCCTGCTTTAGTATTTCACCCTTCAAGGTCTAGAGCCCATTCATCCTGGGAAGAGAACACAAGTAAGCCCTCCTGCTCCATTCAAGTGGTCTGATTCACAATGGCATTTCCAGCTATGTTCAGTTAAACTTTTGTGAACTACCAAAAATGTCTGATTGTAGCTGCTAGGTTTTCACAAAAGGATGCCTAGCAGGGGTTAAATCTAGTTACACATGCGTAGATGTATGTCACTAGGGCATATTTTTACACAGGTGTAAATCCCACACAAGGGGTGGGAATTAGGAATTCAAAGGCATGCTTTACATTATTGATTTGCAAACGCTTGTTAGTTTGTCAGTTGTCAGTAACATTGAGGGCGGAGAAGGGGGAGAGCATCCGATATTCCAACAATCACGCTGTCATGTTATGGTAAAATACTTTATAGGACAAGCAGGGTACATGAGAGGGGCTAAAGGGGCAGCGGAAGGGAAGACCAATGCGGGTTGGGAGGGGTACTAAGATCAGGGACTCACCATACCCAACTGAAAACACCTGCACCCAACTATTTACCAGAAAATATTATTATTAGAGGGGTCCCTTCCCCCCTTACGATGCCCCGGCCCTTTTGTGAGCATTCACAAACTCCTCCTTAATCTCTTCCCAATTTGGAAATATTACAAAATGTGTCCCGGAAAAAGGCTAGAGTACACCCCTTTTCAAGATAGAAGGTGGAACAATCCTTAAACTTGTTGTGGGTCTAGGAAAAGGGATTTCTTCTTGACAAAAACTGTTTCCCCATGTTAAAGAGAAAAATGCTTCATTGCACATTGGCACTGGCTTGTCCCGTTCAAGATGTGTTCTGGGATTACCGTTCTCCATTGTCACAATATCATTGTCTGGAAAATTCACCTGACATTTTCACAAGGGGGAGAATTTGTAAAGTTGTAATCAGTTCAGCTTTCCAGATGCACCTGTGGGAACGTCTGTAAATCACCAAAAACGTGCAACAGCCTCTGAATAGGCTTCTGCAGTTTTTTATTGATCAGACACCAAGGTTAATAAATCCAAAGCGGACACACAGAGCTGAGTACGCAATAGGGAGGGGAAAAGAAGAGCAGCACAGCGGGACATATATTGAATCGGAGACAGACTGCCCAGCTACAACTAAACATTATGAACCACGCCCATAAATCAGCTGCCACAGACACATCACGGCCTGGCCAAAGGCACAGCAGCCACTATGAGTGCACCTTTATCACCCAACAGAGTCACCCTCTCTATTTTTCAGCAACATCAAAACATGTAAGGGCTCTCTGGACACAGGAAAACGTACTGGTTCGGGCAGAATGGGGAAAAGGGTGAGCAGGGTGGCACGTGGTAATTGTTCCCGGGATTTTTATAAAATGCCACCGTAAAAAACACTGAAAAGAACGGTCCGACAGCAAAGGGTAAGTCCATGTTGCAGGCAAATGTACAAAAGATTCATCATTCTAATTACTTGGGACGGTTCTTTGCACACTAAACACTGAGGCGCTTATTACGATGTCGGTCAGTTCGGCTCGCATTATTTGGAATCGACCGCACATGGTGCTGTCCCAAACTCTCATTTCTCAGTAGGACCTTGTGCGGCAGGCAGAAACCGCCCTCAGCACAAGCTCCCAATGAGAAAAAGGGGAGTTTGTGAACATCCCTGTAGGGGCCCTGCAAGGGCCCCCAATGTCGCTTTCTGACAGCCTTTCTATGTTGGAATGGCCTATATGGAAAGGCTGTCGGAAACCGATATCATAATCCCGATGGCGAAAACGTCGTCCTTAAGGAATTATGAGGAGTTTCTAACCAGATTGTGTCAGTATGCTGCCCTGCTGCCATCGACCGCACGCATTGTAATGCGGAGGTAGGTGTTGTGTCCTTCAGACAGGTTGGACCAACTCAGCTAATCGGCACTAGGCCTGACACGTGGCCCTAGGAATAAAGGATGCAGACACGGGAAATAACTTGTTGGCTCTCCGTGCGCCCGTCTCAGAATGGCGTACGTGCGTGCGGAGCCTTTCTTTATTATAGGCGGTCACATGACTTCCACACTACACGCCCCTTACGCCAGGGGCGGATTATGAGCCCAAAACATAACATTCCTCCTAAAACAAGAAAAACTCAAAACAATAATTCTCAGACAGCTGCACCCTTCCGTCTTGAGGGGTAGTCTATTGTACTAATCTTCATAGACTTCACATTCACTTTCAAAAACTGCTCCCAACCCGTAGGACACATTACGGAACATAGTATTTAACTCTGATACATAGAACAGTCTTACGTGAGATAATCGCGTAGTCGACAGGAAGGCGTCGGGTTACGTCTCAGCCTTTGATCCACGCCCCTCTGGCTTGAACAGTCTGTCTCTGGGGCGGAGCCGGTCTCAGGCGCCTCCAAGTCGGGCTCCTCCGGATCTGACACCCCTTCCTGGGCCTCCGCACCGCCTTCTGTTTCCTTGATCACCACCCTCGGAGTGTTACTTTGTGTGATCTCGCGACTGGGCGTCGGCTCCCTGCCTGGCAAGTCCTGGGCAGTTTCAGTTTCGGTTACCAGAGGTGGTGAATCCGAGGCGCTCAAACCCCCATGGAAATGTTTAAAGTGCGACACATTCCTGGTTACAGTCTCCCTTCCGCGGACCACAGTGAGGCGTGTTCCTTTAACACCAACCACTCGCCAGGGTCTTCTCTCATAATTCAAACGAAACTTTCCGCTCGTCACCCTGTTGCGGAGAAGCACCACATCTCCTCTGCTGAATTGTGTCACCATGGCTCTTCTCTTGTGGCTGATTTTAGCAAATGCAGTCTCTCGCTTGCGGGCAATTATTTCTTCATTCACGGGGGCAGGGGCCCATTGAGGGTGGTGCGGAATGGAGTCGGGTACAATCCGTCCCATCAGGAGATGCGCCGGGGCTATCCCAGTAGTTGAATGGGGGGTTTGTCGGTAGCTGCGAAGAAACGTGAAAATGGCCATCTCCACGGACTGTCCTTTGTCATGAGCAATGCGAATCACTTTATTAAGAGTCCTCATGAAGCGTTCCGCTTCCCCATTCGCTTGTGGCCATCGGGGAGTGATGCGTCGATGCCGAATGCCCAGAGATGACAGGTAGGTGGCCAGTTCCTGTCCTTGAAATGGGGGTCCATTGTCTGTGCGGATTTCGCACATAGCTCCATGGGTGGCAATAATCTTCTCTATCTTCGGGATCACACACTCTGCGCTGGTGCTGGCTATTATTTCCACTTCCGGATACTTGGAATGGTCATCAATCATGACCAGCGTGTAGTTCCCATCCGGGAGGCTGCCAAAGTCCATGCTGACCGTGTCCCATGGCTGTTGTGGACGAGGTTCCACGGCAATCGGGGCTTCCCGAGGGGCTTCCCCCGTCACCTGACACGCAGCGCATGCCCTCACCACCTGCTCCACCATGTCATCCATCAGAGGAAACCACACCTTTGTCCGTAAGCGTGCCTTGGTTTTAACCATGCCTTGGTGACCTACGTGCGCTAACTGTATGACTTGATCAGTGAGGGCTGAGGGTATCACCAAGCGATGCCCCCGCAGAAGACATCCGGCCTCATCTTCATTGAGCTCCTCTCGGACATGGTACAGACTCTCCATTATTTTCTGGGCTTCGGGCGTGAGCATCTTCCACCCCTCCTTGGCCCGATTCCAGTTAGTCGTGTGAATAAGTTCTTTGGCCCTCTGGAGGCAGGCGTCTTGCGCTGTGACACTCACAATGTCGCTGAGAGAGATGGGACGAGGGCAAGATCGCGCCACCACCCACCTGACATAGGCCTCTGTTTCTTCAGCTTCCTCCATCTCCTCAGCCGTGGCGGGTCTGGGATGTCGGGACAGATAATCTGCCGGGTTCTTGGCTCCGGGCTGATACTCGATTGTACAGTTGTACTCCTGCAGTTGAAGCAGCCACTTTTCTATGCGAGGCGGGGGTTTGGATGAGGTTCCCGCAAACAGGGACAGCAAGGGTTTGTGATCGGTCACCACAGTGAATGGCTTGCCATATATGTAGAGGTGAAAATGTCGGCACCCCCAATGAATGGCAATCGCTTCCTTCTCAATCTGCGAGTACCTCTGTTCCGTGTCCGTGAGAGATCTGCTCGCAAAAGCAACAGGCGTCCAGTCGATGTCGTCTCTCTTCCTTTGCAGGAGAACCGCTCCCAGTCCAGCAGGCCCCGCGTCCACAGCAATGAGCGTGAAGTTGCGGGGATCAAAGAAGGCGAGGGTGGTGTTGTTGGACAGAGACTCTTTGATGTCTCGGAAAGCTTTCTCTTGCTCAGGTCCCCAGTGCCAGGGAGTGGAGTCTTTGGTGAGGTCCCGCAGGGGGAGCGTGAGGTTAGCCAAGTCTCTGATGAACCGGCCACAATAGTTGACCATGCCCAGGAAACTCCGGACTTCAGTAACGGTCTGCGGGGGTGGCGCATCTTTAATGTCCTTCACCTTATCCGGGTCCGGGTTGACACCCTCGGCTGAGAAGACGTAACCAAAGAACCCTAGCCGGTCCCGCAGGAATTCACACTTTTCTCGGTGGAGCGTTAGTCCTGCGTCTTTGATTCTCCGAAACACTTGGGCCAGCCTTTGATTGTGCTCCGGGATGGTGCGGGCATGTATCATTATGTCATCACTGACATTTATCACTCCAGGTATTCCAGCGATTAACTCCTGGATGACATTCTGGAACACCTCCGCTGCACTGGAGATTCCGAAGCTGAGGCGAGTGTATCTTCGAAGGCCGATGTGAGTAGAGAAAGTAGTGATGTTGCGCGACTCCATGTCCAACACCAACTGGTGGTACCCTGACCGCAAGTCCAGCTTGGAAAACCAACGGGCACCTGCCATTTCTCCGATGAGGTCATCTATGGTGGGCGTGATGTGGCGCTCCCGTTTTATGGCAGCATTCGGGAGGCGCATGTCCACGCATATCCTGACCGCTCCGGGTTGCTTCGGTTTCCGGGTGACCACGATGGGCGAAACCCATGGGGTGGGACCCGACACTTTTTCGATTATGCCTGCCGCTTCCAGTTTGTGCAGTTCTTCTTCCACCAGCGGCCGTAGATGGAACGCAATTCGGCGGTGTCGCAGAGCCACCGGCTGCACCGTTGGGTCAATGTGCAGATGAATTTCTCGGCCTTTGAACTTGCCAATGCCCTCGAAAAGGTCCGGGTACTCCATGAGGAGATGTTGGACAGATTCCTCATGGACCCCGAAGGCGAATGTCACCACTCCCAGGTCTTCCGCCGCTCTGCAACTCAGCAGCATGCCTTGGCCTTCTTCTGACACGAAGACATTGGATTTGATCGTCTTGTTCCCATGGCGGATTACCGCTTTGAACTTTCCTCTAATCTCGAGAGGGGTGTCTTGCCCATACGCGAAGACAGTGATGGGGGTGGGACGCAGTGCTGGAGGCGTGGTCATGGTCCTGTAGAGGGAAACACTCATCAAGTTTATGGATGCGCCCGTGTCCACCACGGCTATAAGATCTTGGTCCGCTACCTGTATGGCGCATTGGGGCAGGGGCCTGGTGCGGCGGGCAGCGGTGCCAATCATGTGCACCTTGTGCACCGACCGTTCTTCTTCTTCGTCATCATCCATGTCACTGTGACTCGGTTCCCCCTCCACTATGGCCTGCACAGCGGGGCGTGGTTTACGGAAGTTCCTCGATCGGCACACCTTTTCAAAATGATTCTGCCGGCCACATCCCGAACACCGCTTGCCCCGTGCTGGGCATTCTGCCATCTGGTGTCGCGGGCCTCCACAATACCCACATGACTGTCCCGACGCTCCACCCTGAATGGGCGGTCTCTTGGGCCACTTGGTGGGCGTGTGTGTCTGTATCTTGTTGACCGGTTCCACTTTGACCGATGCCTGCAACGCAGCTTCCATGTGCGCAGCCCTAGCTTTGGAGAGTTCTTTCGTGCGGCCAAGAGTTAGGATGTCCGTCAGCGGCTTGCCAGACTCCTCCAAAATCCGTTCCCTTAATTTGGCCGACGCACATCCCTGTATGATTTGCCCCCGAATTTCCTCAGTGGTATCTTGAAACCCACACGTGAGCGCCAACCTCCTGAGCCTGGTGTGATATGTGTCCAGCGATTCCTCGGGCAGCTGGCGCGCTTGTCTAAACACAAATCGTTCATAATCTTGATTGGCCATGGGCTCAAAATGGGCATTGAGGGCATGAATCAGCGTGTGATGAGTTCTGGGGGTCGCCTCCGGGAGGGTCCGAGCAATGGAGTGTATGTCCTTGCCGCCGAGATGTAACACCATGGCCCGTTTCTGTTCCTTGTGCGTCTTCGTAGCTTCAAAGAACACTAGTAATCTATCCACCCACTCCTTCCATTTGGGAGCGAGCGCTGAGGGCGCACCCTCCACCACAAAGGGTTCGATGGGCGGAATCGTCGCCATCCTCCCAGGCGCGCTGGCGCGGAGGTGGAGTACGCCGCACGGCACGAGCACCACGAGCCGAGGGACAGGCTCGCGGCCGCCACACGGGGCAGGAGGCAGGTACTCTCACCCAGCGAGGATCCAGCAGCCACCCTCGTCGCCAATTGTTGTGTCCTTCAGACAGGTTGGACCAACTCAGCTAATCGGCACTAGGCCTGACACGTGGCCCTAGGAATAAAGGATGCAGACACGGGAAATAACTTGTTGGCTCTCCGTGCGCCCGTCTCAGAATGGCGTACGTGCGTGCGGAGCCTTTCTTTATTATAGGCGGTCACATGACTTCCACACTACACGCCCCTTACGCCAGGGGCGGATTATGAGCCCAAAACATAACAGTAGGACTGCAGCAGTAGAAGCGGTTCAGAACCCAATCCCGTCGGTTGAGGTCCGAACCGCATGGTAATCAGGCCCATAGTTTTCAAATGAGTCTCATTTTAAATTAAAGAATGATAATTCTATTCAAACCTCCATAATATTCAGACTGCACAATGTTTGTAATAGAATCCTCGGGGTGAAAAAAACATTTTAAGGTCAGTGGACACTCACTGCGTCTTGGCAGTGAGGTTATAAACATGCATTGGTGGAGTGCTCCATTTGCCTATGTCTACATGGAGGCAACATGGCTCAGTGAGCTGAATGTATGCTGCTGGCAAATCCAGTGTTCTGTAGGTCATGAGCTTGAATCCTGGCAAGATAAACACTGCCATTCATCCTTCCGAGGTGAGTAAATTGAGTACCTTAATTTGCGCAATAATAACTGACATATACAGTGCTTAAAAGGGCAGAAGTGCAGCATTTAACACTGTATAAAAAACAAAGTGTTATTACAGTGTGAGAAAAGCTCCTATGTCCGACCTTGTTTAAGACAGCCATTACAATGAAACATGCTGTTGCTCTCTGTGAACTGGCAGATATGTTTTTTTTTTATTATATAACATTTGTGCAGCACATGTTCCTCTACCACTCGCAGATGTACTGTTCTTCTGTATGATAAGCGACCTCTTGCACAATGTCTCTTGCCCAACAGCTTCCACGATTGCAACAGCCTGTTGTTGTGACAGATTTCATCTCCTGTGCTCTAATGCGTTCTTTTCAGTTTGTCTCTTCCTATTAAACCTTGACAATGGCATTTCCTTCATTGGCAATCCGGGAACTTTCTTCTGAGCTCGCCAAGCCGGAGACTGTTGGAACTTTGAGGAGTCCTCTGCATTTGTTCAATTGCTTAGCCTGTTCCGCCTTTGAGTCTAGAGATTGTGTACAAGAGGCGTAGACTCAGGCAAATTCTTGCAGTCCCTCATGGGCTTGTTTGCTTGCACCGGGGTCACCTCAGTAGGACTTCCTGGAGCAGCAGAGCCAGAGGGTGTGGATTAAATAAGTGCTTTCAAACACAGATAAGCAAATTCATTTTTCAGAAAACAAACATTGAATGTTTTACGTCTGGCTAATGAGAGTGTTATCTTTGCCAGAGCTCATGTCTTAAGAAGAAAAGTTCAAAATAATATACTCACAAGGGCTTTGAAGCATTGATTAGCCGCATTGCTAGGGTGAACCATTTGATTGGCTAGTAATTGTAAAAGATAATTTAGGGAGAGAGGCACTATATTTAAGTCTAGTTAGGATGCGCTTTCCATGTGAAACATTTTAGCAAGGAGGCTGCCTGGGGTTGGGCTTCATCCCCCAAGGGCCCGTGCTGTGTGGAGGAGGGGAAACTGCACGTTGCCGCGCTAAAAATGGCAGAAGATTCAGGGAGGGTGCCTGTTAAACCTAAATTAGTGTTTACCATAGAGGGTGTAACTGATAAAAAAAAGTCAAATGAAAACTAAACTAATCAATAAAATCAAACTATAAAATCAGACAACTAAATCAACAATATTAAAGGCACACTAATTTTAGCAACTAAATACTTCAAAATGACAAACGCTGCAAGATGAGGAAACTGCCACAAAATATGACCAGATCCTTAAAGACGAAATATATACATCTTGACAACTACCTAACCAAGTAAGTACAACTTATATTTAAACTAAAACTTACTTGTAAATAAACCTAAAAATTTTAAATAGCAAAAAATTGACAAAATACTCTGCAACTTCTATCTCTTTTCATGTGTTTTCTTAAAAGAAAACACTTCCACTTTGAAAGTGATAAGCCACCAGAAAAAACACAACTACCACAAACCAGCAAAAAAGTGAGTATACATACATTATCAAAAAATATAAACTCACCTCAATAGTAAAAAGCTAACCTAATGACCTTAACCTCTACAAACTACCGAGAAATAAACATTTAGAATGAAACTGACACTTTTTTCCCCCAATAGAAAAGAACACATCTGCTCTATATTAGAACACCCTCAACGGAAAAGCTCCAAAACAGTGTGAAACATCTAAAAAGCAAATACATGTAAGTATAAAACATAGAAGTATGGGTATTATTTTATATGTGAAGAAGAAAAGTATAACCTATTAAAATGGCATATATGTATAATATTACACTTACTTTCAGTTACAATAACAGAGAAAGCCAAGTATATAACATCCCAGAAAGGAACGCAGTTGCTAAGGGCCCGATTACGAGTTTGATGGTGTGGGAGCAGGGCAGCACACCAGCGCCCGCTCCTACACTGCCAAAGACGACCACCAACTGCCCGCCAGATTACAAGTGTCCTTGTGGTCTGGCGGGTGGTCATTTGGCAGTCCTGCAGCGGTGCAGTACAAAGGCTCATAAGTGAGACTTAGCACTGCAGGGCAGAAGAAGCGCCAAAGCCCGTTCCTGCATGGCATGGACTGGTGCAGTCCATACCATGCAGGAGCTGGTGTACATGCACACAGGGGGGCACACCATGTGCCACCCTGCGTGTATCCCCAGGCCCTGAGGACACAGGGGACCATGTAGGGCCTCCATTAGTTTACTCACTGCCGGCATTTTCATGGTCTGAGCACGGCAATGAGACTACTGGTGGTAAGGAAAGTCATAATATGCTTGACAGTACTGTAGCAGCACTGGCAAGTATATTGCAGCCTCAGACCATCGATCGCGGGTCCCTGGCAGTTGTGGCTGTCCTATGGCGGTCCGACTGCCGTAGTCATAATATGACGGCTGGACCACCTGTGCAGCAGTCACTGACCACCACCGCACTTCCACTGCAGGTTTGGTGGTCAAATGTACCACCAAACTCATAATTATCCCTAATCACATGGGCTACACATACTACCAAGAAAGTGCATCAACCGAAAATGTGAATTGGAAATGTACCAAGTATTATTCTATCACATGCTATGGGAGGGTCACTACAAAAGATATTGCTGGAATTCATGTAAGAGAACACAACCACCCCTGTAAATGTGAGAGAAATAGAAGTAAGGGAGGTATTGCAGGATATACAAGAGGCAAGCGCTAGTTCAATTTAACCCACAAACAAAATCCTAAAGATATCAAGACACAAAGTCCCCGAAAACATCACAGGCCTACTACCGCCTATACTCACTTAAAAACATTTAATTCCATGATTTAAAAAAGCCACCAACAATAGTCTCCCTGCCTATAGAAGATACCAAGACATAGAAATATCTGAACATTTAACAATGGCACATAATGAGGAACCTTTCCTTTTATATGACAACCTAAACAATGATGAACAAACCCTAATATTCTCTACATCAGATAACTTACTGAACCTAACCCATTGTCAAACCTAGAATATGGATGGGACTTTCA
Source organism: Lissotriton helveticus (assembly GCF_964261635.1). NCBI lineage: Eukaryota > Metazoa > Chordata > Amphibia > Caudata > Salamandridae > Lissotriton > Lissotriton helveticus. The sequence continues at coordinate 846,021,593 of NC_136072.1, read as the reverse complement.
AAATATGTTCCAAAACACCCTCTGCCGATAAATACTCGAACATACGCAATCTAGCCTCCACCACCACATTCCCCCATTTCGTATACCCCGCCACCTCCCAGGTCTCCACTGGTGAAGTGCCCTCAGGGCCCTGCATGGTAGGGGGGGTAGGGGGTCACACAGGTCTAGCTAGGTGCAACATACCGCCACTTACACCAGAGCATTAGGAATTTTGCCATAGGAGGGAACATCAAAAATCACCATAGGAGGGAGCTAACCTGATACTTAAATCTAGTGTAGAGAAAAGAGTTATGCTGTTCCTATGAGGTTAGAGTCAGACAAAGGGAAGATAGACCAACCCGACCAGAGTGGTTTAAAGTTGGGAATCCATATCATTGGATTATAATGCCCTCACACACCCAGTAGGGTGTCATACTTCATCATCTGGCTGCTCCTCATCGAGTTAGCGGTGCAATACCCGACCGGCTCCCTATAGTAGGGGCACTTTAGCGGAGATATTTTTCCAACAGCCGTATGGTGACGTGGGGGTGTAGATGAATGTGTGTTTCAAGTGAATATAAAATAGGGTTCGGAATACCAGTGACAACAACTTTAATCAATGGGTCTCCTACACTAAGTAAAAGCAAAAGATATAAGGCGCTAGGCTGAGGTTTATATCTCAGGTTTTGGAGCTCTTATTGGTGATAGGTCAACATGTTTCTCGCCAAATGAATAGTCTGTGGGCGATTCGTCAGGACCAAACAAGGGGGGTTTTCTATCTACAACTTAAAACTCAAATGGTGTTGTGGCTGCACACTCACATCAACCATGCAACTAACTAGTCAAATACCTGGCAGTACTGGAACTACCTGCGGAAAGAGAACAAATCACATTGGTAAGCGTAGTACAATTATAGGTATGTGTATTCTCTCATATTCCCTGTGAAACGGACTCAAAATTTTGTGGTGAGCATGAAACAGATATAAACAGTTAGAAACAAGGAGCCACACGGTGAGTGCACAAGGTGAGCTAGCGTGAACTTCAGCCCTTGTGGCACACAACAACTTAGCAGAGAGACCGTATAGACTCACCCAAAGCTGTGGACTAACCAGGCATCACAGTACTCGGTAGGTTAAACATGAGGGGGGGTTCCTCATGTACTGGGGTAAAATGGAGGAAAACAATGGAATAATAGCATTAATAGCATATGGAAGCATCAAACACGGATCTGTGAAAGACGGGATCAGTCAAACTGTTTTTGACTCTCAATTCCATACAGTATCTGGTTGATCAACCTAAAATAAAACCAACCATTTCATCAACCAACATCCATAGCCTGGAGCACACGTTTGTTGAATGTCTAGTCGGGTGCTCGGTATAACAAGATATGCGCTTCTCACAGAGTAGTGGGGGATCGAATAAGCAATACGCTAGAGAAAATAGCACGCTAAAGAAATTGATGTCGCACACATCAGTCCCCAAGTACTCACTTGTGTGCCAGTAGCACGTTGCCTGTAGACCTACCCACTTCTACCGGGTCCGGGTGGTGGAGTGGTGTGAGCCTGCATCATATTTCAACTGTGACGCTCAGTGCCACCCTTCTGCCCTCCAGGCATGAGCCAACCTTTTTTAGGCAGAGGTTGGGGCCAAGGGCGCGGGCGAAGAAGAGGAAATCAACAAGACAAGAGGGATCAAGAGGAAGAACCACATTAACGTGTGGTGGAAACCCGGAGCTACACCAAGAAGAGAATCTCATCATAAACCTATCTCCCAGGTTTCTAACTGAGATAGAACAGAGAGTCATGCAAAAAGGCTTGGGATTTGTTGCCACCCCTAGGGTGGACAAGTTCCAACAACAATGTCAATTAAAAAAATTATTCGACGGGACTCCTCTCAAGAAGCTAGTGACTCTGGCCTACACAACCCCTCCACATTCACTCCGAAAACTAGCATGGTACCCCACGAGGTTATCACTTTTGAACAGGCTGTCCTCAAAGACTTACAGAGGGAAACTGACTCGAGACACTCCTGCAACATCCCCAGAGGAGAGTTGGCGGCTGTCACATCCCTGGCGAATGATTCCTCAATCACTATCAAACAAGCTGATAAGGGCGGGGCCAAAGTAATTATGGCCACCACTGACTATGACACTGAGTGTTTGAGACAACTGAGTAATCGACAATATTACACCCCCATTACCAGTAGTCCTGTGACACGTTTAACCAAGACTATAACTGCGCTTCTCTTTGTAGCCAAAAACCAGGGCTGGTTAAGCAGGAAGCAAGCTGACTTCCTTATGAAGAAAGACCCCATGACCCCCTATTTTTATATTTTACCTAAAATACATAAGAGGGTCACACCAGTACCTGGCCGCCCTATTGTTTCGGGCATAGACTCTATACTTGAACCATTATCGCAATTTTGGGGCCATTTCTTACAACCACTGGTCAGGCAAAGACCGTCCTACATACAGGACACCACTGATGTCCTACGCCTACTTTGCGAAATCCAGCCCACACGCGACATTGATTTCCTCATCACTGTAGATGTTGGGGAGCTCTACACCAACATCCCACAAAGAGCAACCCTAGATGTGATAGAGGAGGCATTAAGCTTGGCACCTTGGCATTCCCCCACACCACCCAGTTTCATTCTTGAATTTGCTACCTTGGCTCTGACTGAAAAACTTTTCGAGTTTAAAGGGCAGTTATACCACCACACACAAGGTACTTCCATGGGGAGCACCTTCACCCCAAGCGTAGCTTGCTTGTACATGTCTGCTTTTGAGGGTCAGCTCATTTTCCATGATTCAAATCTCTATCGTCCAAACATACGCCTTTGGAAGAGATTCATAGACGACATTCTTGTCTTCTGGTCAGGCGACTTAACATCATGTGAAGAATTTTGTGTTTGGATGAACACACTGAACCCATATCTGAGATTCACAATCACCATCTCCCAGAACCAGATACCGTTCCTAGACCTCACGATCAAACTTGAACAGGGTAGTTTGATGACCACCATGTACAGAAAAACAACAGATCGCAATAGTCTGTTACTCTTCAGTAGTCACCACCCTCTCGCCCTAAAAGAGAATCTCCCCTTTGGGCAATTTTTAAGGGTGAGAAGAAATTACAGTAATCTTGAAGACTACAGAACTGAGTCAGAAATACTGGCAAAAAACCTGGCTGCACAGCAGTATTCCCCACGAAGTATTGCCCTTTCCAGAAAGAGAGCTAGGAACAATAATTGCGAAGCGCTTTTAGAACAGAGAGAAAAAATCCCCAACAATATTCTCACCTGTGTCACCACATTTACACTGGCGTCCAACACACTCACTAAAGTGATCAGGAAACATTGGGGCATAATAAATACTGGTTCCATGGCATTGGACCTACCACGTTTCGTTTTCAAGCGCTCGCATAGTCTGAAAGACATGTTAATCCATACCAGGCCCAAGACATTGACATCGGTTGTCCAAAGAATCTTATGGGATTTACCACCGATCAAGGGCCACTATCCCTGTGGGTCTTGTACGGCTTGCACTTTTACCTCAATACACAAGACCATTACCTTCACCAACTCCATCATTTGGGAATTGCAGGCACATACCAACTGCAACACATCAAATTGTATTTATTTGATCACTTGCCCCTGCAAGTTGCAATATGTAGGAATGACTACCCGCCCTATCAAGACACGCATTGCTCAACACCGCAGCAACATTCACTGCCAGAAAGTGAACACAAAAATGTTCACCCATTTCCTGGACTTGTGCCATTCGCCTGATTCATTGAAATGGGTGATCCAATAAGCATTCACTAAAATAACCAAAAATGCTCTCTTTTTGAAGGAGCAGAGATGGATACACCGATTATCTTCACACACCCAAGGATTAAATGAAGACATACCTTGGAGTGCGCTGAGGGTATAACCCACGATTGGGTGGGTCATGGGATGCACACATTTCTGAATACTGTTAATATCCTCTAACACGAAAACCTGTTGATATACATTTTGTCATGCAATGGCGTCACACATTTATACCAAGGCTCATAACATCGCTCCAATATGGCCGCCAATTCGTACTTCTAGTAACAACATCTTTTCGTCGCGTACGCCAATTGGGCATAGCCTTGCACACACTAATAAGTAAATCTGCAAACATTCATTTTCAGCAATGGTGCTACGCATTTGCACCATCGCTGTTAACATCGGTCTGACATGGCCGCCAAAAACATCATTCCTAAATGACTACCAATTCTAATCTCCATTACAAACTACCAATATGGTAGACAAATGGGCAGAATTTTATACACACCAACAAGAGAATTTTTAAACGAACACTCTCTACAATAGTGCCGTGCCTACAAACATCGTTCCAACATGGCCGCCAAATCAAAACATCACCAGAAAACATCCTTCCAACATACCCGACAGTGAGAATAGCTCTACACTCACGTGCCTTTTCACCCACGTGCACTCCGCCTCCCGGAAGCACCGAGCCACACAGTTGAAATACAATGCAGGCTCACACCACTCCACCACCCGGACCCGATAGTAGTGGGTAGGTCTACAGGCAAGGTGCTACTGGCACACAAGTGAGTACTTGGAGATTGACGTGTGCAACGTTATTTTCGTCCATTTCTATAGCAGGTTATTTTCTCTAGTGTATTGCTTATTCGATCCCCCACTACTCTGTGAGAAGCACGTATCTTGTTATACCGAGCACCCCACTAGACATACAACAAACGTGTGCTCAAGGCTATGGATGTTGGTTGATGAAATGGTTGGTTTTATTTTAGGTTGATCGACCAGATACTGTACGGAATTGAGAGTAACAAACAGTTTGACTGATCCCGTCTTTTACAGAATACCTGTTTGATGCTTCCATATGCTATTAATGCTATTATTCCATCATTTTCCTCCATTTTACCCCAGTACATGAGGAGCCACTCGTGTTTAACCTACCGGGTACTGTGATGCCTGGTTAGTCCACAGCTTTGTGTGAGTCCATACGGTCTCTCTGCTACGTTGTTGTGTGCCACAAGGGCTGAAGTTCACTCTAGCTCACCTTGTGCACTCACTGTGTGGCATCTTGTTTTTAACTGTTTATATCTGTTTCATGCTCACCACAAAATTTTGAGAGTCAGTTTCACAGGGAATATGAGAGAATACACATACCTATAATTGTAGCACGCTTACCGATGTGATTTGTTCTCTTTCCGCAGGTAGTTCCAGTACTACTAGGTATTTGACTAGTTAGTCGTATGGTTGATGTGAGTGTGCAGCCACAACACCATTTGAGTTTTAAGTTGTAGATAGAAAACCCCCCTTGTTTGGTCCTGACGAATTGCCCACAGACTATTCATTTGGCGAGAAACATGTTGACCTATCACCAATAAGAGCTCCAAAACCTGAGACATAAACCTCAGCCTAGCGCCTTATATTTTTTGCTTTTACTTAGGGTATGAGACCAATTAATTAAAGTTGTTTTCACTGGTACTCCCAACCCTATTTTATATTCACTTGAAACACACATTCATCTACATACACCAGGCCCCTCACCCCCACATCACCAAACGACTGTTAGAAAAAGATCTCCGCTAAAGTCCCTACTATAGGGAGCCCGTCGGGTATTGCATCGCCGACCCGACGAGGAGCAGCCCGATGATGAAGCATGACACCCTACTGGGTGTGTGAGGGCATTATAATCCAATGAAATGGATTCCCAACTTTGAACCACTCTGGTTGGGTTGGTCTATTATCCCTTTGTCTGACTCTCACCTCATAGGAACAGCATAACACTTTTCTCTAGACTTTCCTTAGGGCATTTATGCTGGACCTTCCCAAAAGCCCCTTGTCCCCTCTTTGTGAATCTAAATCTAGTGTGTCATGTTCTAGGCAGGATGCATCGTGCAGCCAACTCAGTGGCCATTGGAGATCTGCTGCAGCATAATAGAGTTCATAATCAGGAGCACTTAGTTCTCCTGAATCTAATGCCGGATTCATCATCCCTAATATTCCTCTGTGTTGTTTGAGACCCCGGATCAGGGTGGTGCACAGACGTTGGAGCTACACACAAAACAATCTCTTCAGGATTACTTGGAGTACTGCAATTTTTTATATAGGATACGGGGAGGATCAACATCTTCACTATGGACACTCTACCTGCAAGTGACAAAGACAGCTGTCTCCAAACGGTGCGGATTGTCTAATAGAAGCGAGCGCCTTGCCTAGCTTACTATCTAAAAGATCATAGCCCTGGTGGTAAACATGGACTCCTAAATATTTAAAAGTGTTAGGAGCCCACAGTAACAGTGATCCCGCCCTGGGGGCACCAAACGGGGCAGGTACTTGTAACAGTGGGAAAAGGCAAGATTTCCCAACCTTATTTTGGATATCTGACCAAAGTCATTTAGAGCCGTCATGACAGCTGGTAAGGCCGAAGTATCTGCCTACAGATAAATCAAGGTATCATTGGCATGCATTAATACTATCTCTATGTGGTCTGTAACCCTGTATCCCCAGTTGTGTTCTCGCTGCCATAGTAAGCAAGCCAGAGTTTCAGGGCAAACAACCCCAGAGACAGGGGGCAGCTCTATCTCATACCACGTATGATGGGGAAACTATCCAAGATAACATCACCATGCATACCCTGGCCATTGGGGAGCAATAAAGGACCTGAACCTCCGAAACCTCATGCCAAATCCCAGGTTCTGCAGCACCCCTTGTAGGTAGTTCCATCCCAGGGTATAAGACACTTTTCTATATCCAAGGAGGCCACCCGGCCATGAGTATCCTCTCTGTGTGTCCTGTCCTTGGTGTTAAATAGGCAACGTAAATTAAGGAATGTGTTCCTATCCGGTATAACCCCATTCTGATCTGAGTGGACTACTGGGTGTATCATTAGGGTTAGCCTATTCCCCAGAACATTACTCAACACCTTGTAATTCAGGTTGAGCAAAGAAAGTGGGCAATATGAAGCCACCATGATTGGATCCTTTCCAGGTTTCGGTAATGCCGTGATTATAGCAAGTCTCATACTTTCCGTGAGGCTACCATGGTCCTGTGTGGGCCTGTACAGTGTCAACAACCTGAGGGCTAAGCTGCTTTGTTATTTGGGGGTAGAACTCGATAGGTAGTATATCAGCCCCGGGTGTCTTGCCTCTGGCTATAATTTAATTATTAATTTTAATATTTAAAAAGAAATAATTATTTTTAACGTTTAATATAATAAATATATGTTGTAATTAATAAAAAACGTACAATTTATCAAACGTATTAGTGCAATGAAAATAACATTTATGTAAATGCTTTAGAATATAAATTTGTGTATCATTAACATAATTAACATTAAATTTACAATAAAATATCCACTTTTTAGAAATCACTACACCCTTATCCTTATCCTAAAAAGGGAATATCCCTATACTAAAAAAAATTGAAATCCATTATTTTTATACAGTAATACAACTCAAAAGCCACATTTTAACAGTTTATAATAAATATGTTGTCTTACTAATACAAAAATTAATAGAAATATAGAACCAAACACATTACTATAAATTACATATAAAATAACACTAATTATATTACATACAACAATGCTTTCTAAATCAATATTTTTTTACAACAATTATGAAAACAACACTTAAAATAATATTTTTACCTTCGATATTCTTATCAACGATATTTTTGATGAGATTAACCTACATTGGAAGGCGAAGAAGGGTCCGTCCTATAAGCGATGGAAGGTGGAACTTTACAAATGGGCGACGAGTGAGAGCGCTGTTCGGATGAGGCAGGCACAACGTTCAGGCCAGGAAAAGATTTTGGAGCATGCGAGGGCATGGGAGGTGTTGGTGCAGGCCCAATCAATCCCACTGAACGATGATGAGAACTAGGGAACTGGGTAGCGCACCTCACGTTTCCAGTTCTTATTAAGATGCGTACTCTTCGCTGCCAACCACATACCACATGATATATTCTCTTGAACTTACACACCCACACCATCTGGGGGAGGGAGGGGGATAAACCTTTGCATATGTTGGGGTGTTATTGAAGTGTTGTATAGTGATTGAGAGTGCTGAATATTGCAGTTTTGCTGTATGATAATAAAACCTTCAATAAAATATGTTTGAAAAAAAAAACTATATTTTTGATATCCCAATATTCTTCACACAATATTTTTGCATCACAATATTTTTTTGTTGATATTTTGTCCGAACACCCATCACTTGCATTTACAGGAAACGCTGTCAAGGCGGTTCCTGTAAGTGCATTGAGAGTCTGACGGGCAGCTCCATCAACATGAAAGGAGGTTATAGACCTGCTGGTGAAGATTTATGACTTATTATGTGTTAATTTCTAATAGTTTAAGGATGTCTGTTCTCCTGAGCCATGAGCACCTGAGCCCTTGTGGTTATCATGCTGGGCTCAGAGCCCCGGGGCTGTTTTCCAAGGTTCTAACGGGGGAGAGGGAGCTCCATTTGTAGCAGTCATCGTGTTGAGGTTTGTCGCTGCCAGCTGAAGCTGCACTCACAGTCTGCTCTGCAGTTTTATCAGTGGCCGATGGGAGTTGAATTCTAAAGCAGAATGGGAGGCATTCTGCCTAGCCCACTTACTTCCTTCTTTCTGCCGGTTTGCTGACCTTTTCCCACTCCACTAGCAGGAGCTAGAGGCAGGAGGCTGTAAACTGTGACGCAAGACAGAGCTGTTGAGCTGGGCTCTGTGTGCTGTGTCTCCGTGCTTCAGTAAGTGCCCCAGCATGCAGGCAAAGGCTTAGCCAGCAGACCACCCTCGGTTGCTCGGTTCTGCTTGTGCCTCCTGGAAAGGAGCCTGCCCGATCATTTTATGTACATTAATTTATTACTCGCTTGCCTTGCATAGCTGGTCCTGATTTCTTACCTTTGCCAGCTGTTTTCCTGTATGCTATCAACGCATTCACTACCGCCATTACTTGGTGTATATTGCCTCATCTATAAGTAACCATAGATCCATGAAAGTAATCCAGTTGGGTTGTATGGTGCTTTTTTGCAGTGGTATAGCTGATGAAGTGTTATTCAGTGTGTTTAGGTACTGCTGAGCAGTGTAGGTGGGCAAACATTTCAGTCTGCTCAGTAGCCAATAAGCTTGTAGGCATGGGGATTGAAAGGGGTCTCGTAAGAGAATGATGACTTTGAAGAAATTGAGTTCTAGGTGAGTAATTTCCTCCTCCCCAAGCCAAAATCCAAAATTAAGGAGATTTACTCATGACTCCAGAAGTTCCCAGCAACATTTTTTCAAATCTCATCCCGTTATTACTGCCTTTTTCCAGAAATACCTAAAGCCTTCGAGGCAGTGACAGAGGATTCTAGTTGTTCTCCTACTGTCCCTCCGCTCTTGGTTATGTTCTCTCCTCTAGCCCATGGATGTCCAAAGAGGGTAATGGTCTGATTCCGTGTTTGGCGTTCCTCCTGTAGGCCCGCCACTGCTGCACCCACAGGCACCCAAGACTGTATGTACCTGCCCGCTGGATTCTGAGTTTAACCAAGGGTGGGACGGTGGTGCTGTAGCAGTCTCATGGTGGTGGTTGTTTTAGGCTCATAGGAGAGCCTTAACAGCAGACTGCCACTGTGACAGCATCTGCATCGCGTTCCTGCACAGTGGCATGCACCATGTCGGGCATGCCACACCATGCAGTAACATGAGTTCAGTTCCAGGGGAACACAACATGTGCCCCCCCCCACATGCACCCTCAGGCCCAGAAGCAGCAGTGGGCCCTGTTAGGGCCCCCTTAGTTGCATCTCTGCCACCCTTTTCAATCAGGCTCACTGCCATGAAAAGAGCAGTGGAGAAAAAAGTTGTAATATGCTTGGCGGTGCCAGCATCGGCACCGCCAGCATATTACTTGCCCTGCCTGCTGCGCCACCCCCTTGGGATCCTCAATCCCAGTAGACCTCCTGGCCAGAGTCCCCACTCTCTGCCCCAGTAGCTCCGCTGTTGCGCCGCCTGCCGCTGCCCCCTACACATCTCTCCTGGTAGTTGTTCGAGGCCCTTCTCCACCCGCAGGCTCATGCCTGAGCCTCATCCGGTACACTTTCTGTCTTTCTTTTTGTTTTTGTGCCTTGTATCTGTGTTTTTCTGTAATTCTGTTTATTTTTGCCTGTTTTATACCATATTTGTACCTGTGCCCTTTGTCTCTGTCCTCGGTGCCCGTTTTCGCCACCCTTTTCCTGCCGCTGCTGCCCCCGTGGCCCCTCCCCCTGCCGTTCCCCATCCCACCTCCCAGCTGCGCCTCCCTCCCCGTCACTATTTAATGGCAGCTGCTGCACGGCAACCTCTTCTGCTCCCATCTGTGACCCGGCTGCGACCCTTGCCAGAGACCCTAGATTTATGACCACCCACCGCTATGACTCAGCTGCCCTCCTCGCACTCAACCCTGGAAGGAACAACAACTGCCAGCTGTCTACGCCGAACACCATCCACGGTCAGTTCCCCAGCCAACACTACCATCAAACCTTCACCACCCTCCGCACCCCCACGACCATTGCACTTACGCCAGACGCCAGCACCCCGATGCCCTGAGGGGCATACTCCTCATCGTGCGCTCCCTACACAGACATACTGTAGAGACCTGGGACCTCCTCAACACTATCTCACCAGACGTCGCCTTCTTCACAGAAACCTGGACCACCTCTGCCCCGACATCCCCACCGCCATCCCCGACTGATAAAAGATCCAGAGGAAGGACCGCCCAAATCGCCCAGGAGGAGGACTCGCCATCGCACACAAGAGCTCCCTCCGACTCACCACCTCCAGCACGAGCGACTCCCCATCCACTGCCGAGCACCACATTTTCAGACCCAGACCTGCCTCAGAATGACCTTAGGCGCACACTCGACTACAGACCCCCGGACCTTGAACTTCATTCACCACCACCATCGCCGACCTCATCGAGCCCCACGCCATCGCCTCGATGGACTACATACTCACCGTAGATCTCAACTTCCACCTCGACAACCTCAGTGACCCCAACTCTGCCACCCTCCTGGACAACCTCGCCAACCTCAGACTGCAACACCTCGTCACAACCCCCACCCACAAGGGAGGACACAATCTCGACCCTATCTTCACAGGAGGGAACAACATCCACTTCAGCCACACCACCCAACCCCCCTGGACTGACCACCACTGCGTACACTTCTCTTTCAACAACCCCACCACACACAAACCCACACCTCACCCACCGCAAAGAAACTGGAACAAGGTCACAGAGGAGCACCTCAACTCTACCCTCAAAAACGATCTCCCTCCTGCCTCGACCAACGCCAACTCTGCAGCTAAAGAACTACACTGATGGATCATCAACTGCGCTGACAAGCTCGCCCCCCTTCGCAAACCCGACAGACAGCGCCCCTTGAAGGCCACCTGGTTCACCACCAACCTCGGAGAATCCAGACACACCTGCAGACGTCTCGAGAAGCAATGTAGGAACAGCAAAACAATTGAAGACCAGACCACCTACAAGAGCACCATTACAGACTACCACCAACTCATCAGATCCACCAAAAAGACCTTCATCTGAAACAAAATCTTCACCAACTCCAGAAACTCAAAAGAACTCTTCAGCATCATCCAGGAATTCACCAAGCCCCCCAGTGAAGCCACAGACATCACACCCTCCCAGGATCTCTGCAACAAGCTTGGCTCCTACTTCCATCTGAAAATCAAGGCCCTCTATGACAAATTCAGCGAACAGACTCCAGAAACCACGCCCTGCCCCAGCGATGATAGCCAACCTACCATCGCCGCATGGACCCAGGCCACCATTGAAGATACCGCCATGACCATGAAAAGCACTCACTCAGGAGCCCCCACAGACCCCTGCCCACCACACATCTTTCACAGAGCCGCCTCCGCCATAGCACACTAGCTATGATGCACCATCAACGCCACCTTTGAATCCGGTACAGAGATCCGCTGTGGAGTACCCCAAGGATCATCGCTCAGTCCCACACTCTTCAACATCTAATGGCCCCCTCACCGCTATCATCAGACAGCATGTACTCAGCATAGTATCCTGCACTGACGACACCTAGCTCATCCTCTCCCTCATGAAGGAACCAGACGACACCAGACTTAGCTTCTAGCAAGGTAATGAAAGACGTTGCATCCTGGATGAGCAGCAGCTGTCTCAAACTCAACTCGGAGAAGACATAAGTCCATGTACCCACCCCCTTAGCTTGGGACAACACCTCTGCAACCCCACCCCGATGGACCACGCCCGTAACCTTGGCATCATACTCGACTCCTCCCTTACCATGACCCGCCAGTTCAACACCGTCGCCTCCACCTGCTTCAACACCCTCTGCATCCCTCGCAAGACCTTCAAATGGATCCCCCTCGAATTCAGAAAGACCATTACCCACACACTCATAACAAGCAGACTGGACTACGGAAATGCCCTCTACTCTGGAGTCAACATATTCCTTCTATGCAAACTCCAGACCAACTCCAGACCAACACCTCCACTGGCTCCCCATCGAAAAAAGAGTAACTTTCAATCTACTCACCGACACCTACAAATCCCTACAGAATATCAAACCCAAATACCTCAATGAAAAAGTCTCCTTCCATGTACCTTTGAGGAACTTCTGCTCCGCCAACCTCGTCCTCGCAGAAATCCAGTGCATCCGCAGAACCGGAGAAGGGGAAGAGCCTTCTCCTACATCTTGGCAAAGGCCTGGATCGAGCTCCTGATCAACAGCACAGGCTCCACCACCCTGCACACATACAGGAAGAGCCTCAATACCTGGCTCTTTGGCTGATTCGGAGCTGGACACAACCCCCCAGCACCTTGAAATCCTCACAGGTGAGTAGCACACTTCACAATTCCCTGATTGATTGATTGAGTTGAGCTGGCAGTCCTGTGGCGGACCGCCACATACAAAATACAGTGGACAGACCTGCAGTGGTTGGACAGCCACCACCAGTATGGCGGTCCTGAAGACCGTCGTACGCATAGTTAGCCCCTTAGTGTTGACAGTGGGACTTCGAGGGCTGGCAATGCACAGGAGGGTCCGGTCCATTTATCTCCTACTGTTTCTTCAGTGTCTTCTCTGGAGTCACTTGCAGCTGCCCAGTTAATGCCCTTTAACCCTTCCAATATCATTATGAAAGATTGTGGTTGTCCAGGTTTACCTCTGGAGGGTAGCAACCATTGGGGGCTATGTGCAGCCTTAGAAGCCCCCAAAGTATTTCTGAAAAGTGAATTATGTGATGAAGCAGCTATAGTTGCTGGCAAAGAGGCAGCGATTGGTCAAGATTTTACTCTCCGGGACACTGACAATGATCTGCATACGTAGGGTAGGGTCCCTTGATTGTGGTTGCTCCTTGAAAATGTCAGTTGAGGGGGATTATGCAATACAATTGCCCCTTTTGCTCTCTACGTCCATCTTTACTTCCACTGTACTGCAGTTCTTCCATTTGGAGGGCTACCTTTCTGAAATAGATCATAATGTCTTCCTCCCAAGTATTCAATTGAACACTGATAAGGGAGGGGAGGGTGCCTCGTCTGATATTCTATTTTGCATTGAAAAGATCCTATTTTCTACTTTGTCTCTATGGGAAAAAAACTGTGCGAAGTTCCGATCACGTATTGGAAATGATGGCTGCAATTTAGTTTGAAGTGCAGAATGTAAATAAGTTTGGCCCTTTTAAGTGAAAGTCAGCAGTAAATCCTTCTAATGACAACATTGTGATACAAACTTCCAAAATGGTTGTCTCCTCAGGAGGGTTAAAAGGTGCTTCTGTTCAAGCTGGTATACCATTGGATTACACTCTGTCCCCAAAAACTGATTCCAATCCTAAAAATGAAGACCTATGTTTAAGCATGTTGTGTGGGGACCTGGATCAGTATTCCTCCTCAGGTAAAGCTAAAGAATAGATATTTAAAAAGAGGTAAAAAAAAAAGGCACAAAAAAACTGGAAATTCAAATGATCGGCATTGCATTTAGGTGTGGAGCTGGAATGGGAGAACTTCAACTGCATTGTATCGTTGTATCATTCTGTGCCCAAGTCAAGTAGCACGTTAAGCAGGGCTTTGATGGAGAGCAAGGTGGAGTCTTCTGCAAAGAGTCAGAAGGGTATGACTAAGAATAGGAAAAGTAAAAAAATAAGAAGATTCCCTGAGCGGAAAACAAAAAAACTGCATTTCCCTAAGGATATTGATATGAAGAGTTTGTGGGTTGGTACTGAAGAGCCAGGTCTTACCCTTCTTGTGGAACTCAAAAAGTGAGGAGGAGGCTCTGATGTGTTTAGGGAGTTGTCTTGGGTGCGATTTAAGAGAATGAGCGACCTTCAGTTTTGCTTTTGTGGATTCAGGGAGTGTGTGCGAATGAGAGTGTGACAGAGCATAGGTGTCTGGTGGATTGGTGAAAGTATATGTGGCTGTTCAGGTATTCTGTCCTTTGTTGTGTAGGGTTTTGTATGCATGTGTGAGAAGTCTTGGCAGCACTTGTGAATAGGGAACCAGGGAAGTTTCCTGAGGTGCTGTGTGATGTGGGTGCGGCATGGGAGATCAAGTATGAGTCGTGTGGTGGTGTTCTGGATGGTCTAGAGTCTGTGTAGGAGCTGTTTGGAGATTGCGATGTAGAGAGTGTTGCCTTAGTCAAGCCTGCTGGTGATGAGTGCTTGTGTGATGGTCCATCTGAAGTTCTGAGGCAACCATTAGAAGATATTTTGCAGCATGCATTAAATGCGGAAGGAAGAGACGCACACTACTTTAACTTAATCCATCATTTTGAGCTTCTAGAGGATGATTTCTAGATTTCTTGTGTGGTCTGTGGGTGTGGGTGTGGGTGTTGGTCCTATCTTTGATGGACACCAGGTGGAGTCCCATGTGGAGGTCTTGTTGCCAAAGAACAGTACTTCCGTCTTGTCAGAGTTGAGCTTCAGGCAGTTGGCTAGCATCCAGTCTGCTACCATAGTCATGCAGTTGGTTAAGTTAGTTCTGGTGGTTGTCTTATCCATCATGGAGAGGATGAGTTGGGTGCCACTGGTGTAGGAGGAGACGATGATGATATTTTGTGAGGGAAAATCCCTGTGGGACTCTGCATATCAGTTTCTTTGTCACTGATGTGAAGGCTGGCAGCCTGAACCTTTGAGTTCTTCCCGTGAGGAAGGAACAGGTCCATATGAGAGTGGAACTTTCCATGCCAATCTCATGGATTCTTCAGATGAGGGTGTTGTGGGAGATAGTGTCTAAGAACCTTAATAGGTCAAGCAGGATGAGGGCTTCTGTTTCCTCTCTGTCCACGATGATGTACATATCATCGGTGGTCGCGATGAGTGCTGTTTCGGTGCTCAATCCTGATTGAATGATGTCTAGAAGATGGTGAAGTTCAAGGTGAGTTGTGAGTTGCTTGTTGATGACCATCTCAATCACTTTGGCTGGATAGGGAAGCAGGGAGATGGGTCAGAGATGGGCCGAACATTGCTAAGTTTATTCAGGTTGGCTGTGGGCTTCTTGAGGAGAGTGTTGATTTTTGCAAGTTTTCATTCATCCAAGAAGGTGGTGGACATGCTGGAGGTGTTGATTATGTGGGTCAGAGTGGTGCTGATTGGTAACGCTCCCAGATTGTAGATGTGATGGGGGTATGGGTCCGTTGGACCCCTGTGAAGATGTTCCGGGTGATTGATGCTGTGTTGTTTCTGGTGAGGGTTGTGCTTTCAGTAAAGTGTCTTTTTGATTTGTGGTGAGTTGGTTAACGATGAGTTCTCTGGGATTGGGTTGGTCTGCAAAGTTGCTTTAGATATTTGTGATTGTGCTGTGGAAATAGTTGGATAGGTTGTCACAGAGTTGTTGGCAGGCAGGGATGTTGTTGACAGTGGCTGAGGGTGCGGTAAAATCCTTGATGATCGAGAAGATCACTTTGCAGTCATTAAAGCTTCCTTCAATGTGGTCCACTATTGTTTTTTTCTTGGAGTCTCTTATTTGCTGGTCAGAGTGCAGCCTTGTAGGTAGTTCTGTCACTGAAGAAACATTTTAATGTAGTATAAGAAATGGAGAGGTACCCCTTAATGAAAACAAGGGAAATTAGGTAATAGTACCAGAAAAAAGTATAATCCCCTTAATTAAACAGTGAAATGCAATCGTAACAATTTGGAAAATTTATCAAACTCACAAGCCTACAATCTTAAAAACATATTTTATTTAAAAAACTGCATAGATAATGTCATGTACTATATAACACAAATTCTACAATTAATATAAAAACAACATTAAGTTCATATTAAAAATTACATAAAAATCATCATAATAAAAAAAAGGAATGCCCTAACAAACATAAATTGTGACCTGCACAATTAAAACAGACAGAAGACGTTCGTAGGACATAAAGCTTGTCCAGTCTTATTGCACATCCGGTATCTTATAGTTTCAATATCGTTTCATACATTTATATACTTTGTATTCCCACAAACGTGTCAGAAATTCGGATTGTGCTTGAATGTGCGTCGACGCGTTTCGATGGTTTTGCTTGTCACACCATCCTTTTAAAGACATACAGATGTTCTGTCAATGCAGGATTAGTAAACTTTTTCCCTACAATAAATGTGCATACAATATAATGTGCATATGCAGGTTTACACAGTTTATTACAATCTTAAAATTATACTGATTGACAGTGCTTTTCATATGGGGATTACAGAAAAGAAGGGGGAATGGGGGCTACTCTAGCTCATTCCCATACCATGCCCTCTCATTATACTTGATAATTTCGCTTGTTTCTGACTGTCTCTTTATCGAAATTATACTCTCAGGGAAGGAAAGGATTATCCCAATTAAGAATCTATAGAATTGCCTTCCACATTATAATTAATGCAGAATATTGTGGTTGGGGGATTTATTCAGTCATTCACTACCTCACGGGTATCCTTCGTCTTATTTGTCAAGCATTAACGTGCTCATACTACCTAACGGTTGCCAAGCGAAATCTCTTGCCGTTAGCCCCATTGTATTATCTACAAGCAATTTAATTGGTGGGTTTAGAGTACATTGTAAATACCTTATAAAGGAAATTCTTCCCTCTTTTTTGTCCTTCTTTGCAAGATCGGAAACAAATCGCCTGTGCTGTGTGGGTTAACTCTGCATTTTAAAAGGACAAAGCAATTTTTTATTATATATGGATATAGTGTTATAACCATACTCTGCCTTATATCTATAGGTTGCTTCTTGTTATATGATATGAGTTGTATTCTCACCTTCTTTGTAGAAGTCTTGAATCAGAATTACTTCTATTGAGTGCCTCCGGATGAAACTAACCAGAGCAAAATCTTGGTGTATTCCTCCTGTATTGGACTCTGGCAGTACTAAATGGGAGGTTAAACAAATTCCGATAAAGACTACACTATTCGTTGTCAGTAAATTAGTTTCTAACAAGGAATGGCTCCCAGTATGAAGCTTTTATTCTCAACTTGTTTTTATTTCATAAAAGATTTCCAAATGGATTAATTTATATTGAGTGCTCCGGATAAATATGGTCCGAACGGATTTTTGTATTTTCCTTCCTGTGCTGGAGTCTGGCAGTACTTCTATGGGAGATCAAACAATTGACGGTAAGACTTCGCTGCTGCATGTCAAAGAGTAATGAGATTCTAACAGGGAAAGCACATTATATATTAGCTTGTTCGTGCCTCGTGTTATTTCTGGCGAAACCGTCTATAAGAGATCACTTGGAACGCTGTTCTGTTTCTTAATTACAGGACGTGCGTGTTAGTCTCGGGTGGACTTTTTTAAACAAAAGCAGGAAAAGGTCTTGTTAACTCACTATTTCTATGCTGTTAGTACTGCGAGGGTTGTAAAACTCCTACTGGCTTCTTAAATCTATATCCTCTCTTGCTTACCTTAAAGATCAGTATAGTTTACGCGTCCGGGGCTTCTATCGAGGTACACAGGGCACAATTAACTCAATGCCTGTTTTAACTGTTGTTAGCTGCAATCTAATTGGTCCCTCACAGTTTGTTTCCTGTTTGTTCTTGAAAGTAGCGATCTGATAGGTCGGTGGAAAGCCTACATATTAGTTTTGCTTTCTTAGATTCACCCGATTTTGCTGAATTGGCAGAACAGAAGATTTCAAGCCTCTGTCCCGATTGGTCAATAGGAGAACAACGTCGGCGTAAAGGGGAATCCCTTTCGTGCATTGGCTCTAAGTTCCTCCTCCTATCTAATGCTCACGCTTTTAGCGGTAAGGGAATACTGTTATGCGCTTTCGACTTACTAAGTTAATACACTAATACAGATGGAGAAAAACGAATTACTCATAATAATAGTCTTTGTTGGTGTACCCAAAATGTATTGAGACGTGGACACTTATTGCCAATCGATGTAGCCAGGATTGGCTTATTCTGATAATTGAGACAGCCCAAGAGCTAATCGAGATAGAAAAGAGTGAAATAGAAGGACTCGAAATCCAATTTAAACAAAATCCAGCTTCAGAAGAGGCAAAGAAAAAACGAGATGAACTGGAAAGTGAAGCAGATAGTTACAGAGAATACCTCACTAATAAGAAAATTAAAAAATTTAAAAAAAGATGTAGGGAGATACACTTTGGAAGGACTCTACACCTACACCAACAAATACTATTATGAGAACAAAAAAGATCAAAAATGGGAAAAACCCTCATTCCAGAGACCACTATACTCGAGAGGAGGTAACAAGCGGATTACCTTCTCTGAAACTTCTGGGTCCAGCAGCGAGGAAGATCAGGAAAATGGACAGGCAAGTAGAGGAGGTCCCTCC
This sequence comes from Lissotriton helveticus, assembly GCF_964261635.1. Classification (NCBI taxonomy): domain Eukaryota; kingdom Metazoa; phylum Chordata; class Amphibia; order Caudata; family Salamandridae; genus Lissotriton; species Lissotriton helveticus. The sequence continues at coordinate 846,002,830 of NC_136072.1, read as the reverse complement.
TTCGAACGGAATTCTTCTTCTTTTTTAGGGAGACGCCAGAATCGAGGTCAAAGGGGGTACAGAGGATACAATAGCCAGGAACCACCCCGGAACCATCAACCTCTGAATGGGGGACAAGAATATCTGGCAGCACGAAACAAACAATATTGGAGATAGACGAATTCCCATTGTTAATCTCTCATGTAAAATACTCAGCAAGGAGGAACAGGAGGTATTACAAAAAGGTTTTAGTTTTGCCCCTTCTAATGATCTGAATCTGTTTGAACTAGAAAGTGATCTAAACATTTTTTTAGGAAAATACGCCACAATAAATTCTTTGAAGATAAAATGTATGTACAACCTCCCAATATAACAGGTTTTAAACCAAAACCCACATTTACACCCTTTTTAAACAAACTAGACAAAAATGTTGAAACTTTTGAACGAGTGGTAGAACTAGAAATCAAAGCAATGAACAAATAAAGAAATAAGAATAGAGGTAACAATAATCTAACTAAGGCACAAAGAGCAGCATTAACCACTTTACAAAATAGTATAGATCTAACCATAAAACCGGCAGATAAGGGGGGTGGGGGGAGTAGTCATTTTTGATATGCCTAAATATGAAGAGAAATTGAGAAACCTTTTAGATGTGAAAGAACATTATCAGCGCTCTAAATTCACAGAAATCATTAAATTAAAAGCAGAGGTAGAGGGGCTCCTCAAACTCGGCAAATAGGAAGGTTGGATATGCGACAATGAATATAAATTTATGCTCAACACACATCCCATAATTCCAGCCATATACGGGCTTCCTCAAATACATAAAAACACAACTGATCCACCAATGAGGCCCATAATCAGTAGTATAGGATCTATATTAGAGCCCCTGAGTAAGTACATGGACTTCTTCTTGAAGCCCATAGTGAAAAGACAGAGATCCTATCTCAAGGACACAGCCCATGCAATTTCCATCTTTGAGGGCCAGGGTTTCAACAGTGTGGCCCAATTGTTGGTCACCCTGGATATCGAGGCCATATACACCAACATTCCCCAGGACAGCACCATTAATGTGATCCCTGCTGTCCTGGGGAATGAAGATCTAGGTGGTGGAAATAAGGAATTTTTCATATCCTGTATTCAATTGATCCTTACAAGGAATGTATTTCTTTTCAAAGATGAACTTTACCTGCAAACAAAGGGGACCAGCATGGGGGCCACCTGTGCACCCAGTCTGGTCTGCCTTTATGTTGGGGACTTCGAGCAACACCATGTATTTAATGAGGTGGCCCCATATTTCGAGAACATCACTTGCTGGTACTGTTACATAGACGACATCATCTTCATATGGAGCGGTGCCAGCAGTGACCTCGAGACATTCCTAGAGTGGATTCATCTGGGTGATCCCAATTTAAAATTTACAGCCCATCACAGTAATGAGAAGGTAGAGTTCCTAGAAATTATAATCAAAAGTGAAGAGGAGATTTTGAAGGTGGAACTTTACACCAAGCCCACTGACAAAAACTCTCTGTTATTATACACAAGCAATCATCCGCACTCCCAAAAAGATAATATTCCATTTGCGGAATTTTTAAGATTACGGAGAAATTGTACTAACCTGGAGGATTTTTATCATCACGCAGAGAATACTAAAAAGAAATTAAAAGCAAGAGGATATCCTAACAAATTAATAAAACACTCGCTCAAAAGAGCGATATTTTACGACAGAGACAGTTTATTGGACCAAAATAAAGAAAAAAAAGACAGTCAACTTAGAAAGAGTGGCCCTTGTGACACAATTCTCCCACATTAGCAATCAAATAAAAAACATAGTGAACAGGAATTGGAAGATCTTAAATTATAATGCTGCAAATCAACTACAGAAACCTCTATTTTCCTTCAGAAGAAATAAAACCATAAGAAATTCTTTGGTAAAAACTTATAAAACTCTGAATGAAAATCAAACCACCCTGACAGGGGCAGTAGCCACTGGTAACTACAAATGTGGTATATGTTCCATATGTCCACAATGCCAAGAAGGAAAAAGCACTTGCTTTGCAGGAAAAAATCTTACAGCAAAAACATTTAATAACTGTCGAAGCAAAAACTTGATTTATCTCCTCACGTGCCCCTGTGGGTTGGGCTACGTGGGAGAAACAAGCAGGGAATTGCGTACACGAGTACTTGAACCCAAATCAGCCATAAGAACGAATAAGATGAATGCTCCACTCACAGAACACTTCCAAAAGACCAAGCATGACAGTAACAATATAAATTGGTTCATTCTAGAAAAAATTAGAGTCAACAGACGAAGAGGAGATGTAGATGCAAAGCGAAAAAAGAGGGAACAGTGGCATATCTGTTATCTTAACACCATAGAAAAGGGACTGAACTCGAGAGAAGAATGGGCAAAGGTGATATAAATATAGATCAGCCGTGATACAAATTAGTTTGGAACTTTTAATATACTTAACCTTCAAGTCCCATGTAGGGGAAATAAGAATTCTGCGTCCCTTTACATCATAATGACAGAATAGTACTCATTATAGAGAGACATGACTAGGTGTCCTACTCGAACTTGTCCTTTCTAATGTTATCTCAATTTAAAAGATTTTGAGTAATTCGTTTTTCTCCATCTGTATTAGCGTATTAACTTAGTAAGTCAAAAGCGCATAACAGTATTCCCGTACCGCTAAAAGCGTTAGCATTAGATAGGAGGAGGAACTTAGAGCCACGGCGCGAAAGGGATTACCCTATACGCCGACGTTGTTCTCCTATTGACCAATCGGGACAGAGGCTTGAAATCTTCCGTTCTGCCAATTCAGCAAAATCGGGTGAATCTAAGAAAGCAAAACTAATATATAGGCCTATCAGATCGCTACTTTCAAGACCAAACAGGAAACGTACTGTGAGGGACCAATTAGATTGCAGCTAACAACAGTTAAAACAGGTATCGAGTTAATCGTGCCCTGTGTACCTCGATAGAACCCCGGACGCGGAAACTATACTGATCTTTAAGGTAAGCAAGAGAGGATATAGATTTAAGAAGCCAGTAGGAGTTTTACAACCCTCGCAGTACTAACAGCATAGAAATAGTGAGTTAACAAGACCTTTTCCTGCTTTTGTTGAAAAAAGTCCACCCGAGACTAACACGCACGTCCTGTAATTAAGAAACAGAACAGCGTTCCAAGTGATCTCTTATAGACGGTTCCGCCAGAAATAACACGAGGCACGAACAAGCTAATATATGCTGTGCTTTCCCTGTTAGAATCTCATTACTCTTTGACATGCAGCAGCGAAGTCTTACCGTCAATTGTTTGATCTCCCATAGAAGTACTGCCAGACTCCAGCACAGGAAGGAAAATACAAAAAACCGTTCAGACCATATTTATCCGGAGCACTCAATATAAATTAATCCATTTGGAAATCTTTTATAAAATAAAAACAAGTTGAGAATAAAAGCTTCAAACTGGGAGCCATTCCTTGTTAGAAACTAATTTACTGACAACGAATAGTGTAGTCTTATCGGAATTTGTTTAACCTCCCATTTAGAACTGCCAGAGTCCAATACAGGAGGAATACACCAAGATTTTGCTCTGGTTAGTTTCATCCCGAGGCACTCAATAAAAGTAATTTTGATTCGAGACGTCTACAAAGAAGGTGAGAATACAACTCATATCATATAACAAGAAGCAACCTATAGATATAAGGCAGAGTATGGTTATAACACTATATCCATATATAAAAAAATTGCTTTGTCCTTTTAAAATACAGAGTTAACCCACACAGCACAGGCGATTATTGTCCGATCTTGCAAAGAAGGACAAAAAAGAGGGAAGAATTTCCTTTATAAGGTATTTACAATGTGCTCTAAACCCATCAATTAAATTGCTTGTAGAAAATACAATGGGGCTAACGGCAAGAGATTTCGCTTGGCAACCGTTAGGTAGTATGAGCACGTTAATGCTTGACAAATAAGATGAAGGATACCCGTGAGGTAGTGAATGACCGAATAAATCCCCCAACCCCAATATTCTGCATTCATTATAATGTGGAAGGCAAATCTATAGATTCTTAATTGGGATAATCCTTTCCTTCCCTGAGAGTATAATTTTGATAAAGAGACAAACCGTCAGAAATAAGCGAAATTATCAAGTATAATGAGAGGGCATGGTATGGGAATGCGCTAGAGTAGCCCCCATTCACCCTTCTTTTCTGTAATCCCCATAAGAAAAGCACTGTCAATCTGTATAATTTTAAGATTGTAATAAACTGTGTAAACCTGCATATGCACATTATAATTGTATGCACATTTATTGTCGGGAAAAAGTTTACTAATCCTGCATTGACAGAACATCTGTATGTCTTGAAAAAGATGGTGTGATAAGCAAAACCATCGAAACACGTCGACGCACATTCAAGCACAATCCGAATTTCTGAAACGTTTGTGGGAATACAAAGTATATAAATGTATGAAACAATGTTGAAACTATAAGATACTGGATGTGCAATAAGACTGGACAAGCTTTACGTCCTACAAACTTCTTCTGTCTGTTTTAATTGTGCAGGTCACAATTTATGTTTGTCAGGGCATTCCTTTTTTTATTATGATGATTTTTATGTAATTTTTAATATGAACTTAATGTTGTTTTTATATTAATTGTAGAATTGGTGTTATATAGTACATGACATTATCTATGCAGTTTTTTTTAAAGAAAATATGTTTTTAAGATTATAGGCTTGTGAGTTTGATAAATTTTGCAAATTGTTACGATTGCATTTCACTGTTTAATCAAGGGGATTATACTTTTTCTGGTACATTTTAATGTAGAACATTTGAATAAAAAGCCATAAGAAGGAAAATTTGAATATAAAGCCACAAGAAAATGTACTATTATATTTATTGCATTATCTTTTTCTGTTTTCTTTTTTGATTATTCCTATATCTTTGTTATTATAGACAAGAATATTATTACTATGATTTGATGTATTCTGTTGACTATTGAGAGGGTGTGATAGATTGAATGAAAGAGAATGTGCGATGTGAGTTTATAAGATATTCAATATATGTATTAAAACAATTTTTCATCATGAAAGCATAATTTGAAAATAAGCAATACAAATAAATTCATATTGAAACACCCTATAATTGAATACTGTTTGTGACACTTGTCTCAGTGAGTGGAGTTTAGAAACTGAATTGTTTTACTCAATATTGTATTTGCCTAAGATTTTTTGACATTGAATTCATCTGCTCAAAACAAAAAAGTGTGGGGGGTCAAGGGGATATCTTTAACGACCTATCTGCTCGAACCCCTGCTCTCAATATATAAAATACACAAAGAGCAGACTAGGTCATGAAGATGGTGTGTGGCCATACCGGAGACCGCGAAACAATTAGGTGTGTGTGTGAACAAATGTTGTGTGTCACAAACTAGAACACTGGCTAGAAAAAGTCCCATCAGACCACCCTCATGGTGGCATGTCATCATATGGGGAGTGGTGGTCACTCTTGCCCCGACCATCTAGTGTCGGGAATTCAAGCCAAAACTTTAGCTATGATACTCAAAAAATAGTGATGATAAGAAATGAAAATGATAATAATAATCATAAACATAGAGTGCAGTGCTTGAGTGATTGTGATGGTTAAAATTGACTACCAAGGCTCAGGGGACTATGTAGCTGAAGACTGGGTGTCAAGAATAAAAAAATTCGCTGAGTAGTTATAGGCTTGAACTACTGAAAAGCGCTGTGTGGAGTGGTCGACATGTTTCAGCCATTTCAGGGGGAATTTCCCCGGCTTTCTTCAGGACCTATAATGTTTGACGCTACTGCAGCGAACAGAAAAAAGTGAAATAACATAAAATGTACATATCTACCAGGAACCTGACAATCCAATGTTCACTGGAGAAAAGGGTATGAATTCTTCCCAGCTTTGTGTGGGTGAAGACCTCACCTCACCCGGCAACCGCTCGGGAGGAAGAGGCCCCGCTCTGTCCGTCGGTACCCCTCATTGTATCCGCTTGGATACAATGAGGGGTACCGACGGACAGAGCAATGTTTGTGACACACAACATTTGTTCACACACACACCTAATTGTTTCGCGGTCTCCGGTATGGCCACACACCATCTTCATGACCTAGTCTGCTCTTTGTGTATTTTATATATTTATTGAATTCATCTGCCCTGTCTTAGAAACTTCTAGCAGTAGCAGGGGTCACCCTTTGTCTTTACATTAGTTCTATCCGTGGTGTCATGGTTGGCTCCCTATTCCCTTTCTAGCTGTTTATATTTTTGTTTGGTGTCTTGGAAGTCATCTGTATACCTGCTGGCCTGCTTGTTTGATCTACTCTGGTTGTTGGTTTTGATGGATGCTAGGAAGTTACTTCTTTTTTAAATAATCTGGAAGCCCATCTTGGAACCTAATCACTATATCTACTGTAATATTTTTTATGGAGTCATTTTTACTTTTATGCAACGTACATTTTGTCCTACATTACTCCTAACCTTACACTTTCATCCACTGGTGGTTTCATTGGAACTATGACGTTTTACACTTAAGTATCAGTCAGCACAAAGAAGCAGTTTCTACAAAGTTTTCCCATAAGAGAAGTTAGAGTAACATAAATGGTGGAAGCCTATTTCAAGCACCCCCAATTTTGGGAGATATGAAAAGTGAGACAATGAAGTTGCATAATTTATCATATCAAACAGTACAACCGAGTGGGGAGGATGTGATTAGTACCCACTAGTCACTGAACACACACTCACTCACTCACTTACTCACTCACTCATAGATTAAAATGAAGCAAACACCCTACAGAGCTAAACAATGTCTTATTAGGCTGCTCAATAATGCATGCAGGATATGTTGTAACATTGCATTTTTATAGCGTGGATTGTACAGTCTGCAGCTGGTTGGCCCATTGCGCAGAATGGATTATGTTATGTCTTCTGAAGAGGTGCCAGAAGCTGAGCATGGGGTTCTTTTCCTCTGTGTGAACAGGATTCTGAGGTTTCTACTGAACAGGTGCCACAAGTTAAGCATGGGATTCGTTTCCTCTACGTGGACTGGATTTCGATGTGTCTTCTGAAGAGGTGCTACATGGCATTCTTTTCCTCTATGTGGGTGTGTTTTATTCAGTGCAAGGTGGGTGGATGTAATTGGTCTTTGATGGGGCTACTGACATGCAATCATACATGCCTTAGGAGTTTGCTGTCAGTTTTGCTGCCTGAATGATCTCTGTTTGACCTACTACATAAAGAAATATTGGCCAAGTGGATGACACATTGTCTCATCCACCTATTAACAGCAGCAACTAGGTCACATCTGGAGTGTAGCAAGGACATTGTGCAAGTGAAATTACACAAATATTAAATCTATAATTAGAACCAAAGAACGATTGCAGTGAGAGTGTTCTTTGATGCAATGCATGGCATTTTTCCAGGCAATGGTGCTTCAATGGGGAAGAAATGCAAACTAAAAGGTACTTCTGCAATTTAGATCCACTTTCTACATTAGCCTGCATTAAAGGAGGTTCCTCCACTAAACAACGGAACTATGTCACAGCTAGTTTGATTTATGCTCTCAAAGAACAAAGAAAGCACACTATCAGACATGAGCAGACATGATAGACCAAAGGAGAATCATTAGTAGGCTAAATGTCTCATTTCAAGTAAAGAAGTACAAGTCAATCCTATGATTTCTGGAGAAAGTCTACTACAGAGGAGAATCCACCAGTGGAATTGTTTGGGCCAGAGGAATAGTATAGCGTCGAAAATGTCAGTGGAGTATTCTCAACCAGATTTACCAAATTCAGTCACTATTCTGTTCTAAAGTAAGTGCTGAGTCTTGTTAACTAAATCTCTTTGATTGACTTTTTCTTTTATTAAATACACAATGGCAGTTGCCATTGTGTAGGTATAGTTAGGTTAGAGTTACCAAATGAAGAGTGATTTTTGTTTTGTTAATAACTTTGGTGCAGTTTGATGAATCTGTACAAAACTCTCCTCGCCTTCTTCATATAAAAATGTGCACTGATCCATGAAGCAGGGGACAAGAAAAAGAGTGGTCACAAAAGTGCAATTTCCCATGTTTATTCCAATAGGAAACTTTGATCTTTGATACAGAAAAAAACACAGCTAACTGCATTTACTCAAAATTTGGTATATACATATATATATTCTGTAATCCCTACACAGATCCAAGGAAAGGCGACACTATGATCGGGTTGAGTCGAAGAAAACACTTATTTGACCAAATATACATACATACATACACTTAGGAGCAGGGAGCTGTGATCAAGTCTGTACACAGATACACAGTTGAAATGTATCAATGGCCTTTATTTAGAAGTTTTTGTCACTGAATGAATAAACAAATTTGGTACAATATTTCTGAATGCCCCTCATTAATTTGATGTAAATAAACAGGCAGACAGTTGATAGATAGATAGATAGATAGATAGATAGATAGATAGATAGATAGATAGATAGATAGATAGATAGATAGATAGATAGATAGATAGATAGATAGATAGATAGTTAGATAGATAAGAGGAGTTGGCCTAACGGCTAGGGCTGTCGGCCTCAAATCTGGGGAATCGAGTTTGAGTCTTGGCAATGACTCTGAACATACTGTGATTCTGGGCAAATCACTAGGGGCCAGATGTAGGTCACCAAATACCGGTCGCTAACGGCCGATTTCAGCCGTTACCGACCGGTATTTGGTGATTGAGATGTAGGGGGCCGAATTTTACCGAATCTGTAAATTTACCGATTCGGTAAATTTACAGATTCGGTAAAATACCGACTCGGTATATTTACCGAATCGGTAATTCCAGATGTAGGTGGCACTTAAAATAGTGCCACAGGCCCTTAGGAATTCGTTATTTACCATGAAATACTATCTCATGGTAAATAACGAATTCCTGTGTACATGCACATCTGTGCATGTACACCTGTGCCATGTGGCACACATACATGCCCTAAGGGCATGTATTTGTGTCACATTGCACACAAGCCACAATCAGGGGTACAACAGGGAGTCAAAGTGACACCCTGTCCCCCTTGTAAATTCGGTAATTTTACCGAATCGGTATTTACCGATTCGGTAATTGACATTGATTCCTCTGGGCCTCATGGCCCATAGGAATCAATGGCAATTACCGAATCGGTAAATACCGATTCGGTAATTACCGAATCTTACCGATTCGGTAATTGATTCGGTAAATATACCTACATCCCGATTGTCAGTTCTTAAATACCGAATCGGTATGATTCGATATTTAAGAATCGGTAATCGGGGATTACCTACATCTGGCCCTTAATCTCCCCATGCCTAAACAAAAAAAATGAATGTGTAATGAAACTGGTGCTATGTAAAACGCTCTTATATCTGATACCTTCGGGTCAAGTTTGCGCTATATAAAACTCCATAAAGAAATAAAATAAATATAGATATATAGATATATAGATATATAGAAAGATAGATAGATAGATAGATAGATAGATAGATAGATAGATAGATAGATAGATAGATAGATAGATAGATAGGTATGATGGACCTGGCCCTCGTTGCAGGGTCTCTTCCAGATTTTTGCCTTCTGCTGCTGAACCCATTTTTGTTGGCGTTAGGATTCTGTGCACTTCTCTCTTCCTAAAACATGATACAATTGGCACCTACCTGATTTCTGCATTACATTTACTTGTAAATTCTTAGTATATAGTACCGCATGTACCCAGGGCCAGTAAACAAATTCTACTAGTGAGCTTGCAGCACTGATTGTGCCACCCACGAAAACAGCCTTTTTAAACATGTCCAAGCCTGCCGCTGGAGCCTGTAACAGTTTTAAACTGCCTTGTTGACTTGGCCACATATACAATTTTCCAAACCTAAACATTCCTTTTTATTATAAAAATCCACCCCAATGTAGGTCCTAAAGGCTTATAGGGCAGGATGCACTGCATTTAAAAAGTAGGCATTGCTGACATTCCGATGCATGCCCACCTGACTGCGACCAACCCCACTGCTAATATACTGGTTCGACAAAGATATGTTGTAGTATGAGCTTGCATGTTGCTCAATTTTGTTAAAAATTGAAAAACCAATACAAATATTTCTATTAAAAGTAGGACATGTGCGATGAAGTTTTACATGTTCTGGTAGACAAAAACTCCTAAATTTGCTTTTTCACTACTGTAAGGCCTACCCCTCTCTTTGGATAACTTATGGTTACCTTATTACATTTCATAAGCGATACCTTTAGATTGGCAGCAGATAGAGATATGCTGTTGACACTTATATGAAATGAAATTTTGATTATCTTTAATAGTAAAGTCAGATTTCCCATATCTGAAAATGCAGTTTGTAGAAAGTTGGCATTTTCTTGTCCTAAACATTTGGCACATTCTGCCAGCACCCTGGATCAAATGACTGTGAATGGCCCTGCTATTGGGCTTTGTGTATTCTTCCCAGACAGTGAAACATTAGGGAACTAAGTGTGGGCTGGATGGGCCACCCAGTCAGGATGGCTGGAGGCAAAGCTATTCTCTATCCTACTTATGCTTCAAAGAGATTGCCTCCAGCACACACAATGAAACCTGACACTAGTCTTGTGTCACCCAAGACTTGAAAGGTGAAATAACTTTCCAGAACCAGATGTTGAGTTAGTATAGGCAAGTCCCACAATTCAAAGTCTGGCACCAGGTATAAATATTGGACACCAAGAGCCACTCTTCACTATACTACCAGACCTGAGGACATTACAAGTGGAAGGAGTGCCTTGTTACTCAGAGGACTGTCCTGCTACTTAAGGTCTGCCTTGTTCCCCAGAGGAATGGCCTTTTTCTTTAGGCCTGCCTTGTTGCCTTGAGGACTGCTGTGCTGCTTGACGCCTGCTTTTTCCTCCAAAGATTACCTCAGCTTGAGACCCACCTATGTCTTGCTTGAGGCCTGCCCTGATCTCAGAAAAGAAAAACTGGACCTGTTCCCTTCATCAGAATCTACCTGACCACCTCTACTGACCTACAGGGACAAAACAAGCTGCAGAGGTCTTTATGGAACTGCCCCCCTGACCTGCTGCCCTGGTCCTACCTGAACCTGCAACTGGACCTGACTGAGCCTTGCTGGCCTTAGCTGGAGTGGGTGTCTGACCCCAAGAGTAGCCTTCTCAGACCCTTGGTTGGCATTAGTTGAGTTCTTTCCAAGAAGAAAGGTGAAATCCTGAAGTTTTGAGATCTTCACAACCATGATTGGGCACGTTCATAAAGAGACTCTGCAGCCTGCGATGATCGCCAATGCGAAGCTCTAGTGAACCCCACTCTTTTGTGCACAATGCACAACTGGCTCTTTGCACTACAGTGATGACAGCCCCCACCATTTGACCTGCTCTTTGCTCTACAGCAACAACCATTCACAATGCTCTCCCTGCTCCTGGCGGCCTCCTCCATTGTGAACAGATATCTTTGTGCCAGACTTTCAGAAGGTAACTTTTTCAGTGGGACTAAACTGATTCCTGTATCCAGCCAGCACTCCATTGCGGTTGGCCTGAAGTTGTGACTTAACCTTCTCTTGCACGACCAGATGATGACGATTTGTGTTGCAGGCGCTATATCTACCTACAATTTTGAAATTGAATATCCCTAGTTCTACTGGTTGGATTGATAGATTTGAACATTCAAGCACATTTGAATAGTCTTTCATAAACCAAACATAAGTATTGTGAAAATCGTTTACAATGAAACAAGAGGAGGGAGTAGTCTGAGTGTTCTCTAAAGTGGTAAGTTCTACAAACAATTTATTATTAATTTGTTTTTTGCGAGATGCTTCCAAAAGCATGTTCCCAAGAAACAAAATAATTTTAAAATTAAAAGATTTTTTAACGAATTAAAATTGTCAATGACGCTCAAAACTATATGAAACACCCACCTGCCAAAAAATACGAAATTTAAAATAAAAAAAAAAACAAACATAACTCAGGTGCCTGGTCCTGAAGTACACATCTTTTCATGCAGATATGCACATTTTCAGAGGCAAGCTGCCATTGTCCAGTGTGCAGAGCTAATGGCTCAAGTGGGCTGACACATTGTCCCATGTTGTATGGTGTCATGTGTGGACGCAAAAGGTGAATGACAGATGAACAGACCACTGGCTTAAGATCACTGACCAAAAGCCTGTCTATTTATGTATATACTTATTGTAGGAAAAGGTCTCTTTTTGCACGTTCACCCCATGTTTTTGGATTGATGCTGGTGTTTCTTTTTTCACTTTCTGCACGGATACTCCACTAACCAGGTCCCAGTATATGTGATCCGGCCCAAAAAATGTATGTGTCAAATTTGGCTATACTCCTAATTGACATATTAAACTTACTAGTAAGTCCCTAGTATATGGTTCAAATGGTACAAGAGCCTGTAAGTTACATGTCACCAATGGATTGCAGTACATGTTGTGCCACCACCAAAGTGACAATGCAAAACATGACTGCAGGTCTTCTACCAGTAACATGACAGTGCAGGATGGAACTGCAAATTCGACCTTTCAAAGTAACCCCATTTCTCAGGCCTAAACCTTCCTTTTAAATAATATTTCACTCCAAGTAAGCCTTTTTGCCCAATAAAGGAGGGTGCATAGGCCTTGATTAAAAGTTTGGTGCTCCATCGGACTACCGAATCTGTGGCAGGGGTGCAGTGGTGATCGTGGACAGCTGCACAAGTGGTTCAACCGCTGTATTACCAGTACGGTGTTCGGACCGTTTTGCGACCACTGCAACTGCAGCAGTCGGGGGCAGCAATATGTTTGGCAGTGCTGCTGCGGCAACGCGAAGCATATATCGAGGTTCCCCCCCCACCAGCCTCTTCATGGCAGTGAGCCTGCCATGAAAAGACTGGTGTGGGGAAACAAAGGGGGGCCTACAGGGCCCCCCATAGCCCCTGTACACTGGGAAGCATGCAGGGGGCACACGGTGTACCCTACTTTGTGCATGCATTCCCGGTTCCTACACGGCATGGACTAAACAGTCAAGGCAGTGCAGGAACTTGCTTTGATGTTCCCATTGCGGTGTCTTTTTCAAAGGCACTGCCAAGGGAATGTCAAAGGACTGCCTAACAGACCAGGAGAAAACTCGTAATCTGCCAGGGACAGTGATCGACTTTGGCTGTGCGGGAGTGGGGCGGAGGCACGACATCCTGCTCCCGCACCACCAAAGTCGTAATCAGTTCTATAGTATTTAAAAGTAGGGCATTTAAAATGTTTATGTAAACCATGTCCTTAGAGTGGCCGTGCCCCAAAAGCTATTTTCACTCTAGAAGGGCTAGCTGCTTAAGAGGAAACCATTGGGATACATTAATATAATCAATAAAGTTATCTATGCCTATAAACTAGCTGAAAAAACTAAATTCTTGAACTTTTAAAAACATTTATTACAAACCCAAATTCATCAGTAAAGTCAGAATTGTACTAAATAGTTTGCAGAGGGTACTTTTTCAAAATCACCTTTACCTAGCCTCCCAAGGCCAATTAGCATGAGCTTCTAACTGTCACCATGGAGCTAAATACCTTGTTTATGATGTGTGAACTTACTCCAGAGCTGAGACAACTTCCTTGGTTGTGTTGTGATGTTCTGTTCCTCTGACAGGATGTCTATCTGGGCAGTGCACAAGGAGCTTAATTATCTTCAAAGAGGCCATCCCTGTCACCGGCAGATGTAGCTAACACCTAGGTCTGTCTCCTCCTTTATCCTGTTAGTCAACCAAGTACTAATTCTAGTGGGACAGGAGCTTCCCCCAGAGGTGGTTTTGAGTGATCACAGAGGAAGGGTACTCATTTACCTTGTCACACCTCTAGGGTGGGTACAGGAGCTCTGCACAAGGGAAGAAAGGTTCTGCCATATTGGTGTTAGGTAGAAAGGGGCACTCTGGGATTGCTTACAGAGGAGAACACAGGAACTGGTGTACAAAATTGCTAGGGGTACCCCTGGGAACCTTTTCCTTTTTGGTTAGGGAGGGACCAGGAATCACTTCCACCCACAGGCTTGTGCCAGGAATAAATGTGGTATGACTGGGCACCCTCTCACTACTGGACTTGTGGAAGACAGAAACACAGCACCTGATGATCCGACCTGTGAGAAGAACCCTTAAAGCTGGAGCTGCTCCCACTTGTATCCAAGACTAAGAAGCACACTTCTAGACTCATTTGGCTGACCTTCTGTTAAGCTACAAGGACACAAAAAGCTGCAAAAAGCCCACTTTCCTGGAAGGGCCAAGCTGATCAGTTTCAATTGGATCTGCAATCAATCTTCTGGTGACTTCTGTTTGGAGTGAGTCCTGACCCCCAAGTCCTGCTCCTGAGATCCTGGAACCCTTGGCTTGTGTCAGAGTGTACCTCTCCTGCCTAACCCTAAAACCTGGGGCTTAGAAATGTTTGCTGAATGGAGAATCAGTGTGGGACTGGGACCCACCTGCCAGAGGGTGCATCACCAGTGGGCTTGCCTTTGCTGAAGCTCCATCTACATTCTTCTCCACTGCAGCAAATCTGATTTGGTGGGCCTGATGCCAACCTGTATCTGACACTGTCAAACACTCCTTGAGTATAACCTGCAGCTTTGTCTCCATGAGTAAATTCAGCTTCCAGGAAAGAGTCTAAATCCGAAGGTAGAAATCTTCACTGGGTCTAATGCTGAGCAGCATCCGATTGTCTTTGCCTACTTCCTGTATGCAACACTGGACTTTTCCCACTCTTGTTGATAGCCTCACTGAGACCTCATTCTTTATCAACCCATCATTGATGAGCCTGTCTTTGGATCCAGTCTGCAGCCTTGCCCAGTTCAGAACAAGCTACCTTCTTGAAAATGTTCTAAAGTGTGAAATTAACTTTCTAGATAGGACTAAGCAAACTGTGGATCCGACGCACTCGCCATCATGGTTTGCTTTAATCCTTACCCATGTCCCAGGCCAGCGTGACCAGGTGCCCGCAGTTGGCGCATCAAGCATTTTAATGTTATTTTTATTTAAAACCTTAAATATTCACATGTCCAGTCCCCTTATTAGATTTGTAATGCACTTTATTGCACCCATGTTCTTTGGTTATTTGGTGGTTTATTTCCCACATTTTCTTTGTCCTTCTCCTCCCACCACCCATGACAGCTTGAGAACTTTTCTGAGACACACAAGATGTTTGGGACTGTTACCAATTATCTTCTCCTTACCTCCTATCACAAGCCGGGCCCTTAACCCATCTCGAAAGGGTGTTATAGCTCATCCATGATCAGATATCGGCAGTGAGTCATCCAACTACAGGTCCCGCGTGCACAAGAGCTGCGCGTGTCTTACCAAAATAAACCAGTGGTTAGGGAAGTAGTACCTTCTTGCCCACAGCACATTCCAGGCAGGATGGGCAATAAGAAATGTTTGCACTCTTCTGTTTCACAGACAGACACACAGATGTCTCTCTGCAACCCATTTGATTGAAGAGTTTTCCCTGGGCCTGTGATCAGAGTGCCCATTAAGGGTTTTCACCATTAAACTCTCTCCTTTGTTAAAGTTCTGGTTTGTTATATTTTTGTCATTGAAGTAAAAAGACACCATAACATTTTTCTCCATGCTTTACTAAACACCTATTTAAATTAATAAACTGTAGTGTGTCTACTTCTGTTTTATTAACTTTAAGTGTTCCAAACCTTTAGGCCTATTGCCCCTCCTAGTTTATTGACCTTGGAGATATTTGTCTTTGTACAGGCCATTATCAAGGTAAAACAGAATCTGTGGATTCTTTAAAACAGCTGATCACAGTTGCTGAGTGTTTGCGGACACCTCATATATCACTGTTTTGCAAGCCAACGCTCTATATGTAGCAGTAACCCTTTTTCATAATCACTGACATTTCTGTTTTCTTCTTATTCCTAAAGTAGAAACCCACACAGAGGTTTTTTTCTTTACTTGAAGCTGTGTTGCATAACATCTGCACTGCTGTGCAACATGTCTAATTTGATTTTAAAGAAAAAGCACACCTACTTTGAAATCCCAGCACCTCAGCTCGAACGTTCTGTGCAGCGGAGCTAGCGCTGTCACAGAAGCTACTTCAATCCATTCTCTGCCGCCATTGACGGCGTGCAGCGAGGCCACGCCCACTTAGAGGCCACGCCCCCCGCCTCTCTTATCCCCAATAAAACATGTGCATCCACCGGACGCGCAGCGGACGGGCGCAGCGGGCGCGCCGTTTGCGCGCCGAAGGCGCGCCTAAGGCAAGCCCGTCTTCGCCCTTCATCGCCAAGTCATCGCCTCTCGCCAGTCTCCCTGGCCGGACTCCACCAGCACCCCTTTACTATAACAGGGAACAACTACTTGCCTGTAACCTTGGACGGCCCTGTGCCCATCTAACAGGTACGCTTGGTCAAACATGCCTCCAATGTAATAGCTGTCATTTTACTACTGGCACCCCCTACCACATCCGACAACTCCAGAACTCACCTACCACTACCCCTATTACGGTCCTCCATCTCAATGTTAGGTCACTCACCAAACACTATCTTGAAGTTAATACCCTCCTACTGGATGAAAACCCAGACATCATGTTCCTCTGTGAAACCTGGTTGTACGATGGCATTTCCGTCATACCTAATCTTACGCTTCCAGATGAATATCATATGCTAAATGTGAATAGAGATGGGAGAGGTGGAGGCATTGCGGTAATTTACAGGAAAACTTACATATGCACATTCACCAAAGAAGAACTTCCCAACTGCGAATGTGCTCACTTCAAAATCACTATTAACCATAACTTCACTATGTCAGGTCTCTACATATATCGCCCACCAGGACCTGTCTCAAAATTCATTGAAGCTCTTCTTGAGACAGCAAACTCCTTAGCGACTAAAACTGCAAACTTTACCATATTAGGTGACCTCAACCTTCATTTTGATTTACCTAATGACCCCTCGATTAAAAATCTTCTTGCCGACCTCTCCGCCCTGCAACTCAACTCCCTTATCCATACCTCTACGCATCTAGCTGGTCACACCTTAGAGCCAGTATTCACAAACATCGAAGAGGCTAAAACTGAGTTGCCCCTACCAATGGGATGGACTGATCACCACCTCATTAAACTGACTATCTTAATCAATAAAATTACGTACAAAAACGCACCTGTCCAACGGCTAAAAAGACCATGGCACAAACTTTCCGCTAACGATCTTCAGGCCACTCTTGGGGAATTCCATCAGGAGACTCACTCAGACATTGACTCAACCTATAGCAGACTACATAGCTGGCTTTTCTCGAAGCCAACAAATCCCTCGACTCCTCACAATCTGGCTTCCGAGCAAAACACAGCACTGAGACCGCCCTCATCGCAGCAACAGACGACATTCGAACTCTACTGGACAATGGAGACACAGTCGCCCTCATCCTCCTCAACCTCTCTGCAGCATTCGACACAGTCTGCCACAGCACCCTTTTACAACGCCTCAGAAACATCGGAATACAAGGAAAAGCACTTGAATGGATCACATCGTTCCTCACCGGAAGAACCCAGAGAGTCCGCCTTCCACCATTCAAGTCCGAGGCCTCTGAAGTCATCTGTGGCGTACCACAAGGATCCTCACTCAGCCCCACCCTCTTCAACGTATACATGAGCCCCCTCGCGGCCATCGCCCGCCAACACAACCTCAACATCATCTCTTACGCGGATGACACTCAACTGATCCTTTCTCTCACCAATGACCCCAGCACCGCCAAAACTAACCTACACGCAGGAATGAAAGAAGTTGCCGAATGGATGAAACACAGCCGTCTGAAACTGAACTCAGATAAAACAGAAGTCCTCATCTTAGGCACATCCCCCTCTGCATGGGACGACTCTTGGTGGCCGGAAGCCCTTGGAAAAGCACCCATCCCGACAGACCACGCACGGAACCTAGGCGTCATCCTGGATTCTTCACTCTCAATGAACAGACAAGTCAACGCCGTCTCTTCATCCTGCTTCAACATTCTTCGCATGCTCAAAAAAACATTTCGCTGGATCCCCACCGAAACCAGGAAAACAGTCACCCATGCTCTGGTCACGAGCCGACTGGACTACGGAAACACCCTCTACGCAGGTATTACCGCTAAACTCCAGAAGAAACTCCAACGAATCCAAAACGCCTCAGCCAGGATCATATTAGACATCCCGCGCAACGAACACATCTCTGGTCACCTGAAAGACCTCCACTGGCTACCCGTCAATAAGAGAATCACTTTCCGACTGCTAACCCACGCTCACAAATCACTCTACGACATCGGACCAGAATGCCTCAACTCACGACTGTCCTTCTACACCCCCTCCCGCCAACTACGTTCTTCCAGCCAAGCCCTCGCCACTGTACCCCGCATCAACAAGACCACCATGGGTGGCAGATCCTTCTCATACCTGGCTGCTAAAACTTGGAACTCACTCCCCACTTACCTTCGCCTTACCCAGAACCACCTAGCATTCAGAAAGCAACTTAAAACGTGGATATTTGACAAGTAATCCTCCTCCCCTTCCTAAGCGCCTTGAGACCCTCTGGGTATGTAGTGCGCTATATAAATTACTTGACTTGACTTGACTTGATCACGGGAGGATTGGATACTCTGATTCCGGCAAAATGGACGAAAGGACGTAGCACACCGACTAATCCTTGGTATAATGACATCCTTAAAACCATGCGTAAAGACTGTAAAAGAGCTGAGCGTCTATGGAGAAGAGAATACAACATCGAAGACAAAAATAACTATCTAGCTAAACAAACAATGTACCACAAAGCCATCCGTGGTGCACGAACCACCTTCTATGCTGATAAAATCAACTCAAGCCCCACTCCCGCCAAAGAAGTCTTTAAGCTTGTCCAGGAACTACAGAGCTGCAAATCCCCCTCCCCAATATTTCCTCTGCACAACAATGTGAGGAGCTCGCCACGTTCTTTGTTGACAAAGTACAAAAAATCTACAGCTCCTTCCCACAACACTCCCCTAACCTTGCTAATTGCACCAACCTCCTCCCCAACTGCACTGGTATGACCCACATTCCAGCAATACCCTTCGACAACCTTATTAAACTGTGTCGTAAAATCAAAACTGGCTCCCCGTCAGACCCCATGCGTCCGGCCCAATTTTTGGAGTCACTTGACTTTTTCCTACCTTCCCTGGCCTCTGTTCTAAATCTTTCTTTCTCATCAGCTATAGTACCTTCTGCATGGAAGCAAGCATGGGTTTCACCTATCATCAAGAAACCCTCCTTAGATCCTTCCAAACCGGAAAATTTCCGTCCGATCTCGCTGCTTCCATGGCTGTCTAAACTCGCTGAAGCCCATGTTAACAGTGTCCTGTCCCAACACATGGTCCAGAATAACATCTTGGACCCATCTCAAAATGGGTTCAGACCGGGCCATAGTACGGAGTCTGCTCTCCTGGCCACTACCGAGTACCTCCGAACGGTCCTTGATGCCGGTCAAAGCGCTGCGCTGATTCTTCTTGATCTCAGCGCGGCCTTTGACACGGTGTCCCATGACATCCTTCTTGATCGTCTGGAGACATTCGGAGTAACCGGCCTGGCTCTTAGGTGGTTCCATTCTTTCCTTAAAGACAGATCCTTCCGGGTCTCAGCACCCCCTTTTCTATCTAAATCTCATCCTATTGCACAGGGAGTTCCGCAGGGCTCTGCGTTGAGCCCATCTCTTTTTAATCTTTATGTGCAACCTCTTGCAGCAGTGGCCAAAGAGTGGGGTCTGACACTGGTGTCGTATGCCGACGACACACAGCTGGCCATCACTCTGACGGAAGGCCCGTCCATCTCGGCTTCTAGATTTAAGAATGGTCTCTCCGCAGTAGCCCAATGGTTGACGGACAACTGTTTACAGCTTAATGCTGGAAAAACAGAAGTGCTACTCCTTGGTAAAAACACCAGCCATTGGAATGAGCACTGGTGGCCGTCTTCCCTAGGCACCATACCACCTCCCAAATCCCTAGTTAAAAATCTAGGAGTATGGATGGATGCCTCACTTAACTATCAGACCCACACCAAAAAAGTCGCTGGCACGTGCATCGGTCTGCTGAGGAATCTCAGACATATACTAGGTTTTTTTGATGCCAAAGTCCGCCAGCTTATCATCCAAGCAACTATCCTCTCGCGTTTGGACTACGCCAATGTTCTCCTCTTAGGCGCTAACAAAGGAGAGATAGCACGGCTCCAACGTGTACAAAACTCCGCGGCAAGAGCCCTGGTCGGCCTTCCTCGTAGATGTTCGGCCAGAGCTACTATCCGCAAACTACATTGGCTACCTGTTGACTCCAGAATTAGATTCAAAACCCTCATCATGACTTTTAAAATCCTTAAACTTGACAGTCCTACACTGTTGCGATCGCTTCTCACCCCCTATGTCCCATCACGCAATCTGCGATCCTCTAACCAACATCTCCTATGCGTCCCTTGCACTAAACTCTGCCGCATGGGCGGCCGCTCCTTTAGGGTTTTGGGAGCCAAGCTATGGAACGATCTACCTCTTAACATTCGCTCTATAGAAAGCTTATCCACCTTCCGAAAAGCTATTAAAACCTACTTATTCCCCTCCCCTTAACTCCCCTCACCTCTGCGCCTATAGGTTAGGGTTGTGATTTCCTTAGCACCGGGATGCCTCATTGCTGGGGCAGCTGTTTTGCGCTTCACCAAATTTAGAATAGAATAGAATAAAAGCATTGATAAAGCAATAGATCTTGCTTAGGCAAAACCTACTGGCTTTGCCGTTGCTTGTTTAGTAAGCTTTCCCTCGCCTCTCTTTTTTTTATTTTTATGTTATTAAATCGTTTTTATTTGTATTTAACAAGTTAACAATCTTGCCATGCCAGACAGACAGGTTCAGTTAAATAGCATTACATCAGTAGTTGAAACATCAGTCAAGCAAATGTAGACGTCCCCTATGAGGGACTCACTTCCCTCGCCCCTCTTTGACATGTTTTCTTGTGTAGTACTGTTAAGAGACCAGATCTTTTTTGGTAATATAAATAGGATTGCAGGCCTAAGTATTTTTTTCGCCATACATGTTGGTTGAGATGGCTTTCTTGATGAAACAGTTTCCTCCTGAAACCACAAACCTTTAGGAAAAATAGAACTTGCCAGCGGGCCTTCTCCGGGGCCGCCCCAAAGATATGGAACTCTCTTTCACCGGAAATATACAGAATCTCCTCAACAAATGCTTTCAAACTAGATGTCAAAAGATTCTTAAAGAACAAATTCCTACCTTAATTGGGCTAGGTTCACCTGCTCAAGGTCGTTGATCCTACAACCATTGGACCATCATTGGATGCTGCTCTTCTTTATCTCATAGTGTGCCCCCTATTTAGTCCACTATGTACCTGCTTATTGTATTACTCTACTTTGACCCACGCGTCTTGTAATTATGTGATTATTATTGCTTTTTTTCTACTTAATGTCGATATTGTATGCATTACCCTCCTTCCATCCTGTTTGTAAAGCGCTCTGATATCCTTCAGGATCTTGTTCGCGCTATATAAAACTTTAAAAGAAATTGACACTTGGACAAAAAGGATTTCCAAATAAAAAGAAAAAATCACCATACACAATTGGTTAGTAGCTATAGAGAGGGCAAACTCGCCCAACATCTTGAAAATTCTGCCATGGGATTCCTTACTGCCAAATTCTTGGACTTTAAGGACACTTATACTCTGGAGTTATGCCTAGATGAAACACAACCAGCCCTTGCCATGAAGCTTTATGTCCAGTTCAGGCACGGTACTCTCCCGCTTCATGCTTTTTCCAATATATGGTCCCCCAGCGTCGACCCGGGATGTCCGGCATGCAGTATGGCAGAGGAGACTAAAAGTCATGTATTCTTTTTCTGCCCAGGATATAAAAAAATTAGACAAAGATGGTTGGTACAAGTGTATAGGAACCTGGGCACTAGGTGCTATAAAGAAGCTTTTATACTATTGTAGTATAATACTCATCTACCAACTGTATTTGCTGTTTCTCGTTTTTTATCCTCTATGTGGTGGATGCACAAGGTCTTTTTAGAAAACAGTAATGGACCGATTGACATTCCTTTTTAACCGCCTATGTATACATTTGTATGATTTTTTTACATCTTTTAACCTGTTTTTATACTGTCTATTTATGTAATGTTCTTTTATGGTCCTCAACCGAAATAAAGAAATTTTGTATTGGAAATATTTTGCAACTATTGAAATTGGGTACAGTACTGGACGTGCACTAGACAAAGGGAAATGTTACATGGATGTGTATGTTGTATACTTCTAATTTGTGACTCACAATGATTTTACAATTAATTTCTAAGATAAGAGCACTTTGTCTTGTGGAATTTCTACAACATTACACTTATCGCTATGATGTGTGTTGCATATGTTTTTAATGTGGGAATTGTAGGCATGTCTTTAAACACACCTTTCTGTGTTATTGCAGTACAGGCTACCTCTGGATTGCTCCAGAGATTATCTCTACCTAGGTTGTGGAAACCCTTTTTAATGAGCGCAAACCAAGCCAATTTGCTGATACCAGGGATACTCAAAATGTCTTGCAGTTCTGACCTAAATTCTGCCAATTTGGGGGTCACCCACAATCGGCAGCAAAATAAAAGGGGCCCTCAGTCAATTTCCCCTGTAATGGGTCTTACCCCTAGGTCCAAGAGCAATGGGAAGTGAGGAGCTTGCCTGTAGACCAAGCAACTGTCTAAAAATATTGTTCTCAGTTTTAATCATGTTCATCGGAGAACAATGCCCCCACAGTTCTGCCCCATACAGGACAGAGCTTCCTAGTTTGGTTTTATAAATCTTTAAAACTGGTCCTTGTGGCATGTGTGAGAAATTTCCGTAGAGCTTAGCCATGACGCCTTCTGTCTGAGTTACCTTGTGACAAAATATTTCACACTGTTCAGTAATCAAGGTGATACAAATACATTTGTATAACACATTCAAATAAAAGTTGTAACTTCAACTAGTTGGTGCAAGTGGCCATTACTATGATGAAGTCCTGTATGTAAATTTAAATGACCATCACATTCGATGTTAACCAGTGTATGCACTTAACACTGTAGACCATAAAAAATCTGTTGTATTAGCTGTCATCGTGGTAAAAAATAATAATAAAAGTGATCCAGTACTGTCATACGGTAAAACGCTTAGCGTTCCTGATACAGGTGCCATTGTTACTGTGGCGGAAGCCGCCTGTAAATATACAGCGTTGATGCTAGTGAAAGAGGACTGCTGTGCAATCTTAATGCTTGACCATATGTAATGAGGTGCCATCTTGGAACGGTGTGTGCCAAGAATACATAACAATCTTAAACAATGTTCCTGAACAGTGTTGGAACACGAAAACGTAAAAGGACCTTATAGCCCCCAAACAATACATAAGTGAAGCGTATGTGAGACAGAATCAGAGTACGATCTAGAAGCTAAAAACTGCAGCAATGACGGAATGTGTTAAAATGATAACAATGATCTAATCTTTATATACTGCTTTCATGACCAGACAAGGTAAGTTCACATACCTAAGAATAGAAAATGTTTGAAAAAGAAAATAAACCTGGGTGTTTTTACCTCTTCTAAATGCAAAAATGGGTTTGATGGCAAATAATCCCTTAAAATCCAGTTCCATGGCCAATATAGGCCAATGTCTATTGATTGTGTTTTGAATTGATGACTCATGGTTGAGAATTTGGACATCACTACCATTCGATTTTTTACAGATTTCTGTGTTTTGGTTAATAATTCTGATCGCTCAGCGAGATTTAGCTTGTTCCAGTACATTATGAGGATAACCACATTGTACAAATCTCGTGAGCATAGCATCCATTTGTTCAGCACAAATCTCTGGTTCCGATACTATCCATTTGACCTGCAGCAGTTGAGAGTATGGAAGGTAGTTCTTAAGGGATTGTTAATGAAAACTGTTGAAGTGTAAAAGATTGTTTCTGTCCGTACTCTTCCGAAAAATGTTGGTTTCAAGTTTGTTGGCTTTTCTCTGAATTTGAACATCCAAAAATGTCATGGTGTTCTGATGCAATGCAAAAGTGAATTGAATTCTGTCATGAATGTCATTTAATGAATTAAGAGCACTGATTAACTTGTTATGTGGCACTTTACATAAGATGAAAATATCATCTATATCTCGCAAAAACACTGCAGCATGTTCTTTCCAAATGTTAAGGTTCAAGATGTTATCCTACTCGAATCCTCTTATCAAATACATTAGACTGGCAGGTTGAGGAGGTTCTGCGCGATGGAAAAGGCAGATGGTTATGGTTGAAGGTTGAACTAGACAGGATTAGGCTAAATTTAGTTAATTATTATGGCCCGGTAGATGACGATATCGTGGTGCTTGAGCACATTTATCAACTTGCAGTAACCGCGGAAGGCATACTCATTTTGGGGGTGGGGGGCGTTGATTATTGTTGTAAATAAGATGGCGTAGTCCTTGAAGTTCCTTGTAAGTAGTTTATTGCAGGTAAGATGGTAAGATAAGAAGAAGAGGATAAAACCCCTCCAGGAGCAGCCTCCGACCGCACAGCCCTTCATCCAACTGACAGTCTTACACACTCAACATTCTAACTAGCGCTCACACGAAACATTGAAGGCTGAGCAGCAGCAATAAATACAACCCATCTCCCTTCTTTAATAGAAAAACAAAAAACAGAAATAAAATCATGGAAACAAAATTAATTTCCACAACTCAGCAATTAACATTCACCTCTAAGATCACGCAACCCAGCAATTAACATCCACCACTCAAATCACGCAACCCAGCAATTAACCTCCCACACACGTTACACTCAAGCCGAAGCAACAAACACACCACCACGCTAGCACACATCATACCAGACCCCAGAAACCAAGCAAACCGACTGGCCAGGTCAGCAAGAGGCAAAAGGGTCCCAGCTCACGGCGTGACAGAGAAACATCAATGAAGTGTAGAAGCACTATATAGAACTTGTAAATGTGACATCAGTCACGTCACACAGGTCACATGCTCACACTGATCTCCAGAAAAGAGAAACTAGAAAGTGACCTATTCACACACTATCATCCCAAAATAGTCATTCCAAAGATGTAAAAACAATATTGTAATGAGTGACTTAACTCTTCACAGCCATCTCATGCACCATAAAACTAAAGAGTGACTTAATACTTCTCAGTCATCTCATACACAGTACAAAGCATGAGTGACTTAATACTTAACAGACATCTCATGCATAGCTATAAAACAATGAGTGACTCAAAACTTAGCAGTCATCTCATGCACCACAACAAACGAAAAAAATGATACTGTAATGAGTGACTTCAAAGTCCCAGTTCAATCTTCTCTGTCCAGGTTCTCACAAGTTTTGAGATCACTGTTCCGGTTTATCAGTTTATAGGAACTCTGACTGAACTGTCTATCTAAATGCAGCTAAGTATTCATTAACTTTATTGGCAAAGGAAACTACCTGTTTAATAAACCAAACCTGTGATATAATGCTCACCGGGTTATTTCCAACGTTGACTCCCATCCACTCAGATATATCATCCACTCAGCTCTATCAACGTCTCCGGTCACGATGAAGAGACAAAACTTTTTTAACAAGCATTTACAATGCAATAGGTCTCGCACCAATATTATTTTGAGCTATTGACATTGTAAATTACATTGTTTTTTTGTTTTGTAAAACATAAATAAAATGCATTGTAATTTTAAATGGCAATAGCTAAAAAATGTTAAATGCGACATCTATTGCATTGCATTTCCATTAGTGTGAGCTATTGGCATTGTAAATGGTACTGGTTTTTATTAATGTGATTGTTTAACAATATACATATAATGCATTTTCAATGCTAATAGCATAAACTAATGTAAATGTGACACTTCCAATAAGTTGAGAGCTATTTTCATTGTAATTACAACGCTTTTAATTTATGTGTTTTTAAAACCTACACGGTTTGCATTAATATGCAGACCTTGGTACAATTGCAGTGAAACCGAGAAACATTGATAATGCTTATATTTGTAATGGTAGTTTTGGCAATTATCAGCTCCACTATGTAGTGTAATTTTGAATGTACTAGTTTACACATATTTCAGCCTACCATTGCTTAGTGGACCAACTAAGCTGTGTAGCCTTATTTAAATGATATCATATAATGATTAATGTGTTTATTGTGATTGCTCCAATATGTGTTATTATATTATGTTCACTTTTGACTAACATCTTTTAAAATTAACACATTGTCACCCATTTTGTTCAAATATCCTTAAGGATCATACATTAGCCAAATACATTAAAAAACTTGCCTGTTTTTAAATATCACCAAAATTATAGATTTTTTCAAACAGATTCTGCAGCAAGAAAACATTACACCCCACCCGGAACCATCTGCAGTCTTTATGTGGGGCCATGTCCCCCAATAACGTGTACTTCTGGCTACGGGCCAATATTAACCACATTGGTGCTAAGGCAATTCCCGCTGGGTGCTGAATAATGTGTAAACCCATTGTTCATGACAAGGCCAGCTCGTCATTAGCACAGCTCCAGTGTGCCTCATGACGAGTTGATCTTGTCATGAGCATGGAAGGGGTTAAACTGAATACCATTTATGAAAACACTCCAGAATAATGCTTATTTTTAAATCCCTGATGCATTATGGGAGATGTAGTGCATACACTTTAGTGGACTTGTCACAATTAATTCATTTTTATAACAGAAAGAAATATGCATCAAAACATGTTAAAATACTTTAAAACTGTACAGAGCCATTATAGAAATGTTTGATGGAAAGTTTGTGAAAAAGTACCTGATGCTTCAAAGTTCAGCATAGTAATATAAATATGTATACATCACATATGTACCGTCCATGAGAGGGCAAGAGTCCAAACATGAGGCGCCACAAGACAGTACCTCAGGCATGGAGGAAGCCAATGAGCCTACAGGCATACCAACACCCCCTGTACCATCACAACGCAGACACGAGTCTCTCGCCTGCCAGAGTTCCATGAAGACTCAGCAGAGCATACACCAGCCAGGGAAACACCATAATCTACTGTGAGGGACAGACACGCCGATGTACAGAGAGAGGCTGAACAAAAAGCGTACACATACAAGGACGCTTTCATATTATTAAGAACTGCAGCTAAATATTAAAGAGGAAGGATTTCATAATACTAAGAGCCTTGGATGCACGGAACTATATACGGAATGTCTTTTTACAAAAATCTTATTAGTGCATCAATACGACTTCCCACATAATCATAGGCTGGATTTCTAGCCGTGGGTGATGCTGTACCCAGAGCTTATCCTACTTATAATCATCGATCTTTATCTCACGACCCGCACATTCTCCCATTCACCCAATCCCTACCTTCATGCGTTCCCGGCGGGGCCAAGAGCCTTGCTGGCAAATAGGGTGCCTGAGCCCTCCAGTTGCTGGTAGTGCACCTCCACCAATGGCTTGTTGCCCCATACGGCTATAAGTGCGTTAGTTTCTACTGGGGTCCAGGACATGCCACGACAGAACGTTCTGGAGTATGAACCCATATTCCCTAAGAGAACTGCCTCAAATAATAACAAGCAGCAAGAAAGGACGCGATGAGCCATCGGAGACCCACAGCATGCCTCGCAAATCTTCCCAACTGTTCTCACTTTAATACAGTCTGTCTATAGTTAAAAAAAAAAGTGAAAGCATTTGATTCAGGTGGTAAACAGCAGAAATCTGTGAGTTAACATTTGAGGGCGACACGTAGCACCTTGGCAGATTTTCAACAATTTACACCTTTTGTTTAGACCAGGCGCCAAGGTGGAGACAGACGTAGGACCAAAGGAAAACTAGGACTCCCGAACTTGCTGGCCCAGGGGCCCCACCCTTCAAAGCAGCTAGAGTTTTGATTGCCCGAGCATAGCTTAAGCTCGCTTCCCATTGGCAGGTCAAACCCTCAGCTCCCGCAGCAGCTTGTGTGAGGCGGGTGTTGGTTTTCCATCCTTCCCTGCTCCAGCCCTTGCACGCCCGCTCCTACCATGGAGACCCTGATCCGGGACAGCTGGTTTCATGAGGCCAGCATCCTGTGGCCGGGGCAGGCGCTGGCCCTGGAGGTGGAGGAGGTCCTCTACCAGCGGAGGTCCGCCTATCAAGATATCCTGCTCTTCAGGAGGTGAGGTGCGCATGCGCCACCCTGGGTACACGCTGCAGATTGGCAACCACAATATTGCCAGCGTTATTAGAGGCTTCAAACATGCTAATTACTATGGAACCACCGCAGATATTGTATTTGATTGCAGTTGCATTTACGTAGCGCTTCGTGTCCTTGATGATGCACTGAAGCGCACTCGGCAGACGTGTAGGCAGGTTGCGCTCTACATCATACCATACTATTCGTGCAACGGCAACCGTGTTACCGACTTGCTGCAGTACAGATTATAAAGTATAGAATTTACTGAAACCAACCTATATGCTCCCGTATAGTCAACTAATAAAGAAAATTAAATGGGGCGTGCTGGTGTGGGATGGGACGGTGGTGGGTGCGGAGAAGGGCAGTGGCGCTGTCGAGCACCGGAGGTAAATGTAGAGTGAAGCTTCCACATGGCGCCGCCCGCGCACGATTTGTGGCAGACGCGTCTCACGTGCGCATCCACAAAGCAGAATCTGCAAGAATCTGCGCGTGCCCCAGTCTGTCTCCCTTGAGAGGCATCTCAACAACAATAGGTTTCGAGAGCGAGACCTAAAAAACGACTTGGTTGGCAAAAGGCAAAGTGAAATGTAAGGCAGAACACCAAAGAGTACTTCGGGCTAAATGTGATTCAGATATCCACAAGATGGCGCCACGTTAATGACTCTAAGCCGGGTGGCTGCTGTCACGTCGTTGCAGTGCAATATGAAAGTTTCAGGACAACGTGTGAAGAGAACACAGGGCTCGCGCTGATTCAAATGTCAGTGAGCACGAGAAGAATCCGTTGATGTGAGTGGTGAAAGGGCGAGATTTTGATCGATACCTTATATCTATTGATCCAAACCTCGATCTGGTCGACTGAACCTTTGTTGCCTGTCTGTAAGGAAAGAAAGTGCACCTATTTCCAAGTTAGTTCACCCAAGGAAGGACTCTACTCCCAAAGATCACAAACAACTTCTAGCTTCCAAAAGTTTATTGTAAAGAAATGATAAGCTGCAAATACAGGCATCTCAGAATGAGATTGACGAGATACACAGGTCCAATTACATACATGTGCTCTCGAAAAGCCCTCAGACGAGCAACAGAAATCACTAACACAAGTTCTAAGAATAATAAAGCTATCAGCATTGACGCATATCTCTCCTTCATTTAGGTTGGAGGAAAACGCAAAGGTTAGGCTGTCCCTACCCTGCTCTAGATGGTATCCCTACTTAACCAAATCCCAACCTAACAAAGGTGTCAGCTGTGAATGACCCCAAGGGAAGTCACTCACTCTAAGTCTCTTGGTGAAAACCTAAAGTTCTCCAGTCATGACCCCTCTCTGCCTACCCATCCGCTCTCTAAAGGGTCCTCAGGTCTCTGCTCTAACTCCACCCAGGGGTGCTGTCCCTAATACAAAACAGTCAACAACATTTGAGACGCCCCTTGCGGAACGCCCCTCACGTGGTGCAACTTCTGGCTTTTTCCATGATGCTTTGTCTTGGGCCTCATACGTTATAGTTGACCTTGCTTCTCAGACTCTTCTCCGGCCCGCTGATACCCCTCAAACATTCCAGAACCCTCCTCCATGTCTAGGCCGTCTACTGAACAGACCTCTATTCATTCATTTATAATTGGATCCCCCCTCTTGCTTTGCAGACAGATATCTGTAGCCAAGAACCCAACTCTCATATACTTCTTAAAAAGAAAAAGGCTTGCAACATTTCTCAGCCCAGACATGTACGTGTAAATCAATGCTAAAACATTTCAGGCCTATAATAATTCTCATTATGATTATAGCATTCAACTTCTTCATTTAATTAAAGCATGTTAATACTCTTATTCTATTATTAAGTAAACATTTCTATACATCATGGCCTATTTAATGCAATGACCAAAACATTAATACTATCTGTGTCATGAAAAGAAACACCTTCCCTTTAGCTCTGGCCCTGAGGCCTACCACATTCTGCGTTTAACCGCATACCATCTTATGTTTAACAGCTACACGACATGGATTCAGAAATAATCACATCTACTAAAATCATATAATGTCACACATTTCTGTATTAGTTCCACTTCTACTTGAATCTCTATATTAGCTATACATTTAGAATATAATTGCAGATACTATTAGCACTCATGGCATTTCTCCTCATGATTTGTGCTTACTACAGGTAAGTGTGATGTACTCATACATTTAAATCAGTTTGCGCTCTCTCAGTTCCCCCCTTTGATGACCTCTCGGGGTCATCACTAACATTTAAACTGCAGTTATTGCTGGCATTCTCTGCGCTTCCAGAGCCCTCAGACTCCTGTACTGATTATCTTGTATGGCAGCCAATCTCTGCAGCTGTTCTCTTTGGGCCCTTTCTGACCTTCTTGCTCTGTACCATTTGAATACCCTCACCAATCCCCACAATATAATCCCACAGATCAATATTATGATGATAGGCTTTAGAATATACCATACAAAGCTTTTGCCTAAGGTGGAAAACCACCCTCCAACTGTACTCACTCCGTGGCCCACCTTTTCCCAGACATTTTCTCTACTCAAGTCTTCGATCTCCTTGTGAATATTAGTTATGTTCTTAATAACTTTCTCAAGAGGCTTCGAATTGTCTGGAATGTAAGTGCAACATTCCTGGACCTTCAAAGCCTTACAGACTCCGCCCTCTTTTGCTAATAGGACATCTAAAGCAAGTCGGTTTTGAAGAACCATAGCCCTTATCGATTGCATCTCTCCTTCTACCAGCATTAAGGACTGAGCAGTGCTGGCAGACAACCTGTCGACAACTGTTGCCAGTCGTCTAATTTTAACATCATTAAGGATTACTCCCAAAAGAGGGAACATAGCTCCAAAGACATCTCCAACCATTTCTGCATCTCCTACATCTCTCCTTCCCCTCGATGATGTCTTGCCCTCAATGATCACTAAGTCTTGTGCATGATATATTTTGGGGAAGACAATTGCTAAATAACATGATCCATACCAATTGTCAGGTAGTCTCACGTAGGCATTTCTTCCACATACAAAATACACATTTGGAATCACTTGCATTCCCTTTAGGAAATCCTTAGTGTAGTACTCTAAATTAAAAGCATGCTCACAGTCTACTTCACCCACGTATACATTTTCATAATACGTTTTGGCTCGGTGAAGACATAGCTTTCCTCTCTTCGCTTTATCTAAAGCTATTGGACCACTACTACCCTTTCTCTTGTGTGACTTCTCTTCCTCGGTCCAATCTGTTTTCCATTGTCCTGATTTTTTCAAAATCTTTTGTCTCCTGTAACGATCATCCACCTGCCCTATGAACTTCTTCTCGACTTCTGACACCTTACATGTCAGGTTATTTCTACGGGCATGTGAAGTATCTAAGGTAATCCAAGGAATGAAGAACTTGGCCAATCTGTCTTCACTCTTCCAGTAGTCCCATTTGTTCATCTGCTTATAATTTGGGACTTCTGGCAACACTGAATCATAATTGGAGAAATAGTATTCAAAACTATCTCTCTCATAAAATATACTAAGCAATAAGCTACATGTAATGCCATATGTCAGCGGGAGGTGATGGTATCTAATACCCTCGTCTACAGATGCCGGCAACTGCATGCAGACATAACAATCCTTAACCTCCATGGCATCCACGTATTCATACAAGAGTTTAGCATAAGCATTCGACCTAAAGTCTCCTTGGGACTCGTCTACATGTAACCTGCGGGCTTCTGCAGCCAATAACGCTTTCTCTTGAGTGTTTTCCCTTTTCTCACCAGCAACAGTAGGTGTAAGCGTTACTACAGAATTCGCATCAGTTACCTTTACCTCTTCTTCATGTCCCTTTACATAAGAAATTGTTACCACTAAAGCTATTAATATTATCACTCCTACTATTAGTGTACCTATTATACATTTAGCTCTTCGGTTCTGGGTGCCGGCCTCCATTTCGTCAGACAATATAGTTCTCTCTTATCTTTAGCAAAAAAGTTCTTTTCCTCTCGTTCCTTTACAGTCTCTTTTTAATCCTTTTGTCTTTCGAATCCACACAACTGGAGGCTGACAACCTTCTTCGCAAAAGTCCTTTAACAGTTCAAAAAGACAACCCTAGCCCTTCTCCATCAACTCAAGGGAAGTTCCCTATTATTCTCTGCTTCCTGGGCGCTAGGTAATCTTCTTTTTCTGCTCGCTTTATTTACAAAGTCCTTTAACAGTCTACTATCAGATTCGTGGTTGCAGCTTCAATAGCATAGTTCAGTATTTCCAAACGAAGATTGTGCTCTTCATGTGCTGTTATCGTTGTACCAAAGTCGGGGAATTGCAATTCTGAAAGGAACATGTGTTTTAACTTGCTGAGGCGGGGAGGTCTGGGGAGCATGAATGTTAGTGACCCTTCTTGTTCGACACCGGGTACCAACAGTCTTATTTCCACGGTGATAATGGGCTCAGAACTGGACACCACCACCGCTCGGATCCTCCCTGTCTCCGGTTTCACAGACATTTGTCGCCAGATATGTCCACTCAGGTGTGGAGTATCTTCTGTTAGGCACACGCACTCTTCTTGACCTTCTTTGGTCCGGTGCTTCAGCGCCCTGAGCACCTTCTTCTGGGTCTGAGTCTTCTGATATCGGAGGAAGGGTTACCTCTGGAGTTGACCTCAGACTAGAGCTCCTTCTTTGCGGCCAATTAGCTTCTCCACGTGCCCTTCTACTCCTTCTCCTTCTGGTCTGTTCTCGCTCTCTTTCAGACCTGTCAGGGTCAGACTCGTACTCCCAGCTGCTTTCCCCTTCTGTAGCGTCTTCTGTTTCGCTGTTGTACTGACCGTCCTCAGCTTGGTCTGACTCGTTCCCTGCTTCCGCTGGCACCTCTACAGCTTGGCTAGCCCCCTCTATGGCTTCTCGGTCCTCTGCTGGACGTCTATCCGAGAGAGGAGCTGTTCCTTCCAGAGGTGCTGGAACCCTTCGCGTATGTGACGCGTGGATCCAATTGGGCAGGCCTCCCACCTTCACAGCAGTGTTCGTGATCAGGATGACCTGGAAGGGTCCACGCCAACGAATATCCAAGCAGCTTCTTCTCACATGTTTCTTCACCAGGACCCAGTCCCCAGGATACAGGTCATGGCAAGGGCCCTGGCACGCTGGAACCTCGGCAGCCTGCACCTGAAGGGACACAGAACGCATGGCGTCAGACAGCCCCTTACAATAGTCCAGGATCATATCATCTGTGATATTTAACAGTGCAGTAGCTGGGACAGATGGCAGCCTCATTGCTCTCCCCATTAACACCTCATGTGGTGACAGCCCTGTCCTTCTGTCTGGGGTACTGCGAAGACTCATGAGAACTAATGGCAGGGCATCAGGCCAACTCAGGGTCGTTGAGGAACAAACTTTAGCTATTCTGGACTTGATCGTGCCATTGATCTGCTCCACAATTCCTGAGGCTTCTGGTCGGTAACTGCAATGTAACTTTTGGTCGATATTTAACGCTACACAGACCATCTTCACAAGCTCGCTGTTAAAATGTGTTCCCCTATCTGATTCCAAAAAGGCCGGCACCCCGAAGCGAGGAATGATTTCCCTAAGCAATAACTTGGCCACTGTGAGGGTGTCGCACCTACGTGTAGGGTATGCCTCAACCCATCTGGAGAACACACAAACAATCACCAGGACATAGCGGAGGCGGTTGCACCTTGGCATTTCAATGAAATCTATCTGCATTCGATTGAATGGACCTCCAGACCTTCCTATGTGACTTAGTGCAACTGGTGTTCTTTTCCCTACGTTCAGCTGCTGGCAGGTCACACAACGCTGGCACACTGCTTCTGCTGCTATTCTAAACTTAGGATTGTACCAAGTCTGTCTAAACACTCTCAGCATAGCATCTCTCCCTAAGTGTACAGGACCATGTATGAGTCTAGCCATTGGACTCACCATCTCATTGGGCAACACTGCTCTGCCGTCTGCTGAGACCCAAAAATGGGTCTCACCCATTACACATCCTGCCCTCTCCCATGTTTCCTTTTCAGAATCAGGAGCATTTTCTTGCATGGTTGACAGTTCATCCCAAGTATCAACAGTTTCCAGTATCATGGCTAATTCAGTTCTTACATTTATTCCACCCACTTCCACCTCTGTGAAAGAGTAACCTTGTTCCGCGCAATACCGCGCAACTTCATCAGCATATCTATTGCCTTTCGAAACAAAGTCCTCATTTCTGGTATGTGCGGTGCACTTTACAACTGCGATACTTGCTGGGCACTGCAATGCCTCTAACAACAGGCGCACAAACTCTCCATTGCGAATGGGAGAGCCTGAAGAAGTCATGAACCCTCTTTGAGACCATAACTGCCCGTAATCATGAACTACCCCATACCCATACTGGCTGTCGGTGTATATGGTGACTCGAATTTGATTGCTCGCCAAGCAAGCACGTGTCAGGGCAATGATCTCGGCTACCTGAGCGGAGTGTACTCCTTCCAGGCACCCAGCTTCCACAACTCCAGTAATTGTACAAACAGCATAAGCTGCTCTCAATTGCCCAACTTCGTCTCTTACACATGAGCCATCGACAAAGAAAATTTCATCTGGGTCAGTCAGTGGCTCATCTACGATGTCGGGTCTGGGCTTGGTGCATAGTTCAGTCACATCGAGACAGTCATGGTCTGTATATTCATCATCATCCTCAATATCATTTGGAAGTGGCATCAAGGTAGCAGGGTTCAAAACAGAGCATCTCTTGAGGGTCACATTCTCTGCAGCAAGAATAACTTGCTCATAGCGCGTGAGCCTGCTGTTGGTCAGATGCTGTGTTTTGGTCCTGGTCATCAACAGTTCAACAGAATGTGGCACGCACACCTCTAACGGGTGCCCCATGACGATATTTTCACATCTTTCTATGCTGACACCCGTTGCAGCAACGGATTTGAGACATCCGGGCAACGCTGCGGCTACTGGGTCTAAAGTAGCCGAGAAATAAGCAACTGGTCTACGGGCATTCCCATGGATTTGGACCAACACAGACAACGCGCAACCTTCTCTCTCACAACAGTAAAGAAAAAATTGTTTATTGTAATCCGGCATTCCCAATGCCGGAGCACGACACAGGTCCTCTCGCAGCTGTAGGAACGCCATCAAACAGTCTTTGTCCCATGGTACCGGATCACTCACCTCTTTGTGCGTCAGTTTTTGCAAGGGCTTTGCTTTCAGTGAAAAGTTCACGATCCACTGTCGGCAATAACCCACCATCCCTAGGAACATCCTGACCTCTCTCTGGGTCTTAGGCGCATTCATTTTCATGATCGCCTCTATCCTGTCTGGTGACACTTTTCGTTTGCCTTTCTCAATTCTGTGTCCCAAGTACTGCACTTCTGTCAGGCAGTACTGCAATTTTCCCGGGGACACCTTGTGCCCATTGGCAGCTAGGTGATTTAACAAAGCAATGGAGTCTTCCCTGCAAGCTTCTTCTGTTTCTGACGCCACAAGGAGGTCGTCTATGTACTGGACCAGAACTGACTTCTGGGGCAGCACTAGACTTTCAAGATTTTTCTTCAAAAGCTGGTTAAAGATCGATGGGCTCTCTGTATACCCCTGAGGGATACGACACCATGTTAGGACGCGATTTTCCAGCTTAAATGCGAAAAGAAAATGGCTTTCTTCGTCCAAAGGGATCGAAAAGAAAGCCTGACAAAGATCGATCACAGTGAACCACTCAGCTTGGAATGGAATCTGAAACAGTATCACTGATGGATTCGGTACCACTGGACAACATGAAACGACTATGTTATTAATCTTTCGCAGGTCCTGTACTATCCGAAATTTCCCATTTGGTTTCTGCAGACCCATAATCGGGGAGTTGCATGGACTACCCACGATTTCTTTCAGTATTCCCTGTTTAATCATGGACTCGATCACGGGTTTTATGCCTGCAATCGTTTCTGGAGTCAATTTATATTGGGGTGTTCTTGGGAACTCAGCATGCGGTTTTACTACAATTTTCACTGGGTCCACCCCTTTGACCAATCCAATCTCTTCCCCAGTGAAATCCCATACTTCTGGTGCCACTGTCTCTCTCAAGTCCCAGGGGAGCTCATCTACAGTTAAAGTAGGGTACAGCTCCACGCATATTCTTGAGTTTGCAACTTTGAAATCTGCATCATCATCATTGGTCAACACCTCCACTCCCTGAGGTGTACAGTATATAGTACAATTCAATTTACACAACAGGTCTCTTCCTAGCAGACACACAGGACTTGAATCGCAAACCACAAACTGGTGCTCATCGCTGTACTTCCCTATTTTCACCTGTACCGGTTCTGTCAATTGGCTGGTTATTCTCCTGTTTGCGACCCCTACCACCTGTATGGTCTCTCCAGACATGGGCAGGTCTGGAACTGCAGCTGATCTGATCGTGGATCTAGTGGCTCCTGTGTCCACCAGAAATGTCGTAGGGCACCCTGCTACTTCTGCTTCAACATAGGGTCCCCTCTGATCTACCTCCAAGGCTGCCCCGAGGGTGCAGTCTTCTCTTTCCACTCTCTGTCCGGTTAATGGGTCCACATAATAGCACTCTTCCCCTTCTACAAACAGGGGCATTTGTCTATAGGTCTTACCCATACTCCCTACTCGAGGAGGTTGCGGGAACTGGGCTCGGGGAGGAGCCCCCCCCCCTTTGAGCACCTTTCCTTGGTATGGCGTTACCCCTCTTGTAGGCGCGCTCTGGACCTCTTCCTCCTCTATCTCTTGCTCTCCTATCTCTACATTGTAGGGGCACTCGCGTTTCCAATGCCCCACCTCGTTACACTGGTGGCACCTAGTCGTTTTCTTCAAGGCAGCTATATCTATTCTGGGTCTAAAGGTGGAACTCTCCTCATTGCCCTTGTTCTGACTGTACTGCTTCTTTCCTCCTGTACCTGTTCCTTGCTGCTGTTGCTGTTGTCCCCCCTTCCCTGCTGCCTGCATCTGTACCACCATCAACTTTTCTTTTAGTTTCTTAGCCTTGGAATCTATCTCATCACAGCAGTACCTGGCATATCTCAGTATTTCGTCTAGAGGTTTAGTTTGCCAACAAATCGAGTGTTGCTGAATCATTAAACTAATATCCGGTCTCAGTCCCAGGACGAACTTGGACACAAATTGCCCTATGTCTTTTGGATCCATTACATCCAAGCCGCTATACTGTTTAAACGCCTTCAGCAATCTCTCGTAATACTCGTGGACTGTCTCTTTGGGTTCCTGTCTTGTTCGGTCTATTCTGACCCAATCTATGTCTTGCATTGGCACTTTCTCTTTCAGCCAAGTCATCACTCTCTCGTATTTTGCCATCACAGTCTCGGACGGCCCATTAGTCTTGGCATCTCTCTCTGGCTCCGTTGTGGGCCACTCAGCGCTAACCTTGCATGCTGTCCACAGATCGCCTGGTACTACAATGTCAAACAGCGTGTTCAGATCTATCCAAAGGACCTTTGAGATTTTTACAAATCTCTCCACTTGCTTGTACCACTCCACTGGGCTTTCACGTAATTTGGGGAAAGAGGTGGTAAAAGCAGCTAAATCTCCCCTACTCCAAGGGACATGTACGTAGTTCCCATTTGCCACTTCCCGCAAAGGGTATGCTTCTATTCCCTGCTGTCCTGGTGTCATACCAAGCGTGCTTCTCCTGCCGGTCCCTTTCTTGGACCACCTCTCTTCCCACTTATCTAGTGCCCTCCATGTCCTTATTCCAGTAATCAGTTCCCTTATGTGTGTTTTCAGCCCAATCGTTCTCCTCTCATCTAGGTCTCGATCTGAGTAATGTAGCCTGTGGTTACCCTGTAATGCTTTGGTTCTTGACAAGTCCACCATATATTTGCTTGCTAGTTCGACTAACTTCTCATGGACTGCTCTCGCTTTTCGAGTAATGTCTTTTGCCATATACAGTATTTCATCCTGTTCATACATTTCCATTCTTTCTAAAGGCAGAGTACCATCTACCATGTCATCCAGGTCTGACCTTAAACTGGAGACATCGAGTCTCTTGGCTTTTATCTCAGCTCGCAATATGTCTTTCGAAGGGGGCTCACTGGTCTCCCTACCATCCCAACTTCGAGCTCTGCGTTTGGGCTCGGGAGAGTTAATGGGTGGTCTCCCTCGCTCCCATCTCTCCAGGTCCCATGCTCGGCCATCCGATCTAGGAAGGTGATGGAACACGGGCCTGTTACCCCCACTCTCTCTCTGCCCACTCTCTTCTTCTTCTCTCCTCTCACCGCACACCTCTCTGTTATTTTCCCTCTGCTCGCTACTCTCTCTTTGCCTCATATTGCTCAGTACCCGATACGATCCTTCCTGGTTCCCCATATTCCCTGGGCTGCGCTCATTTCCGTCATCACAGGGACTATGGTGCGACCTCTCACAACTCCCATTCAGTTCTCTGGTGCCAGGTACACAGTGTGGACACCTAAAGCTGTTTCTGTACTCTTGCGCTCTCCTCTCCCCTTCACTGAGTATTGGGCGCGCCACCCCTTCACTCCCGGGGCCCCCGTTTTCCAGGTCTGTTCTACCTCCACTCCGGGCCCAATGGGTGACTCCCCTACTCCCTCTACAGTCCCACTCCGGGCTGCTCTCCCCAGCCCCGCAGTGAGTCCGAGCTCGGCTGTCCTGACTTTCCCTTTCAGCTTCCGCAGCATTGATGCTCTTTTGAGCCTTCACTGCCTCATCCCACTGCTTCATGTACTCATTTAGCTCTTGAAAGGATTTTCGTCCAGATCCCCTCAGATCCATTGGCCATCTAGGGCCCCCAGGATCTCCTCCTGGGTCCCCTGCTGTGTGCATCGGGGTGCTCCACTCTCTGGGTATCGGCATCTGACTTGGGGAATTAATCGTATCGTTCCTTCTTGCCTTCTCTGCTCTTTCTCTGTCCTTCCGTACCCGTTCTTCCCCTCTTGCTCTCTCTTGGTCATATATCGATATTATAGGACCTATGGTAACAGGTACCTGTAGTGCATCTGGTAATGGGTAGGATGTGGCACTTTCCGTTTCCGGCGCTCTTTGTACCACAAACCTCCCGACTACCTGTTGCACCTGACTAGGCTGGGACAGCTCTTTCTTTGGCTCTGGATCCCACTCTGAACTGGGAAGCGGTCCATGCTCTCCTGCATTGCCCCCCTTTTCTCCTTCAGTATTCTCGACCTCTCCCCCTGCTCTATTATACGGGGGTGGCCTGTCTGTCAATAATCTGTTTATCAGGCTGTCCTCTGTTTCGCTCTCATCATCTTCTTCTATGGGGCTTTTATTTACGGGCACCTCTAACACTGGGTACAGTTTATTTATTTCCAGGTTATGCACTCTCCATCTTTTAGCATCCGCATCCCACCTGGCATCCTGCACTGCCCTTACCGATCGTTTCACCCTTTCCTGTCGTCTGTTCATATTCTTCTCATGCGCTGCCCTAATCCATGCTTCAAGAGCTTCAAACTGGGTCGGTCTAGGCAAGGGTCTCGTTGAGGTCATGACTGATTTTAATCGATGTAACACCTCTAATCTGAACGTCCCGTACTTCGGGAACGTCAGTTCCTCATTTCCTTCAGTAATCTTACTCCACTCTGAAATCCAAAGGATCGTATGCAGCCCAACATTCACTGCCATATAACGAGCTGGCGTACCCTCCGGCGGGGCTTCTTCCCCTTCATACGATCCCCGCTTCTCTCTTTTAAACATTGCTTTCAGCCATTTAAAACACTTCATAATTATGCGCACAAAATCCAGCCTCGCTACTCTGTTTACTTCCTGATGACAATCCACCAATCCTGTCGCGGCTTTGCTAGCTTGGCCTATCACAGCGCGGTCTTTCTCCGGTCGGCCAATCACTGCGCGACACCACCTGACGTCACTTTTCTCCGCTTCGCAGCAGCACCCCTCCTTTCTCAACTCGTCTCCCGGTTATGCATGCGTCCCATTCATACACCGAAAAATGACTACTTCCGACCAAGCGGTCACTTCTCTCGACTGTACGTCCACAGTCTATCTGTAATTGTCAACACAACTGACGAGATGTCTATCGTCTCTCTGATAGGTTGCTTACACACACAGTAACTTCCGACCAGCGTCCGTTACTCACGCACTCACTCTTACGTTCCCCCTATCTCGGTCTCTCGGGTGATCAATGGTACCTCATGACCCCCTCCACACTAGTTGACAATTACTCTGGGTGTCCGATACACCCGAACCACTTAAGCTCTCCTTGAACTTAAGATTTCCACCGGTTGCGCGCGCTCACAACCTGTTCCACAGTCACTCTACAGGCATTCAACTCCGCCAGACATTACAACATAGATACGATACAAAACACCGCAATCTAACACGCATAACCCTTTATACTCACTCTCGACCGATACTGCTGCTTTTTCTGTCTCACGTCATCGGATCTTCTTCAGCGGGCTGTTCTTCCGATCATCGATCTCTAGGGGCCTTGGGGTAAGCTAACCTGGCCTAGGTCACCGTCCTCAAGAAGGCAACCATCCTCTGCTACCAACTGAAAGGGCGAGATTTTGATCGATACCTTATATCTATTGATCCAAACCTCGATCTGGTCGACTGAACCTTTGTTGCCTGTCTGTAAGGAAAGAAAGTGCACCTATTTCCAAGTTAGTTCACCCAAGGAAGGACTCTACTCCCAAAGATCACAAACAACTTCTAGCTTCCAAAAGTTTATTGTAAAGAAATGATAAGCAGCAAATACAGGCATCTCAGAATGAGATTGACGAGATACACAGGTCCAATTACATACATGTGCTCTCGAAAAGCCCTCAGACGAGCAACAGAAATCACTAACACAAGTTCTAAGAATAATAAAGCTATCAGCATTGACGCATATCTCTCCTTCATTTAGGTTGGAGGAAAACGCAAAGGTTAGGCTGTCCCTACCCTGCTCTAGATGGTATCCCTACTTAACCAAATCCCAACCTAACAAAGGTGTCAGCTGTGAATGACCCCAAGGGAAGTCACTCACTCTAAGTCTCTTGGTGAAAACCTAAAGTTCTCCAGTCATGACCCCTCTCTGCCTACCCATCCGCTCTCTAAAGGGTCCTCAGGTCTCTGCTCTAACTCCACCCAGGGGTGCTGTCCCTAATACAAAACAGTCAACAACATTTGAGACGCCCCTTGCGGAACGCCCCTCACGTGGTGCAACTTCTGGCTTTTTCCATGATGCTTTGTCTTGGGCCTCATACGTTATAGTTGACCTTGCTTCTCAGACTCTTCTCCGGCCCGCTGATACCCCTCAAACATTCCAGAACCCTCCTCCATGTCTAGGCCGTCTACTGAACAGACCTCTATTCATTCATTTATAATTGGATCCCCCCTCTTGCTTTGCAGACAGATATCTGTAGCCAAGAACCCAACTCTCATATACTTCTTAAAAAGAAAAAGGCTTGCAACATTTCTCAGCCCAGACATGTACGTGTAAATCAATGCTAAAACATTTCAGGCCTATAATAATTCTCATTATGATTATAGCATTCAACTTCTTCATTTAATTAAAGCATGTTAATACTCTTATTCTATTATTAAGTAAACATTTCTATACATCATGGCCTATTTAATGCAATGACCAAAACATTAATACTATCTGTGTCATGAAAAGAAACACCTTCCCTTTAGCTCTGGCCCTGAGGCCTACCACATTCTGCGTTTAACCGCATACCATCTTATGTTTAACAGCTACACGACATGGATTCAGAAATAATCACATCTACTAAAATCATATAATGTCACACATTTCTGTATTAGTTCCACTTCTACTTGAATCTCTATATTAGCTATACATTTAGAATATAATTGCAGATACTATTAGCACTCATGGCATTTCTCCTCATGATTTGTGCTTACTACAGGTAAGTGTGATGTACTCATACATTTAAATCAGTTTGCGCTCTCTCAGTTGCAAACTGTTGTTTTTTTAAAATGTAACTTTACAAAAGATGAGCTGAGTAAACAACCAAAACAGTCACAGCATTATGCCTTGAAAAAAAAAAAAACGTTGCAGTGCTTTATAATCTTTGCCCATGAACTAACAGTCATACTACACAGGACCCAATTGTTACTCTTACTTGAAATCCTTAAAACAGCAATGAGCCCGATCCTTGCCCTGGATCTCCACCTCCAAAAGTATGAAACATCTTTGTCAACAGCCATAGTGAATGCCGGGACCCGATCTTCACCCCAGATCACAAGTGAGTGCGTAAAGACAATCAGCATTTTCAAATCGGGGCCCAATCTTTGCAGCTGATGAGCGCATCTAATGGTGTATATTATGCCTGCAAAAACCATCAATTAACACCAAGGCATGATTTTCCCCCAATTAACACATTGGAGGTGTGAATCTTCACAGTGCTCTGTGCTTAACCATTTCACACTGGGGCTCACTGTAGGCTAAGCAAACAACGACAGTTAGGAGGACCTAGCCTTCCACAATGAAAGATGATCGTAGCTTCAAGTTCTTGCTGTCAAAGAACACTTTAAAAGGTAAAGACTTCTCATCTCATGACGTCAGTAGTGATAACTTTACTGCGTGGCTATTACACCAGCTTTTGACTTTGATGATGACAGCTTGATCTAACACTCTTAGGTCTTAGGGCAGCCGATTTCAGGGTCACTGGTGGGGTCCTGTAGTGCCATTTAGGTTAAACATTTGCTTTAAAATGTAGAGAGTCTTTTATCTTGTTTTCCATTGTCCACTGTTTCTGTTTTGTTCTGTTCTGTTTTTTAAGTAGTCTCTCATGTAAATTCAGCTTCTTTTGAGTAGGTACACGTAGGTTCAAAAGGTCGCCAAAATGTTGTAAATAAGATGGCGTAGTCCTTGAAGTTCCTTGTAAGTAGTTTATTGCAGGTAAGATGGTAAGATAAGAAGAAGAGGATAAAACCCCACCAGGAGCAGCCTCCTGCCGCTCGTCCCTTCATCCAACTGACAGTCTCACACACTCAACATTCTAACTAGCTCTCACACCAAACATTCTAGGCTAAGCAGCAGGAAAAAATACAACAATTATATACAGAATCTGGCATTAGATACCTCAAATAAGACAAAACAACAATTAAAACCTAAGACTGCGAAGTTAATAAAGAGCTGTTAAAGGATTTTGCATTAACGGACCCGTGGAGGCAGTGACACCCCGGTTTCGCTCAATGTACATGTTATTCTTCAAGGTATAGAACCGCTTCGCGCTTGGATTTCTTTCTTGTTGATAAGCTGCTGGCCAACGGCAAATCAGAGACAGTGGTTAATTCCTTTTCCGATCACTCCATAGTTTCCTTCATACTAAAACTGAGGATGAAACCAAAAGAGAGAGCAAGATAGCAGTTTGACAAATCCTTATTAGAAGACAACATTTGGGTGGCCAAGACAAAACATTTTATTCAGGAATTCTTCCAGTTGAACATAAATACTGCCCCAATATTTGTGGTTTGGGAGGCATTCAAACCCACCTTCATAGGACAGACAATAGCCTATAAGCTCAGGTGTAATAATAATCAACACAAGCAAAAGATCTCGGAATTACAGCGCGCAGTAGAGGAGTCGGGACAAAACCTAGATTCGATAATGATTTCAGAACAAACGTATAAAATATTACAGCAAGAATTGATAAAAGCAAAAGATCGCTTGAAAGATTTTTTTTTTGTTAGAAGAGATCACAGGCAGCAAGGCCTACCAACAAAAGGTCTATGAGGAGAGTCAGCAAATTGGCAGATTCCTGGCTTGGTCTACGAAAAGTAAGAAAGCGGTGCAGACTATCAGCCAGGTTAGAAATCTTTCTACTAATTTGCTAAAAAAAAAAACAGGCAATATCTGGGGTATTCCTTTCCCATTTTAAGCAAATGTATGCAGACACATTAGTAGTTGAGGACTCAGAATTACAGTCCTATCTAGAATTACTGGAGTTACCCCAGATATCCCAGCAGCATACCGAGATGCTGAATCAAACAATAGAAAAACCTGAAATTTATGAAGTATTGGGGAGTATGTCGAACGCAAAGACTAGTGAATCTGATGGGTTGCCGGTCGAAGTGTTCAAGGTATTTCAAGAAGAACTAATCCCTTTTCTGATTAAAATGATTAATCAAATTAAGGATGGGATATATACCCCTAATAGTTTTAAGGAGTCAGTTCTTGTAATTTTTCTCAAAAAGGATGAAGATCCAAGTGATCCAAATTCCTATCGCCCAATCAGTCTGCTACATACAGATTGCAAATTGTTCATGAAGATTTGGGCTAGAAGGATTGCTCCGTGCGCCCAAGAAGTAGTTCACTCGGATCAAAATGGTTTCCTTCCGGGAAGGCTAATGGC
Source organism: Lissotriton helveticus (assembly GCF_964261635.1). Lineage (NCBI taxonomy): Eukaryota > Metazoa > Chordata > Amphibia > Caudata > Salamandridae > Lissotriton > Lissotriton helveticus. The sequence goes on along the minus strand of NC_136072.1, from coordinate 845,958,378 downwards.
CACAAATACATACTTTCTCATGCAAGCCGTTGATTTTTTTTCAGTTAACAAAACTAAAGCGGCTATCTTAATGATGGACACAGAAAAGGCGTTTGATTTGGTGGATTGGTGTGCTTTATTTGCGATTTTAAAGAAGTTTGTTTTTTCTGCCCAGCTCATACAAATGCTAAAAAAGCTATATAGCCAGGCGGAAGCAAAAATTGTTATCAATGGTGCAGAGGCCTTTAAAGTGAGTATTAAACGAGGCATGCGACAGGGGTGTCCTTTTTCCCCTCTTTTGTTTTCTCTGTTTATAGAACCCCGTGCTGTCAAAATCCGTAATAATTTGTTGATTGTGCCCCCCATTGAAAATATGCCTAACATTAAGTTGTATGCAGACAATATAATTTTATATTTTAAAGCTGAAGAGTCCTGCATACAGAATACAATGGAGGAAATCCAGAAATGTACACGGGTAGATGGGTATAAAATCAATCAGGCAATAACAGAGGTCCTTACTTTTAATTCAGCTCTGTCTTATCTTCCTGCATCCATATATAGTCGAGGGCCACACCCTATTAGATACTTAGGCATTTATGTCACAAACCACTGTGGACAACTCTTTTTCCTGAATTATACCACCTTTTTAGGAAAGGTTAAAAAATGATTGGGAAAGTGGACCTTGCTGAATTTATCTCTGATAGGCCAAGTGTCTATGGTCAAAATGTCGGTGTTCTTGCTATTTCAGTTTCTTTTAAGTAATCTTCCCATGAAAATTCCCAGTGCCTATTTTAAAGAACTGGACGGAATTATGAGGAAATTTGTATGGAATGATAAGCACCCCAGAGTTAAGCTGTCCATATTACAGTTGGATGTAGCATCAGGGGGATTAGCGCTGCCACATTTTCCAACTTATTATAAGGCTTCCCTGCTTAACTTACTTTCACAATTAGGAGAAGAGAATTTGGTTTTTGATAATTTCTTTCTAATACCAATGTTGAAAGAAAGCACTACAAAACCCATTTTTCTGCGATCAGCAAAACTGCCTAAAAAAACAGGCATAAGATTATATTGGCATTGGTAACTAGGATTACGCTTTTTTTAATTCAATAAATATTCCAGCATATCATGCTTATGCCCCCATACAAGATTGTGTAGCTGGAGGGTTAATGATGTCAAAAGAACTCTACCAAGAATGGCAAGCATTAGGTTTTGGCCTTCTTGGTGATTTTTATAACCATCAAACATTAATTACATGGGACTCGATTAGGCTACTGTTCGGCAACTTAAATATTGCTTTTTTCTAAGCTATCTTCAGCTTGCGAAATTTCATGAAAATAACTATAATATTTTGAGTGAAACAGTGCTTCCAATATGCAAATAAATATCAAATAAAGTCTCAGGTGTGGGAGTTTGGTACCGGCTTCTACATCAGCAAGCTCATAATGAAGAGATGACGGCAAAAGAACTTCAGAAAATTTACTGAGAGCCAGGCTGTGAGTTCAATATGAAAAAATGGCAACAATTAAGCGAATTCTTGAATAAAGCATTACGAGGAGCGAATTATAAAAGAATGAATTTTCTATCAAGATGGCTAGCATATTATACTCCTCAGAGACTGCATACACTTTTTCCTACTTGTTCGAATCAATGTTTTAGATGCAATGAATGGGACGAAGGAGGATGGGTTCATACATTTTATGGATGTAGTAAATTGCAGCAATTTTGGAAGGATGTGTTTGTTATGATTTCTCAGTTTTTGTCATCAACTATTGATCCATCACCAAGGCTGGTTTTATTTGGTGTCTTGTCAAAGATGCAATGCTTTACAAACTATCAACAGTATTTTATAATAATTTCTATAGCTCTTGCCAGGTGCTTAGTGCTGCAAAACTGGAAAACCAGTATACAACCTAGGATTAATCAATGTATCAGTAAAATGTGTAAGACCTATAGATTCGAGGAGGCCAACGCAAAACGTAGAGGAGCTACAGTAAGATTTAGAGCTGTCTAGCAGAAATTTTGTATAGCGGAGTTAGAGTAGGTTTGAAGAACTTTCTGTAGTTGGCAACAAATTACGGTACAATATTTAGTAAAATTGACGCTGATCGTCGCACTTGCACTTTATAGAGTTCCTGGACATTTGTATTGACTTCTTCTTTGCATTTATGTAACAATTAATCCTAGCTGCACATGCACTTTAAAAAATGCTTGATGTCTGTATTGCTTTTTCTTAGTATTTCTGAAATAGTCTTTCCTAGATGCAAAGGCGCTTTAAACAATGTGGCCAATAGGGTTGTGGTATTTTTTTTTTTAGATCTATGGGGATGTATCATGCAGAAATAAGGTACCAAGGAATATAAGCTGCTATAGAATTCTGTTTTTACGTATCCTTCTAAAATGTTTTTTAATCTCTCAATGTTAATTCTGAATATTATTGATATTGTATGCATTATGGTCTATTGGATAGTCTTTTTCTTACTGCTCTTAATAAAAATATTTTATATATATATATATATATATATATATATATATGCTAAAAAAAAAATCTGTGCATTAAGATATTCGCATACGAAGGAGCAGCGCAATTGCCCATAGAGGTACCCGTAAGTTGTAAGAACCACTGGTCATCCCACTTGAAGTAGCTTTGATAAAGCATAAACTGCAGTAAAACCATGAGGAATGATTGTAGGTTGCGAACAAGGTTCGGGCATAGTAACACATGTTCTATGGCAGCCAAGCCTAAATCATGTGGAATTGAGGTGTATAACGATTTTACATCTATCCTACATAACCAAAGTTCTTCCTCCTCCTCAAAGGTGATTTGATTGATTTTGACAATGAAATCCGTAGTGTCTCGAACAAAGGTTTGCATGTCTAACACGAAAGGTTGCAAATAATTGTCGAGAAATTTGCCCACATGTTCATGAATACTCCCTCTGGTGGAGACAATGGGTCTAAATGGCAACTGATTTAAACTCTTGTGTACTTTTGGTAGCATGTACATTGTAGGCGATTTTGGATTGAAATGTGAGAAATATCTGCTGACTTTCTTAGTAATCATGCCATCATCAACCGATCTCTTGAGTATAAGGTTCAAATTGTGAGAAAAATGCTCAGTAGGGTTCTGCGTAAGTGGTGCGTAGGTATCGGTGTCCATGATGTGATTGCGAACCTGTTGTATATAAAGGTTGGTATCCATTATGACTAATGCCCCGCCTTTGTCAGCGTTCTGACAAGTAATGGTAGGATTACTGGCTAAATTCCTCAACACTTGAGTTTATTAACCGTGAGGTTACGGTGTTCGGATTTCTTCTGAAAATTGAAAGATTGTAGGTCATGTTTCACTAAGGTTTCGACAGTGTCAAGGCTTTTGTGGCTTACAGGGGCCATGTACGTACTTCTAGGTTTCAAGCATTTCAATTGTTTGTGCATGATCCTACACATGTTTAAGTCCATTAAGAATAACATCTGCCCTGTTGTGCAGTGGCACACAGTTTGCCTCCAAATACACTGCCAAGGGGAACCTCCTCAGGAAGGGGCATCTAGTGGGCAGACCAGGCACCTCCAGGATCTTAAATGGGGGGTTGGGTTTGGGAGGGGTGCCTTGAGTTTGGGAGGGGTACCCTTGTGTTTGGAGGGAGTTGGGAGGGGTGCTCTTACTTTTGGCAGGGGTGTGTTGGGTTGTGGGAGGGGTGGATTTACATTTGGTAGAAATGGCTTGGAATGTGGAAAAGGTGAGTTGGGGTGTGGAAGGGGTAGATTGGCATTTGTTAAGGTTGTGTTGGAATGTGGAAGGGGTGGATTGGGGGTGTGGAAGGGGTAGATTGGCTTTTGCTAGGGGTGGATTGGGGTTTGGCAGAGGTTAGGGCAAGGGTAAAAAGGATATCTATGGGGAAATGGGTAGGGTGTTCAGGAGGGAGTTGGGTTTGGTAGGTAGTGGCAGTGTCTGGTGTGCATGTATCTGTTGAGGGTACAAGTGCCTGTGGCTCTAATGTATGTTGTTGATGTTTGGGTGTGTCTTGCATCATAGGTGTCTGTTGTTTGGATAAGTGTACACATTTGAGTTTTATGGCTGTGGCTGTGAATTCTGATGTGTGTGTGGGTGTGGATGGATGTGCTGCATCGGTGCTGGGTGTGGTTGTGGCTGCCGTGGCTCTGGAGGTGCTGGTGATGGGTGGTGCATGTGGGTGTGGTGGTAGATGCAGTGGTTGTGAAGGTGGCAGCCTATGGTGTATTGGTGTGCTGGTGGTGGGGTGGTGCATGTGTGTGTGTGATGGTGGCTGTGGTATCCGTGGTGTGCTGGTGGTAGGGGCAGTGTCTGTCTGGATGTGCTCCTGTGTTTTTTGTGGTGGTTGTGTTCTATGTGGGTGTGCTGCTTGTGTCTATGTGAGATGGTGCATGCAATGGTGTGAGGGTGCTTGGGACAGGTCTGGGAATAGCAAATTTAGATGAGGAAGGGGCGGGAGGTGGGGCACAAGGTTGGGATGGCTGGGAGGATGCGGTCAGTGTGGAGGCTGGACCTTGAAAAGACTCTGTAGGACCAGACATACCTTCCAGGTAAGCTACCATTTGATGCAATTGGCAGCCAAGCCCCTTGGTGGCATTCAGTAGTGCAGTTTGGTCTACGGGGATGGTCTTGAGGAGATCAATAGCATCCTCACTCAGCGCAGGAGGTACCTAGAGCAAAAGAGATACCACCCCTTTTAGGGGGGTGGGTTTGGCAAACTTGGGGGGAGCAAGGGGGAGGGTGGAGATGGTATGCTGGGTGGTGGACAAGGATGTAGTTGGTAGAATTCTTGTCGGGCCCACCACTGCTAGGGAGTGCTTGTTGCAGAGCTGGCAGCCTCCGTTGCACTCCACTCACTCTCCCTCCCACTGGGTCCCTCGGTGTCGGTGGTGTCTGCACCCAAACCACAGTGGCCAGGTGCTTCACCACCTAAGTTGGCACTTTCTCCTTCGCCTGGTCCGGATAATGCTAAAATGACATATACAATAGTTTTATTGAATCTGTGTAAACAGAACTGATCATGATGTTTGATCACAAAACTTTTTCCAAGTTTTCAGATTTCACCTCTTCAAGCCTCTCAAACTCTGTTTTTATGTTAGCATACGTTCATGCATGTACACAACATGTTTCAGAAAACATTTGGTCACAGTTATCTCATTCCCCATGATAGCTCCTACATCTTTTATGATTTTGTCTCTTATTCATTATTGTCTCTCCAGGAACTGTTTCACACCTCTGCTCTGAATGGTTGCCCTTTGTAGTTTAAAATAGTGAACTGAATACCTTTGTACCTTTGAACAGTGTGTTCACAAGGCCCTAAAATCTGAATACTTTTCATCCCCAATAAGTAAAATATGGATAAAAGTGTCAATAAATACTAAAAGCAGGTTTCCTTTGTTGGTCATTTCACAATGGTAACACTTACTTCAAGTCACTAAAGTATATGTAAAATGTCAGAAAATATACATTTCATTCTAGTCAAGTATGTACATACATTTGTAGTGCACTTCAGTACAGAGCAAAAACATTTTCACATTTCATTCCAAAATACCTCTAGTTCTTGTTTTAAATGGTTGTATCTTTGTGAAATTGTTTCACTAAATACACTGTTGTCAAAAAGTTGTAGGACATCACAGTTATCATTACATACAATGATTCATATATAATAATTACTTCAAAGATTGAAATGTAAATCACAATATGCAACATATTACCCCTTGATGCATTTCAACATTTGCCTAATGAGCCATGAGTTTGGCCTGATTCTGAGTTTTCCTGATGGGATACTCATACATAAGTGATGGAACATTCCATCTAAAATTCATCATTTTTCTACTTCATCGATTTTTCACCAGGACATGACAAAGGACATTGTGAAATGGTTTGGGGTATGTGTTATTCTGTCACCAATGTTTACACATTCCTATTTGTGGTTCATCAAAAATTGTATGCCTATCAAAATCATTTGTCCAAAACCAGACTGGCTTTCACCCATTTGTGGAGGAGTAAGACATCTTGCCAATCTGTCACTTTTAATATTTAAGAAACAGTATTGCTGATGTGAAATACAATTTGACTATGTTTTGATTTCAAAATGTAGCCATCTATTCTGATTTCACTAGTCATTTTGGATCACATACTCACTACTGTTTGTGTAGAATCCCAACTTAACAATGTGATGCTTGGGACATCCACTGTATCATAAGTGCCTAGTATGCTATTCAGTATTCAGTATGCTATTTAACTTGCAATAGCGCTACCATCACATAATTCACAACAGTGAAGGAGCTGGACTTCAGTTGACTTTCTGGTCCAGTGTCGTAGGGCCTCCTACCTCATGTGGCAATGGATGCTTGAAGACACCCAGGGTACGCACCTTCCTGGCGATGGCCTTCCAAATTTCCCACTTCTGATGGCCATTGACCTGGAGGGATACAAGAAATGAAAGACAAAACAACGGTTTGCTGATATTGTGCTTGTTGTATTGACATTACAAACGGTTTCTACATCTATCACTAGCATGACTCATACATTAGCATATAACATGTGTATTGTACATGCTGACCAAAGCCAATATCTTAATACACACTTTTGCAGTGACCTGTTTCCTACCCTAATCCATTCTATGGTCTAAACTCACCAATCCAGGCCTGTGTCATCATCAAGTCCAGGGGGCTTCTACATATTCTGTGATATGACCTACATCTGATCAGTGCAAAAGATTGTGAACTACTGAGGCTAAACATAAACACAGTGAGTAAGGGACCTGAGGTTTCAATATGACACGCTTTCTCAAATAAAATGAAGTGCTAGCTCAAGAAGTTAGGTAACTCTCCCTTTCAACTGTCATCAATTTAAAAGCATTCATGGGCATATTTTAGGTACATCCCAAAATTTGACATGCAAGAATATATGTTTGTGGCAGCTGCACCTCAGTGTTTCAGTTGTTTGTACCTGTGACTCAGCCCCAGCCTGGTCCATTATTCTGACTAAGCACTGATCATTGTCAGGCCTTGGTGTGGTGCCACGGCCAGGGTGACTGACTCTGGAATCTGGGGATCACGGTTCGATCCCCGGCACAGGCGGCAGATTAGCCCAGCACCATGTGACTCTGGGCAATAGCTTGCTTAATCTTCCCGATGGCCCCCAGCACCTAGAGACCCTTACGGGTGATTGTGCACTTTACAAATGTGGATTTATTATTGTAATTTGCAGCATGAGGATCATGATATCACATGAACACAGCCTTCCCTTAACGTTTACATGCAAAATTACCTTGTTCCATCTAATAAATAAAGGCAGTGTGCTACTCTGAAGGGGTCTGGAAGCTACTGGTAGTTCTCATCCATCTGTTTGGAGAATGCTGATCTAAGCTAAATGATGTGTGGTACAATACACATAGCTAACAGCATTTTCATTTGGTTTGTACAGAAAATAATTTTACGTACATTAGTATAGAATATGTGTTTTCTAATTTCCATGATTTGAGTTTTCAATGTAGCACATGTGATTCAAACATATAGATATTTCCCTACATACACACCAATTTGAATCTAGGGCTTTAAACGCACAACACATACTAATGTTGTTTTTTAACATTGTAAAGTGCTTAGAAAACCCAGTCATTGTCCGCTGTAAGGAACAAAATATATGACACTTTACATCACTAACTACACTTCTCTCAGGGACTCAAGTTAGACAGATTCTCATAAACATTCCAGGCATTTACATGTTCCTCTGGTGAGCCATAGAGCTGGCCATACAGGGAGAGGAACCCCTGTGCCAGCTACTTCAGCTCCTCCGGTGAGAAGGCAGGGGCCCTCTCACCTGCTTGCCCTGAGGTGACAAACAGCAGCAAAAGTGGAGGAGGTCTTGATGGGAGTAGTGGTAGGAGGCAAGTGAGCTTGTTTTCCAAATGCCACTTACACGTACACGATGTACCCAATCGTCAGCATAGACGGACACAGCTATTGGCCTTCATACGTTACTTTCACCAATGTTAGCCTATGGCTATGTCCGTCATGAAGTTTACCACCCACTATGCAGTCAACTTCTGTCACGCCTGTCTGATTCCAAATGTCCTATCAGTGAAGTCAGGCACCTGCCATGTCAGAAGATCAAAATAGGCTGCCTCTGACTGTTAAGTACGTCACCACCACACAAAATGGAGACTCATTTGTTTAAATATTCAAACATCGATGGACACTCATTCTTTTAATACCATTTTTTTTTACAGTTAGCACGTTACTGTGCTCTAAAGCGATATTAGCGTGGTGTTGCTTACACCTCTGTTGACAGTATTTTTGACCGAAAAAAGAAAGGTGCATATAATACATTTGAAATTTATTATTTACACTTTTTTTTAGCCTATATATGTAATTTGTTAACAATAAAGGACAAAAAGCTAATGTTTTATCAAAATATGTAGTAACACCAAACATATTTTGTGCAACTCCTTGGCTTTAGTATTAAATATCAAATATGTGGCTGTAGAAAATATGACAAAATGTTCAAATGTTTTACCAATGCAGACATATGAAGAACAGCCTCATGTGTACCACCCATTTCAAGACCTTGCCACCATGGAAAAAAGGGATATAATCAAAAAGTTCAGATTGAATAGGCAAACTATACTGGATCTATGTAATCAGCTGGTGACAGATCTTCAGTGTCAAAACAGAAATCACACATCTATTACACCAGTTGTCAAACTCATGGCAGTGCTTCATTTTGTGGCCACAGGATACTTCCAATACACTGTGGCAGTATCTGGTGGAATGTCACAACCAACTTTCAGTGGTGTGCTACAAGATGTTATATCTTCAATGATGTGACACATCAACAGCTTCATCCAGTTTCCATGACAGCAGGATATAGCCAATGTGAAGAGGAACTTTAGATGGTTTGGTCGCCTACCACATGTGGTTGGAGCAATCGATGGTACACATATTGCCTTAGTGCCACCACACACAGAGAACAGGTCTATCAGAATTGAAAACACTTCCATTCAATTAATGTGTTTAACGGATGTGTACATTACACACGTGTTAGTGCATGTCTCCGGCTCTGCCCTTGGTTCCTTTGTACTATGGAACAGCTGCTCACCCCTGCAAATGTCACAACTTGGTCCTGAGAGGGCCTGGCTTGTTGGTCACTACAATCTTTCATAATATTGGTAGGGGAATCTCTAGTTGAATAATCTGAAATCGTGTTACATTTTGTTGGCAAATGTTTTGTCTTCCATCTAGCAGACTCAACTTATCCCAACCGACCATGGTTGTTAGCACCGCTGAAGGATCCAACAGTGCCAGGAGAAGTCCACTTCAATGAGGCCCATGGAAGAACACGGCGGACAGGGGAGCGGGCTTTTGGGCTCCTAAAGTCAAGATTTTGTTGTCTGGACAAAACTTGTAGAGCTCTCCTCTACTCACCCAGTAAGGTGTGCCAAATCACAGTGGCCTGCTGCATGCTCCACATCATTGCCCTGCGACAGAACATCCCTTACATTGCAGAGGATGGAAAACATAAAGAGCCACCTGGTGAAGATCCTGAAATGCCAAATGAAGATGATAGTGGTGAAGAGGAATGAGTTGACTTACGTCAAGATGTCATTGACAACTTCTTCACATGAGTGTAAGTATATCTTTACATGTTATCACCTTAACCATTACACCAACTATTGATGTGATGATGAGAGGAAGTGTGTGGTGGTAATTTGTGTCAAGTCTTCCACGATCCGTATTACGGATGGTTGTGACATTCCACCAGATACTGGAACAGTGGATTGGAATGATCCTCTGTCTACAAAACGTAGTACTGCCATGTTTTTATGTATTTGTGTTATTGATGTGGGATTTCTTACATGAGCCAGAAGATCTGGCTCCAGCTGATGACATGACTCCATGACAATGTGCCTATTCAAATTTATTATTTTGGAAATATCCCCTTCTTCCATGTTGGCAAGGTCTGGAAATGTGAAAACTGGGACTGAGTATTTCAGTCATTTATGGATTGTTATGTGGAAATGTTGACAGACAATTATTGGTCAAATGAAATAAACCTAGCAGTAGGTGACTTACTGGTATATTTTTTGGGGAGTGATGGTTGGTAAATTAAGAAAAACCATACCTACTTGCTAGTTATCTGTGTTTACTTTGATTTTTGTCATTGTAAAGTTTTGATGGAGGGAAACAAATACATTGATAGAGTTGAGATATACAACGCCAGTCTATGAGCTTTTGAGTTGTGAATTTATTGAAGTAAATGTGAAGAAATTAAACATGGTGAAAATGAAAAAGCAAACCAAAAAGTGAAGAAGTCGGTCACGGTGAATGAAACCATAGTTGAAGAGCCAAAATAGTTTCAAGTCCTATGTCTAAAATACAACTGGCCTCAGAAAAGTAAATGTGTCCAGAAATAGTCCACAGAGTGAATGCTAGTCACACACTGGAGGATATTAAGTTCAGGGTTTCTTGCTGGTGATGACAGAGGTCTTGCCATCCTCCCCTACTGATAATTTGGATGGACGTCTCCTCCTGCGGGTGAGGGGGGATCCACAGTAGCAGGGCCTGGGGTGGTTGAAGGTGGTTCTTCCTGGGCAGGACCTCCCTTCCTGTGGCTGTGGTAGATGTAGATGGGCCAGATGTTGTAGGACCACAGGAAAGAATAGATGGTGCTGGGAAAACCCTGTACATATGGGTGTAAATGTCTTGCAGCACCCGAGTCAGGGAGCCCATATTAGAGTTGTGAGCCTCCATCTGATAACTGAGCTCGCTCTGCAACTGCCTAATTTCCCGGATCTAGGTACGTACCTAGCCCATCATGTCTTGGGACTGCGCGCGTCCCACGTTCCCGAACTCTACCTCAATAGCGCAACATGGAACTCACACTACCTCGAAAACACTACCTCAAAACCGCCCCCCAGGCGGAAGATCACTATGCTAATCTCTGAATTTATACGAACCCTGTTTATGTTATACTGTACTTTTTTCGCACTTGCTTTTCCAGGACTGAATGTAAAGCGCTCCGATACCCTTGGGTCTGGCCAGCGCTATAGAAAACTCCTAAAATAAAAAATAAAAAAATAAACAATAGGCTCCCAAGACTTGGTCTCGGGTGGTATGGTCAAGAGTAACCCCTGTGGCCTCATTATGCTGGTCCACAGAATCCCTCCTATGACCGAACCCCACTACTCTGTGCCCTTGGCCCAGTGTGCCCCATTCAACTGGATCCTGTGTGATCTGGAGCTGGTGATGCTGTGGTCTTAACATTACCCAGGACTGGGGGGCACACGGTCGGTGTTACAGTGGTAGGAACACAGGAGGTGGAGGCTTTGGTTAGTTGAGGTGTGACAGCTGGGGTAGGAGGTGGCTGTGTGGGCCCAGTGAGACTCAATGGAGCCGTCTGCTCATGCTGACCAGATGGACCAGGATCCTCATTGTCCCCAATGAAAGCTTGAGTCTGGGCTGCAGTGGAGGTATCTTCAGTGGCAGATTCCTTTCCACATGGTCTAGCGGTTGGACATATTGGGAAATTGAAAACATTTTTCTTAATAAAAGTATGTATTATGTATCCAAATATTTTGAGACAAACAATGTAGATGCCTAGAAGTAAAAACAGTAGAGATTATTATGATGATAGCTGGCAGTGGGACTGAACATGTTTTGATAACATTTAGCACTTTCAAACAGTACAACTTCAAAAAAGCAGGTCATGAGGTGTCCTGAAATGTTTATGAAGTGATTAGAAAGTATACCTAACATCTTCCAACCATTCAACCCAAAACACTGGGGAGGTAAAATGTGTCATTGACAATTCTGAGGCCTAACTGTCTTCAAAACAGACATTTACACAACTTAGATAGATGTTTGGCATTAGTCATCATTTGAACAGTGCAGAGTCATTTATTGCAATTACCTCTTATATTCAGCGTAGTAACTTTCATACCTTACAATTTTTGGGTCAATACAGTTTGAGTTGTGAAACTCATGGCATCAATTCAATTGGTTGAGAATCAATCAATCAAGTAGCATTTGAATAGCGTAGCTAATCACCCCAGTGGGTAGTCAGGGTCTGTGCTGCAGGTGTCAGCTGAAGAGCCAGGTCTTGAGTCCCTTCCTGAAGTGGTTCAGCGAGGATGAGGTGCATAGGTGGTGGTGGATAGTGTTCCAGGCTTTGGCGGTGAGGTGAAAGAAGGAGAGTCCTCTGGTCCGGCTGCCATGGATGCAACGGAGAGGTGTGAGGAGCAGAGGTTTCTGGTCGGCCGGTGGAAGATCAAGTGATGGTTCATGTAGGGTGGTTCTTGGTTGTGGAGGGCTTTATAGGCGTGAGTCAGAAGCTTGAACTGGGATCTTTGCTGGATGGGGAGCCAGCAGAGGTCTTTTAGATGTTGGGTGACATGTGTCCTCTTGAGCAGGTTCAGGATCAGTCTGGCTGCTGCGCTCTGGATTGTCTGGAATCGTTGCATGAGTTTGGTGGTGGTGCCAGCATAGACTGCGTTGCCGTAATGGAGCTGGCTGGTGATGAGGGCTTACATCACCGTTTTCCTTATGTTCATGGGGAGCCATCTGAAGATTTTGCGGAGCATGCGGATCATGTGGAAACAGGCTAAGGCGACAGCTTTGACCTGACAGTTTATGGAGAGTTAGCTGTCTAGTATGATGCAGAGGTTGTGGACATGGTCTAACAGTTTCAGGGTAGGCCTGAGCTCTGCCAACCACCAGGAGTTGTTCCAAAGGGTATTGTGTCTGCCGAAGATCAGAACTTCTATTTTGTCAGGGTTGAGTAGGAGTGGGCAGTTACAGTGCATTAGGCGGTAATGGAAGTGTGTACAGGAGTCACAACCACATCACAGGAGGCACGAGACGTGACATATGCTGACACCCTCTGGGAACCAAGGTGTTATTTTTAGACCTGCGCATTGTCTGTTATAAAAATAAACACTTTCTGCTTTTAGGAAGAAAAGCTCCTCGCAGTGCCAGCATACCCCTCCCCATATCTGCATGTTGGTGGTGTCCTCTCGTGCCATCTTTCACCCTTCAGTTCTGGCCCATGAATTGTGCTGACCTGGAAGTACCCCCACATCCAATCCCGCTTTAGCTAAACCTGCTGAGTTAAAAGTAGCAAATTAGGGGCTGACTAGGATGTTTTCTTTAGGGAGTTTGCTATTGGTTTAGGAGGCTGTGAGGTAGTGCTAGACCAGCCCAAGGATCAAAAGTTCAGGAAGGGGCCGTTGATTCTCTTCAGTGGATAGTAGAGATCATCGAAGAGCCAATGACTGGGATCAAGAAGACCAAGGTAACTTGCCTCTGTAGGACAGACTAATTCAATCAACTTTACCCTGTTTATCTTTATGTCAATGTAGAGTTGCGTGACGGGGTGGGTCATTCTCCCTAGGCACAAGAAGAGATACGAGAATGGTGGTCAGCGGTCCCACTCTCACCGACTTCTGTCCCCTTTCAGCAGCACCCTACTCCTTACCAGCACGAGGAATGGTTCACGGATACTCGGCCACTATGGAGTCATGAAGACGAACAGGAGCAAGGCTCCTTTATTTTGGTATTCCAGCAAGACGAAACTCCTCCCATGGATGACGTCACCTCGCAGGACCCGTCAAAGGAAGGAGGATCCCGGAAGAAGACGGACGGCGTTTCCCCGGAGGAAGAAGGCGATCGAGAGTGGAGGAGAAGAGCGAGACCGGAGATCCAGGAGGGAGAAGCAGACGAGACGTACAAGAGGCGGAATACCACCGACGTCCACGACAAGCCAGGAGGCCAGCGAGACCACAAGCCACCCTGCCACATTCCCACGGGAGGAGCGTGGCTGGAACAGGTACGGAGCAGAGTAGCGGGTTGGGTGGGAAGACGGAGCCATCCTGCCGTATGAAAAGCCTGCCTGAAACCGTTGTATAGCTGTAAATAGTGTCTGTATAGTCTGAAATACCCCAACCCTCATCACGAGCACCTGAGCACAAATCCCCGTACTCGTGTGGACACTTGAGCACTCGGTTCCCTTCACTCCCGGCCCCTCGTGCTTTTATATAAGGACGACCGTCCTAATCATTGTGTTTGTTTTTTTGTTGTTTGCTTTCTGGTACCGAATATCGAGGGAGACCCTGAGTCTACGGAGGGCCTATAATCTGCGACAATACCTGCAGCTCCTACACTCTGGATTCCCTAAGGAGTACCAAAACGGACCCGGCGGCATTCGCCAGAGAAAGACTTACAAGCCGGCAAAGAAAAGTGTTCATGAAAATAAAACCTTCCCTTAAACGCACCAGTAATATCTCTGCCTCAGTCACTGTTGCCCCGCCACGAGGTGATATTAAACCGTTTTTGAAAGGCCTTTATTAATCATCAAGAAATAAGCTTAACAAAAGGACAACTGTTTGACAGTTTCTTAAACTCCCTAAAGCACTAAAACTAAAACTAGAACAAAACAGTGTATTTTTCTGGCGATATGCGATGCCTGACACATGACGGGCTGCACATGTCCACATTGATTGGACAGAGGTTTCCACCCTTCACGTGCCACAGCAACATAAAAAACACGGGATTTTCAGTTCTTGGCAGGCGGCTGAACACGGTGTCAAGGAAAGGGCGGACTGGAGCTGACAGGAAGTGTTCAAAAGCATGACCCCGCAGGTTTTTTTCATTTTTTTATTTAAACCGGGGAATGGAGGGGGTCGATTGACCTCCACATGTCAGAGAGGTTAACCAGAACATTGTTTATGATACCCCTAGGACCATACAAGAAGAGGGATTAAGTAAGGATGAGGAAGCTCCGACAGTAACACATGGGGTAGGAGGTGAGGTGAATAATGAATATGGAAAGAAACCCCAAAAGGGCCAACTTGTGTTGTCGTGGAACCTGGCAGGATTGAAGAGTAAAGTGAATGACCCTGAATGGTTAAAAATCATAGACAAATATAGTATTTTATGTTTCCAGGAGACATGGTTGACTAGCGAAATACACTTAACAGGCTACCAAACTTTTAACACTCCGGCGACGCCAAGCATTAGAGGCAGAAACAAGGGCAGACTATGTATTTACATCTCAAATACGTCTGGCAGTAAAATCATTAGATCGATTGCAGCTGAATTTTTCCAAGTATTAGGAGCCTTCCGACCGGTTTCCGTTGGGCATTTATTTTGATCACAAAGAGGTACTAAGGGCCATCAATGATAGTGCATCAGGGAAGGCACCTGGACCTGATGGTGTTCCCATTGATATTTATAAAAGTGAGATAAACTTGTGGTCACCCCTTTTAACTAATGTTTTAAATAGTATTAATGCTGTAGGTTTTATTTCTACATGGCCAGAGGCAATAGTGGTGCCAATTTTTAAAAAAGGAAATAGGAATGATCCTGCCTGCTACCGCCCAATATCACTTTTAGACGCCCTGATGAAGGTAGCAGGCAGGATCATATTAAATAGGATTCAGGACTGGGCAGAGGATAACAATGTTATAACCCCTCTTCAGTATGGTTTCTGTCCAGGGAAGGGCACAATAGAGCAGAGCCTTAACTTGTCACTCTTAATTGCCAAGTACACACAGGCAAAGAATGAAATTCTACATGTAACATTCTGAGCTCTGCTTTCGATTGTGTCGATCACATCATGCTATGGGATACACTGCAGAGTATAGGAATAGATAACCAGATTATACAGTTTATCAAGGAGCTCTACCGAAATGCGGGGGCGAGAGTCAGGTATGGGAGAGATTGGGTATGTTCAGATAGGTTTAGTATTAATAGGGGAGTTAGACAAGGGTGCATCCTTGCACCCTTTCTTTTTATATTATATATTATATATTATATATATTATATATAAATAGTGTGGCGAAGCACCTGAGAAATTTTCAATATGATTACCCAGTAGTGGGGGGTCTGCCACCCCAATCCTCCTGTATGCAGATGATGCTGCGATATTATCTCACACTTCTATCGGCATGCAGAGGGCCCTGGTGGAATTCTCAGAATACATGAATACACGTGGACTTACCATCAATGTCTCAAAGACATATTCCATGAGATGTGGTGCAACCCGGAAATCTTGTAAGGCAATATTTCTGAATCAGAAAAAGATAGAAAACACAAACAACTTCTGTTACCTGGGAGTAAACTTTGACAATAAGGGAAACTGGGTAAAGGCGGCCCATGCAAGAAACCTGGCATTCACCAGAGCAAGTGGGATGTACGGCATTACGACGCGTACTGTTACAACGCGTGCCGTTACAACGCGTTTTTTTTCCGCGCAAGTCGTTACCACGACTTGCGTTGGAGGGGGTGCGGACTTAGGAATTTTTTAATTTACTATTCCAACACCAGCCTACGTACAGTAGGGAAGGTGTTGGATAGTAAATTAAAAAATTCCTTGTCCTGCAGCGCCCTCCAGCGCAAGTCGTGGTAACGACTTGCGTTGAAAAGACCGCGTTGTAACGGCACGGCGGTGTCACAGCCGCGTCGTAAAGGCTGTTCACCGAGCCAGTGGAGCACTGAAAAATGTTTCAAGGAAATTGGGGGGCTGCCCCATAAAGGAACTTATACAATTACATAAGGCAAAATGCGTCTCCACCGGCACCTACGGTGCAGGGATTTGGGGTTTTATCAAAACTGAC
Source organism: Lissotriton helveticus (assembly GCF_964261635.1). NCBI lineage: Eukaryota > Metazoa > Chordata > Amphibia > Caudata > Salamandridae > Lissotriton > Lissotriton helveticus. Next base: position 845,941,771 of record NC_136072.1, on the reverse strand, counting down.
CAACTACAATTGACTGAAAACAACTTCATAAGCTATCTTCTCGCCACACCCAAATCCCTGTCTATCTTTTTCAGCCACAGAGAATTGGGGATCCCCTATATAGAGGACACAATTAAATCAAGCCCCCTCATCTATGGCATAGGATTTGGACAACCCCGGAAACATCACTTAATAGGGAGGTGATTTTAGATTGCCTGAAGCTAGATGGGGCACAAAACATTAATTGGCTATGTCACGTTAGAAAGAAGGCCATTGACATCGGTCACGAAGAATATTTTGAAAATCCCTTATGTCTGGAATCCATCTCAAAGCGCACTCTTAAGAAGACTATATTAGAATATTTGGACAATAAAAGGTGGATGGTCAAAAAAGAGAAATTCACTTATAGGACAAACGAGGCGCTTCTTCTGCATAGTGGAATAAAATCATACTTAATCTTTGAGTGTAGTCCCTTTGCTAGACTGTTATTGACTCGATTTCGGGCTGATATATTTTTTCGAATGATAACGTTCCCTAACTGTAACAATTGGTCCAAACAGCTGGTAAAATGTCCCTGTGACGGGTCTTCGGACCAATCAAATATCCACTCTATTCTTTTTTGTAGATTTTATTTGTCACCAAGGAAACAGTTTTTAAAGCCAATATTTATTAAATGGGGTATCAGGGAATGTACAGCCGCCTACTGCAAGTTGAAACTCCTGGAGACTGTTTTTGAGATTAAAGCAGTGGCATCATATTTGAAGACCCTGATAGCCTTGAGAAAGACCATGTAAATTGTAATATATGCTTTATCTTCTGTCCTGAAGTACTGCAATTCTTACAACATTTTTAACCACTATGATAATGAAAGTATTTTTCCTTTTTAATATGATATCAAATGTACTGTTATGTAACTTGTGCTTTTAGGATTTTGTCTAAAATCGAATAAAGATATTTTAAAGTATTTAAACCGATGTATATCTATGTTTCTGCTCCTGCTGTTGTGCTCTTTGAGCCTGCATTATGAGAACTCCTCAAGTCGTCACTACGGGTGAGCAAAATTCTGCGGAATTTCATAGAGTCTTTGTGTTAATTTTGCAGAATTCCGTGGAGTACAACTCTGTGAGCTCCATCCACCCATAGTGTTAAGTTTGAGGCAGTTTAGTTTTAGCCACATGTTGATGTTCTTCATGCAGTTGTGGAAGTTTGTCTTTGTGAGGGTGGGGTTCACTGAGAGTGAGAGGAGGGGCTGAGTGGCATTGGCATAGGAGTTGATGTTGATGTTGTGTGATCTTACGATGTCTGCGAGTAGTGTCATGTAGAGTTTGAAGAAAGTAGGGCTGAGGTATAATCCTTGGGGTACTTCGTAGATGGGGCGCTAGAGCTGCGAGGTGAAGGGAGTGTAGGTGCGTCCCAAGAGTAAGGATGTCATCATTCTGAGCGCATTGTCTGTGATTCCAATCTGATGTAGCCGGTCGATGGGTGTGTGGTGGGAGTTGATGTCGAAAGTTGCGAAAAGATCAAGGACGATGAGAGTGGCTGATTCTCCTCTGCCAAGTAGGGCTCGAATGTCATCTGTTGTTGCGATCAGGGCTCTCTCAGTGCTGTGGTTGGTTCTCAAGCCGATTGGGAAAGGTCCAATAGTTTGTTTCTTTCCAGATGATCTGTGAGCTGGAGGTTTAAGGGAGAATAACAGTACAACATTCAAGAAAACAACATAAACCCTTTCAGAAGAAAGCATTGAATAGGGATTGATCACTACATGACACTTTACCTCATGTTGAAATCTGTTATACAAGAGAGGCTGAGCACTGTAACATAGCAATCTTCTTTTGACACAACAGAAACAGGCCATCATGGTAGTTGTAGTAATTTCAAAGACAATTTCCCAACACTTCCAAAATGGTTGGAGGAACATACCTGTGGAAATGATGTAGTTGAAATGGGACAGAAAATATGACACACATGTGTTGTAACACTTACAGGCACCATACCATCATCTGAGATGTAATGGTGATTGACACCTGTAATCTTAGGTGCAACACAATACATTCACTCAAACAATCCAAATTATCTGGTCCTGAATGTTTGAGGTTTCTTTGTTATGAAAATATGTGCAGAACACATTGGCAACAGCTGAGGAGAGAACAAACAGGACATTGAGGTTTATTGAGCCTTTGTAATGTGTAACTTGCCAGACTACACTCCACTAGGTGTTCCTGTCAAGCCTTCAGGATGTAGGATCTGCAAGCCCTTCTCCTCCCAGGGCGTGAGTTGTAAGGAGGGCCTGGGAGAACCACTACCAGTCCCCTGGGCCTCCATGTGGTGCTTGGAGGCCAGGGAACACACTCTCCCCTGCATATCATTCCTAATGTTCTCCTGTGTGTGCAGGTTGTTAGCTACAGCATTCACTCTGTCAACTATTCTGGTCCACATTTGTCTTTTCTGTGATACGGAGGTATTTTGGACTTGAGCTTCAACAATTGTGATTCTACTCTTATGATTTAATCTACCATGACTGACAATTCTCCCTCAGTAAAACATGGATTTTGGGGCCCGGGCATTGTGCAAAGAAATATGATTGAATTAAAAAAGTAACCACACACTAATAAATGAAAGAAGATAAAAGCACAAGAAACAGGGAAAAGGACCAAAATAATCTCACCTAACTAGCAAAAGCTCTGCTAGAAAATGTTGTGGTGCAGTGGAATGGCAAAGGATCATGGTCTGAAATAAGGTGTGTTTTATAGTGTGGTATGCAGGTGGTTCCATTTGGCCAATGGACGTCAGGTATGTTCTACTAGCATCCATCCAATGGCCATCCTGATGGCGACGGGGTACAATTGGACAGCATTGAAGTCTGCTGCAGCGGGAAACACTCTGTTGATGCAGACCATGAGTCAGTCTGAATGCATCTAAATATAACAGGCAAAGGACCATCTACTTGGTGGAGTACTTAGGCCTGCCGCCACGGCAGGACAGCAGCAAAACAATCAAGATCTAAAGCACGCCCATGTTTTCTCAGCAGGTTTAAGCTATTAATAAAACAAATGTTTTTCTCAGCTACAACAATATGAGTACAATATCTTTCACTTATAGCAATACTCATGTTTTTCTTTTTTAAGATCAGCAAAATATGTGAAAATGATTGTCAGGCCCATATGTGTTATCCAAATGGGGTAATAGACTTTTGAAATATGGTGAGTACATTAATTGTAATGCAGTATGTTGACTATTTCTCAACTCGTTGTAAAGTAAGAGCGGTTACCCTTAAGGATACAGTAGAAAGAGCCACCAAGCATAACCACTCTGCTTCTGCAAATGAGTCAGAAGATAGATAGAATGTTCAAAATATAAATTCACTGGCTCATTTTTGATACAGAGAGCCCAGAACATCCCCATGCATGTTGCTAGTAGTATGCTCACAATTCCAGATTTAAGAAGAATGGTGCTAAGACAAAAACAGGCGAGTAATCTCCAAAGACTCATTCCTCAGTCTTTTTTTATATTTACATTTCCCTGAAATAACAAAGTCCTTCAACAGTGAGCCTTTCCTTCTCTATGATAACAACACTCAAAAACACATGCTCATCTTTGGTACATTACATCGCATTTTTACCCTTGAGAATAGTACAATTTGGATGATGGATGGCACATTTAAATCCATCCCCATCCAGTTACCCACATTTACACTGTATCTGCTAAATACCACAACTGTCCCATTAATTTACAGATTACTACCACCAAAACGTTCCTCAACATATACTGAATTTTTGCCAGTAGTAAAATCTAAAACAGTAAATAAAAGTCCTTGGGAAATCATAATTGACTTTGAATAAGAATTAATTAACACTATTACTAACACTTACCCAACCAGCTGAATTCAAGGATTTTTTTTTCACTTTTCCCAGGCATAATGGAAACAAATAAAAAAACATCCTTAGCTGAGGATTATATGTCAATGAGTAGACTTCAATTTGAGCGAGTAAAATGAACAGCTTTGTGTACCTTCTGAATGTGTGAATCGTTTCAACACATTAATTATAGAATCAGAGTACTTTGCACAAAATGAAGAAAAATTGGCATCACTAATAATTGCTTCAAAGACACATCGATTGACCAGCTATGCAGGTCGAGTCACAGAAGAAAGCCATGATTTCTTATTGAATGGTGAAACTACTATTCGACCTGCTTAGGAGGAGGTGCAAAACAAACAATGCCATTGTGGGATGGCATAATTCTTTTAACAATTCTTTTAGTAAAAGTCACCCCAACCTCAATTTTGAAACATTTGCTGGAAAATGAGAATGGCACAATCATCCCTCACGAAGAGTCACTGATAATTCAATAATCCATTAATGTCACAACCATTCAATACTCGAAAAATATATTATTGAAAAAACTCCACTCATTTAATACATTGCCTTCTTTGATTTTATCAAAAATATCTCAGTCCAAAACACATGTAGCTCGAAAAGTTCCAAATAGAAAAAAGTAATCCTTTTCCCCAAAAAAGTAATTTAGATCCACTCCATTGAAGCTGTCTTCTCTTCTCAATTAACGTGATCTTCTTCAAAAGAAGAACACAAATTAAAAAAACGATGACTTAAAACAAGTTGTTGCTTTTTTCCAACCAGGCATAAAAAGGAGTATAAAGTATTTTTTAACCATCCTGATGTGCGCATACTAACACAACCTGTACAGGGGTGTAAAAGTGCTTAAAAGTAACATATCACAATTCAAAACCACAGTTTACTATTAGCAAACTCCCTATGTCTCTTTTTACAATAAAGTGCCAATTGTATAACTTGATTTAAAAAAAATGAAGCTAATCTTACCTAACCGCAACTCCTCGGTATTTCTGATATTGACTGTGATGCTCAAATGCAGAAAGAGATGCACAAGCTAGAACGTAACCCTGAAAATTAAAACTGAAAAGGGGTACATTTTCCTATTGAAATGAATAGGAAAGCAAGGGAATTTATTTTAAAAAACATTTTAAATGAGAAATAACATTTATTACATTATCAATTCATTTTGTTAAATAAACATTTTTTTTAGACTATTAAATAATACTTTTCACAGGCCTGCACTCTCCCCTACAGCTCCTGTGATCCCCTGTTGCCTCTGGGACCCGTGCCTCGTCTGTTCGAGCCTGCTGCCGCCTAAGTACTGTCCACTTGTTTTGTTGGTTTTTGTATTTGCGCTTGTATAACTGTGTCACTGTTTGTAATATTTAATCCGCTTTTATTTGCCTGCCTTCACCTGCTATTGTCATTTTGACTCTGTGTTATTTTCTGCTTTCACCCTCTCTCGCCGTCCCCATCCCACGCTCACTCACCAATGCTCACCTAGCCCCTCCCCTCCCCCGCGCCTGTATCCCGTCTCCCAGCTGAGCGTCCCTCCCCTCCCTCACATAATGCAGACGGCTGCACTGTCGCGCAGCGGACGCGAGCAGTGGGCATGCTGCTGGAGTCCCGAAGGCTCGCCTAAGGCAAGCCCGTCTGCACCCGTCTGTGACCCGAACGCGACCAGCACCAGGAACCCTGGCTCTCTCACAACCCACTGCTACGATCCAACCACCCTCTATGCACTCAACCCCGGAAGACACACCGGCTGTGTAAGAACCGCACCAAACACCACCCAGGAAGAGTTCTCGTGCAGAGCCTGCCACAGATCCTTAACCATCAACAAGGGTACCACCGAATGCCTGCCCGATGCACACACCACCAACACCCTGACCTGCGTCCTCCCCAACATGCGCTCCCTGTACCAACACGCCGTAGAGATCTGGGACCTGCTCAACAACTCTCTCTCCCGATGTGGCCTTCTTCACGGAAACCTGGACCAACGCTACCTCTGGCCCCGACATCGCCACTGCCATCCCAGACGGCTACAAGATCCAGAGAAAAGACCGCCGCCAGCGCCCAGGAGGCGGACTCGCCATCGGACATAAGACCCCCCTCCGACTTGCCACATCCAGTTCGTGTGACCCCCACTCCAACATAGAAAAACCTCCACTTCCAGATCCAGACCAGCCCCAGGACCACGCTACGCGACACCCTCATCTACAGACCACCGGGCCCTCACACCCAGTCTGCAACCACCATTGCCGAGCTCGCTGCACCCCACGCAATCATCTCCATGGACTACATCCTCCTCGGGGACATAAACTTCCACCTCGACCCCGACTCCACCACTCTCCTTGACAACCTCTCCAACCTGAAACTGAAGCAGCTGGTCAACACACCCACACACAGAGCGGGACACACTCTGGACCCTATCTTCGCGGGAGGAACAAACATCCGGTTCAGCTACACCACACGGCCGCCCTTGACGGACCACCACTGCGTCCACTTCACCTTCAACATCACCCCCGCACCTAAACCCCCTCCACGACCACCACAAAGAAACTGGATAAAGATCACATAGGAACTCCTCAACACCACCCTATGCCAAGACCGCCCAGTGCCATGACAGACACCAACTCAGCAGCCACAGAACTCCACCGCTGGATCGCCCGCAGTGCCGACATACTCGCACCCCTCCGTCACCCCACCAAGCAACGCCCGCTGAAGGCCGCCTGGTTCACCACGGAACTACAGAAGCCAGACGCGCATGGAGATGCCTAGAGAAAACCTGGCGACACCAGAAACCCACGGAAGCATGGAACAACCACAGGAGTGCACTAAAGGAACACCACCAGTACGTAAGAGACACCAAACGGACCTTCATAAAGGACAAAGTCCAGGCCAACGCAACCAACGCCAAGGAACTGTTCAGCATCATACAACAGCTCACAAAGCCACCCAGCAATGCCACGGACGTCACACCTTCCCAGCAACTGCGACAGGCTCAGCACATACTTTCACTGTAAGATCAAGGACCTCTACGACAACTTCAGCAAACCAACAAGGGACATCACCCTCCCCCCCATCACGACCGATCAGCCAACGATCTAGACCTGGAAGCCCACGACCGTCGAACACATCACCGCGACTATGCATAAAACTGACTCAGGAGCAACCACGGACCCCTGCCCTTGCACCTATTCCACAGGGCCGCAGCCAGCATCGTACCCGAACTTGGATGGACCATTAACACCTCCCTCACGTCCGGCATCCTCCCAGATGACTGGAAGCGGGCAGAGGTTAAACCTCTCCTCAAGAAGCCCACGGACGACCCAACGGACCTGAAGAACTACCAGCCTATCTCTCTGCAACTCGACCAGGGACACAACGCGGCCCTCATCCGTCTTGACCTCTCCACAGCCTTTGACACCGTCTCTCTTCGCACCCTTACAGCCAGACTTCACGACACTGGGATACAAGGAGCCGCCCTCAAATGGATCCCATCCTTTCTCTCTGGCAGAACCCAGAGGATTAGACTCCCTCTCTATCTCACCAAACCCACCGACATCGACTATAGTGTGCCCCAGGGCTCATCACTCAGTGCTATGCTCTTCAACATCTACATGGCCCGCCTCGCAGCCATCGTCAGACATCATGGGCTCAGCATTGTTTCCTACGCAGACGACACCCAGCTCAGTCTCTCAAACATGAAGAATCCCGACGACACCAGACGCTGCATACAGGAGGGGGAAGAAGAAAGTGGCAACCTGGATGAAGGACAGCTGCCTCAAGCATAACTCGGAGAAGACCGAGGTCCTCATCTTCAGACTCTGCAACTCCACCTGGGACAACTCCTGGTGGCCCTCTGCCCTCTGGAACCCACCCACTCATGCAGACCACGCACGCAACCTCGGCATCATCCTCAACTCTTCCCTCTCCATGAACCGCCAGGTCAACGCCGTCGCTTCCACGAGCTTCAACTGCCTGCACATTCTCCTCAAAACCTTCATATGGATCCCCCTGACTGCAGAAAGACCGTCATCCACGCACTCATAACCAGCAGACTGGACTAGGGCAACTCCCTATACGCTGGAATCAAAAGATCTCTCCTTCACAGACTCCAGACCATCCAGAATGCCGCTGCCAGACTCGTCCTGGGGACTCCACGCCACAAACACATGACTCAACACCTACGAGACCTTCACTGGCTCCCTGTCGAGAAGAGGGTCACCTTAAAGCTCCTAACCCACGCCCACAAATCCCTCAACAACATCGGATCCAAATACCTCAACAAAAGACTATCCTTCCAAGTACCCAAGAGAAAACTCTGCTCCGCCGACCTCGCCCTGGCAGAGGTCCCCCGGATCAGCAAGAACAGAACAGGCAGGAGAGCATTCTCCCACATCGCAGCCAAGACCTGGAACAAGCTCCCCGTGAACATCAGACGCTCCCCAACCCTGCACACTTTCAGGCAGGACCTCAAGACCTGGCTCTTCGACTGATCCGGAGCGCCATCCCCCCCCATGCCTTGAGACCCTCACAGGTGAGTAGTGTGCTTAAACCCCTGATTGATATATTGTTGATACAATTATTTTACTTCCAAAATAATTCGTTGTATGTATTTTATTTATAATTCATATAAATATATTTTAACGTTTTATATGCCAATAAAAATATTGTTAATATATTTTGAAAGTTTTTATAATTTTAGGATTCATTATTACCAATACATGTATTTCTTTTCTGTTTCTATTTACTTTGATGCATTACTTGTAATTTAAAAATTAATACCTATGTATTCATAGTTAATACCTAAGTAATAATACACGTCCCCACCTAATACCCTATATTCCTTCCACCCCGTTCCTAAAAGTTATTGTACAATTATTTTCATTTTATCCAATAATTGCAATTAATATTAACTGGAACTTAAAAATGAATACTCAAGCATTAATAGTAAAAACCTGAATAATAATACACTTCCCCATCCAATAGCCCTATAAACCCAATAGCCCTATAACCCTTGTATACAGGGCCTAAAAATATTATACATTATTATTTAATTATATTTAATCAACAAATGTAACAATATATTGCATTTTGAAAATTAATACATGAGTACTAATAGGTAATACTTGAGTGTTAAAAGTCGTCCCTATCCAATAGACTTCCCCACCCAATACCCCTTGATAAGCAGATTCCTGCAAAGAAGCTAAAAAAGAGAGAGAAACCCTCAGCCCCCTGGTTTAACGAGGAATTGCGAGCACTCAGGATGGGTTGCAAAGTGGCAAGGCCGGAAAAGCCTGGAGAAAAGGATATAGTGACTCAGATAAAAATGCTTTTAAGAATCAACTTAATCTGTACAAAAACACTATTGCGAAAACTAAAGCTGAGTATTTTGCTAATACCATTCTTCTAGCAGCTAATAGCACCAAACCTATATTCAGCTTAGTAAAGAGTCTGTCTAAACCTGACTGTGCTAATAACAAAATTCCAGTTACTCAAGCTTTATGCGATGAGTTAGCTTCCTATCTGGAGGATAAAATCGACAAGATAGGGATTTTGATCCACCAACAGTGGTGGAAAAACATGATCCTCAGTTGTCCACTGCTGAGCAGTGCTCTCTGCCATCACCAGACTCTAAGCCCAGCAACCCTACCATTTTAAAACACGGCCAGCATACTCTGGATTGCTTTCGCATTCCGGACGAGGAAACATTTGATACCTTAGCCAGGGGTATCACCTCTGGGTCCCCACTGGACCCCCTTCCCCACAGAATTTGGAAGGAATACGGGGCCGAGCTCTTTCCCTGTTTACGACAGATCTGTGGTCTATCTTTGAATACGGGGGAGGTCCCTAAAAACTGGAAGGAAGCAGTTGTGACCCCTCTTCTAAAAAAAAACACACTTGACCCTGGGTGTGTGGCCAACTATCGGCCAATTTCTTTATTGCCATATCCTGTTAAAATTCTGGAATGCATCGTCAGTAAGTCTCTATCCCAGTATCTTGAGGAGTATTCGCTCCTTGACGAGATGCAATTTGGGTTTCGGCCCAAGCACGGTACTGAAACAGCACTTGTTACTGTGCTTGATGATATGAGGATACGGGCGGACAGTGGCCAGTCAGTGATCTTGGTGCTGTTGGACATGTCAGCGGCTTTTGATACTGTAAATCATGGTATACTGTTTGAGAGACTTAAAGACCAGGGTGTGACCGGTCGCAGCTTTGACTGGCATTGCTCTTATCTAACAGACAGGACACAGACAGTGTGCCTTCAGCCGTTCTCCGCTAACAACTCTTCTTTACGACAGGGGGTCCCGCAGGGCTCAGGGATTAGTCCTGTGCTCTTTAACATCTATTTGCAGCCTCTCAGTTTTTGGAGTGGAGGTGGTGAACTATGCGAATGACACCCAGCTCGTGTTTTCCTTGGAAGGGAATGATTCCATTTCCCTGGAAAGAATTCACGAGTGCATGACTAGCACTACGAAGTGGCTTAAAAGGAACTGGTTACAATTTAACAGCTCTAAAAAGGAAGTGGTCCTGTTTTCTTCCAGAAGATCTGATCAGCCTGTTTTACCCTTCTTTCAGTTGTCTCCTACTGGTGCACCTATTACCCCTTCTAGCACAGTATGCAATCTGGGAGTGATGGTGGATCAGGGCCTCCAACTGAATTCTCAGGTTAACAAAATGGTTAGCACTTGCTTCTCGCTAATCCGAGTGCTGAGAAAGATCCTCCCTTTTTTGCCTAACTGCTAGAACGCAGGTTGTGAGATGCGTAATTCTCACAGACTTGATTACTGCAACTCTCTATATCTGGGTGCGCCTAACACCCTTATTGGGAAGCTATACAGAATACAAGCCATTGCAGCGAAACTCGCTTTAAATAGGCAGCGAGGGACCTGAACCGCATTAGCCTTGCGAGATTTGTATTGGCTGCCGATTCACCAAGCTCTATGCACTGTCTTTAGGGCAGCTCATGGAATGGGCCCTAAGAGCCTGCAAAGAAAATTCAGCTGGCATTCTCCAACTAGAAACCTTCGTTCTGCTTCTGCATTTCTGATGAATGTAGTCAGGTTCAGGAGGTCCAGAACAGGTGGCAGATCCATCTCTGCCGTTGCTTCTCGGCTATGGAATACTCTCCCTTTGGATCTATGTCAGGTCCAAAGTCTTATGGATTTCAGGAAAAAGTTGAAAACGATTTTATTCCCTAAGCTGGAGTAATTTTTCCTTCTGATATCCTCTCTTTTTCTCCCTTCCTGTATTGCACCTCGGCTGCCCCTATTAACTTCTGGTGGGGAATCTCTTATTTAAGCACCAGGATACCCGTCGGGTGATAGAGAGCTATATAAGCACCTCATTACATTACATGTGGAAGATACAATTGGACCCTAATCATAAATCCCAGCTCCCCAATACAACTTGTGGACCAGAGTCTCGTGGGTGACCACCCACCCATACCAGCACTTTGGGTGACAGCACAAACCCAAATCTGTAGTCTCCCTGCAAAAACAATGACTGAAGAGCGCAGGTGGAGCAGTCATTGATCTCTCATTGAAGTGTGTTCACTCATCAGCATCCACCATAAAATAGCAGGGTCATAGGAAAACTAGAGATGAGGGCAGCCAGATCATGTAACAGACTCAGTATATTTTAGAATTAGGGACGGTAGGTTTACCCCATAAAACTATAACTTGGAAACACTGAGGCAGAGTAAGAAATATGACCCAAAGATTTCTTAAGCAAGCCAAGGGTGCCCAAACATTTAGCTAAAAGGTATTAACACCCCGAGAAGGCTTCACATTTTGTATTTAATTTCATTTTGGATACAAGTAGACCACAGTTTCTTGCCGCTAAAACTGCGATCATTTTAACAAGGTTCTTGCTAATATGCCCTATAGATATCAGTAGCCAGTTGGTGTTTTTTTTTTGATTATAAACTTTTATTGTCATTCAAGCGCAGTTACACAGCAGTGTGCCTACAACCATATGCGGCCGGCAGCGATACACATACAATAACACAGTAGGATCTGCATCAGTTATGAGCAAATAGTGGAAGGATAGTCCGGGGTAGCCATCAGTAGAAGCAATCAAATAAGGAGCAAACCATAACAGATCTATACACTAGGGAATCCACAAGTGGGTGATTGTTAAATGGCAAGATTGGACGTGAGACCATGCAATCAAACATCAGGTCCCCAATTCGGTAGGTGAGGGAGTACAGCCCCCATCCAGCATATTATCCACCAGGGTCTCTTGAATGGGGAGAGATCGGAAGCACAATTTACAGCAGAGCACCTAAGGATCCGGACAATAATTCTTTACAGGGAGTAAGACTCTTTCAGACATGGACCCATGTATCCATCACATCCGCATTTACGTATAGTCACATAGGCGAAACACTGTGGTCAGGTATTAAGCCTCGCTTCACTTACACCAGTAACAGCCTAGATATTTAGTATTCCTCCCCTTCCATCCCATTGCAATACATGACATATATTCTTAAACTAGTTCTACTATTAGGGGTACATAGTCGTTGGCCATACACTCCTCCCCTTGTGTTGCAGTGGTGAGAAGGTAAGTCTGTAAAGGGCCCCAGATGTCAGCCGGCCTGGAGTCGAGAGGCAGTAGTTCCGAGAATATTCCGTACTGTTCCTGACAGTATATCATGTCATGCAACCAATCTTTGAATTTAGGAGCCCTACCCCGACCCCATCTACATGCCAGGTGTCTCCTTGCCAGCAACAATGCCACATTAGTATACTTCCGAACCGTACGTGCAATCTTTGCGGTGTATCCCAGTAGGAACAACTGTGGGTCTAAGGCCAATGCAGCATCAATCGTCAGGGAGATACCCTTGCACACCTGCGTCCAATAGTCCTGCACTCGTGGACAACTCCATGCTAAGTGGAAGAAATCCGCCCCTTCCCGACCACATCTCTCGCACCTATCCGAGTCGGCCAGGCCGAATCTAACCTTCCTAACTGGCGTATAATACAACCTATGGAGGAACTTATAATGTATAATTTTGAAGCGACAGCTGGACATCAACGCTCCCGACAAGTCACAACAGTACTCCCATTGCTCGTCTGTGATTTCCCTGCCAAGATCCGATGACCAATGCGCCCTAGCCGCACTCTCTACAACAGGTAGTTCCTCTCGCAGACACTTATATATATTAGACACTAGATTGCTCCATCCGTGCTATTTAGCACAATTGTAAGTGGGACTACACTGGGGGGTTCACATGGGTACTCCGGCAATAAGGCTCTTAGACCTTCACGTAGCCGCAGGTAATAAAATAATTCCAGGGGGTTATGCGCGCATTCCCCAAAAAAATCTTCTCGAGACCGGAATATTCCATCACGAAATAGATCGCCCCACGTTCAAATGTTCAATCGACGACACAGTCGTTGAAATCCCACCTCCTGAAGGAGCGCCACCTGTGGATGATAAGATAGTGGCATCCGGGCTGTATATAGTAACGGGGTCTGCAACCGTCTTCCTATTCTATGCCATGCATCCATTGTACAGGTCACTGTATTAGCCTGCATTTCTAGTTCTGATGCAGGGGCATGAATCACACCAACCAGCGGCAAAGAGTGAGCTATCCAGTCTTCCGCCGCTACCCGCGGCATGAAGGCGGTCGGTTTCATCCAATAATATAGGTAGTGTGCCTGAGCACTCAAGTAGTATACCTCAAAATCGGGCACGTCGAAACCTCCCACCCGATAAGGTTGTGTCAGAACTGCCCATCGGAGTCGTGCCTGCCTGCCTCCCCATACCAGCCGTATAAGTTCAGAGCGCAAGGTTTTGAAGAAAAAAGCTCCTCGGTGGTAAGGAATATTGAGGAACAGATATAGGAAACGCGGCAAGACTACCATTTTAATGAGGGAAATTCTCGCCGCCATCGACAAGGGCAGTTTGATCCATCGAGTCACTGAGTCCGTCAGCTTAGTAATAGCCACTCCATAGTTCGATCGCAACATTTCTCCCTTGTCTCTTGATATTTGTATCCCTAGATAGCGCAGGTCAGAAGTACACCACTCGAGAGGGTAGTCCAGCGGGAATTCCGACACGGCCGGCGTCAGAGGGAAGATTTGGGATTTACCCCAGTTTATAGAGACGCCGGAGAGGCCTCCAAAGGCAACAAACTCCCGCAATAGTGCATTCAAGTTAGAACGGGGGTCCTTAACGTATAGGGTGACATCGTCCGCATACAGTGAGATGGAAAGTTGGCGTTGACGGTAATTAAAGGCACTGGCCTTATGAAGCTGTCGGATGCGACAAGCCAGCGGCTCTATTGCCACAGCAAATAGTAAAGGGGAGAGGGGACACCCCTGACGGGTACCTCTTGTTATTGCAAAAGTGTCAGTTAGTCGGCCGTTCGCAAGAACTCTCGCCGTTGGGGCCGTGTATAACAACCGCACCCAATTTACAAAAATTGGGGGAAACCCCATCCTCTGCAAGACCGTGAATAGGAACCCCCATTCCACGGAGTCGAAAGCTTTCGTTGCATCTAAAAAAACTGCGGCAAGGGGGATCAGCCAGTTGGGGTTTTAAATGTTCTTTCCCTGATCCCAGTTCCCTGCACCTTGTTACTAAACGTGTGATACATAGTGGATCTAATAACCGAACATTTGAACTTTTACCTTACCACTAGTTTTCATTTACTATTAAAAATCTCCCCTTTTGTGGTCTTGAAATTCCTGTTCACTGTTGAGTGGCAGTTTTATGGGGATTTTTTTCTCAGTTTCACATTACTCAGTTGACTTGGCTCAAGCTTACCGAGCTGCCCCTCACGCACATACAGGGCAACTGAGAAACTAGGATAAAGGATAGATTTATTGAAGCACCCCTGATACCTTTGTAAGATTCTATCCCGCACTTTCAGTCATTGAGAACCATGGGCCATAGGAAAGCTGAGTTCAGAGGTTCCGTGAGACTGCCAAACATTTGCAGCTCCAGCCCATACCATAACTCTGTACATAGACCCCAAATTACTCGGATTGTGATGCATTTGATGCACAAGCCTTTGGATGGAGAGTCTGTTCATTTAGTATGCTTACTTTGCTGAACTGTATCTAAGTTCCAAACCAAACACTACATTCCAGAAAACGTCTTGACAGCAAGACTTGACCCTCCTTGGAAACACAAAGTATACAAATAGATAACTTGTGCGAATTGGAGGTGTACCGGAGACCATAGCACTGTATGGCAAACAACTAGAGTCAACGAAGATACTGCTCTATAACCACTGGCTACCAAAGTATCCAGAGTAAAGACCTCAAAAAAGGAACATATTAAAGTGGAATGTCTGTGTAGAAGCTGGCTGTTTATATAGTAGACCAAAATGAGGTACACTGTTTTTGGTTTACAGAGGCAAAAACACTTGGGGGGCAGAAGTACAACAGTTTTTTTGTGGTCGCAAAGGGGAATTAGACCCCTTTGTGACCACAAAAAGAGTCTTCCCAATGTACACACCCTATTTTGCGAATCACTAACCTATTAGCGACTCACAAAATATGATTAGCGACTCGCTATTAGGAAGGGACATGCCAAGGGCGTCTCTTCCTAATAGCGAGTCTCAAACATGTATGATTGTTTTGCAACCGCATTTGCGGTCGCAACACACTCACAGTTTACCACCCTTTACAAAAGAGTGGAAAGCCATTCGCAAACAGGAAGGGGTCCTCAGGGGACCCCTTCCCCTTTGTGAATGGGTTTGCAAATATTTTTTAAGAGCAGGCAGTAGTTCCAGGGACCACTGCCTGCTCTTAAAAAATGAAACTGAAAAAAAACTGTTTTATTAAAAGATCAGTCACAGACATGGTGGTCTGCTGACCCCGGCAGGCCATCCTCCCTGGGAGTGCTAGCCATTCCCAATGTGGTCGTAAATTGGGACAGCCTCATTAATAATCATGAGGCATGCAACTTGTGACCCCATTGGGAATCGCAAACAGTGTCTGAGACACTGTTGTACATAAAAATTTGCGATTTATGCACAATTTGCGACTTGCTAAACTTAATGGTCGTACATCTGGCTCCAAATGCTCTCTTTTGCGGCATTGTGGGGGAGCAGATTAGGCTTATCAGAGGGTAGTGCTTAGCATTTGTTTTACTTACAGCGGCAATAAATGAGACACACTCATAGATAATTTCAGGACAACTTAGAAAAATAACTCATGTTTTATATAAATTTTGATACCAAGAACTCTGTTATCATGTAAGTACCTTTTTATATATGAATTTTCCCAAGTAAGTAAAAAGTTCACTCAAATGCATCTTTAATCAACAATGCTTCACTATGGGAGAAAAGTCATATGTTGCAGACAGTTATTTACAGTCGGTTTCAGGGTGTTTCCTTTGGGACTTAGGGTTGTAGGAGGCCAAGGTCCAAAATACCACCAGCAGTGACTCGTTATCTTCCCTGGGGCATCTGGATGGAGAGGAACTGGTCGGGTTGGTAGCTGAGGGCGCTACACTGATAGGAAGAAGGGGGGCCACCTAGAAACAGGCTCCAGGGGGACTTGAGGACTAGTCCAGGATCTCCCATTAGGGTCACAAGGGTCCTGGAGACACGGGGGCACAGCCTGTTTGTTGGTACCAGGGCTGGGGTTCTTAGGTGCAGAGTGGAAAGGTCAGCTGGGCTTTGTGCATCCTAGGGCCTTGTGTTTGTCAACTTCGCCAATTGAGGGAGAAAAGTCAGGGCAGCTGGGCCAATCTGGAAGTAGATCTCTGTGGTGCCGATGTCCCTCAATTGCTGCTCGGTGTAGGGGGAGTCCAGACTGGACAATCACAGGCTCTGTTTGCTGAAAGCATCTGGTACCCTGGGTACTAGTCCTGTGTGGCTCTGGTTGTTCCTGATGTCCTCTCAATCAGTGGGAGGACAGATCTGACCTTCAGGAGCACAGGTTCCTCTTCCTAGGAAGCTGCTGCATCGGGCTGGCCAGAGAGTGGCAACTCGGTAATCCAGACATCGCGTTTTCGGTGCCTGCATACTGCAGATTAGCTCCTCTAGTCCAAGGGAGATTTCTGGCACTTTGCAAAGGGCTGGCAGTCTCCTAGGGCTCTTCGAAGATGTTCAGCTGCAGCATGAGTCGATAGTGACTACTGTCGAGACTGGCACAGGCAGGCAGAGCTTGGTGCCAAAAGTCCACAGTTAATCTTCAGTTCTTCTTTGTCCTCGTCTTCTGGATCCATTGAATCTGATCTCCTGTGTCAGGAGTGCCACTTAAATACTCAATTTATGGGTGTTAAGGGGAGTGAGAGGTAGTAGCCAATGGGCTACTTACGTTTAGGGTGTCTACACCCTCTATATGACCACTTCCTAATTCTGCTAAAACTAAGATTGAGGAATTCTAAACTTCAAATTCACATGATGTAGCCCAACTTAGAGGTGGAAGGAGCCTGAGAGGGGAACACACTTCTTGACTATCTAATTTTCCCACCTGTCCTGGTGCCAAATGGGTCCGGGTGAGGGGTTGGCATTTCCCCTGTCTGGGGAAGCCTTTGGTCACATATGAAAGGAGGTATAGGCCTTTGAAGCCTCCTGCCTTGATGTGCTGATCACTCAGCTATCCCACTTGGAGGAGGTGACAACACCTCCGGCTGGAGCAGGCATTGTTTCTGCCCTCAGAGAGTGCATGCTTTCACCTGCAGGGGTCAGAAACCTATCTGATGTAGTAGACTGGTCTGCACCAGTCAGCAAGTACACTAGTAGTCTGTAGGTTTTATGGGGTCACCTCTAAGATGCTCTCTGGGTGCAGCATTAATAAATCCATCACTGGATTTAGTGTGGGTTTATTAATGTGATATGTTTGATATCAAACATCTCTAGTTTTAGTGAATTAATCATGTAGTTGTAAAACTCATAAATACCAGTGTCCAGCACATGTACTCAAAATGTCTCTCCTGTTCAGTCGTAATATCTAAGAATCGACTTAGACATCACAGGGAAATATCTGCTTGTGCAGATATGTCCACACATGTAGTATATGCAGCCTGCCATAAGTCTGTAAGGCCTGCTATGAGGTGACTTCCCTATACTGCAGTGTCTGTATGCATGGCACACAGGAGGTGTCTTCACTTTTCTCCGCACCATGGCATGCAGCGTGCAATGGCACTTTGCATGTTGGTGCTGAAGGGTCCCTTAGGGTAGCACAATGCATGCTGCAGCCCGTAGGAACCTTCTTTAGGCTCCTTGCCTTAGGTTCCAGGGGTACCATTTAGTTTGGACTTACAGGGGGTGCTAAAGTTGTTGCCAATTGGTGGAACAATTGTACAGTTTTAGGGAAAGAGATACGGCACTGGGGACCTGTATGGCAGGAACCCAGTGCAATTATGTCAAATTGCATCAGATACCAGGCAAAAAGTGGGGGTGACCATGTCAAAAAGGAGCACTTTCCTACAGTCAACTTGATGAGCCAGGGTGTGTGGTTTTAGTTGACATATACACCCAAGTGACTCACCATTTCCTGGTAAAGTGTCATACGTTTCTTTCAGTCTGAAAATGATATAACTCTTTGGCACCAATATTAAAGCTACATTATGTGTAAATTATTTGCGTAATATCTCTACTGTAGGTTTGGTTTAACCTATTTTGTTGCTGGTAATTGATTCATGAGAAATTGCATCATTTTATTGTGCAATATCCAAGCATGTAGCATGCCAAATAGATGTGTTTCCATTTCACCTAACATGGCATGTCAATGGCATATACAGTAAGCATTACTGAGCTATATGCTTGCCTAGTTATTCGCCTTGTACAATTAGTGGTGGGACAGCAACCGAGAGTGTCCTGGAACAGGGCGCCAACGGAGGATGTCTGGTCCAATGTTTTTCTTTGCTGGTGTTGTAGAGCTGTACCCTTAGTTCAGAAAAATACAAGGACTCGACTCTGGATGGCTAACTTTTATTGGAATCAGGGGTGATTCAAGATTCAGTTGGTGTGCAATGTTTAAAATTCATAGCTAGTCAATTCATTATATGCCATCCCTTTTTCACTAGAGAGGAAGCCAGAGTTGTGTTCATTCCACAAAGACACTTTATACTTCTTTAGTAGAGATTCAACACTTTACAGACACCCAACAGTGCACGACAGAGATAAAGGCCACAGTGAAGATATTCAAAGCATCGGTAAGCTGTCTGTTGATAGATCTGTAGAAAAAGTCATCCAGGCATTATAATAAGTTTTGTTACTTGTTTTTCTAGTACAGCTTTTCCCTTCCAAGATACAAATATGGTTGCCACAACAATTTCAGATGGTCTAGAGGAATTTGTATTCATTACAATGATATCTATCTACTGACACATTTGCGCAGGAATCCATCATAACCAATGCCTGTGAAGAGGAGGGGCATTGCTAATGACCATAACTGTCTGGCCAGAGGGGATGCCTTGTGCTAAGAACCCACTAGCACAGCAGAAGGACTGCCCAGGTCTGTCTGCACAACAATGATACTGGATCCATGGGGACTAAGTGTTGTTGGTTTGACTGCAGAGTGTCTCTTCGGGTAATGCTCTACCCATTGGGCCACTATGCATGGCTAAACAGAGTGCCCTGCAGCCTCTAGAAGCAATATAGGACATGACCCTGCAGACTCTAGGGAAAGGATCATGCCAAATGTCCAAAGGTTGTTATATCATGTGCGTCAGGGCTTTCCTAGTACTTCGTAGGTCAGGCCTGATTATATGTTTACATGTGATTACCTAGGACCTAATTTAGAGTTTGGCAGTTGGGCCATCAGAACTTAGTGACAGAGGTTTCAGTCTGTCAGTCCGTCAGTGATGCAGGCAGAGGATGTCCTGCTCAATTTGGAGTTGCAATCATCAACCATGACAGAGGTTTAGCCAACCCAACAACTAATATCCTACGTCTGTGATGTAGATCATGCTATTGTTGGAAAATACTCTGTCAATGGCGTAATGGTGGTCAAACAACCACCATATTTAGAGGGCTACATGGGTTTGATGATGGAGTATTATCATGGTGGAAGTGTTTTCCGCTGGCATACCCTACTGTCTTAATAGGGGACATATAGATCAATTGCAGCTGAGCTACATCTCAACATTAACCTTTCACACCTGAAGTTCACATTATAAGAGCCACCTCTTCATGTACACCATACTTTGCATTTCTAAAACCTAAGCAGCAGCTACTGGACACTTACTGCCTTACTTTTTTAAAAACTCTACTTACCCATTTTTGGTATACTTTTCAACTTTTGTTTATACTTTTTTGTAAATGGCTGGTTTTCCTGAGAATTAATTAACTGTAATGGTTGTTTAGGTTATTAGTGTGGAGCACACTTGTTTGGAGTCCTTTTTCAGACTGATTTATTGACTCCCAGAAGGCAAATGTGGGACAGAATTGTCAACAAGGTGAATGCTGTATCAAACAACTAGCGTTCACAGGATGTTTGCAAGCGCTGGAATGATCTGCAGGGGAGAGTATGTTCCCTAGCCTCAAGAGTACACAAAAAGGCCCTACAGACTGCTGGTGGTTCTCCCAGGCCTCTCAAGCTCTTGTCCTGTACGTACAAGGTGTTGGGCATACTACACACTGAAGGCTTTCTAGGCATTCCAGGTGGGGTAAGTGAACTCAAAAATTACCTGCACCTAAAATTGAGGTCACAAAAATCATCTCTGCCATAATAGTTGTTGTCTTATAACCTGACCTTAAATATAAATAAGAAATCCTATTTGATGTTCTGTAATGTCAAGCTTCTATACCTAACAATGGTTTATGTGGCCTTGTATTAAAAAGAAGGTTAATGTTTTTTTATTTAATATCCCTACTTAACTGTTGTCTGCAAATATCTTTGTTATTACAAATTTAATGTCAAAGTCACACACTTAACTAATATGTAATTAAGCCTAGAATATTCTTTTTCTAACTAACAGTATTTGTGTGGACTTCCAGTGAAAAAACATACATTACTTGTTCCTTCAAAATTATATCAATTTAAATTTAAATTCCAGAAATTAAAGCATATGTTTTTGTCTCTTCTGGTAATGCTCTGCCCCATGGGCCACTATGCATGGCTAAACAGAGTGCTCTTCAGCCTCTAGAAGCAATATAGGACATGGCCATGGGCCATACCCAGCAGACTCTAGGTCGTTATATTTTTGTGTGGGATAAAGTGTATTACTATTTTGGGTGGATGTGAGTAAATCACAAATATTGAGCGACACAAAGTTGTTATGGCAGACACAGCCTTTCAGCAGTCAATCCCAGATACATCCCTTAAATCTATGACACACATTAGTCAGTTTAATCTTCAAATTCTATGTGGGCTGGTTGATGACAGGTGTCTGCGCATAAACAAGTGACAAGGTTTGACCTTCCTGCCTTTTGCAGTAGTTCCTTTTTGTTGAACTGCTAAGCATACCAATATACCCCTCTCCTGAGCCTGTAAGAAAATGTATGAACTGAAATGTACTTTAGTAGATATACAGGAATTTTAGTCCTATATACCTTACATTACATTGTACAATGTTTTGTTCCAGTACTTAAAATTTTGAAGTTATTACTAAGTTCCATCTGCTGATCGTTACAAATTTGATGTACATTTAATTAACCATGTGTTTCATAGGTTTAACCTCCTACTAACAATACGCAAAACATTTCAATTTCACCAGTACATCTTTATAAAAGGTGGTAAAGCTATTGTTCAGAATATAAGCTCAAAAGTGTTGTACCATCTAAAATAACCAGAATAGCACATATATGTTGACATGTCATTAGTGGTTTTATTTGATAGTCATACCCTGCTGCATCATATCTTGAAAGACCATCAGCCAGACTGGATGATCCTCAAACCATTAATAACCACACACCCACCCACCAATAACACGGACTCTGAAGCTTCCCTCAGTTTTCAAATATCTTCTGCTGGTGATGAACATCGTGAGGAGCAGGCAGGCACATCACGGTTATGTGCCCAGATCACATGGACAAACCTCAATCAGCCATTAGTCACAACCCCTTCAGCCAGCATAGTCCATGACCCATTATGCATACCTGTTGACCATGCTGATCCCTGTGTCCCCTCGATCACCATCACCACAACCATCCCCTCAGTTGTGTCCATCCCTGCCCTGGATTCTGATTCAACTTGAGTGAAGGCCCAGACGTACAATTTTTTTCAGGTTAGGCACGCCTAACCATCATGAACATCAGATGTGCCAGATGCTTGTTCTGCTTGAAAAAAAGAATGACATCCTGGGGGAACAAAATGGATTTCAGAGGAAACAGATTGATCTTCAGGAGTTTACGAATCACCTTATAGAGCAGTATATTTTGGTTCCCTGTTCCCTTTTTGGGGTAGCACAGGAGGGCTTAAGGGACATTTATCTGGTGATGCAGAAACATCATCATCCTTCTGTGGTGAGTCTTCCTCAGCAACCTTCAAAACAGCCACAGGTGTCCTGGACCTCCCTCCTTAGAGAGGGAGGTCCAGGACACCAACAAGACACCTGTTACCATCATGCAGCCTTCAACTCCTAAAAGGTATGTTGCCCCCAGGAGGGGTGTTTATCTGGTCCAGCAGTGGACAACACCCAAAAACCCACCACCAAGAGGCATAAACCTGGACTTCAAACAACGGGTAATCGGATAATTTATTCTTTGCAAGTCTATTTTTTTCAGTTCAGTTCAAAAACTTTATTTCGGTTAGTTTTAACCATAAAAGCACATACAAGTACATATACAGTTTTCGAACAATTCATTGTTATTCTAAAATCTAAGATATGTCATCATAAATCAACAAAGGGGAAGAGACAATATATTAAAACTTTAAAACTTTAAATATCTACAGATGTTTAAAATTTATAAGATGTCCCTTACAGGTCCACTTAATTCCCTGAGTCTCTACGATAAAACTAAATACAATATGTGCCAATTTTAACTGAGCAATTTTCTTCGAGTGTTCCACATTGAAAACAGAAACTTAACTACAGCGGACACTATCACTAGATTTGTATCAGATTTCAAAATCCTGAAAAATGCAAGATGGTTCTTAATACCCAAATTGATACACAACTGGATTATCCACTTTCTCCGTATAGTGCCATAGGCCGGACAGAAGAGGGTGACATGGAGAATAGTTTCATCCTCTATTCTACAACCTGTGCATTGGCGTGCAGGGCCCCCTGACCACCTGTCGGTCAATGAATAAAGGGGCAGTGTTCCATATCTAAACTGTAGATACAGCTTCTTCGCTAGGGTAGGTTGGATTATGTCAATCTCCTGTTCAAAGCTATAAAATGACTTATGATCCAGGAATATACAAGCAATGGGATGGAAGCGCACTCCCTATTTAAACTACTCAGTGAAATCAAACAAGTTATACTCTGTTCTAACAAAGGTGCTGCCGCGTTGCACTTGCTGCCATACAAGTGCTAGTAAACTAGAAACGGAAAACGTCCCGCCAAGGTTGGTGGGTCACGCTGCGCACTGTGCTTGTATAGTCCTTCCAGACTATTGATCAAATACTCAAGGTTAATACATAAACATAACAGGTACTATGAATCAAACCAAAATTTCTACACACAATGCTTCATATTTTTTATGTGCATCATATATCTTTAAAACTGATGATTAGATTTGTTCAAAATGACCACGTACATCTGGTTCAAAATGACAATTGTACATTCACTAATAATCACATAACATTATGATACATTTTCATCTAGCAGTATCTTCATAACAATACATGTCATTTTCAACATTTTTAATGAAGTGCCCGATGCATTTCGGGACAGTGATGTCCCTTCCTCAGGGGCAATCTGGCTGAATCTCCAACTGATCGTAAAAGGAAACCAATTTCCTGTGATGTACTCAGTAAAATGTATTCAGGAAAATTCTTCAAGACCAATGAAATACACGACGCGCCAGGCGCCGTGCAGACAAGTCCCAATTTCTACCAAAGTTTGGTGTATCACCTTTGTGGTACCTGGTTCAGATAGTTCTGTGGGGAGTAGGAAAAAGCGGCGGTGAAAAAATGACGCGTTATGCCTCTAAAGTAACAAGTGCGAAACTGAAAATGATAGAGGCACGTCGTGTATTTCATTGGTCTTGAAGAATTTTCCTGAATACATTTTACTGAGTACATTTTGTTTTATAATTTTAATTATGTCCGGGTCTTTCTATAAATATGTCCTGTTTTTATTGAATGATATTTGTATTTTAGTTGTCTATCATTTTTTGCATTAACTTTTTATTGAGTTTTTACAGTGACACATCATTAAGTTTCATACATTACCAGTCTGCAGCTCTGCTCCAAGCAATGCAACCTAATATACACCGGAGCATACAATATACAGAGCAGGGGGAATACCTTACTCTCAGTACAGTGCTTGAAAGGATACTAATTCAAAGTTCAATTTAAATTGTCTATAATTAATACTTCATTTGTGAACATTTCCCAAAAGAGAAAGGTGTATACAATTCAGGATACATTCAATGATTATAATCCAGCACTTTCATTTGTGTATACCTTTTACAATTTTGCCATAGCACACAAAAAAGATATATGTACATAAAGTGAATGGACTGTTCATTTACCAAATTGGAAACCAGACAAAAAATAAGACCAATTTTTGTAGCAAAAGTAGGTTACCAAAATACATAAATGTTAAGAATACATTTATTCAATATAGTAACATATTAATCACCTACTATGATTTCACATGTAGCGGTACCATAAATGTTTCCATGGCACATGCAAACACTGGTAATGGTTAAGATAGTACACACTCAAAAGCTTTCAACATGCTGCTGTTCAACCTGCCAGTAAGCTGACACATTTACATTTCAAGAATTTAATTTCCCTGAATGACATAAGTCTTTTTCATTACCATCTTATACAGTTCATGCATTAGAGATAAACACATGTCTTACTGCCATTTGAAGAAACACAATTCCCTTGCCAACACTGCTTGACTCAGAGTAGGTGTAAGCAGATTTTCATTTAAACACATCACATCAATGTTCAGTCAGCTTACTTTGCAAATCTGTACATCATTGGTGACTGTGATTCCAAAGACAACAGAACCATGAATGACTTGCGTGTGCTCCAGAAGATGACAGAATGATGTGACCTGTGATTAAGTAATAATCAAACATCAGTAGAAGTGGAAATTACATCACTCATAATCTATGGTTGTAATTTTGGATTTTGCAGAGTGGATACTCCGCCCAAAAGTTGACGGATGTCCCGTCAACCATATTGCGTGTGATTTTGGATATAATGCACTGGCAATATCGATGGACGGGCTATTCGTCAAATTTGTGATGGAGTAAACTAACTGCGGAACTCGAAATCACACCATAAATAAACTCATACATATGCATACATCAGTTCACTGTTCGGAAAGTTGAGTAAATGTACATGTATTTATATAGCTCAAATCACCAACCCGGTATCTAAGCGCTTGCTTAGGGAACCCGTCCTGGTATTCCCCTGTGAGATACCCCGGCAGGGTATCCACAAGGTGAAAGCCAGGCATCCCGCCGCGAGGGGCCGTAGTGGAGATTAAGCAAGCTATTGCCCAGAGTTGCAGAGTGTGACCCTGTGAGTCGAGTAGGCACCGGAGCGAGAATTGTCGAGTCTGTGGAATTTTTGAGCCCGAGACCCGCCGAGGCAGGGAATCGAACCCTGGTCCATGGCCGATCTCAGCTTCCAAGTCTGCCGCCTCTAACCACTGAGCCACGCTTCTCCATAAGACCCTCCTTGGCCAGATAGTATTTTGTCAACTGTAATTTCGTATAGACCTGTAATTTTATAAATGAATGCCCAATGGTTGCCTTGTGGGAGTACTTACACACAATACGGTAGGCCTGAGGTGATCATTAAGGCTGTAGGCCTGATTGGTTCACTGGGAAAAGCTACGTCAAATGCACAGATCTGATAAGTTTTTTATGAAACGTTATCATAAAAGTAGCAGGCTTGGCTCATCTTTTGCACAAAGCATTTGTTGAAGCCTCTAGGCTTTTAATGTTGTAGTGTTATCATACTGTGTTACAGGCGAACACAAGAATTTTGTTACATGAATATCACAGATGTCCATTGTAGGCAAGTTTTTGGTCTTGCCTATCACTCTTACAAACACTCTGGGTAGAAAAGTTTCACTGTGATCATCTTTGCTAGGCTCCTTTAAGAGAGATTGTGTAGTGTTTTACCAACTGCAATTTTGAACATAATTGTCATTTTATAATGGTAAGCATGATGTTATCAGAGAACATCTCATGGCATTTACAAATTGTATAATCAATAAGAATTTTTCTTCAATATATGCTACTTCATTTAAGTTAATGTAGTGACACAGACATGAGCCTAATGTGCATTTTACTCACAATTAAAGGCTAGGAGAAATCCTCTTTCTTAATGAATTATAGTGAATTGATGAGCATAAAGCTTTTTCTTACTATCCCATTCAAAGAAGTTTTCAATCATTTCCTGCTCAAGGTCACGTCCTTCGTCTTCATCACTGTCATCTTCTTGGTGCATCTCTGCCAACCTGGATACAAAACTGCAGTCCTCATCTGGGATAAAGTGAATGCTCCCCCGCATGGCAATGGTGTGCAGCATACAACATAATACACAATTTGTTACACCTTCACAGCAGAATAGAAGATGGCTGATCCAGACTTATCCAGGCAACAAAAACATGCTTTTAGGAACCCAAAAGTCCGCTCCACAGGCTACTTGGTCCTGACTTGTGTGTTATTGAACCAGACTTTCCCTGGCGTTGTGTTCTGCAGTGGTGGTAAGAGCCATGATCTACGTGGGTATCTTGAATTACCTGAATTTTTTAGAAAATCATGTGAGTGTAATCGTCATTAAAATATATTAAATGTATGTTTACAATACCTACCAGCAAGCCAGTCCCTCGTATTAGCAGGGTGTGATATCTGTCATGGAATGCTGCCATTGCAAAGCACTAGCAAGTCATAGGTGGATTGGGGAATCTTGCACATATACTGGCGATGGTCTGATCCAGAATGCAGACCACCTGTACATTGATTGAGTGGAGGATTTTTATATTGTGGCACACTTGCTCACAGTCATTGGATGCCACAAAGGCAAAATGAGGTCCATCTATGGCACCCACAACATGTGGAATGCCTCCCAGACAATAAAGTTTGCCTTGGTATTGTTCAGGGCATACACATCAGTATGGAACTCAATGTACTCATTTTTGTGTCTAAGCAGTACTGATTTGCAGGAGTACACAGAAAAGAGCCATAGCACAAAAATGGAACAATATTATGAACTTGATAATATTGGTGATAGCTGTTGGGTTTTGGATTTCTGTCAAAAGTTCTTCATACAATTGTTGTGTGAGATCCTAAATGGTTTGCCTTTTTAGCCTGTATTTGTAATACTGTCTCTTTCCTGCATGGTAGCCAGATTGTAAATGTCCTGCACACTTTGGCTGATGTTGCGTCCTGCATGTGCTCTCATTGCTAGCTGTACATTAATTTGTCCATAACAGAAAATATAATTTTAAGATTTTTATGAAACAAAAATAGGTCATAGTACAGAATACAGTGAGCTAAAATAATTTACATGTAGATTGTTAGGTTCTACATGTGTAGATATTTATGTTATATGTCTTTTAAATTTTTGTTTAATAAAAATATATTCTTCCATTTTTTTTCTTCAAATCTCCATCAACTGAGGTTTAAATTACACCACATATATTCTTTTAATATCAAATGTACATTGCGAAGTACTGTATATCGTTGACGAAAGATATGTCACAGATGGAATGAGTTTCCATCTTCCTCAAAAATACATTCCGCCATCTAAGGCATACCACAGTGGTTCCCAAACTTTTTTGACCTGTGGCTCCCTTGACCTAATTGGCAGTTGGCCGTGGCTCCCCACCATTTTTTTACCGGTGGGCGGGTTGGAGGGGGATGTAAGCCCGACCTCAGGAGTACTTCCTGTTGTCTTCCGTAAATTAATTGGGATGCAATGAAGAATGAAAGTATTATAATCATATTTGTAACAAAATAAAAATATAACAGTTGTTTAATAAAATCTTGTTGAGTGAGAAACATTACAAGATTAATAGAGCACACACACTTTGAAACTATGGCTACGTACAAACCAAGTGCAAGTAGAGAGGCTGCTATTGCTGGAAAGAAAACATAGAGTTCCATTCATGAAAGGAAACATAAAAACATGGGCAGAGATTTACTTCTCCGACTGAAGGTATTTTTAGGCTGATTTCAAATTCACCAACATTCCAAGTAGAGGGCATGCAAAGCTGCGGCAGTGGAAAGTTTCCAGGCCTACCACTGGCGATACACAGTTAGGCACCAAGCAATCCCAATCAAATGCCATGCCGATCTTCTGCCCAACCTCTGTTTTTTACTTGCACTACATTTTACACCTGTGTTTTACATGATCTTGTCAGTATTTAAAATCTAGTTCAAGTAAAAAACGGAGGTAGGGCAGAAGATCGGCATGGCATTTGATTCATAGTAGTATAGTTGCATCCTTTTGGTAACACTGGTGCTGATAGACACTTTGCCCAATCTGCAACTCCTTTACCTTTAAAATGTATCAGTCAAAAAACTTGGGATTGCAGAACACTTTGTACATGCATTCCTAGAGCTCTGTCTCATGTTACCTCTTTCAACACCAGCCATCTAGGATTTGGAGTGTTTAAAAGGCAAAGCAACATCTAATTATTTTAGTTACTAAAATTATCTTGCAGAGTAACCTAAATTGAGTACGGTCAGGAAAGGCAAAAAGAGTCTGCAGAAAGAAAACCGTATCCATCACATCCAACATTAACAAAAGTTTGCAACTTTTTCGCTGAGGGGGGAATACTAAGGAAATACCAATTTTAGGCCTGAATGTGCTGTTTAAGTCATGTAGTAATATGTTACCAATATGTGCTGCCCAACCATGACAGCCAAAACTACTTCTACCATGTCATTTCCAATAAATGCTAGGGGAGCCAAATGTGCATCTGTAAGCTGTTTGGATCTGGGGGGAACATCATGCCCGCATTCTGAGTCTTTAACGAGCTCCGTGGAGCCCGCCTTTTTACACTAAAAATAATGCAGGTGATACAGGTGCAAAACGGAGGTTGGGCAGAAGATCGACATGTCATTTGATTAATAATTAATGATAATGAAATGCCATGCGGATCTACTGCCCAACCTCCGTTTTACACCTGTATCACCTGCATTACTTTTAGTGTAAAAAGGCGGGCTCCACGGAACACGTTAAAGGAATCAGACATAAGAAGCCAAGCCTGCTTTAACAAGCTCCGTGAAGCCCGCTTTTTTTCGGCCGGGCTTCTTGGCTTGTGTATCACTGCCGTACTCCTGTTTTACTGAACGGGAATCCCTCCCATGCCAGTTCCTTACCTTACTTGCAAAGAGGATCCCACGGTGGGCAGCAATAACGTACCTCAAATGGTCAGAGGGCCAAATTATTTTCTCGGATTATGCAGGCGGCAAGTATTTTGCGCTGCAGCTGCAATGAGGTTCATTTTCCCAACGTGAGCGCGGCGCCCCTGGCTGCTCATGACGGCGCACCGGGGTGCCGGGGCGCACAGTTTGGGAACCACTGGCATACCAGATGAGTGATCTAAAGTATGTAACACGTACATACCTAACATATTGAGTGAGTGATCTATCTGCCATAGATGACTGACTAACTTCATCTAAAAGGCCTACCCTCCATCATCATCCTAGACAGCCATTGGTGCGCTTTTATGATTGATATACAAATATGCACTGTGTTGTTTAGGGGTTAATTGATCTATGCATAAGTCGCTGTGGTGTACACACATCTCCAACTTTGCCTCCTAAAATTTGTTCTGTGCACTCCTCCTCACAAGTTGCGGCTCATCTACCTCTGAGAACCATCATGGCTGCGAATTCTGGCTGCAGGGCCCCAAAATTCGCAGAGGAATAACCCCAAATATTGGCGTAGAGTGCACGGGTCAGCAGAGAAGCAGATAATCAAAGAACATGGCCAGGCCTCATTATGGCTTCTAAACAAATAATGACCTGTGGTTTTTATATTTAAAAGGTACCTTGCATGTTCATGACACAAAATAGTATGTGATTTCTTTTCTGAAACTAAGGAATTTTGCTCTTTTAGTCACACAACTATGTTTTATTATTTGATGTGTGTCAATGGACCAAGGCAAAGAAAAATATAAACTATATTATAACTGTGAAGCTTATTTTATTATGGATAACATTATTTTATGTTGTGTAAGAACCTATACAAAAATCCCAAAAATAGAATGTCACAAAAATACTGTATTAGGAGGGATGCAATTTTATTTTTAATTAACACTTTCTTCTTTCATCTATGTTTGATTAATTATCTAACAGACATTTCTAGATGTAGAACAATAATATATATAAATATATATGTATGTACATATATATATTTTCATTGGAAAAAAACATTAAAGTAACGTTATAGTTAGGTGAATAATTAAGTGACAATATTAACATTTGAAACTCAACAAACCACAGAAATTCAACAGTTATAGTTAAAAGAGATAGCTATAACTTGCGTCCCCGCCATGCACTTTTTCTTTGACCTCACGTATTACATCACCCATGAGATGTTCTGTGGCATCTTTATGACATCACTGATGGCATCTCAAATGACATCATTGATGACATCACTGAAGATATCATCCAAGCTTCTTTTGTACACATTACCACATAAACTAGTTTGCCATTAGAGGCCTGAGAGTAAGTACAAAATAGCTCGGAATAATATGAAGCATCGGTAACGCCAGCCCAGCAAGCATGTGTTATGTGCAACATTGACCCTATACCATACACTTCCCAGGTAGCCTAGCTCCAATTAACAATCAACCACAGATATATAGGAAACTCTTATTGCACAGGGTGTTCAATATGTATTAAATTGTTTAGAGAAAGCCAAATTCCTCAAGATACTCAATGTCTATTCCAAAATTAATGCCCTAATAGGGACAGAATTTTTCTGTATCAAACCCCTCACAGTCACCGAACCTACAGTGAGAAAATAAATTAATTTGATATGAGCAGAAAAGTGGGTACTGTAAAAGGTGTTTACTCTATGGAGATAGTTTACTCCATACCACACTGTTTGAAGACAGTGAAATTCTCATGAGAAATATACCACGGAGTAGTAAAAAAGTATCTACTAATAACAGTGTACACTCTATGCAACACTTATGAAAAAGACACTATTCTCTTAAAATAGCCAAGGTCTGAAGGTGCTAAAGATCATACTACTGGCAGCCTTCATACTACTGTGAAAACTTCAGAGATAGCCCATCTTCTGAAGCACAACCAGCACATGTACATAGGTTAGTATGTTATGTAGAAATTGTCATGCTGAGACGATTCTGTCTAATATCTCAAGGCTGCTTACAATACTAGTATGTACTGAATATAATATTCGCCCTGTTGGAAACATTTACTGCAGAACCCATAATATTGTGTGGAGCATACGGGACACATGGACACAAGTCATCAACTGTCATCTGCACACAGAGTTACTCTTCAATAAAAAGATTGATAACATGTTCAATACCTCTACACACCTATGATGCATTAGGAGCACATGCGTTTTGTTAACACTTATACCCATTTGCTGGGCACCGTCTACACAAAATTAGGTAGAAAGGTAATATGGTAGTTAGCCACCACTACATAAACTATAAAACAAACTAACATACTCTAGATCTGCTAACTATAATTGGTGAATTTCTGTGTTTTTTTAGCTCAAAACATTAATGTTGTCACTGTCACATTCACCTAACTATAACGTCACTTTTTCCTTTATTATTTTCAGTGAATTTCGAAGGTTTTTTTAAAAAACAAAGACAGATGTTTTAATCACACCTAACTATAAGGTTACTTTAACCTTTGGTTTTTTTCCGTGAATTTCTATGTGAAAAAAAACCAACAGATCTTTTTATCACACCTAACTATAACGTTACTTTAACCTTTGGTTTTGTCTAGTGCATACTCTACACTATAGCTGCGTAAAAGACCACACGACAATGTCTCCAGTGACCTTGTGTACGTGCAATTTTGGCAATGTGAATGTTCCTTAAGTATCTTCATACAGAAATCAGTAACAAATTGAATCCCCGTATAGATAAGATGACAAGACTATAGACAAATAGTTGAATATTCACCAAACCAGGATCCTTCCTCTTAATTATATGAAGTAAGTGCTTCTTTATTTGGTGAAGATGTCCTCTACATCAAGAATGAGCCATCAAAATTGGCGGGAAACTCGCCTGGTCACTTTGGTAAGACTAGCTGTTCATCAGCCTGGGAAATGGGGGAAACACAGTTGCATACTACTAACGTGGAAGGGGCAGGGCTAAACAGGAGGAGCTTGTAGGTGGTTTTGCACATCTGCATACTCAGGAGTAATTAAAAGGAAGAACCATTAAGTCTGCTCTTAGGCAAGGCAACAATAAAGAACCCACTTGTCTTGGACAGTCACTACAAAAGAGATTACATTCCAATGAATAAATTATGCATATGCCTCCATGAAGAATTTCAGATCATTTTTCAGAGAAAATACACTTGCTTTGCCTTCGCCGGCACAGGAGGTTAGGATGATTTGTCCATTACAGAAGTGGAGCTTCAACTAGGGCACCTGCTAAGTTTATATTTGTTAGTGCTTCCCTTTGAGGTTTAACCCCTTGGCCGTGGCGGTAATTCCGCTGCGGCGCTAGGGGGGGGGATTTAAACTCTGTTCTATAGTGCCCAACCCCTGCCGGAACCCATACTGAAAGTCAGACAGAACGTGATTTTCTGCTGCCCAGTCCTGTAATCGCTGCAGGACCACTCGACCTGCCACCTTCACCATGGAATCAAGAAGGGAAATTGGTCTATAACAACCAGGATATTGACGATTTCCTTTCTTGAATATTGGAACAATAATAGACTACGTCCAGGTCTTCGGGAAGGTAGTACAATCACTGGCGTTAACCAACTGGGTTTGTAGTGGGTCCCATAGCAGGACGTTTGAGTTAAATAAGTCAACTGGCACACTGTCGGGTCCGAAGCCTTACCCCCCTGACTACGAGCAAGAGCCAAGACTATTTCATCCAGCGTTACATGAAGATTGCCATGATGTATAGAATGGGCTCCCTGGTAGCTGCTCATCCGATGCTGGGCCGTAATATAATATGGAAAAGTGGCTTACACACTCTTTTTCTGGGATCGCAATCTCAATGGAGGGCCATCCACCCCACACATGGGCGGGCCATAAAATCTTCTAAAAGGCTGCAGAGTCCTTCTTTTGGGCAGCTGCATGAAGCGGCTCCCAGGCTTCCTCCCTCAGTGACCTCTTTCTTGCAGCAATTGTCCTCATATACAATGCTCTAGCCCTCCTTATCCCCTCACGCGATCTGGGTTGTCTGTGAAGCTCTACCTTCAGATTAGAGTAAGCCTTAGGGCAAGCACTGTTAAAGACATTTCTAGATGTAGAACAATAATATATATAAATATATATGTATGTACATATATATATTTTCATTGGAAAAAAACATTAAAGTAACGTTATAGTTAGGTGAATAATTAAGTGACAATATTAACATTTGAAACTCAACAAACCACAGAAATTCAACAGTTATAGTTAAAAGAGATAGCTATAACTTGCGTCCCCGCCATGCACTTTTTCTTTGACCTCACGTATTACATCACCCATGAGATGTTCTGTGGCATCTTTATGACATCACTGATGGCATCTCAAATGACATCATTGATGACATCACTGAAGATATCATCCAAGCTTCTTTTGTACACATTACCACATAAACTAGTTTGCCATTAGAGGCCTGAGAGTAAGTACAAAATAGCTCGGAATAATATGAAGCATCGGTAACGCCAGCCCAGCAAGCATGTGTTATGTGCAACATTGACCCTATACCATACACTTCCCAGGTAGCCTAGCTCCAATTAACAATCAACCACAGATATATAGGAAACTCTTATTGCACAGGGTGTTCAATATGTATTAAATTGTTTAGAGAAAGCCAAATTCCTCAAGATACTCAATGTCTATTCCAAAATTAATGCCCTAATAGGGACAGAATTTTTCTGTATCAAACCCCTCACAGTCACCGAACCTACAGTGAGAAAATAAATTAATTTGATATGAGCAGAAAAGTGGGTACTGTAAAAGGTGTTTACTCTATGGAGATAGTTTACTCCATACCACACTGTTTGAAGACAGTGAAATTCTCATGAGAAATATACCACGGAGTAGTAAAAAAGTATCTACTAATAACAGTGTACACTCTATGCAACACTTATGAAAAAGACACTATTCTCTTAAAATAGCCAAGGTCTGAAGGTGCTAAAGATCATACTACTGGCAGCCTTCATACTACTGTGAAAACTTCAGAGATAGCCCATCTTCTGAAGCACAACCAGCACATGTACATAGGTTAGTATGTTATGTAGAAATTGTCATGCTGAGACGATTCTGTCTAATATCTCAAGGCTGCTTACAATACTAGTATGTACTGAATATAATATTCGCCCTGTTGGAAACATTTACTGCAGAACCCATAATATTGTGTGGAGCATACGGGACACATGGACACAAGTCATCAACTGTCATCTGCACACAGAGTTACTCTTCAATAAAAAGATTGATAACATGTTCAATACCTCTACACACCTATGATGCATTAGGAGCACATGCGTTTTGTTAACACTTATACCCATTTGCTGGGCACCGTCTACACAAAATTAGGTAGAAAGGTAATATGGTAGTTAGCCACCACTACATAAACTATAAAACAAACTAACATACTCTAGATCTGCTAACTATAATTGGTGAATTTCTGTGTTTTTTTAGCTCAAAACATTAATGTTGTCACTGTCACATTCACCTAACTATAACGTCACTTTTTCCTTTATTATTTTCAGTGAATTTCGAAGGTTTTTTTAAAAAACAAAGACAGATGTTTTAATCACACCTAACTATAAGGTTACTTTAACCTTTGGTTTTTTTCCGTGAATTTCTATGTGAAAAAAAACCAACAGATCTTTTTATCACACCTAACTATAACGTTACTTTAACCTTTGGTTTTGTCTAGTGCATACTCTACACTATAGCTGCGTAAAAGACCACACGACAATGTCTCCAGTGACCTTGTGTACGTGCAATTTTGGCAATGTGAATGTTCCTTAAGTATCTTCATACAGAAATCAGTGACAAATTGAATCCCCGTATAGATAAGATGACAAGACTATAGACAAATAGTTGAATATTCACCAAACCAGGATCCTTCCTCTTAATTATATGAAGTAAGTGCTTCTTTATTTGGTGAAGATGTCCTCTACATCAAGAATGAGCCATCAAAATTGGCGGGAAACTCGCCTGGTCACTTTGGTAAGACTAGCTGTTCATCAGCCTGGGAAATGGGGGAAACACAGTTGCATACTACTAACGTGGAAGGGGCAGGGCTAAACAGGAGGAGCTTGTAGGTGGTTTTGCACATCTGCATACTCAGGAGTAATTAAAAGGAAGAACCATTAAGTCTGCTCTTAGGCAAGGCAACAATAAAGAACCCACTTGTCTTGGACAGTCACTACAAAAGAGATTACATTCCAATGAATAAATTATGCATATGCCTCCATGAAGAATTTCAGATCATTTTTCAGAGAAAATACACTTGCTTTGCCTTCGCCGGCACAGGAGGTTAGGATGATTTGTCCATTACAGAAGTGGAGCTTCAACTAGGGCACCTGCTAAGTTTATATTTGTTAGTGCTTCCCTTTGAGGTTTAACCCCTTGGCCGTGGCGGTAATTCCGCTGCGGCGCTAGGGGGGGGGATTTAAACTCTGTTCTATAGTGCCCAACCCCTGCCGGAACCCATACTGAAAGTCAGACAGAACGTGATTTTCTGCTGCCCAGTCCTGTAATCGCTGCAGGACCACTCGACCTGCCACCTTCACCATGGAATCAAGAAGGGAAATTGGTCTATAACAACCAGGATATTGACGATTTCCTTTCTTGAATATTGGAACAATAATAGACTACGTCCAGGTCTTCGGGAAGGTAGTACAATCACTGGCGTTAACCAACTGGGTTTGTAGTGGGTCCCATAGCAGGACGTTTGAGTTAAATAAGTCAACTGGCACACTGTCGGGTCCGAAGCCTTACCCCCCTGACTACGAGCAAGAGCCAAGACTATTTCATCCAGCGTTACATGAAGATTGCCATGATGTATAGAATGGGCTCCCTGGTAGCTGCTCATCCGATGCTGGGCCGTAATATAATATGGAAAAGTGGCTTACACACTCTTTTTCTGGGATCGCAATCTCAATGGAGGGCCATCCACCCCACACATGGGCGGGCCATAAAATCTTCTAAAAGGCTGCAGAGTCCTTCTTTTGGGCAGCTGCATGAAGCGGCTCCCAGGCTTCCTCCCTCAGTGACCTCTTTCTTGCAGCAATTGTCCTCATATACAATGCTCTAGCCCTCCTTATCCCCTCACGCGATCTGGGTTGTCTGTGAAGCTCTACCTTCAGATTAGAGTAAGCCTTAGGGCAAGCACTGTTAAACCAGCCAGGGGTTTTCAGCCCAGTACGGAATTGAACACTCAGTAAGCTCCTAACATCTTTAGCTATCTCAAGGAAGGAGTGCACTATCTCATCTGCAGTGGAAAGCTCATTCAGACAGATGTCAAAGGCAGTTTTGCAGGATAGAATGAGCTGTTTAGTCAGTACCTCGGGTTGAATTTAGACCAGCGAAGAGCATACCCATTAATTATTTTCAGCTCTTAGGTACCCATCACCCAGTTCGCTTGGCTCTTCCCCACAGAGCTTTGGGCAGATAAATGTAACTTAAGACAAAGTGGATAGTGATCGCTTAGTGCAATGCTCCCTATCATAAAGGATAGTAAGCTCGGGGCAAGGGTATGTGAAACCAGCATGAAGTCGATGGTGGAAATGAGGCCTCTACCGCTAAAGGTCAGGGACGTAATCACTGGGGTGGGAACAAGTTCATTTACAAATCCCGATCGTATCAGGACATTAATTCATTAAAAAGGTCCCCAGCCTTTGTGTGTGAGAAATGACAGTTGAGGGCCCCCTCTTCAGTGTGGATACCACATATTTTCAAAGTAGCTGTTTGACACAATGCGTAGTTAAAGCCCCCCAACAGAATAATCACAATGTCCATAGAGCTCGAATTACAAATAACACCCAAGGCCTCACCAATCCTTTTAGTTGATATTTTCGTACTAACTTGTTTAAGCATAGGAGTCGATATTTTTGTTGTCTATATTTTTTCAGCTATATTTTTTACATCGATATTTTTGACATCGATGTTGTGTCAGTGAACCCTCATTTAACAAATGTTCAGTAATCCAGAGGTGTCCTCATTACCCGATTTGTAATAAAAGTGTGCACTTTATTTTCACAGGAAGGTTAGGTTACCGCAATACATGAGGTTAGAACTATTTTGTCTAAATATAGATTGGCTAGGGTATAGAAATGTGGGCCTAATTCGCCCTGATTCTACTGGCTGTACGATGTTTTGCATCATGCGGCTCAGACCCTTAGGGGCCCCTTTGGCCGCCCACCATCCCGACGTAAAACGGGACCACCCGCCATGAGGGCGGCGGTCCCGTGGGGGCCATTAGGAAGCGCCCGCCACACTGGCGGACAAATCCCGCATTTTTAACATGAAAGCACCGCCCGCCCAAATGATGAAAATGCACATTGTGCACTTCAATGCACAACGTGACAGGCACCGTGCGGTGCCTGTCACGTTGTACAGTGAAGTGCAGGGGGGTACCGTAGGTACCCCCCATGTGCAACCCCCATGCCCCCGGAGTCCCTGGGGGCCCGCAACGGGCCCCCACAAGACATTCCCCCATGCCTTTCCATGGCGGCAACATGTCCCCGCCTTCACCCTAATATGGATGGCGGTGTCTAACAGACACCGCCACCATATGAAACCCTTTTCCGCCTGTTCAACTCCTTGACCGGGCGGAAAAGCGGCGAGCGGTCTTTCCGTCTGCCGCGGCCCCCCCCCCCCGCCATAGTAATATAGCGGGGGGGAAATGGGTGGCGGGCGGAGAAGGATGAATGAGAAGTATGTCGGGCGGATCGGATCTGCCCGACATCCTAATAGGGCCCTTAGTCTTAATGTAGCAATGGATTCATTAATCAATAGATGTGTTAAGGAGTTGTGCACTGTAATGCATGCACTCTCCAGCTAACTAATTACAATTCTTTTGAAGTAAGCTGTGAACCACATTGAGGGCAGCTGCAAATGCAGTGACAGACAAGAACAAGTTGGTAATAGTAGTGGTGGTGGTGTGAGTGGTAAAGATGGTGGTACTGGTGATGGTATTGGTTGTTTTCTATAACACATTTTATTTGTTTTGTAGTGAACAAAAACATGTAGTGCCCTAATACACATTTCAGTTAGGAACAGACCCTTCAAGATCGGACAATTACAGTGAATCATTGAAAACCACAACTGTACTAGTCCCATCATTTGCCCCAAACACATTCATGTTTTGGGGGCACCTTCTAGCAATATGTATAAGTTCTTTCACTTTTACACCAATTCATCCCTGCTGGCCACTCCATCAGTTTGGGTGGGCCAAAAGAATTCCATTTCCAAGCAACGTCTCTTTTGGCAATCACAGTTGCCATACCTCTAAGGTAACTTTCCCCATGATTATCTCCCAGATCTTTAAGCACCCCTAGAAGGGCCTGCCTGGGTGATAGCTGGAGATGCCATTGGTATTATGGTGGTCTATTGTTATTGGTGGTATAGATAGAAGTATTTGTGGGGGTGATAATGGTAGTAGTATTAATGGTGGTTTTTGAGGTGATGGTCTTAGCTTTATTGGTGGTGCAGGTATTGGTGATGTAAGGTGGTGGTGAGGTTGGTGATGTCTGGTGGGGTGCTAGCAGCCGCGTCCGATGCAGGTAAGAGCGGTGGGGCAGTGGGGCTGGCTGGGGGATATTTCGAGAGACAACCATGAGTGAAAATTAATTATTTATTTAATGTTCCCTTGTGGTCCTCTCTCGAAATCCACCCCCAATGGGCCCCACTTCTCTTACCAGCAGCGGCCGCAGCTGGGTGCTAATGGTTGTGCAGGTGGTTGTATTAGTGGTGATAAGGGTAGTGGTGGTTTTGATGGTGGTAGTATTGTTAGTAATGTACAGTGGTATTGTCGATGATGCTGTTTTATTAGTAATGGTGTTATTTGTGGTAGTATTGCTGTTGGTGCCGACTGTTTAGGTAGTGGTGGTGAAGATGGTGTGTGGTTTTAGTGGTTGTCTGGTACTGTTGATATTATTGGTGGTGGTGGAATCACTAGTTGTAGTGGCACTTGTGTACTGTTGGTGATGTGGCTTTGATGGTGGTGAAGGTGGTAGTGTCTATGGTGGTATTGGTGGTGGAATCTATTGGTTGTGCTGGTGGTATTGGCAGAGGTAGTGTTTGTGGTGTGTGGTATTGGTGGTGGTATAGTACTGGTGATTGGTATTGGTGGTGTGATAAACCAAAGGCTATTAGGGGCACCAAATAACCAATAGCAAGGGCTGAGAGTGTAATACTCTGCAAAGTTGATCTAAGATGTGACTGTGTATGTCTC
Organism: Lissotriton helveticus; assembly: GCF_964261635.1. Classification (NCBI taxonomy): domain Eukaryota; kingdom Metazoa; phylum Chordata; class Amphibia; order Caudata; family Salamandridae; genus Lissotriton; species Lissotriton helveticus. The sequence goes on along the minus strand of NC_136072.1, from coordinate 845,902,298 downwards.
AAGCCAGTGGCAGAAAGAGTCTGATCCAATCCAATGAACACTTATGTTAGCAAATGGCTGCTGATTCGACTTCCTGAAGCTCTGCTCTTATGTAGATGATATGGGTGAGTAGGGAAAGGAGCTGCAGGTTGAAGGGGACCCTTCAGCTGAGGCCAAGCATTAGTCTACCTTAATCACACTTCAGTCCAATTTATAAAGGGTGACCTTTCACCATCCCCACACTCACACCAGTCTTTGCATCCCCTGCCATACAGCCATTGGAATGCTGGTAATACACATCACACTGTCTAGGATACTGTCCTCACCCTCCATCTGGTACCAATGCAAACCAGAGCCGTTTAAATGTATCCCACTTTGCTGTATAATGAATACTCTGAGTCAAATTTGAGGATGAATACTAAAATCTCTTTTCCAATATGTACATTATTTCCCATGTATTTTCTTGACACATGAGTGCAGCCATTATATCCCACTTTTAACCCTTGAGCTCAACTGAGTTGGCTGAATTGGTGACCTAGCAGTAGCCTAGCAGCGTCGAGATGGTTTACCTGATGCTAGCACTTCCCGATATAGAATACTCTTCACATTCCCTCAAACTGCATGCTGTCTCAAAAATATTCACTACATTCCTTAACTCCCAGCATTTAAAAAAAACATCCTTTCATTGAAACTTATGTTTGTCACCTCTCCTTCTTTCTACTCTCTTTCAAATGCCCCTCTCCTTCCCCTCAATTCTCTGCATGCCTCCTCTGTCTGAGCACAACCTAGTCTGACACATGCACATGTGGCCATTCTCTGTTTCAGCAAATTTCCCACAACTCATTCACAAGATCACAATCTCTCCTCCTTCCACTGAAAGTCATACCTGTGCCAGCTAACAGTTGGTAATCTCTTTTAACTCCTGTGTTAATTCCACCAACCATGCTTAATCTCATCCTCCCCGCCCCCACTAATGATCACAATCTACCACTCACTATTACTTTAGTCCACCATAAAAAAAACTGAAATGACTGCAAGGAATGGTTTGCTTTGAGCACATAAGACTAATCCCATGATCTATAATATTTTTGACTGTCAGTGCAATAAAAATGAAGTTCAATTGGCTGAAATATGACTTCCCTGGTAGCTGATGTAAGTAAAAAATGCTTCTAAATGTATATTGTTTGCATGCTTGTGAGTCAGATTGTGTATACGTGAGATAGAGTGTGTGTAAGTATGAATGTGTGTATCTGTGAAGGCATGTGTGTGTGACTGAAGATGAAGGTCAAAGGGTGTATGATGTCACTTCCGCTATGTGATCTCCCCTTCAGCTTTCTTGCTAGTCTTGAAGCATTGAATATGTCATTGAGGAATGTTCCTTCTCTGACAGATGTGTGCATATTTTTTTGTGATGTCTGGTGGCTGTGTTGCAATGCGGTCATGACGAAGGTTGTTGGGCATGGAACCAGTAGTAGGGTGGATGGTTTATTCTGCCTATGGGATCAGGTGCGTGAGGTTGGCATTGCCTATCAAAACGCCACAACTGCAGAGTAATAGAGTGGCTTGATAGCATAACCATCTGTAGCACCGATTGCTTACAATATACATAGCGGGCTTTGGGCCAGCCAACTTCAACCACTGGTTTGATTGTAATGTAATTAAAATTGGATTTATATAGCGCTTACTACCCTTGACGTGGATTCGAATCATCCAAGGTAATGGCTAGTTCGGTGTTATTCGTTACTGTTAGTTATATATTTTCACTATCAGTATAACAAACAAATTATCTGAATACAAAGAGGTTGTAGCCTCAATCGATGTCCCGAAGGACAAGATGCAACGGACCACGACAACGACCGCAACACCAGCACCCTGCTCGACAACCTCGCCAACCTGGGACTCAAGCAACTGGTGTCCACCCCCACCCATCTCGCCGGACACACACTCGACGCAGTCTTCTCATCCAGCACAGACATCGACTTCAGCCACGCCACTGAGCTTCAATGGACGGACCACAGCTGCGTCCACTTCACCTTCAAGAGAACGACGACTCACCACCACCAGCAACAGGCGGCCCGCAGAAGCTGGAACAAGATCACAGCACACCAGCTCGCCACCTCCCTGGGCCAGCACCCTCCTGCCAGCTCAGCGAACCCCAGCCAGGCCGCCGACAACCTCACGACGTGGATCAGCAACTGCGCGGACGAACTCGCCCCACTGAGGACCCCGCCTAGCAGACCCGGCAGCAAGAAGGCCCCATGGTTCACCGATGAACTCAAGAGCTCCAAGAAGAACTGCCGAGCCCTCGAAGAAAGTCTGGAGAAGGGAACCGACACCGGACAACAGGACCTCCTTCAAAATTGCCACCCGGAAACACCACCAGCTGATCCGCGCCGCCAAGAAAACAGCATTCAAGGACCGGTTGGACAACAACGCACACAACTGCAAGGAACTCTTCAACATCGTGAAAGAGCTTTCCAACCCCAGCGCAGGAAACAACGACATCACCCCATCGCAAGACCTCTGCAACTCCCTCGCTTCATACTTCCACAACAAGATCACGGACATACACAACAGCTTCAACAACCAACCAACGCACACCATGACCGAACAACCACCCCCCACCACCACCCTCCACGCCTGGACCCCGATCAGCACCGAAGACACCATCCGCACGATGAACTCCATCCACTCCGGATCACCGACCGACCCCTGCCCTCACCACGTCTTCAACAAGGCCGACGCTGTCATCGCACCCCACCTGCGAGACATCATCAACACATCCTTCGACACCACCATCTTCCCGGAGAGCTGGAAGCACGCCGAACTCAGCGCTCTACTCAAGAAACCAACAGCGGACCCCACCGACCTCAAGAATTACCGCCCCATCTCGCTCCTCCCGTTTCCAGCCAAAGTCATCGAGAAGACCGTCAACAAACAGATGGCCGCCTTCCTCGAGACGAACGGATCCCTCGACCCCTCACAGTCCGGCTTCCGAGCCAACCACAGCACCGAGACCGCCCTCATCGCCGCCACCGATGACATCCGAGCCCTGATGGACAATGGAGAAACAGCGGCCCTCATCCTCCTAGACCTCTCCGCGGCATTCGACACGGTCTGCCACCGCACCCTAGTACGGCGCCTCAGCAACATCGGAATCCAGGACAAGGCGCTGGAATGGATCATCTCCTTCCTCGACGGAAGAACACAGAGAGTCCGCCTACCACCGTACAAGTCAGAGGCCTCCGACGTCATCTGCGGCGTCCCCCAAGGATCATCTCTGAGCCCCACCCTCTTCAACGTCTACATGAGCCCCCTCGCGGCCATCGTACGCAAACATAACCTCAGCATAATCTCCTACGCCGACGACACCCAGCTGATCCTCTCCCTGACCCACGACCCCGCCGCCGCCAGAGCCAACCTGCACGAAGGGATGAAAGAGGTAGCCGAGTGGATGACGACCAGCCGCCTGAAACTGAACTCGGACAAGACGGAGGTCCTCATCCTGGGCTCCTCACCCTCCGCCTGGGACGACTCCTGGTGGCCTCCCGCCCTGGGCACCGCACCCAAACCGACAGACCATGCACGAAACCTGGGCTTCATCCTGGACTCCTCCCTCTCCATGACCAGGCAAGTCAACAACGTCTCCTCGGCGTGCTTCAACATCCTACGCATGCTACGGAAGATCTTCTGGTGGATCCCCACCGAGACCAGGAAGACCGTCACCCAGGCCCTCTTCACCAGCCGACTGGACTACGGCAACGCCCTCTACGCCGGAACCACCGCCAAGCTCCAGAAGAGACTCCAGCGGATCCAGAACGCCTCAGCCAGACTCATCCTCGACATCCCACGAACCAGCCACATCTCCGGACATCTGAGAGACCTTCACTGGCTCCCCGTCAACAAAAGAATCACCTTCCGCCTCCTCACCCACGCACACAAAGCCCTACACGACCAAGGCCCGAGCTACCTCAACAGCCGAGTCAACTTCTACGCTCCGAAACGCCACCTCCGATCAGCCAACCACGCCCTCGCCGCCGTCCCCCGCATCCGAAGAGCGACGACAGGAGGAAGGTCCTTCTCCTACCTGGCCGCCAAGACCTGGAACTCCCTCCCGACCGACCTGCGCCTGACCCAAGACCACCTCTCCTTCAGGAAGAAGCTGAAGACCTGGCTGTTCGAGCAGTAGCGGCACCACCCCCCCCCCCCCCCCCAGCGCCTTGAGACCCTACGGGTATGTAGCGCGCTCTATAAGTGCCACTGATTGATTGATTGATGCCATTGTGTTCCTGGCACTTATTTTGCCACCTCTGAGGCCAGGGGTTGCAAAGGCAGTGCCAGAGGTTGCAAGAGGCAAGCCAGGGGTTGCAGCTGCATTCCTGAGATGCTGTCTTTCATTGTGGATCACTGACAGAATATCAGAACGAAAAATATTGTGTGGATAGAATATCGTGTGAAATATATTGAGAAGGTAAGTGCAAATAGCTAAGTATAGATTTACCATTTATTACTTCACATCTATGTACTAAGCATGGGCGTAAAATCCGTTCCGCTCGCGGATTTTGCGGATTTTCGGCAAATTCGCAATCCGCGAACTCTCGCGAATTTGCCGAAAATTCGCAAATCCGCGCGAAGCAGATTTTTTGCTTGGTCACACTTGCCAAATAGAATACTATACAATTTTGCGGCTCGCAGCGTTCACTTACCGTCATTCAGCGTTTGAAGAGTTGTTTTTCTCCATGTTTGCGTGTGCTGCGCCATTTTGGATCTTGCTGCGGGATCCCGCGGGAGTTTGTCGACTGCTATTACGTCATCGCGGCTTGCCACCTTGCACAGCGAGAGTTTGGCAACGCGAGTACGTCATAAAGGCCCGTGATCACGTATCGCGGGAGTAAACACTTGCGAACACGTAGATGCAGCGGGCAGCGACAATCTCGCAATTGCGAAATTGCAAAATTTGCAATTTCGCACAAGAAATCCACCAGCAGTCAGCATAAACCTTCTGAAAATGATTTTTTATCAGAATAACTCCTCAGGTTGACATTTGCCTGCACTTTTTTTTGCAAGGAGTCCATTTTGGGGCGGTGGGAGGAAGGAAGTGCCCCACAGTCTCCAACTTCCTGTTCCTGTCCAGCAGGCTCCTCCCAGTGCTTTGTTCATGTCCTGGTCACTTTGATTTGGATCTTGACCTGGAAGGATTACTTTTTGTGGATGCTGTTGGATATTTGGATTTGAGGCCTTTTTGACTTTCTTTCGATCACTTTTGGATTAGAAATTGCACAAGTAAGTTTGTTTGGGGCATTACAGTTGCTGCAACTACAATTTTGGAACTTTTTCAGAACATTAAATAAAATATATTGTGCAGAAAAACGATTTTTGCAAAACTGAAAGCACTCAGCAGGTGCAAAAAGTCAATCTTATCATTAGTAATCATTCCCTGTAGTGCTTCCTGAGGGGCCCCTCCAGAGTTCAGTTGCCTACTTGCAACTATTCTATGACCCTGCTCTGACCCTCACAGCAGGCTCAGAGAATAGCTATGAGTATGCCACAAAGGTCCTGTTAAAAAAAATTACACTGCAACAGAAAGCAATTACAGATAAGGAAGCAGGTGCCAGACTGGAAGTTCAAATTCAGTGACACATTAATCAGCCCCAAATTAATTCATGTCAGTTGAGGCAGGGCAAGTGTACTTTTCCACACATAATCTACAGTGATGAACCAGAGGGTGGCATGGGCGAGCCAGAGGGTGGCATGGGTGAGCCAGAGGGTGGCAGTGGTGAAACAGAGGGTGGCAGTGGTGAAACAGAGGGTGCTGTGATGAACCAGACGTAGAAACAACATGGTCGCGACCGTTGCTACCCGACAAGTAAGTTCGCGTTTGCGAACTGGTAAAAAACCCTTGCGAAAGGGCAGAAACACTTGCGAACACAAAAAAAAAAGAATCCGCAAAATTCGCGAGAGTTCGCGGATTTTGCAGATTGTGAATCCGTAAATACGCAAATTCGGAGATTGCCAATTCGCAAAATCCGCCCATGCTTACTATGTACCTTGACGATATGCATATCGTCAAGGTACATATTTGTGAAGTTAAATATATACTTACTTCACACTATTTCTATACTTGACATTCTTGACACAATATTTTGTCCCACAATATTTTTGTCTCTGACTAAAATACCTCCATTGCTCTAGGACTCCAGCTAAAAGATCCGGATAGAGAGTACAATGTCTTGGATTGAAAAGGCGACTTGAGGTGTAGCCTTGGGCTGTGCACTGTGACTAAACCTTATATCCGTTATGCAGTCCCTGGAAAATGTATGTTCTCGCTATCGTTTCAGTTTGAAATTTACGCCAGTGGCGTAAAAATAGTCTCCGCAGTGCGGAGGGGTCTGAGCTCCAGGGGGTCTCCTCCAGCACTGTGCAAGGGCAGCGGGCACACTGCCAAGTACCACTTATCAGGAGTTAGACTAACGCATTTGAATGCCGGTATCGCCGCATTAAAATACATTGGTCACACATATGTAGCACCCTGACACCCTTCGGGGATCATGAAGCGTTCAAAAACAGCCTCGCGTGAAGTACTGCCACGCTGCCTGCGATGGAATTTAGGTTTCTGGCATCGGGCCTGGAGGGCTGTTGTCACGGTAACATGGCACATATGGATACATGGTTTCTTTGCTGTGTGCAAAACCAGATTGTGCTCCCTCTGTCAGTCCCACAGGCCAGGCCTCACTGTGACCCACTTGTGGCTGCTGGATCTTCCAGCACGGGCGTGGCAGCTAATTGTGCGTGTTGGGCTACGACCTGCTGCTGCACCCCTGCCAGCAGGGTACCCGGGTACAGCAGGATGAGGCAGTTTCCTGCCAGCATGCACTGTACGTCCTGTCCTTGGCAGCCACCAAATGACTCAGCCGGGAGCAGCAAGGGGAGAGCGAGAGTCATGATGTCTTAAGTTGAAAAGTTAATTCTAATTGCGTTCTAGACCGTAGTCATTATGTTTTAACTGGTTACTGATTTCACTACAAGCTCCACACTTTCAAACGTTGTGGAAAGTCAGTGCTATATTAATATTAAGTTGACGTGTGCAGCATGGCTCTGTAAATTGACTTTCTGTTTTTGCAAAGTAGCCTTTCCTAATATTAAGGGCAAGGCTATAATTGCCCCAGACCACTTGCTATCACACTTAAAAACATTGGCAAATACAGGAAACCAAACATGCAGTGTTACTTCTAAAATAGAAAAAGCGTGATTTCCTTTCAGAAAGAGCTTTTGGTAAGTGTTAATGAAAGTCTAACTGCAGCCAGTTAACTTTACTGGACAGAGAGTAGTTCAAACTACAGAGCGCCCGGCGTAGTGCAAGGCAGCACTATTAATGCGTGCAGGGGTCGAGTTTTAAGGATGATCAAATATGACCTGTGGTATGCAGCTGCACCTGGTGCTGAGCTGGGGGATGCTGCAGTGGAAAACACTCTCTGCAGAGTTCTGCTGTGTTCCCAGTAGTTTTCAGGCAACAATAAAAATGTCCAGGGAAGAATGAGATAACTGTTGTGATTAATGTTACTACCGGAGAGAGATCCGAATTTTAGTGGCAGTTTCAACTCATAATAAACTAGCACAGAAAGGTTCATTAAATGCCTGCTGCACAAAGTGTGCCCTGCAGATGTAACTATATCTTATGTTGATAGCGCAGTGGGTTACTCCTTTTGTCTCAGAGATCCTTTTGCTACTTGCAGATCATTAGTTGCGATCAACTGCTAACACAGTGACCTATAAACTGTTAACAAAGAGCTCAGCTTCATGTAAACTGCATGGCACAGATTACAATGTTATGTTGGTCCCCATTCTTTCATTATCGTAATGTTTCTAAAAGGAGTTTGTTTGGGTAGAGATGTATCCTGTTCCCTAAGCTGTGGTTGGTATTAAATCCTACGTTTGTGCTTCTCCAGTCAAACATTCTTAATATATGGCCTACTATTATGGATGACGTGATTCCTCCACCATGTAATCCTCTTTGTGTTAAGTATCATTTCGTAGACTGAGGTGCACATGTATGATTCATTCTCTCTGCCTAATGTGTGTGTGAAGTAAAGTGCTCTGACAGCCTACTCTGGTATGAGTAGCGCTATAAAACAAATGAAATGGATGTGAGAGACGGCCTGTGGGGAGATGAGGGGCACTGGTGAAGCGTGATAGTGAGGGCATCTGTGGACAAGGTGGTGATTGTAGCACCGAGCACCACCAGTGCTAATGCCCGCCCTGAGAGAGTGAGTCACTGATGTCTGTCATTGTGCTGTTTGAGACGGACAGCATACAAATGTGGTAGTACTGTATAGATAGAGGACAGGAGTTGTATTTGTAACTTCTAAGTTGTGATAAAATATGTTTATGTCGCCAATTTGCAATGGCCTGACAACTTTACACTGTCTGTTAGGAGGAACCAATGAATGCTATACATTGTCCATGGTACTGCAAGCAGCTCAGCTGTAGTTGTCCAAGGATGTGTAAAATCATGTGTGATGATGTGAGGAGGATATGCAATGGACTTCACAGCTTAGTTTTGCTCCTGAGAAAGGGTCACACATTTGGTTGTTGAATGTCACTCATAAGTACAATGAAATCATGAAAAAGTCATTCATAAACAATCTCAACCCTTGGCAGCTATGTGGCTTTGGCCTGAGAGCTCCTGACTTGGTCCGGATCATGGGGGGCCGGTGTGCTTTGCAGGGGAGACCCTTCAAGTTTTTTACGCCACTGATGTATGCAAACAACATGCAAATCCAAATGTCACTGGAAAACGATTGAGTGAAATGTGAAAACATCACTAATCCATTGATTACAAGGTATGCAGATGTAGTCAACCTGCATACCTATGTTTTTTGCAGTAAAATCAGAGTTCCTAAATCCCAGTGGGAGTGCGATTATCTGAAGATTTAAGTGTATTTGAACTTGCATATGAATTGATATCACCAAAAGTAAAAGTTGCAGATCCAGCCTTTAGAAGTCACATCAGAAAGATTCTGAAAAGAGAAAACGTGCTCACCGTCAAATCAGGTGGAAAATAATCTAAATCAATAAGTATATCACTAAACAACATTACAAAAGCCAGAATCGCAGCAACAAATACACAGTAAATAATAACTACATAAATATACAAAACAAATTATGAAAAAGAGCCATTAGTAAAGGTGCAACACTGCTAGAAAGTCAACATAAGGAACAACCAAACAGAATCACCACACAGTTAAGTTCAATGGAACCCAGAATAAATAAATGTATTTCACGGCAACATTCATATGGAAGCACCTTATGTGGAGTACTCATCGGCTTTCATCAGATAGATTTCTTGCCCTGCTCCCGGACTCAAGACAATCCACCCTTGCCTCTTCTGATGCCAAGTATGACAAGAGACCCGCAGGTGTAGGCTACCGAGATGCTTTTAAAAGAGGAGCAGGTTGCTTAGCGCCAAAGTCCACTTCCAGTATTGGAATAGAAGGACCAGAGTGGTGAGGCAAGCATGAATCCGCACAAGATTTTGTACCACAGATTGTGACTACCAATCGAACATTGCCAGGAAAGTACCTATCCTATCCTCCGGAGGGGGGAAGAGGGAGGAGGGGGTGGGTTCCCTGAAAACAAGTCTTGTTATACAGACAGCCATAATCCACAATGCTTCTAACTGGGCAATGTTTTCCCACCATTGCTTACCAGAACCCAGTGATCACACATTTACAGATACCAAAACAAGCCATTATTATCCCACTGAAATTGATGTCCCACCACATTCTCATTGTCATACAAATGCAGCATCTCAAACTCTTTTCTTGTCAGGACTCAATGAGTCTTACCTGATACTCACGGAGTGTTCCTGCAGAGGTGAGATACACAACCTCCACCGTCTCTTACCTCCTTCCTGTATATGTGTAGTAGCGAAGATCAGAGTGAAGGTTGGGACAAGGAGAGGAAATCCTAGATGATGTGGTAATGTGCTCTTCTGTAATACGACCTTAAAACAAGTAAATTGAAGTCAGAACCTACTACAGTGTGGCAAGAATGTGCATCCCTCCCCGCCCCTGGCAGCAGATATATACCTGACATAAACTATCAGTCATAGTGAGGTGGAAGGAACCCAACGGATGAGGATATAGCAAGGAACCAGGGAAAGTGTAGAGTAATGGAACCTAGGGTGACAAACGTAATATCAGAAGACCTGTTTATCTTCACTTCATGTACAGACACACACACAGGCAGACAAACATGTGTTACTTTTTATATTCCCCTTGGGATGGTAGGTCACGTCAGTCTCCAAAGTTTCATCAATGAGATACTCAGATGAGAATTGACTGAGTAGAGGAATCAAGATGAGCGCTCCTATGCACAGTACTACAGAAATGAATCTTGCACACCGAGCGCGGAAATTACAGGTGAAGAAAGTGCTCCATGCACGAAGACAACCAGGCATAAATGCAGGCACGGCACTACCGGAATTAAAAGGAACAATCCCTGATAACAAAGCAAGATAAGCGCTCCAGCGCGTGCAGAAAAGGTTGTTTTAGTACTCCCACTGTGAACTTAATCCAAATCAAATGAAAAAGCATGTGCTCCAGCACGTGTATTGTTTGATCGCTCAATAGCGTTCACACAGTTCATTACCACAATTTGAATTTGCCAATAGTTGCTCTTATTGTGTGTCAAAAATGAATCAGCATAAATAAACAAGAAAAGCTCTCCAGCACGTATGAGAATTCTGGCTTTTAGCTCTCCCACTGGGCATATCAAATGGCCATGTTCCAGAGTTTAGGAGGTACTCACTGGACCAAGGCTGACTGTCTGGAAGAGACGCATTGTGGACCCACTCTACTCCGCAACTCGAAGACACAGAGTGGAATGCTCTGTAAAAAGTGTAGGATCGGTCTAGCTTTAATACGAAGCAGTGCCAGGTTGAATGACACGAGTTGAAATGCAGCATTACCCGGAAGTTCAATCTAAGCTGACACTCTGGCAAGTGATTCATGCAAGGAAAGGCTAGAACATAAATGTTTAGTCTAGGTATGTCTAGAAGCACTCGCGCACATGTAATCCAAGCAGACATTCACAGTCACCACATTTATTTACCATGCTTCCAGAGTCTCCTAACCCTCAGGTAATGATCATCAGCCAGAACCATCACACTTCTGTCCAGCCACAGTTGATGTTAGCTTTTCTTTCAGATTAGTTTGGCATATGACACATTTTTCTTTGTTGAAGGAGTCCTCAGATTGTGTATTTAGAAATACCCTTTCAGGAGCTAAAGATCTTCGCCTACCACCTGCGTGTTTATGAATTTGAATCAACGGAAAACCTGAAACAATAGCAATATTAAACTAAATTACCAATATGATGGCTAAAACACATCATTGTAGAGTTGCCATTTTGGAAAATGACAGAAAGGTTGTTCTGAGGAGTTATTTCTGTCTCTATAAGACTACCAGAGCCTCCAAATCTATGTTTTGACACCAAAATGAAGTACATTCGTCTCATGGTTCCTGAAATATTTCATCACCACTTCAATCCAGCTGCCATTTTTAAAAATGTCGTCCAGAAAAATTCTGACCGGCTGAGCAATATCTACCCAAGTTAAAATACTCCTCTCATGATATAAATACACAGATAAAAAATGAAAAATTCTGGACAGCAATTTTTTAGTGAGGTATATCAAGGGGCCGGTCTAGTGCCGCAAAAATTAGATTTTATGCAACTGTAGGTTTCTCTAGTGTGCCATGGAGCATATATTCTTTCCAAATAATACTGGCTGCTCCATCGACTGAAATGTGCAGCACACAATACAGAATGTGTGAGACACAAGCCTTCCCTTCGGCCAGGGCGACTGACGCTGGAAACTGGGGATCACGGTTCGATCCCCGGCTCCAGCAGCAGATTAGCCCAGCACTATGTGACTCTGGGCAATAGTTTGCTTAATCTTCCCGACTGCCCCCAGCGCCTAGAGACCCTTACGGGCGATTGTTCGCGCTTTACAAATGTGGATATTATAGATTATTATTACATTGTTAAGAAAGACTTCCAGGACCAACCCTTGACTTCATGATCCTGGGGAACATCTGCCTATTACACACCATGGACATAGCTCGCAAACTCACTGCTACTTGATGAGTATATTTGCATTTGACTGTGCAGTGTGCAGTGATTGGAATATACTGGGCAAAATCACGATGTGGCACAACACTGCATGGCACTTGTCTGCACACAGCAGATACAGCATCATAGCAAACAAGAACCAACATCATAATTTTATACTGTAAGAGTAAGCAACACGCTATAAAACATTTTGGTGCACAATCAATTTTGAAAAGTACGACTTGTGCCCTGGTAGCTCTTTTACTTCCCAAAATATCCCCAACTGCCCCATCCCTTGGCTGGCCTATCCTATCACAAGCCCTTACCACAGCAACCCTCATGGCCTTTGTCTTGTAGATGGTAGAAACATTATTTCTGGAGAGAGACTCATTTGCCCCAGAGAATGGGGTAGCCTGTGCAGAAATCTTCAGCAGCCTTGTCTGGGAGACCTGGAAGGATTGAGAGGGAAAGGATGTATATGAGATGGGTGAGGAAGGGGTGCTGCTGTACTCGGCAGGCAAGTGACATAACATAACGTGTATTAGTAAAGTGCACTTTAGTCTAGAAGGGTATCTTGGCGCTGAAAAGCAGGTGTTTATTGTTACCGAACCCAATGATACTCATTTTTGGGGCATGGAATGTCCTTCTCTTCCAGGAGCTTGGCCAAGCTCTGGCATGCTGCTCCCATCAACAAATGCTCTTCAGCAATCTAGCAGTTGAACAAGTGGACACAAATAATGATTCAGTGCCATGCCCTTCAGATGAACCATCCTTACTCACTCTGCTGAACCTGATGGCACTGTGTGGAGCAGTCCTTCTGTCTCTGGTGGGTCCTGTGTCTCATTGTTGACCTAGCCTTATTCCACATTACCAACCCTCGATCCCTGACGGCATAACACATCTCTTTATGCCAGAAAATATATGCCACTTTGCCCCAATAGGTGTGGAGATGAAAGTCTGCCCCGCTTCCATGGCTGACATCTGCTGTCCCAGATCCTGCAGAGCTGTGGCAACGATTCTCAGTGGTTGGAGTATGGTGCCTGAAAAAGGCCAAGCTGTGTCCTCATGCTTAAGGACAGAGAGGCCTATAAAACTTCAGATTCGCAGACTCCAGAGCAGGGCCATACTCACCCCAATCATCTTCTTCATGGAGATAACCCCGGCGAGGAACTCTGTGATGAAAGTGCATCTGCTGGTGCTGTGGATACCCTTTTCATCAAAGGTGAATGCCAAGCGAGCTGCAATATTCATTATGCCATCTTGGCATTCCATTTGGTTGGAAAGCAAAGAAAAATGACGCTGACAGGCACGGAGCTTCCTCCCTTGCATCAAGGATATTTTTACATGTTCCTGCAAAGGATCACATCAGCCTCTTTGGCATGTAGGAGCCCGGGTAAAGGGTTCCTGCCATTGGTGCGGGCTGAGCAGAAACTAATCAGGTGTGCCACCAACTCGAAAAGGGGAGGGAGACCTTGAGTTCATCAGGATAGGAGAACCTCAGATTTACAATGGTGGTCCCCAAAGTCTTTTAGCGGTCAAGATGCTATGTTACGGATGACCATTACTGTTGTTGACATTTCCTTCAGCACATTTTCATATAGAGGTAGGTTACTTTATTTAACCCGATGTCTAGTTACATTTAAAGAGTTCGGCCAGTAGTGAACAAATGCAGTGAGAAGTATTCAACAGGAACAAAGACGTAAATGCTCACATTCACACACCCACTCACATTCATTCTTGCATCCACTCACTCAAGTGCTGAATTCCCTGACTCACCCATTCCCACAACCCCACACACACTCGCAGATGACTTAAAAAGCACTTTCGAGTCCAAACATCCAGACTGGTTAGCTTGTCAAAACTTGCCCATGTTGGTAAAACTTACTGATATAATAGTAGGAATTGTATTTCTTGCCTTATAATATAACAGTGTAAATTCCTACCATAACCCTCTTTCTTGGCCTAATCATGTATTCTTCTTACTTTTAAATTTCATTTTTCTTCTTAATTTCTGAACGTGTGTTGGTGGCAATTTAAGCAAAGAGTGTTCACGTGTGTCTTTTAACCACGTTCGGCCCTACTGATATACGAGCAATTGGTTCCTATAGATAAAAATCATGTTCAGAATGATATCAGATATAAGCTCAAGAAACGTATTCTTTAGAACTGACAATTGAGCTTTTAAGGCGAATCTGTTTGAGATCTATGTCGCCATGATTGCCTGGAAAATCTTTTACAAAAGTAACATGTAATCAAAAAACTCAAAATAGCATGGTATGGTATGGAATGGTATGGTATGGAATGGAATGGAATGGTATGGTATGGCATGGAATGGTATGGTATGGAATGGTGTGCTTCTTGGTATTTGTATAGTGCACTTTTGTCATAGCTAGTGCTTCTTAGCGCTGGTGGCTTCATGGAGGAGGCACTTCCTCAAGGATGTGGGGTTTCCAAACAAATGGAGTCTCTTGGGACGTATTCAATCATCGTGCTCCCAGTATGTATATCTCTGCTCTCTCTGAGTCTGTGTGCTCATGGAGTCTTTCCCTGTCTGTGTCTTGGCATGTATTCCAAGTTCCCCACTTGTTTGTATCCCCATGTATTCTTGTTTCCCTGCCAGCTGCCCCTATGTCCACCACTGCCATTATTCCCCATTATATTAACATTTGTGTTTCCCTGTAGGCCCAGAGTATTTCCCAGGATGTGTGTCTCCCCCGTGAAGCCCAGTGCCTTTGTCTCCCCGTGTCTCCACTTGCTTTTACATTCCAGTATGTCTCCAAGTGTATGTATCTCATTTGGATGTCTCCTTCTTTCTGTCTGTAAACATATCCCAGTTACCTCCCAACATCTCCCTGTATTTTCGATGTCACCATGTGGCCTTTTCTCCCCATACCGATGTGTTGCTGCATCTCATGTTTCTCCCGTATCTTCCTTCCAATGTCATATCTCCTAGGGAACGTCTCTCTCTTTCTCTGTCTGGAAACATTCAGACAACATTCACCATATTTGTGTATCTTTGGAGTCACCATGTGCGCTTGACTTTCTTCAGTCATGCCCTGGAAAGTTTTCCTTTTTTTCTGCAATATCTCCCAATGTCAATGTCTTGCTGTAACACCCCATGTTAATCGACGTCAGGTTTTGTCATATTAACTAGTGCATATGTCTCCCCATGTTTGTCTCCCCCTGTCTGTTTATTTCTAGGGTCACCAAATGAATCTCATTGTTTCCAGTGGCGTAACCCAAAATGGTGGTGCTTTAATGGAGAACGTGGTAAGGGGCACCCGAGTATCCCATATATCACGGATATTGACTGGCCTAGTGCTGAGTGTGGACCCCTTGAAGGGTTAGGGGCCTCCTCAAGGTTTGGCGGCACCCCAGAACTGCAGGGGATGCATGGGCATGTCTTATGCCCCTGATTGTTTCCCAGAATCTCTCAGCATCCCTCAGTGTTCTCCTGTATCTCTCCTGTTTCACTTGGTTTTCTCATTCACTGCAAGTGTCTCCCTGTGTCTCAGTCTCCATTCCTCTCAGATCCTGTGTCTCCCATGAATCCAGGCACATCCTAAGGATTTCGGGGGCTATGGGTCAAAAGTAATTTGGGGGCCACTGTTCAGAACAGATTTGAATTTCTGAACCAATTGTAGCTCTTTCATTGGCCAAGTCACTGACAGTGCTCAGGTACACGGGTTCAACTTCTAAATGTGTTTTCTGGGATAGTGATGCATGTTTTCCATGTTGCAATACAGCAGCAGCTCAGTAATATTACTACAAACAATTTCTGAGACACTCACCCATTTCTCATACGTGAGGTCCTGTTTTGATTTAAAATAAACTTTTCTATGGATGCTGCATGCCATATAATCACAACATGCCACTGCAAAAAGTCTATGAAAGGCCCTCACATTACCCACATTAAAAATAAATGAAAAGAAAACTTTATTTAAAACAATCTCTTTAAGAATTATTCAAGGTCACCAGGGCAAGACTCTGGATAACAGAGAGGGCTCTGTCAGGGGGTCCTCAGAAAGACTGGGTCCCTGGGCCAGAGCTCACTTTGCCCATGCCTGAGGGAATCCTGGTACTGCCTACCAGCGGTGTCTGTGCAAGTGTTGACGTTTCTGTATCATATATTGCAATAGACACGATGAGAGGCTCATGATTTTTTAAGCCAAAAACAACTTCATTTTAGATGTCTCCTGCGCAAAATAACCTCTGCTTCAATGTAAGTGAAAGAGGAAAATAAATTCCCCTGATTATATGTTTCAAAATCTCCCTCTTTGCAGCTAGAACATGTTGGAATGTATGCTGTATGAACAAGGGTGCCTGTCAGTGTGGAGTTGGTCATGGCACTGTGAAGTTCATTTTAAAGTGAAATCTTTGTAGCAGAGTGTTGGGCCCAAGAGAGACATCAGGGGAGCAGTGTACAGGGCCTTGAGAGGATGCAAGGCTTGAGGTACAAGGTGGAGGGTTTGCACCCAGCATAAGTGAGTTGAGAGTTGAAACGGAGACACAGGCTATGAGAGGGAATAGAACAGTGAGAAGCAGGTACGGTGATGGAGACTTTAGGGGGCTCTGTTAATGGGTGGTAGTAAGGGAGTCCGTGGGGGGCGCCAACAAACTCTGTCACACATGGCGCCACCAATGCTAAAGACAGCTCTGTTCCTTACCATGGGATCCATAACTATATTTATGAGTATACTTTTGAAAACTGGGGTGTGGACGTCTGGACATCTGATTAGTTTATATTCTTTCATCAGCTCAACGAATTTGGTGTTGGCTAGCTGTTAAGGTTAGGGGTTTTTGCTTGTTTGTGTCTTTTGCTCTATTATTACTGTCCTGTGTATGTTTAGTGTTTGTTGTTTTATTGCTGGACTGGGCTTTTCGTTTTTTTGTGTTGGTGATAAGCATGCTAACATTTGCATCACAAAAGGCTTGTAACTGCAGACTTACAATGGTGGTGCAAACTGAGTTCAAGAACTCTGTAAGTATTCTGCGTAGTTATACGTAGAAGCATAATGTATTGTCTATTTTCGTCAATTAGTGTAGTGTCTTTGGAATTTTGACTGATGAGTTTTAAAATCTATTCTTACACAGTAAAAGGAAGGTCTTCAATTTTGCCTTTCTCTATTTGCATTGTAATGCGCCAAGTTCTGAATTCGGTTTCTACAGCTTTCAATTATCCACAGGCCCTTGTTGTGTGATTAGGTCGTGTAGATGTGTTTAATGGCATTTTTAATGTCAAAGACATTGACAAACAGTTGTTCAACTTATGTTAGTTCTTTCTATACTTCTGAGTTGCCTCTTATGATGTTTTTAGGCCAAATATTCATGTCCCCTAGGATGCATATCTTGGTGCTGTTTATTGTGGGTTCTCCATGACATCAATTGCCTCCTAATGTTTGGAGGTGCCCTACATATCAGGAGTAATGAGCAAGAGCATATAGGAGACATGGGCATTGTTGGACCCGGCCTCATGGCGTGGTCCTACTCCTTCCACATGGCAAGCCCAGAACGACATCGGTCCTCCACCCAGCATCGGGCAGCCCTTTTGCCCGACACTGAACGCCCCAACATTGCTGGTCCGGCCACCATCCCGGACCCCCACTACCGACCTGGCCCCATCGTGGGCCCCTCACGACCTAAGCATGAGGCCGCGCCCGACTCCATCTTGGGCCCACCACGTCACGACCACGTGGCCTCTG
Source organism: Lissotriton helveticus (assembly GCF_964261635.1). NCBI lineage: Eukaryota > Metazoa > Chordata > Amphibia > Caudata > Salamandridae > Lissotriton > Lissotriton helveticus. Next base: position 845,884,506 of record NC_136072.1, on the reverse strand, counting down.
CTCCGGCCCAGGCCCCAGCGAAGCCCAGACATTGAGGCACCAAGATCCACCCAGGTGGTCGAGTGGCCATTCGACAGATCCCGGAGAAGAGGGTGTTTCGATGGCCCTCCAGCCGTCCCCAGACGCCTGGTTTCGATCGCCCTCCGGCCTCCCTGGGCGCTGGCTCCACCCCCCTGCTGGGTGTCTGGACACCATCATCCCGGCCCTTCTGACCCCCAGGCGCGAGGGTCCGGACATCAAAGGACTCCAGTCCTATATCTGGGCCAGCCCTGGATTAGGACGTCAGTTGTATCCTGGACTGGAAGCCCTGCTGACGCTGTCACGGCCGACACCAGACGAACTCATCCCCGGTAACCTGAACCATCTGAGAGCCTGCTGGCGCTGCCGCGGCCGACCTTGCTGAAACCATCTTGAGAGCCTGCTGGTGCTGCCGCGGCCTACCTTGCTGAACCATCTGAGAGCCTGCTGGCGCTGCCGCGGCCTACCTTGCTGAACCATCTGAGAGCCTGCTGGCGCTGCCGCGGCCCACCTTGCTGAACCATCTGAGAGCCTGCTGGCGCTGCCGCGGCCTACCTTGCTGGACCATCTGAAAGCCTGCTGGCGCTGCCGCGGCTCGAACCCCTCGGAACCCCCCAGCTCGAGGATTGAGAGCTGTGCGTAGGGTATCCCTTCCTCCGCCCAGAGCTAGACTGTCCCGCTACCTACCCCCCTTTCCGAGACTTTACGGATCCTTCGATCCATCTGTATATACTGCCAAGAACCAGCAACCTTTTCTACTTATAAAAGCTTAAGAACTTGATCTCTTGTGTGGTGTCTGTTTGTAGTGTTGTGATTACTTGGCTGTACGATCCTTGGAGAGGGCCCTCATTCAGGAGCCCCCCCCCCCGTAACGCTCGGCTACTTCTCGAAGGAGAGGTGGACCTAAGGGTGGCCAGTCAGACCTCTTCTGCCTCCCCCGGGGTCGCCTTTCTAACAGGCATCTTACCAACATAGCATCACATCCAGCCTTGGTTAAATCTTCAATATTTGTTGTTCTTAGTGATCATTTGAAGACAACAGCAAGTCCACATTCTCTATTCTTAGGGAGGTTGTGGCAAATGATGCTTTATTTTGGTGTTGGCCTCATGATAGGCTGGTGGCGCAACATCATTTAATCATGTTCTGGTTATAAATAGTAGGTCTAGTGATGAGTCTTAGACCAAATCAAAAATGTTTACTTGGTGGATGTTAAGGAGATAGGTCCCGGGACGTGGGGTAGGCTGGACCGTGTATAATTTTTAGAAAAACAAGTGCCACCCCCACCAATTTTCAGTGCTCTTTACTGCGAGCAAACAAATCAAGAAATGAATCACCGATCTGTTTGGTATATTTATTTTTACCTGTTGTTCAAGAAGTTCAACGTATAAGCGTAAACGAGTTGTCCGAGGAAGACACTCAACATATAACCAATACTAGACAAAAAAGAATATATATAACAAAATTCACGAAAACAATTTCGAACAAGGGAAAACACACAATTAGTGTAATACATATTTCATAGTGAATGGTCATTTAGCAACATTCATTTCATAGTGAATGATCATTTAACATTCATTAGATTGATCGGAACATTTGCTCATCCAAAAACAATATGTACTCAATGAAGGAGACACGTTCAAGGAAAACAATGGAAGAATGCAAACGAATTAATCAAATAGCCAATGGAACCAAGAAAACAATTATGTATTCTCTGTGCATTCCTCCAATGATGCCGACGCGTTTCGAGACCGTGAGACAAGTTAACGGACTCTCATCAGGGCTCATTCAATCTGGATCTAAAAGTGTGTGTTAAAAACAAAAACAAAAAAGAGAGCGACATGTCACCATTGTGTTCAGTACCCGGGTGACTGCCCCCACTGCCCCTCTAGGCCCTTTTAATACCTGAAAGTGGCTCCGGAGGCCTGATCTCAGGGATCTGTGTACACCAAAACTTGTAGTGGGGTCCCACTACAAGTTTTGGTGTACACAGATCCCTGAGATCAGGCCTCCGGAGCCACTTTCAGGTATTAAAAGGGCCTAGAGGGGCAGTGGGGGCAGTCACCCGGGTACTGAACACAATGGTGACATGTCGCTCTCTTTTTTGTTTTTGTTTTTAACACACACTTTTAGATCCAGATTGAATGAGCCCTGATGAGAGTCCGTTAACTTGTCTCACGGTCTCGAAACGCGTCGGCATCATTGGAGGAATGCACAGAGAATACATAATTGTTTTCTTGGTTCCATTGGCTATTTGATTAATTCGTTTGCATTCTTCCATTGTTTTCCTTGAACGTGTCTCCTTCATTGAGTACATATTGTTTTTGGATGAGCAAATGTTCCGATCAATCTAATGAATGTTAAATGATCATTCACTATGAAATGAATGTTGCTAAATGACCATTCACTATGAAATATGTATTACACTAATTGTGTGTTTTCCCTTGTTCGAAATTGTTTTCGTGAATTTTGTTATATATATTCTTTTTTGTCTAGTATTGGTTATATGTTGAGTGTCTTCCTCGGACAACTCGTTTACGCTTATACGTTGAACTTCTTGAACAACAGGTAAAAATAAATATACCAAACAGATCGGTGATTCATTTCTTGATTTGTTTGCTCGCAGTAAAGAGCACTGAAAATTGGTGGGGGTGGCACTTGTTTTTCAAAAAAAAAAATACTTGGTGGATCAGGCACTGAGGAGGAGCCAGACCAGATTCTGGGCATGTAACCCATTGCTATCTGATGAGAACACGGGGGAGAGTTGGTGGTATAACAGGAGAGTAGTTAGTTGGTGAATGTGGGTGTAGTAATAAAGCCACTTCTGATAAGGGTTCCAACATTTAGTTTATTTGTCATAAGTATAACAGGTGCTCCCAGCTTGGCGGCAGTCTCTCACAATGAACATTCCAACGCGCTCTTGTGAAGGCAGAGCGGACTGTACCAGGAGGGTAGATAGTAGAGGGGGGTTTGAGAGAAAGAGGGAGGTTACAACACACCTTCCCCTCTAAGGAGAACGAGAGGAAAGGAAAACGGCGCCCCAGGCTGGCGGGAGAGGAGGGAACAGAGACGAGAGTGGGAAGAAAGGAATGGGAAGAGAGGGAACAAGGGGACAGGAAAAGAAGTAGAGGAAAGAGAACATGAAAGCTAGGTTTGCATCAAAGAACACATTACACCTTGAACTGTAAAACCATCACGTTAACCTCAGTGTAGGATTGACACGAGGTAGACCTGAGCATTAGGTTCCTCAAGTCCTGCAGGATCCGTAATGGGCCCTGGCCTTTCTCCCTGGAGATGAGCACCCTGGGTACTACCATAAGTGTAGCAGGTATGCCGGTCCTTAGAAGTCCACTCCTGCCAAATCGTTTCTATCCACTGCATGGTAAGTCTCAAAGCATGGATAAGGGGCAGGAAGGGGTGGAACCTGACTTATTTTTCTTAGGGTCCTCTAAGTGTGAACAAGAAATACAGTTTATTCCCCCCTTGAGTTGAGCAGTTTTAAACTATTCTTTCCATACCCCTCAAAGGGGGTGTATAGGTAATGACGCTGTTTTCTTCCTTGGGCAGGAGCTGGGGCCCGATCACACCCCACCTGCTCCCTCTGACAAGATAAGACTCTCTCTCAATGTCGTCCTCGGTGACTGGTCTGGTCCCTATTCTACCCTCCTTACCTTGGCCAAGGGCAGAGTCCAGACCTTTATCGAACTCCATATCAACAACTCCAGAAAATTAACATCAGTCTCTGCTGACCATAGTCTGTCATTCTGCTCCCCTCCTTGACTCCCCAGGAAGAACTCCGTAGTGTTTCTCGGCCATGACGCTCCTGCCTGCTACTAGAATTTATCGAGTGGACCCTTCTTCCCTGTCAAGCCTCTTAGTGGGAGACCTTTTGACATTTTCAGCATTTCCCCACTATCACTCACAATCTTTCCACTGTAAGGCCTTTGAAAGTATTCAGCTTTCTCCTCACTCTTATCCTCCGACAAACTTAAGTCCCTTTCTCTTTTCTGCCCACCATAGACCCTTGTTTCAGTCCTGAACTCAACCGGTGTGGTGCTTTGCCTCGTCTCCCTGCACTTAAAGAGGTTACTCCTACATTTCATTTTTTCTCGCTCATTTCTTGCGTTGACTGTGCGTTCTTCCTTTTTCTCGAATTCTCCGTTTTTCACAGCTTCACTTCCTCTGGCTTTTCTCTCGCATTTCTTACGTAATTCTCTTTCATCCACCCAACTTTTGTGCATTTCAAGTTTCTTCCCTATTTTGTCCTTTGCTATTTCTTTCTTTTCTCCTTTACTGTTTGCAGCTCCTCGAAAAACTACCGATCCTTTTGACGGGAACATGCGAGCAACCCTTGTTTCACCCTTGGTTGCATCCGTGCCAATTGCTCTCCCTTTAAAAGCTTCCTCACGCCCCGGACTGTGGAGATCTGTATCTCTTTCCTGTTCACGTTTGTCATCATATTCCTCCATCATTTTGGTCTTGGGCTCAGACGATGTGGTTCTCCTCAACATCCCTTTGTGACTGAATTGGATACTCTTACATTTTATCCTCTGCTGCTCCTTAGCTGAACTAATTTTGTTTTCTCCCATTCTCTCGGATTCTCCTTTACCTTCCTTTTTTCCCTCACTGTTTTTTCTCACATGTTTATTAACTTCTTTTCTATACTTTATATTACTTTCAGTTACTTCAATAACACCCAAGTCCTTAGATGTCAAAGCACGAGTCTTCAATACTTCACTGTTTGTTCCCTGAATGCCTTGGATCTGTGCCAACTCACTCACATGTTCTTTTCTTCTTCCATAACTTGATGCTTCCAATTTCTTTTGCTTCTTCCACCCTGACCTGGTGGGTCCTCTTTCCGTTATGTATCTGGTACTCCACGTATTGTTTTCCTTGTGCATTAATTCCCTTACTTTGTAACCTATAGCGTTAATGTCCTCCCCTGTGTACCTTTTTAAGGATATGTTGGCCTCTTTGAATTCATCTCCATTCTTTTTTTTAGCAATGTCTCTTTTCCATTCACTCTTGTTTACCGACTCATGGCGTGATCCTGAAACTAAGATCATATCCGTCCCTACTCCACCTATAAGGATGGTGAACTCCGGGTTTATTTTTCTAGTATTATCTTTCTCATGGCTAACCATTCTTTCCTTGCTTACTTCTTCCTTTTGTACCTTTACCAACGAGGCTTGTTTCTTATATTCCTCCCACGCACTCTCGATATCTTTATTCACATTTCTGACGGACCCTTTCGTGTAAACTTTTTCCATTTCGTGGTACTTTTTCCGTTTTTTAGAGCTTAAGCTGTAAAGTAATACTTCAGCTTTTTCCTCCAGTAAAAGGAATACTTCCTCTTCCTCTACGACTGTTATATACTCTTTCCACTCACTCCATTCTGTAGTGTTAATTTCATCCACCTCCATAGACAGCACTGGTGGCGGAAAATTATACCTTAGACACCCCTCCATGTTGGATGCACCTCTAGCTCTAGGAATTCACGTGAAAAGGTGATATCCACCACCCCAGGAAGGTGGCGGTGCAAGTGCGCTTTGTAGAGTTCTCCGTCTCCCTGAGCAGATTGAAAGTAATGCGCAGGACGTGGGCACTTGTGTTCTTAACGGGGCAGAAGCATTCCTACTCCACCTACTGTTATCACTTCTTGGCTCCCTAAAATCGCTAAATATGCCTTGCTCGTGCCATTGGTAGGTTTAAGGCCCTTGTAAATCCTCGGACACAGATACCCAACGGTTACGTGTCCCTTCCAAGGCAGGCTGCCTAAACTCTGTAGAGACTCCGCTGCAAGGGTTCGTTGAACTCCCTGACTCTTTGCAATCTTCTCACACCGCTCCCCTGCGCCACATCCGTTCCGTTTCACACGTGGCCACCAGGGTTAACTCCCTTCCTTGATCACCTCAGATGATTTATCCAGCTGGACGTGCTGCCACAGTTAATCTTCAATAACTGGAACGAAAGCTCGCTACTCTCTCTGTTCCTCTGATATTTCCTCACCCAGCTCAATTCACTGCTGATCATCCGATTTTTCCTCACACAGCTCCGTTCTCTGCTGCCGTACCTTTCATAGAATTACAACACTGTTCCGTTTCACTCGTGGCCACAGGGGTTATCTCCCTCCCTTACTCAACTCGGTTAATTAATACAGCTAAACGTGTTGCCACCACTAATCTTCACTAACTGGAACGAAAGCTTGCTAAACTCTCTCTGTTCCTCTGATATTTCTTTACACAGCTCATTTCACTGCTGCTGTTCAATTTCATAAGATTACAGCCCGCTGTGTTACACTCCACGCTCCTCACGATGTTACTTAAGCTCGACGATCCCGGATGGAAACGAGCGTGCGTTGACAAATATAGCCCTCAAGGTGGCAGTGCGGCGTGGCGCCCGCTCAGCTTGAAAGCTGTGGTAACTGACACTCGCGCCTGTCAAACTTTAACAGTTAGCCTCACTTCAATTCTCCTCCACATCAATTTCATAGGTACACACCCTTGAATTATGCCAAAAAGTCACTGTGCTTCCGACAGGGTAATATTTCCGGGTAATATTTCATCCAATGTTTACCACACTAGTCCTTCCTTCGTTATGCAGAAAATTACTTGAATAATTAAATAACCTCTCAGTTCACGGAGACTCGAAAACCACTCGCAGCTTTTCACCTTAAGACTGTTGTCTCATATGTTCCTCTAGAGAAAGACACCCACCTCAAGATGTCGTACCTCAACTTCCTCCGGGGTGTGTTCTCCAGCCGACTGCTTCCCTGGTTGAGACGGCTTATCAGCTCAGCCTTGGCATCCAATCAGTAACCCTTATGGTAGAAGACTGCCTCACGTTTATCTCCGGGTCAGTGGTGGTAGAAAACCCAGCTACTGTTGGAGTCCAACTGACATTGAAAGAAGACCGTGCCCGAACCATACAGCACTAGCCGTCCGGCAATATTCTTCCACAGCAACAACAGCAGGTATAACGCCTCACACGCTTTCCCCAGCGTCTTCTTTCTCAGTGGTAGCAGGTCCGTTTCCCGCTACCGGACAACTTCTTCCCTGTCGCGTCCCAACCAACTGTCCCAGCGATGCCTCCTGCTGCTCCTGGAACGCTACTTCCACCACCGCGGGATGCCGCCAAGGGACCAGGTCGCCGTCGCCAGTCAGACCTTTCACGAGGAGAATGTTCCTCTTTTTCTCACGGCACCGGCTCACCTTCTCTGAGGCCTCACACCCGATTCGGGAATATCACGTCCCCACAAGGGAACACCTCAATGATTACCGCCTGGATACCGCTACGTCTGCTGAACAGTTATCTTCAATCATCAACTGGTGAGTCTCCCTTATCAATTCAAAGCTCCGCACAAGCATCACATATCCAGGGGGGAAAGCACCTTACTGACCCTGGCTCAGCATCCCATCCTCGTCGCCAGAAAATGTAGTAATAAAGCCACTTCTGATAAGGGTTCCAACATTTAGTTTATTTGTCATAAGTATAACAGGTGCTCCCAGCTTGGCGGCAGTCTCTCACAATGAACATTCCAACGCGCTCTTGTGAAGGCAGAGCGGACTGTACCAGGAGGGTAGATAGTAGAGGGGGGTTTGAGAGAAAGAGGGAGGTTACAACAGTGGGTCATGTTATTTAGGAAGGGTGACGATTTGGGGAAATCTGTAAGCATGCTTGGCTATGAGAGAGGAGGTATGGACAGAGACCGGACTGACACTGTAATTGGAGTTAATGCAAGAGGGGAGGAGCAGCAAATGGCGAAGGAAGGCGATGAAGGCTTGATTGAGAGGGAGAGTAGACCCGAGTCAGAAGCATGATAAATGGTGCTAAGTACCCGTTAAATTAGGACGATCCGGAGGGGAAAGGTCATCCTGGGAAGCAGTTCAGCATGTGCACCTGTAATGACTTGGTCCATAGTGTTTTTTCCTGACATGTGACATCATTGCTTTAGTAGTTGGTTGATGGTCTGGTCCTGTAGTTAAAGAGCTGTCCTGTTGGATGATAGCATGGTATTACTTTTGTCAAATGTAGATGTTGTGACTCTCTCTGGTGAGGAGAGTGTATAGTTGCCAGGTTATTTGGATGTTCATCCCTGCTGTTGATTTTCAGGTTTTGCTGTTTAGATATTCTATGTATCCAAGGGTTGTACAATGGGCTTCATTCACTGTGGAGCGGCAAAGGATTGTCGGGGACGTAATGAGATGATCTATAAGTGGGGTATAGTTCAGACTACTATATTAATCTACAGAGTGACCACAAAAGTGGCATTGGAGAGTAGGTGTCGTGGGTGTAACCCCAGCAATGGAGTTAGACAAGTTTACTAAAATGTATGTATACCAAACCTAGGCATGAAGTTAATTCAACTTACCTAAGTTTTCTCTGGGGTAGACTCAGGGGCTGTATTAGTGGCAGTCAAGAATCAGAGGTTCTGGCCTTAGGCAATTTCCAGGTCCGAACACAGCAAAATGCCCTTTCCTGTGGCCCTTCACTTGGATGCCAAGACTCGATGCCCTGTGATGAGGGAAGTCAGATGATCCTCCCAGTACCCCACACTCCCAGTCTTGAGGATTGAGATGCGAAGAAAGCCAGGAGAGGGACAGATATCCTTGAAGCCAGTTAAATGATGGAGCAGGACAGCTAGGAAAGACACTGGCCAGACAGTACCCCGAACAATTCACAAACTGTAGATCCCTGGTCCCACTCACAGAAAGTGTAAAACACAACTTCCCAGAGAAGTACAACCACAGTGACACAATGTAGGGTTTGCAGATGTAGTTCTTAAACAAGGATAAATGCAGTTATTTAGATGGGCGCAAAATGGTGTGGTTGTTCAAGCAGCCCGCCCTCGTCAAGGGAGAGAAGTGTATTTGGTTGGGCTCAATACTGTAAGCAGACAGGCACCATGCTGTACAAGTGGCTCCTTAATCTGAGCAATAATTCAGACCGCGAGTAATTGAGGGATTTAGGCAGAATGCAAGGATGCGCACTGACGTTTTAATGTGAATGTTGTGACTATGCAGCGTGTGGCAACCAGTCAGTGCAACTACTCCGCTTTTATGCCTGGTAGCTGTGAAAAGTTTTTGTTGTGTGCTTTCGATTAATTTTCGCTGCACCAAAAAGGAGGTGGCAACAGTGAACACATTATTTTTCTCCGGAGCTTAAATCCTTTTTTAGGGCCGGGTAGGGCTGCCTGAAGTGAAGGCTCTGGCCCCTTGCCTCACAGCTCTCCCTGGGACATTGGGTTTGGCTGGCTCACCCGTTTACTTAAGGAGGAGCGCATTGGCCTCTGTTTACAAAGGAAATGTCAGCCAGATTTTGCGGTCTTAAAGGAGAAAAAAATGTTCCAGGGAACTGAAAGATGTGATTACTATCCACAATGTACACATCTCTGGGACCTAGTCCTCCTCCCTCACTAGAGAGCTGCAATGCCGAGATCAGGCACCCCACTTGCATCAATCTTACACACCTCTGTGTGCAATAGTGTCTTGGTATAGATCATGTGGCTTTTAAAACTAATTTATTTTCCTAAAAGGTGGTTTTTCACCCTAGCCTGAGACAGCTTTAGATGGGTGGACCACTTCACGAATTCTTCAAAAACATGCAATACGTACAGAGAGAGTGGGCTTTGAATCCTCTCTCTCTCTAGCCATAGGCTTTATTCTGTTTTTCATGGCTTGCTATTGCTTGAGTAGGCTGGCCATCAAGGCCATGGCCTTTGGGCCCATAGTGGGGTGGGGAGGGGCAGCGCATACCACAGACCAGCTTGTTGGTGTGTAAAAGGCCGCTTTATTGGAAACAGGTGCACCTTAGAAATACATAACCTTGGCCTGTGCCGAACAAAACTAAACCTCATTTAAATATATACTTCCTAACATACCCCGCTCCCCCCACCCCTAAAATTGGATCCCCCCTGCAACAATTATAAACACCAACTTGCAATTTTCAACTTTCGTACCTACCTACTATATAACTTCTTATATCTACCCAACTGTAAACCCAGACCTCATGAATTCCTCCCTGCACTTTTTAGGAAAAACGCCACCAAAAAGGCCTACAAAAAACACACCAGCACCTGCTCCAGCGACGAAAACCCCCATACAACATAACCCTGATGCACCTGATCCCAACAAGACCACCTCGAAAAAACCTCTGCTGCACAACCCTACAACCCAGTACCAACCCCCCCAGATTAAAAGAAACCTAGGGCGGGTGGGAGGGAAAAACAGAGAAACCCCCCAGGTCGCCTACAACCGGCTGCTGGGTCACTTCCACCAAAATGGTGGGTAGTTTCCCAAAATGTCCAGCTAAATATGTACCCAGCTCAAAGGTAGCCCAAGAAAAGCCCAACCAGCCCAAAAGGAGCCCACAAAGCCCAAACTATGTACCCAGCCCAAAGGTAGCACAAGAACAGCCCAACCAGCCCAAAAGGAGCCCACAAAGCCCAACTGAGGTGCTGGCTGCCCTTTATAATCCCCCCCCCCCCGGGAGGGCCAGGCCTCCTGCTGGTCGGCCGCTCCTCCCAAGGCCCTATTCGTAGATTACTACCATGTCCTATTTCTGGTCCCACTAGGTTTCAGTGATGAGGCTCAAATTGTCCTTTTATTAGAACAGAAGCATTGTATACTTTTTTGTGTAATTACTTTTCCATCAGAGCACTTTGGTATTTTATTGTTTTTTTGTTTAAGAAGTGTTGCATTTGGGTGCCTTAGCCAGTTAGAAAGATAGTGTGCTATTCACTAATCGCCCTAGAACATTTATTAATTTTACTTTACTCTCTTCATAACACATTGTTCCATTTGCAGCTTTTTCATTCACAAAGTAAAGAGTTGCTTGCACATTGGTGTTAATAAAGATATAACAAATATATTGACCCATTGTCAAAGGTACCTACTAAGCGATATTGCGCTGCTTAAACCTTTTGAGTTCACAATTTACCATTCAAACTACACCCTCTGACTTTTCATAAAAGTCTTCTTTGAGGGTACAGCTTAACTCTGATAGTGCTGTATGTTCTGGATAGTGAGCCCTCCTCCCAGGTTCCATGTTCTTGTAGCATGGATGTTGTTTCAATGTTCAATTTTCTAACAATCCTGTTCTACTGCCTTTACCAGTACTTTCTAAATGGGGCCACTGCACCCAGGACAGGCCCTAGGACTTTTGGGGCCCTGGGTTACATCACAGAAAGTGACATCACAGGACTTCTATTCTTCTTTGGTATGACCAACTGACCTTGTGTGGATATCAGTAACATGGGTAAAAAGACAAATACCTAAATGAAATAAGTCTGTCTATTTTAAAGCTGGATTAAGCGGATTACACACAATGAATGGGAAAGCTAGGCACATGTTTCACAAAGATGTATTTACTTACTCAATGTTAACTGATTGTTTCCAGATTAGTAAATGATAAAAGGTCCAGAACACTGCAGAATATTAATTGAATGGCATTACTATGGTAACAATTATGCAACAGGATATGAAATAAATTTGAGTTCAAATACATGTACCTTTTCATTTTTATTTGAAAGATTTATAAATCACAGGTCAAACTAAAAGGGCATGCATTGTTAACAAGCACTAAGCCTCAATGTGAGGCTGCATCAAAGAAGTAATAAAATCGCATCTGTAATGAAAAGGCTGTTTAAAATGTGAATTTATACAGTTCCCTAACCTATAAGTCATTTGATTTATTCCTTTCATTTGGATCTTGTACTGCAGGATTTATGATTGGAAAATGAAAAGTTATGTTACGAAATGCAAGAATATAACAGTAGAACTACTTAAATGTGGTATAAACAAACACCTTGAGACCTCTTCTAGTGCAGTCCTGTGCTAGTGAGAGTTACAGGGGCATATTTATGACAAAGTGACACAGTGCAGCACAGCACGTCACTTTGCTGCTCTGCATCAATGGAAAAGGGCAGGAATGCAAAACGTTTAAGGCAAAACAGTGCATTCCTGTCCTTTCCTCTGCCCTAGCACACAATGGGCTTCCTAGGGTCACTGTAGGCACCCTTGCACAATCACGCAGGCACCCTTGTACCGTGTTGCAAGTGTGCCTTCTTTGAATGCAGAATTGTTTGTGTGCAGGAAGGAGCCCCTTCCTGCTCAAAATCAATCCTGATAAGCTTTTTCCTCTTTCTATGTGTGCTGCAGAATTAAGCACACATAGAAAGAGGAAACAAGAAGAAGAAATAAAATATTTCTCTGTGTTATGCCTTTGCTGGGGAAGTGTATCTTTTTGGCACATTCCCAGGTTTACCTGTTCATTTAAATCTGGAAATGTGTCAAAAGCCACAGATGTGTGGGAACACCCATGCAACACCCAGGGAAACGCCTCCTTGGTGCAGAGTAATTCAACGCAGCAATTTGCACTGCGTTACATTACTCTAGATGTATGCAGCCCAGCAGTGCCTTGCAAGGTGGCCTTGCGTGGCTTCATAAATCTCACTTCTCATTTGAGTCACTTGCACCACATTGTGTGGTTCAAGAGTGACGCACAGGGACTCATAAATATGCCCCACAGTTTCTATATAAATTCCTTGCACTGTGTCTGTAAAAAAAGTTTGATGATGCGTTTATTTTGAAACCATTAGTGAAGCCAGTTGTAAGGATAAGGCAGTGGACAGCTTTGTTGTGACTGTGTTCACGCAAGTGTGTGAGTTTGTTGCTCCAGTACTGTTTATTCCTGCTGCTGCTATGAGATGAGAGTTTAGGCATTTGTTTCACCTGTACACAGAAACAATATCAGCAATTAGGATTTGCCTCAACACTACTGCGGAACAGCTCAGTTTTTTAGCTAGAAAATGGAAGCTGGTGCCTTACTCATACCCAAAGAATTGGTCTGATATACTCTTGGAATCATTAAGAAGTTCATGCATTACCTCGCTGAGGGGATGGTAATATAATCTCATGCGTTGGTGGTAAATTAAGGGCGATTCCTGTGGGGGACCCACTATAGGGGGTGCATCATAAGTATATCAACAAGTGGGATTTAAAATATAGAGTCAGCCTTTGTTTATGGTGACATTGCATAGAGCTGAAATAAGTTTGACATACCAGGAGGCAAACACTGGCTGGCAGCCTTCACAAAGGTCCTTTTCTCTGCAGCACTCTTGAAGAAGGCACAGATAATACACTACTACACAGTATATTTTGGATAACTTGCCCATTGCTACAAGCATTATGTACACCTCAAGCACAGCTCATAAAGTCATACAGCTCTTTTTGACCCTTACACTTAAAACAAAACATGCAACAATTTATAATTACTACTGTAACATTCAAGTAGCAGTTAGGTGGCACTCAAAATGTCATACATATAATGTAGGTATGTCATAAATAAGCACACGAAAAATACAGAAATGTCACACATATGCAAGTGATAGCCAGAAAATTAAAATACCCCCCACTTTGAACCAACGCTTTGATGGCACCAAGCAAACCAAAGTACAATCCCCAGAAGAGTTCTCTTGTCTCTTCTATCCCAGCAACTATCCATTTACTCTTTCATCCTCCCATACACCCACTGATATCCACCATCTCCCTTCACATTCTGTCACCCATTCATTCATCCAACTTTCACTCAGTTCTTCACCATTCTGTATGTCCGTCCATCCGTGTTCCCATCCATATCCAAACTTATCCATCTCCAAACCTAGCCATTCTTCATTTCACTCATCCATCCCTCCATCCGCCCTTTCACTCATTCATCCACCCATTCCATCGATCATCCATTCATCCTATTGCTCATTAATTCATCCACACTTTCACTCCATCCTTTCCCTCATCCACTCGTTTGCCCTTTTAACCATCCACTTATCCTTTCACTGACTAATCCATCCATCCATCCATTTCACTCATCCGTCCATCCATTCACACTTTCACTCATCCATCCATCCTTTCCTCCATCCCTCCACCTTTACTTTCTCTCATCTATCCTTCTTTTCACTCATCCATCTATCTTTTCACACATTTATCTATCCTTTCGCTCATCTGTCCCTCCACCCTTTCACTCTATCCGTCTATCATCCCTTTCACTCTTCCATTCACCCACCCTTCCACCCCTCCATTCAGTAGGGGGTTCATGAGTCATGTATGATGCATAGAGCCAGGATGTGAGCTGACCGTGACATGGTGTTGTGGTTCCTGTTTTGCACTTTTATGTAGCACAATCTCGGCCCAAGGTATTTGGAGTGCTTTGCAAAAGTACCAATGTAATTACAAATGGCCGGACGTTTTTTAGTAATGGGGAGGTTTAATGATTTGCACAGAATCACCTGCTTTAGAGCCGGTGACAGGACCTGTCCCTGGTTCCCAACTTCTATTAAACTACTCCTTGTACTGCGAGGGCCCAGGTGAGGGCATTTCATCCCCTGGTCTTCACAGGAGGGGGGCTTCTGCCCTGAGCAACACTACACTAGATAATGGCATTAAGGTCCAGGGAAAGGGGGGGAGGGCGATACCTGGACCTTGCAGCCTGATGCAGCGTTTCAAGGCCATAGGGACTTAGCTTTGATAAACCCTGCCCTGCCAAGTCAGTCTTTATGGCTGTTCCCTCCTCCCCAACCCTCCTCTCCTCACCTAATAATTTCTGGCTGGTCCTTGGATTAAAGGGACCTTTTTGTTGCCTGGCAACGCAAAACAGAAAAGGCAGGCAAGGCTTCAGGGCAGGTTTTTAAGCGAGGTGCTGCCCGCTCACAATTGCTGGCTTTACTGCTGCCCTCTTCCCCACCCACTGTTTTCTTTTCCCGATCCCTGTACCCCCAGAAATGCCACTACGCCCTTGGATGAGGGAGTGTATGAAAAAACAAGGGACACCCTACTCACACGGAACCAGTGTACTCTACAGTTTAACAGACAACAATGGTTCCTGTGGACAATCAACAAATGATACTTAATGTATAATAGCTCAATCACAATAATCGAAGGCAAAGAGATGTCTGAAAGGGAAAAGGCATATAACAAGTGGGGGAATGAACCAGGTGATCCTTTATATTCTTACCACATTTGAATGCGAACATAGGTAGTTTAAAATACGGATCTATATTTGGATGAGGTGCCAGTTTTTTTTTATTACTTTTGGATTTTGATCGTATGTATCCCAAAAGTAGTGACACAAAAAGTTTTTTAAGGGGTGGTTTATTACTGGTGGTGAGAAGTTCCTTTCTGGGGCAAAACAATGCTTGCTTGAGTGAATTTCGCACTATTTTATTTTGACATCCTCTAGCCAGCAGTTTTGCTTTCAGTATTTTTGCCTCCCTCATGTAGTTTTCTTTATGGGAACAATTTCTACAAAGACATAGAAATTGGCCAAATGATAGTCCATCTCTTGAAGCATGTGGGTGATTGCTGTTATATGCGAGAACACCATGCACTGGATTTGAAATAATGTGATTACATTATGTAAAACAAACAACGTATTTTCACACAAAATTTGTGTTTTATATGCATTTTCTCTTTCAGACATCTCTTGGCCTTCGATTACTGTAATTGAGCTATTCTACATTAAGTATAATTTGCTGATTGTCCACAGGAACCGTTGTTGTCTGTTAAACTTGGATGAGGGAGATTATGGCACCTCCCATGAAAAATACATCTGTGATGTGATCAGATTTGGGAAGGGGGCACTGGAGGAGCAGGTGGGCTGACTGATAGTGTGGCATTTACATATAAGCAGCCCCCCATGTTTTCAACCTGAGTACAGGGTCCTGGGCAGCTGCCCTCATTGCCCAAGCTTAGCACCGGCACTGCCAAGACTCTTCCCTTCTCTCATTGATTCTGCCCATCACATAAACTGCTCCTCTTCCCCTTTCTGTTTCACAACTCTTGCTCTGTTGCCATTCTTCCCCCATTACATGTGTATGTCACCTTTCTGAAGTACTTTTACTCTGTCATCACCTCTTATCTTAATTTTTAGGATGAGCCTAGGCAGTGTGCATGCGCTCTCTGCAAGACCTGCTGTAATCAATAAAACAACTTATTTCTCCCCTACTTCTCCCAATAGGTTCACTCCAATGGTGCTCTTCTTTACTGCCTCCTTACAGGTTCACGCAGCCAATATGTCGCTTCCGTTGAAGCCTGCCAAGCACTGGCCAAGTACAGTTTTCTTAAGCTTTCAGGACTTATCTGTTGTTTGGGAGAACTCTTTTTCTTCTGCTGCCCTTCCCTGCACTACAAGCACAGCTCCGTATCAACACGCATCTATGAACACCCTCCCACCCCCATTTTACATTGGCAACCCTTTCTGTGTGACCTTTCAATGCCGTCTGTCATTATCCTGTTCTTCTGCACGTTTGAGCTATGCATGCTCAGGCGCCGCGCTTGTTTCAGCACGGATCCCGCTTTAATGTTTGAGTAGTCTTAGCTTGCCTGTTGCTAATCATGCCATTGCCTGCCGCAAAGACCATTGTAGGGGTGCAAACATGTCATTGGGGAGAAACAATATCCCCTCGCTCTCCTTTCGAAAGGAAATCTTTGCACTCTTTCATGAACATCACTATTTTTTGAAACCCCTCAAATTGGCCTGGGATGATGTCACTAGCTGGCACCCCTACTTTAAAAACTTGCTGTAGGACCACTGAGCATAAGCAGCTACAATAAGAACAGGAAGGTTAGTAAATCGCTGCTTTTCTCTTGCCGGGAAGAAGCCACTCCTTTGGAAGTGATGCACACTGACGCTGTGTTTTGGAAGGGGTGTCTGCCCTTCCATCTTGTGGCCTCTCACTGCATGTTCTGCGCAGCTGCTTCCTGGACACTAATGAGTGCTCTGCAGGTTGAAGAGGCTCGCTCCCCACGTATGAGAGCAGGATCTTCCCAGCACCAGCATGTAACCAGAGGCAGCTTCATGGCTGGGTCCGCCTTTATTCCAGCTCACCTACCTCCTTCAACACCCCTCTCCCCTCCACCCACCCCTCAGCCTCCTTCCCTTACCCCCTCTGTTCCACTTTCCTCTCTTCCTGTGCTGCAGGAAGAAGATCCCGCTCCTGTTCCTTTTCTTCTTCTGAAACTCTCTGGGTGCTACAAGGACTATAGTTCACCAAGAGAGCTTCCATCAAGTTTCTGTACTTGTATCATAATGCTTCAAATCACCTCCCAAGTAGTGAAGTATTTAGTCCTATCTACTTGGCCAGAAAGCGGGGGATGATAGCGAGGTCGGGGTGACTCACAGGTCACCAGCAGAGCATGAAATGGCCGCGATGCCTAAAATGGTTGCCGCTTACGCGCTCGCAGAGGCCTTCGCTAAGCAAGATGGCGCCGGCAATGTTCATATCTGTCTTTTTATTTTCTATAGTCCTCCCTTTGAACATAGTCCCGCCAGCTTGCTAGTCTATCTCAATGTAATGTCCTGCATCTCTCTCTCGTTTATTACTCTCATCTTCGTGAGCTCAGGGTCCATAGTCTTAGGGTGCAAGTAGTTCAGGCAAATAGAACACAAAAGTGGTATACAATGTATCCCCAAACAACAACCACATATTATTAATATTGGAACCAACAGGATCATCATTATTTTCCAGCCCCATTCTTTCAAAATCCCCCAAAACCAGGTTTCAAGTGTCCAAGTCTCTGACTCCTGATGGATTTCTGACGCCAGCCTGTGGAGGTGTTCAATTGCCTTGAAAACAGAGGGTGAGTTGTCAGGGACGTAAGTACAGCAACTGGCTACGATGATGCGGCATGCTCCTCCACGATCCGCTAGTACCACATCTAGAACAATGCGGTTCTGTAAAGCCACCAGGCGGACCGCCTGAAGCTCAGCCGTGTTGTTGGTGAGGATGCCAGCAGTGACGTTCAAGGCTGTTTCAACTGCTTGAGTTAGGTGCCGGATGGCTCGGCTGTTTGCCATCGGACCCCATAGCGGGACGAGTCCTTTTGCCGCATCGAGGAACTGTGATGTGGCGGAGTCTGCTTGTTCTGTGTCTTTGAAACGCCTTTCTCTGTGATGGTCTGCAGGAGCTGTGTAGGTTGGAGGCATAACAAAAGCGATGTAGCACGTGCCCCCCAGCCTTTTGGGAGCCAGGTGTAGGCTTTGGTACCACAGATGAAGTACATGTTGGGTGATGCAACAAATGAAGGGGGGTCGGCAGTGTTCAGAGTCTTCGTTATTTGGCAAGAGCTGTGACCCACAATTTTAGTCCCATGGCCTTCGATGCAGACTAGGCCTGAGACGTTCACCACAGATAGGGCCACTGTCAGAGTTGCGGCAGTTCATTTCTTTAGATAGGAAAAGGTAGGTCTGGGGGGGTTGTTGTACACTTGCATTTCAAATCGTTCTTTGGCGGGAATGTTCATTGGAAAGGTTGTATTTGAAGTCAGAGGGCAGAAGGGAGCGAATGTTCTTCCCGTTTTGTTCAGCCAGAACTCATTGTAAAATTGTTTGATTGTCCCATTGGATGTGGTGTTGTCTTTGTAGCTCTCTTGCAGGAGCATTAACCAGGCGAGGCAAGATCCATGAACAGAAAAGGGTGAAGGGATGAAAGGAATGGAATATTCAGTGGCATGAGGTAGCAACCCACAGATCCAACAGTTTGTGGCATTTGCGGCAAGATTGTGTTGGTGCAATAATTGTACGAAATAATTATTCCAGAATTCTTTGCGTCGTTCTCGGAGGTGTGGTGACAGTGACACCAGACAGTGTGCTTTCTTGGTGGTGGGTTGCATGGTAGGTGACATTGTTCTGTATGCAGGAGCACTCTCTTCAATGATCCAGACAGTGACCATTAGCAAGAGACTGGCGAGAGATGCTGCTACAAGTGCTATTGTCTTTGTGCTCTGCAAATTGGCAGTTTTGGAGTCTTTTCGGCGGTTCTTCGGTCTTCCGGGTTCTTCCATCACCTTCAAGAGGCTCGATGACTGGCAGGACCACATACTTTCGTCTAGCGTTTCTCCTGGTAGCATTTGTAGTAATAGATACCGTTCTGAGACTTTTGACTCAGTTAGTGGCCTGCTTGTCGGAGCACTCTCCCTTCGTCGATCTAAAATTGTACCCTTTCTTGGATGGTACTGTGGGGTCGGGAACCTCTGCCAATTCAAGTGTCTCTGTTTGTGGATAGCAACTCAGGGCTGGTCGATCCGTCGTCAGGAGCTCTTCTTGGACGTCCACTTCCTCGCAGGTTGTCAGCGTTGGGGAGCTCTTCTTACAGTGATGTGCGTGCAGCCAATTTCACTTTCCTTCCACTCGAAGAGCAGTTCGGGTGGTGATCAAGACTTGCCAGGGACCCGTCCACCTGTGTTCCAGACTCTTCGTCCTTTGGAAATTCTTTGTCTGCACGAAGTCTCCAGGCTTGATATCATGTCCTGGGCCCCTGGACACGTCTGGTATGGCATGCTGCGCCTGTTGGTAGATAAGCGTTTATTCGTTCGTTAATTTGTACAAATAGTCGGACATTAGTATGTCCGGGACATCATTAATGGAGGTTGGCTTTGGTGCCGCCCAAATGTTCCTAGTCCTGCCGAAGACTACTTCGTAAGGGGTCAGTCGTTGTTTGGTTGGGGTGGAGCGCATCGACAGCAATGCCAGTGGGAGGGCATCGGGCTATTTCAACCCAGTCGTGGCGACTTTTTTTGCTAGCTTCCGTTTAAGCGTGGCGTTGTGTCTTTCTACCAGGCCCGCTGACTGGGGGTGGAAAACGGCATGGAACTTTTGCTTTACCCCTAACCCTTTCAGTATGTTCTGTATAACTTCTGCTACGAAGTGGGGGCCATTGTCACTCCATAAAATTCTACAAAGGCCATATCGGGTGAAGAACTCTTTCAGTAATACCTTCGCAGTAGCTAAGGCGGTGTTGTCACGGGTGGGGTAGGCCTCCACCCATTTGCTAAAGGTGCACACGATCACTAGTACGTATTTTAGACCATGGCACCTCTCTAGCTGGATGTAATCCATCTGGAGGACTTCGAAGGGGTGATCAGGGACTCCAAACCCTCCCCGTGGTACTATGTTCCCTTTCCCTGGGTTGTGTTGCAGGCATACTAAGCATTGCTGTACTAGGCGTTTTGCTGATTCTGATACCTTGCTGTTATGCCATACTCTGGTGATCAGTTCGGTCATGGGAGCAGATCCTATGTGTGCTGGTAAATGTGCCATGGTCAATATGGGGATCAGATAAGCATTAGGTAGCAGCCATTTGTTTCCGTCTTTTGTCCTCCAGCAGCCTTCCTCGTCTTTCAGTCCCACCCGAGCCCATTCAGCCAGTTCGTCCTGTGTGCCCGTCGTTTGTATGTCCCTTACAGTCGTTCTAGCGTCAGTCCATTGTTCTGCTTGTGACCTGGTCATGTACATTCGTGTCGTGGTTCTGTCCTGGGCTGTGGTTCGGGCAGTAATGTTGGCTAATGCGTTTCCTTGTCCTGTGAGGTCGGTCACTTTCTTATGTGCCTGGCATTTAATCACTGCTAGCTGCTTGGGGAGGAGGACTGTTTCTGTCAATGCGGAGACTAGATCTCCATGTAGGATGGGTGTGCCGTGTGAAGTCAGGAACCCTCTTTCGCTCCACAGGAACCCAAAATGGTGACCCACCCCGAAGGCGTACTGGCTGTCGGTGTATAAGTTTACTGTCGTACCAGCTGCTAAAATACATGCTTGTGTGAGGGCAATGAGCTCTGCTGTTTGGGCGGATCGTTGAGCAATGTGGGCTGTCTCTAGGATAGTTTGGGCTGTGGTGACGGCATATGCAGCTGAGGTGGTGCCATCGGGAAGTTTGATGCACGAGCCGTCTACCCATAGTTCCCCATCTGGCTCTGGAAAGGCAGTGTCTCGGAGATCTACAATTCTCTTTGTCTGTTCGCCAGTGAGGGTTACACAGTTGTGCAGGGGAGTCACACCAGGGTCATTTTCGGGTAGGGGTAACAATGTGGCTGGTTTGAGAGTGGCGCATCGCTTCAGTGTGATGTGTGGTGCTAGCAGGGTCAACTCGTAACCTGTCAATCGTGCGCTAGTCAAGTGTTGGGTTTTGGTCTGGTTCAGTAGCGAGTCGACTGCATGGGGCACTAACACAGTGTTTGGATTGGAGAGCGCTATTCCTTCGCTCTGGCATATGGATACTGCTGCGGCTGCTACAGCGTGCAAGCACGCTGGCAACGCTCTAGCTACTGGGTCGAGGGTGGCAGAGAAATATGCACAAGGGCGATGTTTGTGACCAATTGATTGCGCTAAGACGGACAATGCACATCCCTCCCTTTCATGTGTGTAGAGGAAGAATGGTTTGGAGTAGTCCGGGGTTCCTAGAACAGGTGCTGAACAAAGGACATCTCACAATTCTTTGAATGCTGACTGGCATTCGGGTGTCCAGGGGAAAGGTGAGGGGGTGTCTTTGGCTAGGAGGGAGAGAAGGGGTTTGACAATGAGGCTAAAGTTCGGTAACCACTGTCGGCAGAAGGAGGTGAGGACTATCAGAGAGCGGACTTGCTTCTGATTCTTGGGAACGGGAGTGTCTAGAATTGCCTGGATCCTGTCGGGTGTGAGTTTCCTCCCTTCTTTCGATAAGAAGTGACCTAAATATGTTACCTGTGGTTTGCAGAACTGCAATTTCTTTCGAGAAACTTTGTGGCCATTTTCTGCAAGGAAGCGTAGGAGTTGGATGGTGGCTGTGACGGCTAGTGGAGGGGTGTCTGCTGCTAGGAGGATATTGTCTACATACTGTATCAGCACCACCCCGTCTGGTAATTGAACAGCATCTAACTGTCTTTTGAGCGCCTGGCTATAGATGCTCGGGCTCCCGGTGTACCCCTGGGGTGCTTGACAAAATCTATATGAGCGGGATCTTAGAGTGAATCCAAAGAGATACCGACGGTCTTGGTGAATGGGTATGGAGAAGAAGGCATTTTTGAGATCGATAACGGTGAAATTGGTAGCAGTTGACGGAATTAGGGTCAGGATGGTGGTTATGTCAGAAACTACTGGGGACTGTGGTAGTACTATTTTGTTTATCTCCCGCAGGTCGATGATGAAGCGGAAGGCTTTTCCATCTCCCTCTCCCTGTCTCTTTATGATCGGTAAAATAGGACTATTACAAACATTGCTCACTACCTCTTCTACCACTCCTGCCTCTACTAGTGACTGTATGATTTCGGTCAAGGCTTTCTCGCCCTCTGGCGATATCTTATACTGGGGTATTTTCGGTAAGGTTGCGTCTTGTCGTATTGTCACGTGTACTGGGTCAATCATCATTCGTCCTACGTCTGAATCAGCCCTAGCCCACAGATGCTAGGGTAAAGTGTCTAGTAGGTATATGTCTGTCTCAGAAATGGGGTACATGTGTTGGGATGGATTATCTCTCGGGTGTTGGTGATCGTCATATAAGATGACTCGTACTCCGTCTGGTGCACATCTGATAGTCACACGGAAATGTTTCAGTAGATCGAGACCCATAATGGCGTCTGGAGTGTTGGAGGAGAGAAGGAACGTCGTGTCGATAACATTGTTTTCAAGTTTGAAGGGGATCGGTCTGGACAAAGGGTTGGTGGAGGGCGTACCGTCAAATCCTATTGAGGTTATATGTGAGCCAGACAAGGGTGCCCTTGGAATCAGTCGTTTGGATAGCGCACTACGTATTGCTCCTGTGTCTACCAAAAATGGCGACTCTGTGCCCAGGACCTTTGCGGTAACATAAGGGCCTTGCTGATCAACATAGAGCTTGACTGGATCCCTCCCTTGCCCCTGGCTGTCCGATGCAAAGTCATACATGTTGTCGTAATCTGTCTGTTGACACTGGTTCTGTCTAGGGCGGTCAAATGCATTCACTCTTCGTGGCCTTCCTTCGCAAGCTTCACTTGCGTACCCTCTCCCACATCCTCTTCCTCTCTGTTCATTTGTTATTTCCCTTATCCCTCTGCCCCTACTAGCTCCTGATAAGGCTGGGCATTGGGATTTCCAGTGTCCGTATTCTTTGCAAAATGCGCATTGATCCTGTCCTAAGTCCTGGCGTCGTACATATGGTGTCATTGAGTCATTTCTAGGAGGCTGTACTCTAGGGACATTCTGTTGGTATCCTCCTTTATATTGTTCTCTTCCTGTATTCACCCCTAGGATCTGCGCTATCATTATCTTCTTCTTTTCTGTAGCTCTTCAATTTAATTTTTCTGGTGTTCATAGTACTGGGCCATCTGGAGGATGGCCGCTGGTTTAGAGGCTTCCCAACTACTTTCGCTAGTTTGTTATTTCTGTGATACCTCCGGCAGCAGTCCTTTGACGTAATTTTGCACGAATAAGTGGTGTCCGGTCGCAGTGGACATGTCCTGTCCACTGTAATCGGAGAACACTGCTTCGAATCTCGAGAAATACTCGGAGACATCCTCTTGTGGTTTATGGTGGCACGCTGTTACTATGGACCAGTCTATCTTTTCGGTATCAGTGTTTTTACCTTCTGCACTATTTTATCAGGGAGGTCCAATATAGCTTTAACTGGTTTTTGACTAGGATTCCACTGTTTATCTAACGTGCTGAGTTGTTCCCAGGTATGACCGAGCAGTTCTGTGTGGTCTATCCTCCTACTCTGCATCCACACATCGGCTGGCAAACAACCCGAAGAACAAGTCAATGTTGGCAAGTGTCATTATTGTGGACCCCAGATCAGTACCTAGTTCTGTGTAAAAGGCGGTGGGCTTCTTTCGCAAATCTGGAAGAGATTTACGGAACGTCAGGATGTCCTGTCTGTCCCATGGCTAATACACCCAATTGTAGACCACCCTTCCTTTCGCATCCTGGTGGTTTATGTCATCATTGTTCCCTTGTCCTCTAGGGGGGACCCAATAAGGGGCAGCTTCTTTCATTGGCATCATGGTATCCGGTTTTTCTATCGGGGGCCCTGTCATTGTAGATGTCTTATCCTTAACTATCCGTCCTTGTTCTATGAGATGGCGGAATACCTCTAGTGTGTACGAGAAGAGTTCCGCTATATCACAGTTATTTTCATCTCCCTTATCTACCTTTCTATAAAGAGCCATTAGTCGCTCGGGCCCTACCTCTCTGTACTTTTCCTCATAAGCAGTGAGTGTGTGATAACAGAGGCGCACAATGAAGTGTCGCTTATGGTTTTCGACATAGGAGTTGCATATGCCGGTTACATACTCTTCGGTCTCTTTCCTAACAACGAGCGTTTTAACTATTTTATCGATACCTGCTCGTTCGTCTTTACTTAATCGTAGGATCCTCGGCAACCCTTTCTCTTTTGATTCAGCTTCTACTGACCCACCTTTTGATGAGGCATTAGGCACAAGAGACTCTGTTGGTGCTGAGGCTATGGGAGTCAAGGCAATGGTGCTGCCTTCAATTACGTTTTAGGATTCCTGACGTTGTATTATAGGATGAGTGGGGGCATAAGGAGGTGGCATGTAGATGATCGGAGGGCCTAATAACAAATCATCATCTACTTTCCTTTTAGTTGGTAACTCAGGGTAAAGAGTCGAAGGCGTTCTAACAGGGCACTGGCCTGATATTTTCGATTCTTTTTCATTTCTATCAGTCTCTCTTTCTTTCATATCTTCCTCTTACTTTTTACAAGCTTGGTGAGCTGCTTTTCGCATCTCTTTATCTAGTCTAGCTTCATTTCTTGTCTTTCGTTGGGTTGCTTCTTTTTGCCACAGACCAAAGTTGTCAAGCATGGCTAGCGTAGCTTTCTTTTTGCGGAGCGCTATTTCTAAGATTTCTATTTTAGCAAGATCAAAAGATCCCGTCAGTGGCCACTGATTTACCTGGTCCTATCTAGTGTATTTGTGCCATAGTTTGCTATAAGCAACAATGGCTACTCCATATTTAACATACATGTCCTTGTTAGGGGTGCCTTCCGGCGGTGCTGGATGACTGACCTCTAACAAATGGTCCGGTCCAAAACAATCAAACAATTTTGAGAAGACAGGCATGACGTACAAGCTGTCAATATAAATATCTCAATAGGTCGTGGACAAAGGTCCGCACTACCTGCCCTTCGCTGCCTGCAAAGTGGGAATATTCCTATTCTACGTTGTTTGCAAGCATTGAATGTCTCAATTAATACCAATTACTTCAAAGAACGGAATACTAGTATTCGAGCAAACAATTTCAATACAATCAGATTTGTCATATATCACGACCTTACCCGGACCGTTACGGACAGTTTCTTCGTCATCCCCTTCCAGCGCCCGTTTGTCCTCTCACTCCAAAAATGCGGCATTCCTGTAAGGTCCCAGTCAGGACCGCAGGTCACTCAAGAGAGGTCCGTTCGGAACCGGTGAAGTTCAGTTGATCGGCCGCCAGACGAGGGTCTCTTTCAGGCAGGTGCACTTCCCGATCGTTTAGATGTTCAGTCTGTCGTTAGGACCTCTCTCACCGGACCCACGTGTCACTGATGGGCCCCAACGTTGGTGCGCCAATTGATGAAACGCGCGAGACTTCCAAGACTTTTGATGCCGCTAGGTGCAAACCACCTCTAATTCACCCTAAGATTAGCGATCAAAATAACGAGGCAGGCACTGGCAACTGGATGGCGAAGAACAGGTTTATTTCTCCGGAGGAGAACACATTACATCGGGCACCGGGGCTATCGTCAGGAGGTGCTCTAACTGCATCTCTCTGGCATGGCCTTTTATAGCCAGCGGGGGACTTGCTATCTTTGTGTGGCGTCTGGGGAGGCTGGGGCTTTTGAACAGGGCTGCGAGTGGAACTGCAGGGACTCCATATCCCAGCAGTCCCTGCCTGGCCAATTGTTAACACCTGGCCCGCTCTCCCTGCTTGCCCCGCCCCCAGCGCCCAGGTTGCAGAAAAACTCCTCGGACCCTCGCTATCTCGGGATTGATAGCGCACTGATCTGTCTGTTGTGGACTTTTCCTCTGGACCTCTGCTCTGTGCTGGACTGTTCGTCACCACTCTACTCCTTGCCGGACCAGCTTTGCGGGTCCCGCATCGTCAAGGGAGCCAGCGGAGGACTTGCTATCTTTGTGTGGCGGCTGGGGAGGCTGGGGCTTTTGAACAGGGCTGCGAGTGGAACTGCAGGGACTCCATATCCCAGGAGTCCCTGCCTGGCCAAATGTTAACACCTGGCCTGCTCTCCCTGCTTGCCCCGCCCCCAGGGCACCACGGTCCCTTATCATCAGCACTAACTACCGCTGCGCGGGAGCGTCCCGGGAGAAGCCTGGGACTAGGGCGGGACGGTCTGTGGCCGTCCGAGGTCGGCCAAGGTCGGGTTGGGGCACCCCTCTTGCGTTTACTTTTTATTGTTTAAACTGCTTGTGTTTATTGTTGGGTCCACATTAGATATTGTTATATTCAGCTTTATTTGATATCATATTTATATTACATCTTCCCCCCAGAGAATCATGCCTCTACGTTCCGGGAAAGAAAGAGTTGTAAATATACAAACAGGTGGTGGGGTAGTAACTGGCACCCTTGACACTTTTATAACTAGGGCGACTGGTTTTCTAGAGAAAGAGATAGCCTTCGCTGAGAAACGATTATCTTTAGATCTTATCACTG
The DNA here is from genome assembly GCF_964261635.1 of Lissotriton helveticus. Classification (NCBI taxonomy): domain Eukaryota; kingdom Metazoa; phylum Chordata; class Amphibia; order Caudata; family Salamandridae; genus Lissotriton; species Lissotriton helveticus. Next base: position 845,858,046 of record NC_136072.1, on the reverse strand, counting down.
GGAAGCGCTCCTCTATTGGCCGCCTTGCCACAGTGGCCAGTCCACAACCATCCTCCTCAATTCCCATTGTGTCTCTGGACACAATACAGGTGGATGTTCATCCAGTGGTGGAGAGGTCACTTTTGAATTTAATTGAAAGTGGATCACAAATTAGTAATTCCACAGGTAGTTGTAGTGAAGAAAGTCTATTAAATGTGAGTTTAGACTCTTCCGACCCCCTTCCTAGAGAATCTCACTGGAATATTTCCTCTAAGAGGAAGAGAGGTATGAGCCCCCAGATGGGGGGTACTTCAAAAATAGCCAAAACTAACAGTAATCCCCAGGCAATCCATAACCCTAAAACAAATGTTCCCACGATAGTAACTAGCCCAATGTCCCCTTCCCAAGTACCACTTACAAACCAGACTACTAATTCTGAGAGATCTAGTAATGATGATGAGGGTCTCTTAAGAAAAATGGAATTGTTGGTCAAAACTCTTATGCTCCCACTTCTTGAACGTACTAGACTCATGAATACGAAGCTCGACATTTTGGAAAACCTGGTTTTAGAGAACTCAGGGCTTCTGAAAAAGATAGTTTGTGACCATCCATCCGCACCTATTGTAGTTAATATACCCGATCCATTGGATGCCGCTGGTATAGCCAAGCGGACTACTCAGGTCCCTACCCAGCAATCTAACACCCAATTAAAATTACCCAACCCGGTTGATAAAACATCCAGGGGTGGAAGCATAAAGAAAGTGGATGCAAGACATAATGTTAAAACCCCCATTGTTGCCCAACCCCCTATCATTGCTAGGGGCTCCACTCATTCGATTTCTTTGAACAAATCAAACCCTAGAGCTGTGGGGAGACAAGGCAGAAATATACAAGCCCAACCTAGGAAAAATCTCAGACGGGAGTTGCCATACATTAATTTACCAACTGAGGCAACTCCTTTTACGATTGTTTTAACAGGTGTTGCACCCATTAAAGACGATAAAATGGAATCGTATGGGGACCTTAGAAACAATGTCGTTTTTTGGTTAAACAAAAATAGACCCCTTCCTCCATCTTTTGCCCCAGAGATATTGAGTGTTAGGCGTGTAGATTGGGTGGGACCATGCCCGAAAGATTTGGAAGGTGATTGTATAATCATTAACTTTAGTGACCCACTTGTGGTGAACTTTATACATAGGGAAGCCAGATATGGGAGGGTGGGAGATGTACAGTCATTGGGTCTTAGTTATTTTTACCCCAAAAGACATACTGCCCCGGCTCTTAATCCCCCGATGAGTATCAGACCTTTCGGGAGATTTCCTGTGGAAAGGAATATCTATTCCCCATTCATCCCTCCCATGTATAATCGCTTTGAAGCTCTCTCAGGCCTGGAAAGTAACGATTGACTCCCTCCTGTATTTAGGGGAAAGAGCCACCCCACTGACTCTGGTAAAGGGGTCGTGGACCCATGTAGCATCATAAGCCTAGATAGCCATGAGGGGGGGACTCTAAACAGGGAAGTAGTGAATGGGAGAACCCCAAAAGGGTACACACATGATGATCCTGTAACAAGTGTAAAGGGGGTTTCATCGTACAGGCTGATGGCTTTAGATCAAGTGGTCTCCTCCTATGAGGACCCAGTGTTGAAATTAGCTTCATGGAACACTGCAGGGCTCAAAGGGAAACTGTCTTCAGATGATTGGGGAGTCTTTGTTGATACATTTGATGTTTTAGTATTCCAAGAGAGCTGGGCCCCTGAACCAATTTTTCGGGTAGGTTATCTGAATTACTACAAACCAGCTACAAAGGGTAATAAGGGAAGAGCCTCAGGAGGCTTGGTAATTTGGGTAAGGCAATCATTGAACTGTAGATCGATGGAAATCCCCGTAAATAACCCTGATATTTTGGGGATTAAGTTATGTTTGGAAAACCAGCAGAATATTATTTTAATTAATATCTATTCACGTGGCCTCCCTGGCGGGAAATGCCCGGCCATCCTAGACGTTTTGGATTCTTACTTAGAGTTGATCGGGAGAGAAAACTTTATACTTATAGCAGGGGACTTAAACTGTACCTTTGAACCACTGAAGATGGAGGATGAGGGTCTGGGGGGGAGGAAGACGCCACGTGGAACATCCCAAGCTTGTCATTGAATGATACCAATAGGAGCACTGAGGCCGCTTTGCATTGGCTGGGACTATGCTTGAAGTGGGGTTTGAGAGCGACTAATGGTCGTACGGAGTCTGATAAAATTGGCCATCCTACCTTTGACAATGGGGTCAGTAAAAGTAGAATTGACTACATCTTGGTAAAAATGGAGTACTGGCCTCAGGTAATAGATATGGTAGTTGTGGACCGTCCAGAGAGTGACCATAACCCGTTGTTTTTAAGTTTGTAACTTTCAGGTGCTGTAGGGAGATCGCAGGCAACAACGTGTGTCACTGCAGAAACCATCCTAACGAACGATAGGAGGCGGGTTAAATGGTCTAGGGTCTTGGCGGACCCTTCCATGATAGTTGGTATTACACAGGAGGTTTCCTCGGCATTAAAAGATATAAACAGTCTATCCTCTAACTTGGAAGCGGTTCACCAGATTACCGATATACATGAGCAATGTTTTACTAATTTAAAGACTCTTATTACCCTACCTCAGAAGCTTGATAAAGGAAACATACCTAGCTTAAGTAAAAAATGGTACAACAGAGATTGCAGGGAGGCATTTGGCGGCCTTAAAAAAGCTATTAAATCAAGAAAAACCATAGATATTAAACTGGCAAGGCAAAAATATAAGAGGGCCCAGTGGGCGGCGAAGCGGGAGTGGGACGAGTCCTACTGGTCCAACTTATATGAGGCTAGTCTTTCTTCCAATCTTACTAAATTTTGGGAAGTTGTCAAATGGGGTAGAAACCCAGAATCTCAGATTCCAGCCAACCACGTTTTGGCGGAAGCATGGGTGGATTTTTTCTCGTCTCAGTTTAAAATCCCTGAAGACGAAAATAGTGATTCCCCAGAGACATGGACCCTCCCCCATCCACAGCATTACCAGCTCTTGGTATTCACCAATAAAGAGGCCGAGTCCGCTCTTCGATTAGTTCAAGCCGGGAAAGCGCCAGGGATGGATTATATCCCGGCTGATCTTTTTAAATCTAATATCCAACTCTGGGTTCCATATATCATCCAAGTTGCAAATGCTATTGCAAAGGGGGCAATGATCCCCGATTCTTGGAGAGGGGCAGAAATCCTGCCCGTTTTCAAGAAAGGAGATCGTTCAATCCCTAGCAATTATCGTCCTATAAGTTTAATAGATTCGCTGCAGAAAATTTTTGCTAGAATGATTCTTGCTAGGGTTCAAGGGTGGATGAAGATGGAGAATATTCTCTCTCCCTTACAGGCGGGATTTAGAGCAGGTATCAGTACCCTTGACCAAGTCTTCCGATTTGTTCTGATCTTTTGGAAGGTGGTGCTATTGGGTGGAGGGACTATTTTTGCCGCTTTTGTGGACCTTAGGTCCGCATTCGATCTTGTGCCCAGACAAAAGATGTGGGCTGTTTTGGACAAGATTGGCCTACCTCCTGAACTTTTAGAGATCTTGATCAGACTACACGAGGATAATATTGCCAAAGTGAGGTGGGGGAGACAGGGGCAGGTAACGGGCAGTTTCCCAGTTACGAGGGGTGTTCGCCAAGGGTGCGTCTTGGCACCTACCCTCTTTTTATTATTTATTAATCAGGTGGTGAAATTCTTTGAAAATACCCCAACTGATGCACCAATCCTGGGTGGAACCAAATTCCCATGGCTCATCTTTGCAGATGATACCTTAATTCTCTCTAAGACTCGTAGTGGTCTTCAAAAGGCAATCAATAAATTCGAGGAATTCTGTAAACTCAACGAACTGCAAATGAATGTGAGCAAGACTAAGTTCATGGTTCTAACTAAAAATCGCCCAGTTAAAAGTCATGTAAGCATGAATGGAGTCCCCTTAGAACCAGTAAATATTATGACCTACCTAGGGGTGACTTTGGATCAACATCTAAGTTGGAAGCCTCAGGTAGAAACACTTCATTTAAGATATGGCCGCTTATTGGGTTGTCTGATCCGGGAACATCGATTATCCCAGACCAAAAGGGTCTCACCAGTACTAAACATTTATGAAGCAAAGATTAATTCTGCAATTCTATATGGGGCCGATCTTTGGGGTTATAGGGACCTAACACCCTTAGTAAGAGCCCAAAACAAATTTTTGCGTAAACTGGTAGGCTTACCCCAATCCTCCACAATTAAACCACTTTTGATAGATATGGGTTGTAAGCCAATAAATACAATGGCACAATATCGGCTCGTAGCATTGTGGAGAAGGATCTGGACGTCTTCAGATCTAACCCTCTTTGCCAACGAACTAGCGGAAGTAAGATCAATCAGGGGTTTAGGTAATATCCCTTGGTTCCGGGAGGTGAAAAAAATCCTTGACAGTATGGGACTAATTCAATTGTGGGTCAACCCAGGGTCCAGCGTATTTCCCTCAAAAAAAGAATACAAACTACTTTTTTGGGCCTCTGTTAGATCCCGTTCAGTTGTATTGTCCGATGCTCCCACACTATCAGGCTGTTTCTTGTCTCACAAACTAGATCCCCTATTTGAGAACTATTGAGATGTAATTAGCAAGAGCCTTAACAAAAAATTATACCACCAATTTAGAGTAGGATCCTTACCTGTGAGGTCCTTCACTAAAAATTGGGTTGGTCAAACAACAGAGTACTGCTCCCGATGTAAAGACCACAAGGAGAGTGTGGGACATCTTTTTTTTGCCTGTCCGGCTTATCTCGCCGCGAGGAATAAATGGATCAGGCCCTTATGTCGCAAGCTAAAAGTTGGAGGGTGTACTGAGGCATTGTGGGCTTTAAGAACGAATACCTCCGAGATTGTGGTTATCGGCGTAGCAAAATTCTTAGGGTGGGCATGGATAATCAGAGCTAGACACCACCATAAATGATTTTAATTTCAAAATATGGTTCCTTTTAATCAATCATACTGAGTCTTTATAATTCGTTGTTTAATTTTTGTTTAAATGATCTTAACAAACTTAATGAATTTGTAATGAATTGTGATGTTGTTACATTTTATTGTATATAATATTGGTCCCTTTTAGTATGTTTTTAAAGTGTCTTTTATGATGTAAAAATCGAAATAAAGACGTATGAACTGAACTGAATAGTCAAACCTACTTAAAATCCCCGCCTCAAGCTAGTTCCCACACAGACCCAGCAGCAATCTTCCCTTCACCCAGATCTAACAGATGATCGCTATCTCGCAGCTGGACATTCCGACAGGATTTAAAACATGTGGGATCGGTCAGATCTAAGGGGTCGTGTCACTGATTGAATTCCGGCCCCATTGTTGGTGAAGCAAGTTCTGTCGTATGTGGGTAATAAACTATGTCCACAGGGGTCAGTTAGTGCCTGGGACCGGATTGAGTGGCCAGGTGCAGGGAAGGAGGTTATCAAAGGGGCCTGCCCGTGCGCGGAGGATGAAGGACAAGTGGGTTTGGTGTGGGAAGTGACACTGGAGCATTGTAATGCTGACAAGGTTTTACGACCCTGGTACAAGTGTTCAGGCTTAGTCAGAGCGCGGGGGATGATAGCGAGGTCGGGGTGACTCACAGGTGACCAGCAGAGCATGAAATGGCCGCGATGCCTAAAATTGTTGCCGCTTACGCACTCGCAGAGGCCTTCGCTAAGCAAGATGGCGCCGGCAATGTTCATATTTGTCGTTTTATTTTCTACAGGTGGGGCAACTGATAGCTGTCGATCATGACAGTCTCCACATGACCCTGTTGCTTCTCTGTTCCTTCTGTTATCTTGTCGCAGTGTCACCTTGAGGTCAACCTTAGAACTACCTGCAGGGCTGCTGGACCTACAAAAGGAAGTCATAAGGATGGTGAAGAAGAGCGTATTTGTGAGTGTGTGTGTGCGTGTGCACATGAGTGCATGCATGTGCGTGCATGAGTGCGTACATGTGTTTTTGTGTGTGTTTACTTTGAAATTGGCGCAGTTTTGCCCCGATGGACTATATCTGACACCGTGGTGTGGGCATTCTTGACTACATTCTGGCTTTCTTGGCTTAATGATTGGAGTCGTACTAAACATATAGGGCCAGATGTAGGTGGCCCAATACCGGTCGGGCATTTGGGATGTAGGTGGCTACATTTCAGATTCGGTAATTTACCGACTCTGTAATTTAAGGAATCGGTAAATTACCGATTTCTTAAAATACCGAATCGGTAAATTATCGAATCTGAAATGTAGGGAGCACTCAAATGAGTGTTTTCTCCCATTTTAGGATTCGCTATTTACCACCAACTATAAGTTGATGGTAAATAACGAATACCTTTGAAAATGCAAATCTGTGCATTTTAAACTGTGCAATGTGGCAGACATACATGCCCTTAGGGCATGTATTTGTGCCACATGTGCACACACGCACGATTCAGGGGTGCAACAGGGTGGCACCCTTGAATGTGTTCCCCATTTTACCGAATCGGTTTTTACCGATTCGGTAATTGCCATTCATTCCTATGGGCCTGGAGGCCCATAGGAATGAATGGCAATTACCGAATACCGAATCTTACTGATTCGGTAATTGTTACCGAAAAAATATCTACATCCCATTTACCTATTCTTAAATGCCGAATCGGTAAAATTCGGTATTTAAGAACAGGTAAATTGAGATTACCTACATCTGCACCTAGTGAACTTTCTTGATGACATTCTATCTATCCCTCACAAAGCACTAGCCCATCTTTGACATATAGATGGGATTTCTGGTAGCATTCAGGCTGCCTTGGGCGTGATCATGGTCATTCTTCACATAAAGTGGACATTCCTGGCAATGTTCTGGCTATCATTTACTATATAGAGGCTCATTCCCAACATATTGTAGACATCCTTGGCCACTTTCTGGCTATCCCTGAAATATTAGTTGCTTACACTTGGCATATTGTGAATATTCATGACAGAATTGTGGCCATTCAGTGCATGTTGGCACTGGCAAAATGGTGCCCATCCTTGACTTATTGTGGCCATTCTTGACATAATTCTGGCTGTGAGAATGGAAATCCTTGCCAAATAAGATCAATGCATTTAGAGACACCTCCCAGAAAACTGACAGAACTGCAAACCCACTCTATTTGCAGACTGTGTGTGAGTTCACACGGAAGCAATATAACCTAATAAATAATTGTAATTATAATATGCAATGGGATAAATTCATCAATCAAAGTAAAATGAAGGCTCAAAAGCAGGATCATGGAATTATGTTAGTCCTGGAGGAACCTTTAAAGTTCAGGTAGATGCAGGCTCTAGCTGGAGAGACCATGAAAGACATAGGGGAAGCCCACTCCACTATCCTTGAGGAAAATACATGTTTTCAATATTGGATAAGATAAGTCCAGCACACATTTTTATAGACAAATACAACATTTTCTGCTGCAGAAAAACAATGCAAATGAGATTTTGTTAGATTCCTAAATATTGCAAAATTTCATGTGTTTCTCTTCTTGCATTTGTTTGTAAAACGTATAGTCTTTGAGCCACTACATTTAACAATTAACATTGATGCAAAGAGTATCATTTAGCCCTATTTAAGGAAAAAATGATTTGGCTGGAGAACCTTCTGTATCCTCTATGGAGCCTTTATGACACCATGAACGTCCACTAACCAAAAGGCGAAGCATATTGTATGTAGCATTAGACAACCTTCAAATGCTGATGCCATCACTGAGTTGACCTCTTACCCCACTCTCAACTCGACAGCTGCATCCTATTTGCTATCTTGTTTTGGGGGCTATAGAAAGAGTACAGAGTGGAAACGACAGAAGACATGCAGGCAGTGGTGGCCCGTAATGTGGCTGAGCAGTGGGAAGGCACACTTGTGCACACTTACTTCCAGTCATCCAATTACAAGCACACACTCACACCCACCTACACGCACACTCACTCACACCCATTTACTCACCCACACACACATACACCCATCCTTTACACATACACACATCCATTCACAGCACACAGCACACATACACAGATACATATGCATCATACATACACACACACGTCCAGCATTCAGCAAACACCAGGCCATGCAGTAACATCAAGTAGAGAAGCAGAAAGAACTTGTAGTTGACTGACAGAAGATTCTGTTGCCTCTTCTCATTGTCTGACCTCGTCATGGTCAGTGAATTGAGGAGGACCGTCCCTAACTCCTCACCGAAGGGATGGGGTTGGTGAGAGTTGCTGATCACACCCCACTCTTTGATGAAGCGATACAAAAGGGGATGATGGACGGAGCGTTTGAACAAATCAAACACTCACCCCCAGTCAACTGATCTGGGTTTAATCCATCACCATTCTTTAGTTCACTCAGCCACCCCAGTTCAGACATGGCTATATGCAAATCAGTCTGACCCTGTGCCTCATGGGAACAGTCCAGCCCGAACTGCCAAGCCATGTCTTCCCTGGACCGGAAAAAAAGCATCCTGGGACCGGTTTCGGATTCATAATCCTCATCAGCCAGGCTATCTTGAATCCAGTGGCCAAGTGAACAAGGGACTCATGTCTGAGCATACCCTGCCACACTTAGGACAAACAAAGCGATACAAAAGGGGATGATGGACGGAGCGTTTGAACAAATCAAACACTTACCCCCAGTCAACTGATCTGGGTTTAATCCATCACCATTCTTTAGTTCACTCAGCCACCCCAGTTCAGACATGGCTATATGCAAATCAGTCTGACCCTGTGCCTCATGGGAACAGTCCAGGCCGAACTGCCAAGCCATGTCTTCCCTGGACCGGAAACAAGCATCCTGGGACCGGTTTCGGATTCATAATCCTCATCAGCCAGGCTATCTTGAATCCAGTGGCCATCCAGGCTGAATGAAGGCTGATAGCCAAAAACCGGTCCTTGGATGCTTGATTCCGGTCTGGGAAAGACATGGCTTGGTAGTTCGGACTGGACTGTTCCCATGAGGCACAGGGTCAGAGCTGATTTGCATATAGCCAGTGTCTAACCCAGGGTGGTGTGGAGTGCAAAAAAACGATGGATTTAGGCCCAGATCCTTGTACTGGGGTGAATGTATGACATTGTTCTACATTCTGTCCATCAACTGTGTTTTTTGCAATTTTCACCCCGAGTGGGCTGGGTATGCTCAGACGTGAGTCCCAGGCTCTCCACACCACTGGAGTCAAGCTATCCAGGCTGAATGAAGGCTGATAGCCAGAAACCGGTCCTTGGATGCTTGATTTCGGTCTGGGAAAGACATGGCTTGGTAGTTCGGACTGGACTGTTCCCATGAGGCACAGGGTCAGAGCTGATTTGCATATAGCCAGTGTCTAACCCAGGGTGGTGTGGAGTGCAAAAAAACGATGGATTTAGGCCCAGATCCTTGTACTGGGGTGAATGTATGACATTTTTCTACATTCTGTCCATCAACTGTGTTTTTTGCAATTTTCACCCCGAGTGGGCTGGGTATGCTCAGACGTGAGTCCCAGGCTCTCCACACCACTGGAGTTAAGCTATCCAGGCTGAATGAAGGCTGATAGCCAGAAACCGGTCCTTGGATGCTTGATTCCGGTCTGGGAAATACATGGCTTGGTAGTTCGGACTGGACTGTTCCCATGAGGCACAGGGTCAGAGCTGATTTGCATATAGCCAGTGTCTAACCCAGGGTGGTGTGGAGTGCAAAAAAACGATGGATTTAGTCCCAGATCCTTGTACTGGGGTGAATGTATGACATTTTTCTACATTCTGTCCATCAACTGTGTTTTTTGCAATTTTCACCCCGAGTTGGCTGGGTATGCTCAGATGTGAGTCCCAGGCTCTCCACACCACTGGAGTCAAGCTATCCAGGCTGAATGAAGGCTGATAGCCAGAAACCGGTCCTTGGATGCTTGATTCCGGTCTGGGAAAGACATGGCTTGGTAGTTCGGACTGGACTGTTCCCATGAGGCACAGGGTCAGAGCTGATTTGCATATAGCCAGTGTCTAACCCAGGGTGGTGTGGAGTGCAAAAAAACGATGGATTTAGGCCCAGATCCTTGTACTGGGGTGAATGTATGACATTGTTCTACATTCTGTCCATCAACTGTGTTTTTTGCAATTTTCACCCCCAGTGGGCTGGGTATGCTCAGACGTGAGTCCCAGGCTCTCCACACCACTGGAGTCAAGCTATCCAGGCTACATGAAGGCTGATAGCCAGAAACCGGTCCTTGGATGCTTGATTCCGGTCTGGGAAAGACATGGCTTGGTAGTTCGGACTGGACTGTTCCCATGAGGCACAGGGTCAGAGCTGATTTGCATATAGCCAGTGTCTAACCCAGGGTGGTGTGGAGTGCAAAAAAACGATGGATTTAGGCCCAGATCCTCGTACTGGGGTGAATGTATGACATTGCTCTACATTCTGTCCATCAACTGTGTTTTTTGCAATTTTCACCCCGAGTGGGCTTAGTATGCTCAGACGTGAGTCCCAGGCTCTCCACACCACTGGAGTCAAGCTATCCAGGCTGAATGAAGGCTGATAGCCAGAAACCGGTCCTTGGATGCTTGATTCCGGTCTGGGAAAGACATGGCTTGGTAGTTCGGACTGGACTGTTCCCATGAGGCACTGGGTCAGAGCTGATTTGCATATAGCCAGTGTCTAACCCAGGGTGGTGTGGAGTGCAAAAAAACGATGGATTTAGGCCCAGATCCTTGTACTGGGGTGAATGTATGACATTGTTCTACATTCTGTCCATCAACTGTGTTTTTTGCAATTTTCACCCCGAGTGGGCTGGGTATGCTCAGACGTGAGTCCCAGGCTCTCCACACCACTGGAGTCAAGTTATCCAGGCTGAATGAAGGCTGATAGCCAGAAACCGGTCCTTGGATGCTTGATTCCGGTCTGGGAAAGACATGGCTTGGTAGTTCGGACTGGACTGTTCCCATGAGGCACAGGGTCAGAGCTGATTTGCATATAGCCAGTGTCTAACCCAGGGTGGTGTGGAGTGCAAAAAAACGATGGATTTAGGCCCAGATCCTTGTACTGGGGTGAATGTATGACATTGTTCTACATTCTGTCCATCAATGTGTTTTTTGCAATTTTCACCCCGAGTGGGCTGGGTATGCTCAGACGTGAGTCCCAGGCTCTCCACACCACTGGGGTCAAGCTATCCAGGCTGAATGAAGGCTGATAGCCAGAAACCGGTCCTTGGATGCATGATTCCGGTCTGGGAAAGACATGGCTTGGTAGCTCGGACTGGACTGTTCCCATGAGGCACAGGGTCAGAGCTGATTTGCATATAGCCAGTGTCTAACCCAGGGTGGTGTGGAGTGCAAAAAAACGATGGATTTAGGCCCAGATCCTTGTACTGGGGTGAATGTATGACATTGTTCTACATTCTGTCCATCAACTGTGTTTTTTGCAATTTTCACCCCGAGTGGGCTGGATATGCTCAGACGTGAGTCCCAGGCTCTCCACACCACTGGAGTCAAGCTATCCAGGATGAATGAAGGCTGATAGCCAGAAACCGGTCCTTGGATGCTTGATTCCGGTCTGGGAAAGACATGGCTTGGTAGTTCGGACTGGACTGTTCCCATGAGGCACAGGGTCAGAGCTGATTTGCATATAGCCAGTGTCTAACCCAGGGTGGTGTGGAGTGCAAAAAAACGATGGATTTAGGCCCAGATCCTTGTACTGGGGTGGATGTATGACATTGTTCTACATTCTGTCCATCAACTGTGTTTTTTGCAATTTTCACCCCGAGTGGGCTGGATATGCTCAGACGTGAGTCCCAGGCTCTCCACACCACTGGAGTCAAGCTATCCAGGCTGAATGAAGGCTGATAGCCAGAAACCGGTCCTTGGATGCTTGATTCCGGTCTGGGAAAGACATGGCTTGGTAGTTCGGACTGGACTGTTCCCATGAGGCACAGGGTCAGAGCTGATTTGCATATAGCCAGTGTCTAACCCAGGGTGGTGTGGAGTGCAAAAAAACGATGGATTTAGGCCCAGATCCTTGTACTGGGGTGAATGTATGACATTGTTCTACATTCTGTCCATCAACTGTGTTTTTTGCAATTTTCACTCTGTAATGAGGCTTCACTGATAGACAGTTAGCCCTAGGCATTTGAGGGCATAAAACTTCCCAGGTCTGTCTCTTTTGGTGATGCTCTCCCTCGTCATGAAAGCGAGGACCTCACAGGGTTTTACAGAGCTGATGAGGTCACGCCTTCAGGGCTGTGATAATCTTCAGCCCAGCAAATCTTGACTCAGGCTGCCAGGCACCTGCACATTAGCACATTGAAAGTGCTGTGCTACCTGATCCGCACATGATAAGTGTTCAATCAGGCAGACCTTTGTTCAGCCTGACATTCATTCATTAGGGTTGAAGGTGAGGCAGTGGTGCCTCCCGCCCTTAATGAAGGGCTGCGCCTGTAAACAGGGATCAGAGAGCCTAAAGTACTACGCTTTGCAAATACAAAAATGCAAACACAGGACACATTGCGAGCAAGAAATGACCTTCTGCAAATGCCCTCTGTGACTGATTGCGATTTGGTGGGAAATTACAGGCGCACAAGTCAGGTTCCCACAGGGCTGGTTCCACCTTGTAAATGTGTGTGTTTGGCATCGAGGAGCAGACAGTGGTCAAGTGGACCACCGCTTCTACCCCTCCCCCCCAATGTCATTCACATATTTCTAACTTTTGTTTTCCTAAAGCGGCCCTTGTCTCTTTAAGGTACAGGTATGATTCCTCGACATAAATTGTCAGTCAGTTAAAACAAACGTAGTGATAGAGGTTCGATGTTCTTTGCAGGCCTTTGTCCCTGCATTCACAGACAGTCACAGATAGTCACAAAAGGGCTCCACCCTCATGCATATTAATGAGTCACACATGTTTTTGAATTCTTTTGAATGCTACTTAAGTAGATCAGAGCCATAGAATCGTTTCTACTTTTTGATTCTGCCACTCCCTTTCTGGCCCCCTTAGAGCAGGTATAGCAAGAGTAGTTTAAGGATACCAAAGGGCAAGCAAAGAGAGCAGCTGCTACTTCTGGATTCCACTAATAGAGATCCATTGGGGTTATGGCTTTAAAACATATGTTCAGGGCGCTTTTAACTTTTTATCTAGCCCCAGGCAGCTTGTGTTTTTGGCTCTAAAAATTATAGTTGAATATCAGTTTCACGACAACAGAAGCAGAAGTCCACTAGGAACATCTAGCTTTCCTCTTTCCAAGACTCTAATCTCACCAAACCTGTTGTGTCTGGGTGTGTGCCAAAGCCACCCCAGTATGACAATACAGGAGAGGCCAGAGCACAAATCTCTGTAAACACCTGGTATTTAAGACGTTTCAATAGCCAGAGACTTACGTAAGCTCCTTAGAGAACATTTACTCACTGTCGATCCTGGATAAACAGAAGTATAGGCAGCTTTGAATGCGGCATACTGCAGTGTCAACTGAACCAAGCAGGCTGTACACAAAGTAAAGAACCTCTTTCTAGACTTCTGAAGGGAATCACTGTAACAGGCACAGCAGTTCTTTTTATTTTGGTTTTAGTTTAACATTTGTACTTTAAGGTGTGTAAGTCCTCACGTTGCAGGAAGGTTACCAATTGTAGGTCTGGTTTGACAGCACAACTGTCACCTGACCTTATGAAATCAACACAAAAAGAGCTTTCAGAAGCACGTCTAAGGGTCTTAGGCTCCACTCTAAGGTTAGTTTCCTTGAAGACAGAATCTGGTTGTGCAGGACCTGTGTGCTCCCATGGAAAAAGAGTGCATGGATTGCATTTTTTGCTTTATGTAGAGCTTATGCTTAATACAGCAGGACAAAATTAGTTATAGTAATTTCAAAGTGCATGGATTGGGAGCATGGCTTGAGTGCCGATTGGGATGGCGGCGGACTGATCTCGCTGCCGACCGAGTTCCGGTGAAGAAGGAAGGGCGAACTACATTGCGGGTCTGCGAAGGAACTTTGTTAGCAGATTCTGCCGTCGGAATGGTTGCTGCCCCTGTTCTGCCTATTTTTCATGCTGCAGTAAGCCGTTGTTTCGCTGCAATTTTGTTTGGATTGGCTACTCGCTCCTTGTGTGGCTCGTAATAGCGCTTCAACTCGGGACAATCAGGTATACACTGTCACTCGGATAAGTCTATGAATACACCTCTGAGGAAGACAAGTTCTGGATAATCTTGGGATTTTGGTTGTACTTTGTGGCGCGCTCTATTTTTTACTGCTACTGCCATTGTGTTTCCCTCACAATGTTTTGAACCTGAATAACAGTTTTTTCTTCGCACCTGTTTTGTGCTATGGGACTCTTTGACTATATTTTATCAATACCTAAATGAAGCTATTGGTGTACAATAGTCTCGGAATTTTTTTAATGTAAAGGGCTTGTCTACCTTTCTTTTTCTCACTGTTTGCTTCAATGGAAATATTGCTCCTCGTTGTATTGTGTGGTGTTTATTATTCGGAATTCAAGGTCACACCTTCATCTAGTCTCCAATTGATGATGACTGATATTAAGCCATATCTACTTGAATATGGATGGATAAACCCCCTTTTTGAGGCCATTTGCTCCTAACTTTGACCTCATAAATGCACACTTTTCTATATATGCAGTGCCCTTAACATGTGACATACCTTGGATTAAACACCTACAGCTAGTTGCATTTGTTTAATTGAACCAGCTGGTGTGTATCAATTGCAGTGCTTCAAACTTTTTGCTCTGCTCTGCTTTCTACTTTTTGCCAACTCCAGCATAGAAGGGCTGGGCTGAGCTCTTCTCTTCTGATTCTGAACGCCTTCATTTGTAATAGGTTACTTTTATTTTCTCATTGTGGGACGACTTGCTAATAGATCTGGTGGTGGCAGAGGGTCCATTTCCTCGTCATAATCTTGACAAAGCCAGCTGACTTATTTCAGCTATATTGAGGCAAAGTGTATAAATACACAGCTAAGTAAGACTCTGCCTTTCTTTTCTTTAAACATATATATTTTCTGAATTTTGTAAGTCTTCAATATTTTCGTTCTCATGGAGCCTTCTCCCTCTCTTGGTCAACGATCACTCTCAGCAAGTATGTCTTCATCCCGTAAGGATTCTAATCCAGTCACTCCTCCTAAGCGCCACAAGAAGGAGCCTAATTCTCCCACCAAATCGCCACTACCCATAACTATGGAATACCTCATGAAAAAGATAAAGTTGCTTAAACCATTTGTTATTGACACCAATGCAACCCTTCAGAAGCTAGATGAGAAATGGTCTAACCTGGAATCAAAAATGTCTGTGGTGGAACAAAGGATAAGTGATACCCAGGATTTGACACCTCAAGTTGCGGCCATGTCTAAAGAGATTGCTCTCCTCAAGACTCAAACAGAAGACTTAGAAAACCTCAACAGACGCAATAATCTTCGTATTTATGGTATTCCTGAAGGAGAGGAGGGGTCTGATATGCTTGCTTTTCTAAAAGTGCACATTCCCAAGATTGTTGGTCTCAGGGAGGGCACTTCTCTTAATTTACAGCGTGCCCATCACATCGGTCCTAAATCTTCTGCTTCATCTTCATCATCGTTGGCTCAACGTCCCAGAGGGATAATTGTTTTGTTTGTGGAATACACTGAACTTTTAATGGTCCTCTCATCAACAAATTCAAGGAAGCAAATGTTGTGGTATGGCCAAAAAATCTTCTTCTCTCAAGATGTAGCCCATGCAACTGCAGCTCGATGTAAAGAGTTTCTCTCTCTTCGCCCAGCTCTTCGATCTATGAATGCCAGATATGGTCTAGTGTATCCTTGCTTCTTTAAAGTTACCTGCAAAGAGAGGTCCTATTCCTTCTATCGTCCTGAAGACTTAAGACAATTTATTTCTCGCCACAAAGGAGACGAGACGGACTTCGGAGGGGACTGAGTTGCATTGTCTACTTGTTGTGCTTTGTTCTTTGATATTTCTGCATTCATTTTAATGTTCTGATAACTTTCACCTTCTATGATGTTGTTGTCTAACATTAGTATATGTTGTTTTTACTTAGTTACTAAGACTTGTTAACCAATTTAGTGGTTATTTCATTTTGTAATATTCCATGCCTTCTTTTTTCTTCTTTTTAGCCATTTATTTTATTGTATCGATCCATTCCCCGGATGTTCTCCTACCCCCTGACCTTTTGTTCTGATCCCAGGGTCTGCGATTACCCCAGTTGTTTGGTAAGTGTTACCCATTTAATTGTTCATTCTGTTTGTTGTTGTCTTCTGTTCTATTTTAGCCCATAGATAGTTTCCCTTGTTTTGTTCTTACACAATTTATTCCCTTCCTTCTATCTATTTCTATCTATTAATCATTTTTTACTTTCTCTCACCGGTCTTGTTGTTTGTGTTGTGTCGGTACTGTTGTCTTTTTCTTTCTGCTGCTTCCCACCTCCCTATGATATTTTCCTTCCTCTGGATATTTATTCCATCTCTCTTGACTGAAGTCTCTCGGCTTTCTGTCAACTGCTTATTTTCTATCACTCACCTGTTTTATTTTTTATTTTTTTATTGTCTCATCTTTGTTCAGTTTTTCTTTCTTCTCTCTGTCTCTTTCGTACTTTTTGACTCCGTATCTTCCTTTTTGATTGTACCTTCATTTTTTCTTACTCTGCTCTTCTTCTTTGTACTCATTATTTTTTACTTTTTACATATTCATTTTTACGTTCATTTGTACACTTCTCAATGCATTATTTGTCCTGTTTTTGGTTGCCTTTATATTGACTATATAACTCCGTTGAATTCTATAATATTATTGTTATTATTAATACTTTTTCTGCCTTGTAATGACTCATAATGTTCGGATTATCTCATGGAATGTAAAGGGATTACATAATCCAGTAAAAAAACAACGGGTACTTACTCATCTCTCTAAGCTCCGATGTAAAATTGCTATGCTACAAGAAACACACCTTACTGAGAATGATGTTAATTCCCTTAAAAAGCAATAAGTGGGTCATGTTTATAGTTCCTCATCCAAAGACAGAAAGAATGGTGTTGTAATACTCTTTCACAAATCCTTATCCCTTACGATAGAAAAAGAAGAGACGGACAAAGACGGACGTTGGCTCCTTCTTCATACTCTTATTAACGGATACCATGTTTCTTTGCTTAACATTTATGGCCCCACAGGCATCGACTCACAATTCTGGCAATCCATGTCCCATAGTGGGTGGTGACTGTAATCAGGAGCATGGACCCTTTCACAGATAGCAAATCCTCTTCTAGGTACATTCCTAATAAAATACAAAACACTTTTGCTAGGACCATCCGGGTGAGGGGCCTGGTGGATGCTTGGAGAATATTCAACCCTGATAGTTTAAAATATACATTTTATTCCCCCACTCATAACTTTACCTCTAGAATTGTTTATATTATTTTAAACCCACACCTCCTTTCCAACCTCCTACATGCAGAGATTGGCTCCATTCTCATTTCTGATCATGTGCCTGTTTTGATTAGCTTAGATCTACCTTCCTTACTCTTTAAATCTCGTCATTGTCATTTTAATAATTACCTTCTTAAAGATCCCTCCTTTCTAGGCAGCTTTAAAGAATTTGTTTCTGAATTCTTTTTCCTTAATCCTAGTCCTGATATGCCCTTTCATATTGTCTGGGATTCCTTCACACAACAGCCAGAGACTTCATTATAGATTATGTAGCTAGCAAAAGGAAAACATATCGCAAGGAATCTGCTTCTTTGCTCTCTTCCATTAAAGAATTGGAACATGCATATTTTTCTTCTAAAAATGTCGGCACCCTCAAGACTCTGGTCCAAGCAAAACTTGACTTTAATAGGAAATATACAGAAGAGGCTTCTGGGACATTGTTGAAAATTAACTCAAAATTTTATGGTGGCCGTAATAGAGGTGGTAAGCTGTTGGTGAACTACTTGAAGGTTAAATCTCAAAGATTTAGGATATTTAAGATTGTAGATAATCGTGATATTCTCCGCCTTAAGGATGAAAAAATATGAACTTTTTTTACAGATTTCTATAAGACCCTTTATACTCCTGAATCTTCTCCTTCTGATACAGCTCTGGATTCTTTTATTAACTCGTTACCTCCCCGCTCTTCCCATCTTCCCGACACTTCTATTTTATAAAAAGATATATCTCTTTTAGAGATTAAATCAGCTTTGTCCATGTTACCTAAAGATAAGGCCCCTGGTCCTGTCGGTCTGACCACTGAGTTCTATTCCTGCATTTCTTCTGTCCTTCTGCCCCATATTTTATCTCTTTTTCAATATTTTGTTTTAAAAGGTGAGGCTTGAGGATCTTTTTTCAAAGCTATGATATGCGCAGTGCTTAATTTGTGCAGGTGCTTTCAGGTGCTGAGCACCAGCACCTATTTCTCAGGGCTGGGTCTATTGAATTTTTCTCCCATGCACAGCCAGCACTGTGCACAGGCCATTAAAAATCCCCAGCCTGGAGCGAGGCTTGTGCAGCTGTATGTTCAGATTTGATGCATGCTGCTAGTGTGCTTGCTTTGGCGCGCACCAGTGCCTGGTCTTCAGGGTGGGGGAAGGGCAGGTGTGTTGTGTCATGCCAGTATAAACTGCACGAACAAAGAACTGGGAGCATTATTTCAGCTGCGCTACCCAGCAGTCTGTGGTTAACAGTGTAGCCAAAGCTGCAAGGTTAGGAGAGTTGTGTGTGCGTTATTTTACACACAACTGTTATCCTACAGGTGACAGAATAGTGCTTGGCCGTGGGACACCATCAATAAATTCCTGCACAGTGGCACCCGCAGGAAACTGCCCAGTAGCAGCCTGTCTCAGGAGCCCAGACAAGGCCTTGCAGCGTAATAACAAAATACGGGAAGCAGCTGAGGGTGGTCCGAAAGTGAAAACATTTCTTCCTGCCAGTCAGTGTATTAGTACTACGCTCCTACCTGTCCCAGTACCATCTCGTCTGTATCACACCCGTCCTCTCCCTTCTGCAATGGGCACTGTTGCAGCCACAAGCACCTTGAAGAATACCTCCCATCCCTGCCACTGTGACTGTGCCACACCGCTACCTCCGACAGTGCCCCTCTCTGCACAGTGGCCTTCTCCCACTATCCCAGTGCCCGTCTCTCCACAGTGCCTTTCTCACCTGTATCACAGTGCCCCTCTGCTTATAGTCCCCTTCCCCTCTGTATCACTCCTGTTACATTACCCCTTGGCTCCCTCCCTCACTCTCAGAGCACCCTTCCCCACCATCGCTTTGTATTAAAGCATGCACGGGGCCGTAAGTATCCATACTTTGAGTTCGCACGTGAGACCGCGAAGCCCTTCCCAGTCTTGGCCACTCGAACCAGGAGGCTTTCCCAATTACCCCCTAACCAGAGAGAGGATACACAGGGAATTTCTCAGCTTTGACCATGAGAAAAATAGCATTGATTCAAAATGTGCTATCAGAGGGGCTAGGCTGTGTCGGGCGCTCTGTACCTCCCCCCAGCCCCACAAGCCTGCTGAGATCTATCGCCCCACACCTTCTCTTCACCTCCAAAGACCCATGTCCCGTTAACCCCTGCAGCATACTTACAGCCTTATGTCCCTCTTGGAGAGAGATCAAAGTTGTGTCTAGTTGAAGTTTTGACTATAGCACAGAGGGGTAATGTAGAACATGTACCATGCGGATGACAGAACTATATTTATGTGGATAGATGAGTGGGTTTCTGTTTTTTGTCACAGACGTCCTTTTGTTACTTGCTCATCATAAATTACAATGCTAATATAGCACAGGCGACAGGCTCAGTTCAATTTTCAGCTTTATTAGTTAAAAGGTATGTGTGGAAGCCTGTCTGAATGGAGTTGAATGTCTGACTTCATTTTGGAAATAGGTGACAGTGGGATTTTGCGATTTATAGTCTGATCATGTAATAGAACTATTTCTTTGATGCTTGAGAGTGTGGCTCTCCTTCAAGGCATAATCCCAATCGTATAACTGACACTTTATTATGTTTTAACAGGAATACCTATTGTGACATAACAAAACATCTTTTTATGACATAAACTTAACACAGTTAAAGAAATGTGTGTCTTGGACAACACTGCTCTGCATTGAAGAGACAGGCCAAGAATGATACACTCCTGTCACCTTTCAACTTTACATAATTAATGACTGTACATTTAATAAAGCAGAGGTGTGCTCTTTGCTTGCTCTATCTCAGTATCTGCTTTTCTTCCTCCCCTTCACACCTCACTCCTTCACTTCTCTCCAATCTTACTTCACTTTCTGCCCTACATCTGCATTTTCTCTTAATCGCCACCTCTCCTCATTAAATGCTTTTAATTGTTCACCTTTCCCTTCCACTCTACTCTCACACTCTCCCCACTGTCCGCTTTTCTTCCCTTGCCTTTCTCCTCATTTCACTTTTACTTCTCATCACGCTCCACTCCAATCTTGCAATCCCAATCTATGCTTTCCACATTCCTCTTCACATTGTCTACTGCATCTATCTTTGCCTTTAGACCTCTCCTCTTCCCTCACCCTCCCTTTTAATTTTTTCCTTCTTGTTCATATGTTTATATCTACTCCAGGAATCTGTGTTCTATCTCAGGGTCATACATTGAAATCTTGGTGTGACCACTCAGTCTTTCATCTTTAGATAAGATTAGTGCAATTGAGCTAGATAACAACATTTTTAATTTGGTGTCAAGGCCCCCCTTAGTGAATATGTGCTTTACAAACTTACATGGGGTGTTTCTCCCTCTATCCCTTCATTTCTTCCTTTAACATTCTTTTCTTATTTCCTCCTTCTTTCATCCATTACTTATTTATTTCCTTACTCCAGTGCTCCTCTTCCTGCCTGCATTTGTTACTGTCTTCTTAAATGTATTCCTTCCTTCATTCTTTTCTTTCCTTTCTTTTAAACAGCGCAGTGCAAGCACATTTTCTTTTGTTTGCAAAGCTGCCTCAAGTCCTCAAATGACCTTTCTCTAATTTGAGTTCACTTTTAAGTTTTTGTCATAGGCTTCCAATATGTTATATTGATTTGTATAGCACGCTAATCACCCAGGAGGGTATCCAGGTAGGCAAGTGTGTAGGTATGAGGTGCCTGAGTTGCTTTTGTGAAGAGCCAGCCCTTCATCTTCTTGCAGAACTCATAAGGGAGGAGGTGACTCCGATGTGTTGAGGCTTGTGGATGTGGGTGAGGCCAATAAAGGGAATTGGGTGGAGCCATTGGAGGGAGTAGGCGGAGCTGGGGAAGTGGGTGTGGCCTCATTAAAGACTATGAGCACCTGCACTTCTTATTTTACAAATTAAGCACAGGATATGCGTAATTCCCAAAAAAGATAAAGATCCGTCCGGATGTGCCAATTACCATCCTATATCTTTGATTATCTTGATTGCAAACTATTTGCCAAAGTTTTAGCTCTTCGTATCAACCAGGTCCTTCCTCAATTAATTGGCTACGAACAAACAGGGTTTGTTAAGGGAAGGACTATTGTCGACAATTCTAGAACTTTCCTCAATTTCATACATCTTGCAGCTAAAAGCTCCTCCCCTATCGCCGCCATAACCCTTATCCGGAAAAAGCCTTTGATCGCGTTCATTGGCTTTTCATGATGCGTGCCCTTAAATGGCATGGTTTTGGTCCTTCTATTCTGTCTCTTATTAATTTGTTATATTTCTCCCCAACTACTTCAGTTTTTGTTAATGGATCTCAATCTTCTTATTTCCCTTTACAAAGGGGTACTCGTCAGGGATGTCCTCTTTCCCCGTTACTTTTTATTCTCTCTCTTGAGCCTTTTCTTAATTCTCTAAGGCACTCCCCCACCTTCCGAGGCTTTACGCATAAAAATGTTGAAATTAAATTTACGGCCTACGCGGATGATATTATGTTATATGTTTCGGATCCTTCCACATCTTTGCCTGCTTATACCAAACTTCTCTCTTCCTATGCAGCCTTATCTGGTTATAACTTGAATTTTTCAAAATCTGAAATACTTCCTTTAAATAAGTAATGCGTAAAGAGTATGTTTGAAGGAATTGAATTTAAATGGAATACGAATAATATTACTTGCCTGGGGATAAAATATTCTTTTTCTCTTACAAAAACCATTCAGTATAATTTGGATGAAATTCTATTAAAAGTAAATAATAGGACAGACAGATGGTCTCCCATCTTTTTGTCCTGGTGGGGTAGATTGGACCCATTAAAATGATGTTGCTCCCTGTTATTAACTTTTATTTATCCATGTTACCAGTTAAACTTCCATTGAAGTTTTTTAAAACCCTTAATGGAATTTTGAGTAAATTTTTGGGGAAACGGTCGGAAGGCCCGTATTTCTTTGGCCCTAGTCTCTGCTCCTAAGGAACAGGGTGGTGTTCACTTTCCCAATTTTCAACAGTAGCATTCCTCTTTTCTAATTCTCCAAATGTTACCATATTTATCTACCTCCGATGGAACTTTTACCTCTGTTTGGCACAAGTTAGAAAAATCTCTGCTTTTTCCTTTCCCATTCTCGCTCTTAGCCAGTTTTACTCACTCCCCTCGTTCTTTTAACTACCCAACAATTTCAAAATTAATTTCCACCTTTTATCCTATTAGATGTAAGTCTCTTAGCCCTTTACAGATATTTCTAGATTCACCTTTTTGGAACAACAAGAGTATTAAATTGTCCAATCACACTATTTTTGGGAAAACATGGGCTGCCAAAGGGATCTTCCTGGTTAAGCAGCTAATACAGGATTCTCGCTGTCTTTCCTCATAAGAGATTCAGTCCACAGTTAACCTACCTGTTTCCTCATTACTCAGATATGATTCTTTAAGTCTGCTTTTGACGGATCAGCGCCTCTACTTTCTAGATCTCCCCTCCTTTCTCAAGATCCTTTGTTCGAACCTCTATCCACTTCCCCCTTTATTAAAGCCTCTCAAGTTTACAAATACCTCCATTTTTCTTTTCCTAGTCGTCCTAAAAAATAAAGTTGAGCTCCTATTGGAATCCGATTTACAGCGTACCCTCTCTGTTCATACATGGAACTCCATTTGGACACGTATACACCACACCTCATATAACTCCGGCACTACTCAGACTCTTTATTATTTTTACCAAAGGTTATTTGTAACTCCATTATCTCTCTCCAGGTATAGTTCACACTTATCCCTGAACTGTTGGGTCTGTTCTAATACCCTTGGCTCTTTAATGCATTCCTTTTTTCTTTACCCCAACATAGCTCGATTTTGATCTAAGGTATGTGAGTTGATTTCCTCTATTTGTTCTATTGAATTTCCCTTTGACATTTACTCCATATTTTTGGGAAGTAACTCTGCAAAATGGTTTGGATCTCGCATGGTGGGCATAATTGTTAATTGCTATTACCTTTCAGGTAATCACCACTAATTGGAAAGACGCCACCTGGTGGAATCTTCATTGCTATCAACATAGACTGGATAGAGCTTCTTCCAAAACTTCTCAACAACTTATTCGTAAAGAAGCCTTCTGGTCTCCACTTACCAACTTTTTTATCAACATCAGCATTATGTAATCAAGATAACTCCTTTGTCTATCAATCTCCATGAGTATCTCCATCTTTTCTTCTATTTTACGTTTTTATTTATCAAATGTACAGTTATTATCCTGTTGTTAGGAACCATTATGATTACTATAATATTGAAGTGTTGAAATGGTATTAGATGAAGATACTACTATATCTACATTTTCTTTTCTATCTTCCTTTTTCCTCTCTCTTTCTTTTACCCCCTCTTTTGTTCTCTCTGTCTTTTCGCTTTTTTTCTTTTCTTATTTCATTCTTTTCTAGGTTTCCCCTTTTTCTGGAAAACAAAAAATGTAAAATGCAATTTTGTTTTTAAGTACAACTCTTTCTTATTGCTTTTCCCTTTTGGAATATTTCTATAGTAATGACTGATTTCCTGGGTCATTTATTCCTTTAAATTATTTATTCAGTTTGCTAATTCGTTGCTACCTTCTTATGAGTAGTGTTGTATATTGTACCTATATTTCTAATTACTTCAATAAAGCTCTTTAAACAAAAGTGCTTGGATTGCATTTTGTGCTTTATGGTAGAGCTTATGCTTAATACAGCAGGAGAGAATTGGTTATAGTGATTTCAAACGTTCAAGGCTAAGTTCATTATAAAATGTTATGTTTCAGGCAGTAGGCCTGACATATTTATTGTGAAAAGCATATGTTTTAGTCGATAGGCATTTAAGAGTGAAGTGTTATTATTCAATGTAAAAGCCTAAGAGAGGTATATTGTTATATGGAATCTAGCAAATCACTGTACTAGACAACAGTTTTCAATGTTGGTTATTTCCTCTGACAAACTCTGGGGTTAGAAGATTTGCAGAGTGATAATTAATGTAAGACCCTCCTTGGCAAGATAGTATTTTGCTTTGCCAACTGTAATTTCGTATAGACCTGTAATTTTATGAATGAATGCCCAATGGTTGCCTTGTGGGAGTACTTACACACAATAAGGTAGGCCTGAGGTGATTATGCTGACAAGCCAACCATTAAGGCTGTAGGCCTGATTGGTTCTCTGGGAAAAGCTACGTCAAATGCACAGATCTGATCCGTTTTTTATGAAACGTTATCATAAAAGTAGCAGGCTTGGCTCATTTTTTGCACAAAGCATTTGTTGAAGCCACTAGGCTTTTAATGTTGTAGTGTTATCATACTGTGTTACAGGTGAACACAAGTATTTTGTTACATGAATATCACAGATGTCCATTGTAGGCAAGGTTATGGTCTTGCCTATCACTCTTACAAACACTCTGGGTAGAAAAGTTTCACTGTGATCATCTTTGCTAGACTCCTTTAAGAGAGATTATGTAGTGTTTTACCAACTGCAATTTTGTACATAATTGTCATTTTTTAACGGTAAGCATGATGTTTGTCAGCTTATGCCCATGTCAGTAGGCCTGTGTTGGTTATAATGTGAAAAGTCTATGGTAAAGGGTTTGGGCCTCATTGATTCTTTGGGAAAACGTTTGCCGGATTTCATGGGTTTGATTAGTTTATTAGGCCAGTATGCCTCAGTTTGAAAAATGTGCTAAAGACAAAAGGCTTTCAGAGTGGTCTTTTACTACACTGTGCTAAAGTGCTAAAGACTGTTGTCAGGTATTTTGTTTTAGGGCCTCTCACAGATTGCCATAATAAACAAGACATTTTGTGCTGACCTGACCTGGTCAGACCCGGTCGCTCCTCCCACCGCATGGCCCACCCCGAGTGTGCCCGGCCTCCTCCTGCTGCCGCCGCCGCTGCCTAGAAGAGTTCTGCCCCTGTTTGGTTTGGCCCCCTGATCGTGACTGTCCATTTGTGCCTGCATCGTTTTACTGTATTTGTTATTGTATCGTCGTCGTTTTCTCGCTTTTTACTTAGTTATTGTACCGTTGTCACTGCTGTTTGTTTCCCTGCCCCTCCGCCTCTGTGCCGCTGCCCCACCCCGCTCCCTGCCGCTGCTCCCCCGCGACCCCACCCCTGCTCCCTCCAGCATCTCCGCACCGCTCCCCCCCACTCGCCACCCCGCTCCCGCCTCCCAGCTGCTCCTCCCTCCCACAAGGGTTCTTAAGGCGAGGCTCACGGGGCTAGGAGCTGTGACCTGACCTGACCTGGTCAGACCCGGTCGCTCCTCCCGCCGCGTGGCCCACCCCGAGTGTGCCCGGCCTCCTCCTGCTGCCGCCGCCGCTGCCTAGAAGAGTTCTGCCCCTGTTTGGTTTGGCCCCCTGATCTTGACTGTCCATTTGTGCCTGCTTCGTTTTACTGTATTTGTTATTGGATCGTCGTTGTTTTCTCGCTTTTTTACTTAGTTATTGTACCGTTGTCACTGCTGTTTGTTTCCCTGCCCCTCCGCCTCTGTGCCGCTACCCCACCCCGCTCCCTGCTGCTGCTCCCCCGCGGCCCCACCCCCGCTCCCTCCAGCATCTCCGCACCGCTCCCCCCCACTCGCCACCCCGCTCCCGCCTCCCAGCTGCTCCTCCCTCGCTCCGCCCCTCCCACTCTCCATTTATGACAGAGTGCATGCGTACGCGCAGCGTTGACGCGCATCAGGCGCGCCAAAGGCAAGCCCGTCTGCGCCCGTCCGTGCCTGGACCGCGCCCAGCGCCAGAACCACTGGCCCCCGCAGTTGCCAGCCCACCCACCGGACTTACGATGCCACCACCCTCAACGCACTCAACACCGGCCGGATCCCCGGCTGCCACCGAGCCACCCCAGGACGCACCCACGGACCCTTCACCTGCCAATCCTGCAAGTTCTCCTGCATCCGGACCTGCACTGCACCCGCCAAGCCGAGCACCAGCAGCAACCACCTGAAGTGCATCCTGCTCAACACCCGCTCCGTCCACAGACACGCCGTCGAACTCTGGAACCTCCTCGACTCCACATCTCCAGACGTCGCCTTCCTCACGGAAACATGGATGAACGCCTCCTCAGCGCCCGACATCGCCATCGCCATCCCGGACGGATACAAGATCACCCGGAGGGATCGCGTCAACCAGACAGGAGGAGGCTTTGCCATCGTCCACAAGAACATCATCCGCATCACGACCAACTCCGACGACACCCTCACCACCGCCGAACACCTGCACTTCCAGATACACACCGACCCCAAGACCACCCTCAGAGGCACCCTCATCTACAGACCCCCGGGACCACGCACACAATTCAGCGAAGACATCGCCGACTTCATCAGCCCGCACGCCCTCCCCTCCGCTGACTACATCCTCCTAGGGGACCTCAACTTCCACCTAGAGAACAACAACGACAGCAACACCACCACCCTGCTGGACAACCTCGCCAACCTCGGACTCAAGCAACTGGTGACCACCCCCACCCACTACACCAGCCACACGCTTGACTGTGTGTTCTCCTCCAGCAAGGACATCTCCTTCAGCCATGCCACCGGACTCCACTGGACAGACCACAGCTGCGTCCACTTCAGCTTCCATAGGACCACGATCCACCACCACCCGCAACAGATCCCCCGCAGAAGCTGGAACAAGATCACCACCGACCAGCTCTCCACATCCCTGAGCCAGAACCCTCCCGCCAGCTCAGCGAACCCCAACCAAGCCGCCAACAACCTCACAAGGTGGATCACCAACTGTGCAGACGACCTCGCTCCACTGAAGACCCCCCCCATCAGACCCGGCAGCAAGAAAGCATCCTGGTTCACCGACGAACTCAAAAGCTCCAAGAAGAACTGTCGGGCCCTCGAGAAAGCTTGGCGCAGAGACCCGACTACAGACAACATGACCACCCTCGAGGACGCCACCCGAAAACACCACCAGCTGATCCACACCACCAAGAAAACCGCATTCAAGGAACGACTAGACAACAACGCCCACAACAGCAAGGAACTCTTCAACATCATCAAAGAGCTCTCGAACCCTAGCGCCGGAAACAACAACATCACCCCCTCACAAGACCTCTGCAACTCGCTCGCCTCGTTCTTCCACAGCAAGATCGCAGATATACACAACAGTTTCAGCACACAGCCGACACACCCTACCACCGTACCAATGCCCCCCACCACCACCCTCCGCGCCTGGACCCCGGTCAACACCAAAGACACCATCCGCACGATGAACTCCATCCACTCCGGATCACCTACCGACCCCTGCCCTCACCACGTCTTCAACAAGGCCGACTCCGTCATCGCACCCCATCTCCGGGACATCATCAACACCTCCTTCGACACTACCACCTTCCCAGAGAGCTGGAAGCACGCCGAACTCAGCGCCCTCCTGAAGAAACCTTCAGCGGACCCCACCGACCTCAAAAACTACCGCCCCATCTCGCTCCTTCCTTTTCCTGCCAAAGTCATCGAGAAGACCGCCAACAGACAGCTGGCCGCCTTCCTCGAGACGAATGGATCCCTCGACCACTCGCAGTCCGGATTCCGGGCCAACCATAGCACCGAGACCGCCCTCATCGCAGCCACTGACGACGTCCGAGCCCTGCTCGACAACGGAGAAACAGCGGCCCTCATCCTCCTGGACCTCTCCGCAGCGTTCGACACTGTATGCCACCGCACCCTAGTGCAGCGCCTCAACAACATCGGAATCCAGGAGAAGGCACTGGAGTGGATCATCTCCTTCCTCGCCGGAAGAACACAGAGAGTCCGCCTCCCCCCGTTCAGATCCAAGGCCACCGAAGTGATCTGCGGCGTACCACAAGGATCATCGCTCAGCCCCACTCTCTTCAACATCTACATGAGCCCCCTCGTGGCCATCGCACGCCAACACAACCTCAACATCATCTCCTACGCCGATGACACCCAGCTGATCCTCTCCCTCACCAACGACCCCGCCACCGCCAGAACCAACCTACACGAAGGGATGAAAGACGTAGCCGAGTGGATGATGAACAGCCGCCTGAAAATGAATTCAGACAAGAGGGAAGTCCTCATCCTGGGATCATCACCCTCCGCCTGGGACGACTCCTGGTGGCCCCCGGCCCTGGGCAGCGCACCCAAACCAACGGACCACGCACGCAACCTGGGTTTCATCCTGGACTCCTCCCTATCGATGACCAGACAAGTCAACGCCGTCTCCTCGTCATGCTTCAACATCCTACGCATGCTACATAAGATCTTCCGGTGGATCCCCACCGAAACCAGGAAGACGGTCACCCAGGCCCTCGTCACCAGCCGTCTGGACTACAGTAACTCCCTCTACGCCGGAACCACAGCCAAACTTCAGAAAAGGCTCCAGCACATTCAGAACACCTCAGCACGACTCATCCTGGACATCCCCCGACACAGCCACATCTCTGGACACCTGAGAGACCTGCACTGGCTCCCCGTCAGCAAGAGAATCACGTTCCAACTCCTTACCCACGCAAACAAAGCTCTCCACAACAAAGGGCCCAGATACCTCAACGACCGCCTGACCTTCTACACTCCCACCCGCCAGCTACGATCGACCAGCCATGCCCTCGCCGCCGTTCCCCGCATCCGAAGAGCCACCATGGGAGTAAGATCCTTCTCCTACCTGGCTGCCAAGACGTGGAACTCCCTCCCCATCCACCTCCGCCTGACCCAAGACCACCTGTCCTTCAGGAAGCAACTCAAGACCTGGCTGTTAGAGCAGTAGCGGACCCACCTCCCCCAAGCGCCTTGAGACCCTCCGGGTGAGTAGCGCGCTATACAAATGCTTTGATTGATTGATTGATTGATTGTGCTGGTGACCTTGATGTTCCGTGAATTCTGAACCCGTTTCATAAAGGTCATGGTTTCGTTACGAATTTGATATTAGCGAACCGTAACTAGTTAGTGCGGCAAGTATGAGTGTTTTTGTCATGTTAGACCGATGGATTCACTACGTATTTAGGGATTTCGTTCTGAACCCTTGCGTTCCATTTTGTGTATGGCAGCCATTTTGTGGTTGCCCTCACATAGGCCGATGACTGTGGCTGAACTAGTCTTTTAAGGACATGTACACCTTAGCTCGAGTTCGTGCTGACTCCTGTTTGACCTGAGTGAACTGACCCTGTTGCCTGAAGCTGACCTTGTTGAACCAGTTCCTGCCCTTTAGCTTATCAAGATTAAGGATCAGAGCACAGGACATCATAAAGTTTTACTGCACACAAATATGCCTTATCCTACTCTGACCTGTTTCTGCTCCTTTCTTTATGGTCTATTTATGATTGGGTTGTGGCCTTTTTTATTATGGGTTTGTTCGACCTGTCTAAAGAAGATAGTTGGGTTTGACCGAGGATTGATCATGGTCTGGGCAACTGAAAAGTGGGTTTTACCGTCATGTGATACCTCTGGTGTGGATACATGTGATTGGACAGTTTGTAAATGTTAGGTATTTGTCTGGAATGTGATTTTTGGCATAAAAAGGGATGACTTGCTTTGTAAAATTGAGCAGTCTCCTGAGAACTCACACCGTGATGATTTCTAGGAATTTTGTTACTGGCTGCAGCCAATAAATTTGATCTTTGACGCCACTCAGAAGTATCCCGTGTCTCTGTATTCTAAGACAGGTGAACCCGAAGACTTTGGGCGTGCCCCTGGCGCCGCCGGGTCCTAAATAACCCGGTTCTTCAGTTGGCGCCCAACGTAGGGTGACTTTAGCGGTACCAGTCCAAGCCTGAAGATCGTGAGGAACTTCGTGAGGAAATTCTGGAGGACGGCCACCACTTCATCGACCCCGGCATGTCGAAAGTGGACTTTTCTGCGAGGCTTCCCGCTTTCCTGACGGCTACGAAGGACCGCTGCCCTGATTGTCGCCCTGTCTTGGACCCATTTGTGATGCTTTGTACGGCGAGACGATAGACGGGTCTTCTGGTGGCGTGACTGATACCTCAGTTAAGTGTAAGTGGGTCGCTCCCAGCCCTTAGTTTTTGGTTCTTTGGTTCTTAGTTTGTTTGGTCCTTAGTTTTGATTTGAAAATTGCAATTTCCAAAGCCGAGGGTCTTGTATATTTACGAGTGTATCGGTAGAGATAATCCCCTGACGTTTAAAGCTCGATTGGTGAGCGAAGATGCCTAATCGGAGCAAATTTGGTACTTGGTTTGGTTGTGGTTGCAACAGGGATTCCCGATTGGAGGATTCGTGTCCGATACCTCCGGTTGGAACTCCAACTTATGAGCTCTATTCTAAACACGGCGTGGGCCCCATTACGTTCAATGAAGTATGGGTCCACTACACTAGAAAAGATGGTGTCTTACAATGGCCTCAACATGGTAGCTTTAATACAGAGATTTTAGACAATTTAGAAACTAAATTATTTAGGAAGAAAGCCCGGCCGGCAATGTTTGACTCCTTTCGCCTTTGGCGTAAAGAAGTCAGACAACGAGAAATTAAACAAGCTAAAAGAGATAAAAGAGAAAAGGATGTATCAATAATGCAAGCTGCTAGGCAGTTTAAAGAAAACGAAGAAGATAAAGCAATTGAGGTGTCAGATAGGCAACGTGCATGGCCATAGATAAATGTTTTCCGGCCTTGCCGTCTTCTCCTCCGAAAGTGATTGAAGATCTTGAAAAAGATTCTTTGATCTCTCATTTACTGAGATTGCCACCTCCTTATGTGCAGGGTGCTACTGCGCCTCCATTACCACCGGTTGTTCCACCCTTTGTTGTTCAACCTCCTGCTGTTGCTCAGCCACCCGGTACTCCACAGATGGCTTTACCTCCTCCTGCGCAACCCGCTAGAGGGTCGCCAGCTTTGCTACCAGCTTTGCCTCAAACTCCTTTGCCTTCCGCTTCTGCATCTGAGACTCCTACTGTTCTTATTCCTACACCTTCTTTGCCTCAAAACACTTATTCTCCTGTTCTTAAGGCTGCTTCTTCTCCTTCTGTTCGAAAACGAATGACAGAAACTGTTTCTAGTTTGTTGTCTCCATTGTTTGGGTTACTGAATATGACCCCTGTTTCGGAACGTAAGCAGAGTCGTAGTCAGCTTCCTAGTTCCGAGGAACGGGCAGTGTTGGATTTGTTGGCTCGTACATGGATTTTGAATGCTTCAAGGTATAATTTGGCAGTGGTTATGGATGTTTTCTTTCAGTGGGAACCGCCTAAGCAAAGGTATGTTTTCGATGTGATGTGTACATTCCTGCGTCAGGAATGGGAAGATAATGAGTTGGGTCCGAATCCGAAGGATGTGCTTGATGTTCAGTCAGATTTTGCTAAAGGGATGATAGTGGACACTGATGTTACAGATGCTGTAGAGACGATATTGGCTTTTAGATCTAGACTTCCGCCTCAGACGTTGAACGAACCTGATCCCTCTGTTAGGAGGAAAGTGAGACAGTATCCAATGAGAGAGGTTCCTCCACTTTGGAAAGAAGGAGACGCAACTGCTAATCCGCCTGTTTTGCCTCATTTTCAGCGAATATGGGTACATGTTCCTTGGAAGAGAGCAGAGGTCTTGGCTCTTAAGAAGACCTTACCCGATCCTCGTAAGAATCCTGCTGGTTACTACAAAGAGTTGTCTCAGACAGTAGATGCGTGTATAATGAATTTAGCTGACGTTGACATGTTGATGGGTAATGTAGTTCCGCAACCTTTGTGGGCAAAGATTCGTCATGAGAATCATGCAGCTGAGTTAGGAGATACTTGGGCAAATATGGTTGCTGCAGATGGTCGACAAGTAGGAGGTGCTAAACTTGAACTCTTGGTTGCAGAATTACCTGGTAGAATTATTACTTTGATGAAGACGATGATGCCTGCTTTATGAGTGAATTGGGATAAGTTAGTAGCATGCAAGCAGAAGAAAGATGAGAGTGTGTCTGACTTCTTCACTAGGTTTGAAGAGACGTTTATTGATCACAGTGGTCAGGATATGAGTACGGAAGGTGGTCAAAGGTTGTTCGTGGATAAATTTGTCTTTAATTTGCTTCCCGAACTTTCTAATAAGTTGAAGGACTCTGAGAGTTCATGGGCCGTTTCTTCGTCGGTCCAGATATTGGCTACTGCTCAATTTACGAGAATAGGGATAAAGATGAGAAGGATAGAGTAGAGAATAAAACGAAGGATTTAAAGACAAAAGTTCTTTTGCAGGAAGCTTATCCGCCTCGTCAGAATCAGCCTCAGTTTCAGCAACCTCCACAATTTCAGAGATTGTTACAGAAGCCTGAGCCTTATGTTCAGCGATTCTTTCCTGGCCCGAATCAGTGTGCTTACTGTAGAGAGGAAGGTCATTTCAAGAATAGTTGTCCGACTTTGTTACAGCGTGCGAATGGTGCACCTGGTCAGAGAGGTCGTGATGGTTTTCAGCAAACGCCTAGAGGAAGAGGTCGTGGTGTGATCCCCCAGAATGAGCGTTCCTCTTCCCTACAGAATTCTGCGAATTATTTTGATAGACAGAGTGTTCCGAGTGGTCAGTCTCCTCAGTACTATGTTGAGGATTACTATGTTGAAGGTGAGAGTGTTGGTCATAATGATAACTAGGACAGCCATGGACAAAGTAAGGGAATAGTGTCAGTTCCAGTAGATCAGAGTGGACCGTATGTTGAAGTGATTACATCAGGTGTAGTAGAACCTTTTCTTTTGGATAATGGTGCGACAAAGAGTTCTATTATGCATTCTGACCAATGTTTCCGTAGGATTTTCAGGCGCCCCAGTTCGTAATCCGGTTTTTAGTCCTTTGACCCTTTCTATTGGCTCTTGTGAATTGGAAGCTCCACTTATTCTAACGACTGGTTGTGGTGAGAATTTGTTAGGATTGGACTTGCTGAAAAGATTGTATGCGACATTGCATTGTTCTCCTTCGGGAGTACAACTTACTCTTGGTAAGAAAGTGATTTCTCCAATGTATTTGTCTAAGGATTGTTTGCCACTGGAATTGCTTTCGCTTCCTGAATCACTTTGGGCTACAGGTCCAAATGATGTTGGTCTTTTGCAGATTCCACCGTATGTTGTTACGCTAAAATTGAATATTAAGTTGCCTCGTATACCACAATACAAGATCTCGAGTGATGGTGAGAGAGCTCTTTTAGCGATTGTCTATGATCTGGTTGAGAATGGTGTGGTTGAGGAAACGAGAGGTAACGTGTGCAATAGCCCTTTTTTGCCTGTTCTTAAGCGTACAGATGCTTCTCAGCCACCTGTGTACCGGTTTGTGATCGACCTTCGAGAGGTCAACAAGATTGTCGTGCCACAGTTCCCTGTGGTACCTGATATCACTGCATTGTTGACTTTGATTCCTGCTTCGGCAGCCTGGTTTTCTGTCATCGACTTGAAGAATGCTTTCTTCAGTATTCCTATTGCTTAGGAGAGTAGGGATATTTTTGGCTTCTCATTAGGAGGACGAAGCTTCCGATTTAAGAGAGCTTCCCAAGGTTATTGTGAAAGTCCCTCAATTTGTGTTACCAGTTGGTTCTACTCTTATTCAGTATGTCAATGATTTGTTGATTACTGCTGATGACAAAGAGATTTGTAAAGAGGCTACTCTTTCGTTGTTGCGATATTTGTCTGATCTTCATCATAAAGTGTCACCTTCTAAGTTGCAGTATTGTCGCCAAGAGGTAACCTACTTAGGTCATCTCTTGTCGAAGGAGGGAAGGAAATTGACCCCAGAAAGAATTCAAGCGATTGCGCAAATGAGTGTGCCATCGACACAGAGAGAAGTTCGTGCCTTTTTGGGTATTACGTCATACTGTAGACAGTGGATCCCCAATTTTTCACTGTTGGCGAAACCTCTGTTAGCATTGACTCTGAAAGATACTCCGTATCCTCTTCCTTGGTCTGATGAATGCCAGAAAAGTTTTTCTGAATTACGTGATGCATTGTGTTCGGCTCCTGTGTTGGGTACTCCAGACTATAGCAAGCCTTTTACGTTGTATGTACACGAGAGAGAAGGATGTGCGCTGTCAGTGTTGACACAATCTTTTGGGGACAAGCAGCGTCCATGTGCGTATTTCTCAGCAACGTTAGACCCAGTTGCTAAAGCATTGCCGAGTTGTTTGAGAGCTACAGCCGCAGCTGCCGTTTCTATTCGACAGTCTGCTGGTTTGGTATTGGATAATACGCTGATTGTGATGGTTCCGCATGCAGTGGATACTTTATTAAACAGGACTAAGACTCAGCACCTTACTAGTGCACGTCTTTCAGGCTACGAGTTGAAACTGTTGGCTAGCCATGTTCACATTAAAAGATGTAATGTGTTGAATCCAGCTACGTTGTTGCCAATCTCTACAGAGATGGATGCTTAAGAACAGCATGATTGTTTTCTTTGTACAGAGGAAGAAACAAAAGCTAGAGTGGAACTTTAAGGACACTCCTTTTGAGAAAGTTGATGGTACGCTGTGGGTTGATGGTTCGTGTTTTAAGCTTCTGAATGGTGAAACGACTGCAGCATATGCTATCACAACTTTAAATGCAGTTGTTGAGACAGCACGTATACCACAGAATTCTGCGCAAGCAGCAGAGTTGATTGCGTTGACTAGAGCATGTGTGTTGTCAGAAGGAAAGCGAGTGAATGTTTATACCGATAGTCAGTATGCGTTTGGTGTTGCTCACAGTTTTGGGCGTTTGTGGAGAGAGCGTGGGTTCCTTACTTCCCATGGAACTAAAATTCAGCATGGGCAGTTAGTGAATGAACTTTTGGAATCTCTCACTCTCCCAAAGCAGATTGCAATTGTGAAATGTAGTGCGCATAAGAAAGTTGTGGACGATGTTGGTCGAGGGAATGCGTTTGCGGATGAAGTTGCGAAGGAAACAGCGAA
Organism: Lissotriton helveticus; assembly: GCF_964261635.1. NCBI lineage: Eukaryota > Metazoa > Chordata > Amphibia > Caudata > Salamandridae > Lissotriton > Lissotriton helveticus. The sequence goes on along the minus strand of NC_136072.1, from coordinate 845,822,895 downwards.
AGACATGATGAGCCGTATGTATGTTGCAGGCCCAACGAGATGGGTTATGGCTGGTGGAATGTGTGAAGACACGATAGAAAGTGTGAGGATGATTCAGGCTGAAGCTACAGAAAAGGAAATGAATGTTTGGAGAGAGAGTACGGGTATGTTGGATTCTACAGGTTGTTGGATTGAATTGTCAGAACACCAGCGATGGTTGTTGCCAGACGCGTATGTGCTCCCAGTGGTTACAATGGCTCATGACTCCAGTCAGAACTGGTCGCTCCTCTCGCAGCTCGCCCCAGCCATTTGGTGCCAGCGACCTGCATCCTGCCCTGCCTTCCTGCCCTGCCATCTTGCACCCTGCCACTGTGCCTGGTATCGTTGCCTGCATTGTGCCTGCGACCACATTTTGTGCCAGAGAATTGCGCCTGCGACCGCATTGAATTGAATTTAATTGTGATTGTGTGCCAGTGAATTAAATTTTAATTTTATTGTAATTGTGTGCCAGCTAATTTGTGCCTGCTACCGCATTGTGTGCCCCGGACGGTGCCAGCGATCGTGCCCACGACCTCCCAGCATTGTTGTTGTGCCTTGAGCCCGTCCACGCCGCCACTGCTCCCCCGCGGCCCCACCCCCGCTCCCTCCAGCTCCTACTGGCCATCCTACCCCCCCGCCTCCCAGCTGACCCTCCCTCGCCCCGCCCCCTCCTTTATCCATTTATGACAGATGGACCTACGCGCAGCGTCCACGCGCAGCGATCGCGCCCTAAGCGCGCCAAAGGTGCGCCAAAGGTAAGCCCGTCTACGCCCGTCGTGCCTGGACCGCGCCCAGTGCCAGTCCCCCTGGTCCCCGTATCACCCACCCCTCCCGCATTACATACGACTCATCCACCCTACTAGCACTTAACCCCGGCCGACTCCCTAACTGTGCCCAAGCCGCACCGGCACACACCCATGGACCCTTCACCTGCCACTCCTGCAAGTACAACTCCATCAAGACCCACACCAAATCCACAAACACCAAACAGAGATCCGACACCAACCACCTTAAATGCATCCTTCTCAACACCCGCTCGGTTCACAAACACGCCATCGACCTTTGGAACCTACTCGACACCATTTCTCCGGACATCGCCTTCCTAACAGAAACCTGGATGAATGCCTCATCAGCTCCAGATATCACCATAGCCATCCCGGACGGCTACAAGATCATCCGTAAGGACCGCACCAAGCAAACAGGAGGAGGCATCGCCATCGTCCATAAGAACACCATCCACGTCTCAACCAGCTCAGAGGACAACCTCGCTATCGCCGAACACCTCCACTTCCAGATCCACACCGACCCCAAGTCCACACTCAGAGGCACCCTCCTCTACAGACCCCCAGGACCCCGTACACAATTCAGCGAAGACATCACTGACTTCATCACCCCACACGCCCTCCCCTCAGAAGAATACATACTACTGGGAGACCTCAATTTCCATCTGGAAAAGAACAACGACAGGAACACTACCACCCTCCTGGACAATCTCGCCAACCTCGGACTCAAACAACTTGTTAACACCCCCACCCACTACGCAGGACACACACTCGACCCTATCTTCACCTCCAGCAAGCATATCTCCTTCACTCACACCACAGCCCTCCACTGGACGGACCACAGTTGCATCCACTTCATTTACAATAAGACCACGATCCACAACCACCCTCAACCAACTCTGCGAAGAAATTGGAACAAAATCACAATCGACCAGATCTCCACATCACTTCTTCAAAAACCCCCTGCCTATTCGATGAACCCTAACCAAGCCGCCACCAACCTCACACAATGGTTAACCCAAACCGCCGACAAACTAGCACCCTTTAAAAAACATCAAATCAAGCAAGGAAGCAAGAACGCCCCCTGGTTCAATGATGACCTTAAGAAATCCAAGAAACTCTGTCGCTCCCTTGAAAAAACTTGGAAAAAAGACCCAAACACCATCACCCAAGCCACCTTCAAAAACGCCACCCGCAAACACCACCAACTAATCCGGACAGTCAAGAAATCAGCACTCAAAGACCGACTAGACAACAACGCTCACAACAGCAAGGAACTTTTCAACATCATCAAAGAATTCACCAACCCCACCGCCAGCTCCAACGACATCACCCCCTCTCAAGTCCTCTGCGACTCCCTCGCCTCATTCTTCCATGACAAAATCGCCGACATTCATAACAGCTTTGACAACCAACCCGAAAACCAGTCAACCCCTCTCACCTCCGAACCTGTACCTCCTCCGAATAACCTTCTCAACTGGAACCCAATCACCACAGAAGACACCATTCGCCTAATGAACTCCATCCACTCAGGATCCCCTACAAACCCATGCCCCCATCACATCTTCAACAAAGCAGCCTCCATTATCGCACCCCATCTCCGAGACGTCATCAACTGCTCCCTCAACTCCGGCACATTCCCAGAAAAATGGAAACACGCCGAACTCAGCGCCCTTCTGAAGAAACCCACAGCTGACCCCACCGAACTCAAAAACTACCGCCCCATTTCGCTCCTCCCATTCCCTGCCAAAGTCATTGAGAAAGCCGTCGACAATCAGCTCGCCGCCTTCCTCGAAACCAACAAATCACTTGACTCCTCACAGTCTGGCTTCCGAGCAAAACACAGCACCGAGACCGCCCTCATCGCAGCAACAGACGACATTCGAACTCTACTGGACAACGGAGACACAGTCGCCCTCATCCTCCTCGACCTCTCCGCAGCCTTCGACACAGTCTGTCATAGCACCCTAATACAACGCCTCAGCAACATCGGAATTCAAGGAAAAGCATTGGACTGGATCATCTCGTTCCTCGCTGGAAGAACTCAGAGAGTCCGCCTCCCCCCTTTTAAGTCAGAGGCCACCGAAGTCATCTGCGGCGTTCCACAAGGATCTTCTCTCAGCCCTACCCTCTTCAATGTCTACATGAGCCCCCTCGCAACCATCGCACGTCAACACAACCTCAACATTATCTCCTACGCTGATGACACTCAGCTGATCCTCTCACTCACCAAAGACCCAATCACCGCCAAAACCAACCTACATGAAGGGATGAAAGAAGTAGCCGAGTGGATGAAGCACAGCCGTCTGAAACTGAACTCGGACAAAACGGAAGTCCTCATCTTAGGTGCATCCCCTTCCGCCTGGGATGACTCTTGGTGGCCAACGGCCCTAGGAAAAGCTCCCATACCGACGGACCACGCACGGAACCTGGGCATCATCCTGGACTCCTCTCTTTCGATGACCAGACAAGTCAACGCCGTCTCATCATCATGCTTCAACATCTTACGCATGCTCAAAAAAACTTTTCGCTGGATCCCCACCGAAACAAGAAAAACGGTCACCCAGGCACTGGTTATAAGCCATCTGGACTACGGAAACACCCTTTACGCCGGCACCACCGCAAAACTGCTGAAAAACTCCAACGCATTCAAAACGCCTCAGCCAGACTCATACTAGACATCCCCCGCACAGACCACATTTCCGGTCACCTGAAAGACCTCCACTGGCTCCCCGTCAACAAAAGGATAACGTTTCGTCTCCTCACGCACGCACACAAAGCCCTCTACGAACTTGGACCTGACTGTCTAAACACGCGCCTTTCCTTCTACACTCCCACCCGCCAACTGCGTTCGTCCAACCAAGCCCTCGCTGCTGTTCCCCGCATCCACAAAGCCACCATGGGGGGAAGATCCTTCTCCTACTTAGCGGCCAAAACCTGGAATTCCCTTCCCATCCACCTCTGCCTTACCCAAAACCACCTAGCCTTCAGAAAACAGCTTAAAACCTGGATATTCGATAAGTAAACCACCCCCCCCCCCTCCCCAAGCACCTTGAGACCCTCTGGGTATGTAGTGCGCTATATAAATTTTAACTTGAACTTGAACTTGGATTGTCTCATATAAGTTCGAAAGGAATATGCAAGTTGTTGGCCCCAGTTTTGCAGAATGCTGGAATCCCGAAATGTGCAGAGAACGTGGTGAAACATTGCATGATTTGTCTGCAATATAATCCTGGTAAGGGAATTCCAACTCCAGCTGGTCATTTTGCTCCTCTGACGTATCCGTTTGAGGTGATACAGTTAGATTATATTCACATGGAGAGATGCAGCAATCTAAAATATGTTCTTGTGGTTGTTTGCGCCTTTTCTAGATGGATAGAGGCTTACCCCCTAAAAGACAATACTGCCTTGTCAACAGCCAAGGTTTTGTTGAGAGAGTATTTCCCTAGGTATGGATTGCCGAGAATTGTATTAAGCGACAATGGGAGTGAATTTGTGGGTCAGATCATGAAGAAAGTATGCTCTGGATTGGGAATCAGTCAAAAGTTCCACGCAGCGAATCACCCCCAGTCTGCTGGACTCGTTGAATGTTACAATGGTACGCTTAAGCTGAAATTGGCTAAGGTACAAGCGAGTACTGGTCTTACATGGCCAGATGCCTTGCCATTGGCTCTTTTGTCAACTAGGACGACTGTGCATTCTCGAGTGGGACTTAGTCCGTATGAGATTGTGTTTGGTCGTCCAGCGAATGTTTGGGGAGTGCCTCGTCCGAGAGAATACAGCAGTATAGAATACCCTAGGTTGGTGGATTACTTACATGACTTGACTGATAAATTACGTGTTCTCCACCAACAGGTCTATGATAGTTTGCCGACAGCTACTACAGATCCAGGCCACATACTTGAACCTGGACAGTACGTTCTTGTGAAGAATTTTCAGCATACCAAGAACTTGCAACCTAGATGGACCGCCCCTATTTGATTTTGTTGGTTACTAGAACCGCTGTTAGAGTAGCAGGCAAAAAGAACTGGGTGCATGCCACCCACTGTAAAAAAGTTCCTTTGCCTTTACCATATGATCAGTGGGTAAGGGATGGTATCGCCGATTCTGATTGTGAGAAGGTCCCTAGATTCGTTCCATTTAGTGATGCTCATTTGACATGGACACGGTCTGAACGTGAGGATGATGATGTTCTACAAGCTGCTGTGCCTCCTCATCTGAAGATTGACACCACCAATCCGGATCTTCTATTCAAAGATCAGACTGTGCCTGACAAAGAACGCTACGATTTGAGACCAGGAAAGATTGTACCTATGGACAAATAAATAGTTTCTTTTTTATGTAGTGAATTTACACTTTGGCAGATCAAGAAACTTTTTTGTCTTTTTCTTTTTCGAACCACGATCCGGGTTCAGCTGTAGGGTCGCGGTATAAAGACTTGGGATTGCAAGCCGTGTAGACACAAGGTCGACGGTTCTGGTTGGTCCAAGGGCGTTCCCTAGACTGACAGGCGCATTCCTTAGCGGAAGAGAACCAACTGCCGCAAACAGCACGGTTAGAGGATGAAGTTTTTTGACGCTGCCCAGAATGTTAGGAAAATGGACTCTAATGTCCGAATATGTACATTGGTTCGTAGCAAATGTTTTTTAATAATGTGTTTTTTAATGCTTTTGAATATTGCATTAGCTCCTGTGGGTTTGGTTTTCTATGCCACACAACAGCCGTTTGCACCTACTTCCCAACCTATGTCTTTTCCTACTACTGTTTCTTTACATTCTTTTCATATTTTACCTGAACACGAGCAAATTAGAAGGTCGGAATTTGTGAATAATTCCTTTGTGCAACTTCTCCATCAACACCAGTTAGTAGTGAACACCACTAATTGTTGGGTGTGTTGTCTTATGCCACATACTATGGATAGAGGTATTCTTTATCTGGTTCTGCCATTCAGTTACAATGGGTCCGTATGGGCATATCAGACGATGTTTATCTATGCCATCGAAGTCTATCACCTGCGTTCCATGAGAGATAACTCAAGTAATAAAGCCTTGGTGAAGGGAATTACAGATATGAGTAGAGATATCGAAACGTATAAGACTATTCCCAAGGATGAGTTACTAGCATATGTTGGTTGGAATGCAACCGGATATAGTATTAGTCTGGGTGAGAAGCAGAGACGAAAAAGGTCACCTCCGATTTGGATTGTACCCCATCGTGGTCATTTTTGTCTGCAAGGGAAAGGCAAGAATTCGAGAGCTCAGTTAGGGAAGAGTGTTTGTACTCAGACGTATGTCTTTGCGTCCGAAACTTCCCCACCGTTTTTAGCAGCTAAGGGCACGTATTTTGTCTGCTATGATAGAGCATATACATGGTTGCCCCCTGATTTTTCGGGAACATGTTATGTTTCGTATCTGTTGCCCCCTATGTATACTGCAGCTGCAGATTACCACAAAACTAGAGTAGTTAGAGGTGTCTTCAGTAAGGAAGATACTTCAGGACAAGAATTGGGAGATTTTCTTAAGGGTTTCCTGCCGTTTTGGGGACCTATGGTTAATAGTAGGAACATACGGCAATTGACGAGAGTGGTTGAGTCCACCATAGTTGAGACTGCCGGTGCCCTTAGTAATTTGACTGCTGAGCTCCAATCGGATCGTGTTATGACGTTGCAGAATCGAGTTGCGTTAGACGTCATACTTGCAAACAGAGGAGGGGTATGTAAATTGATTCAATCGAGCTGCTGCATTTTTATTTCAGACAATGCTCCTACAGTGTACTGCACACAAATATGCCTTATCCTACTCTCACCTGTTTCTGCTCCTTTCTTTATGGTCTATTTATGATTGGGTTGTGGCCTTTTTTATTATGGGTTCGTTCGACCTGTCTAAAGAAGAATGTTGGGTTTGACCGATGATTGATCATGGGCTGGGCAACTGAAAAGTGGGTTTTACCATCATGCGATACCTCTGGTGTGGATACATGTGATTGGACAGTTTGTAAATGTTAGGTATTTGTCTGGAATGTGATTTTTGGCATAAAAAGGGATGACTTGCTTTGTAAAATTGAGCAGTCTCCTGAGAACTCATACCGTGATGATTTCTAGGACTTCTGTTACTGGCTACAGCCAATAAATATGATCTTTGACGCCACTCAGAAGTATCCCGTGTCTCTGTATTCTAAGACAGGTGAACCCGAAGACTTTGGGCGTGCCCCTGGCGCCGCCGGGTCCTAAATAACCCGGTTCTTCAACCTGCTCCAAAAGATTGTGGCAAAAGAAAATCTGGACTATGACAATCTTTATTAGGTACTCTTAAGAGGGATTTTATTTTGTTTTCACAATTGTAATTTTGAATATATTTGTAATTTTATTAAACCTAATGGTTGACTTGTTGTAAAAAGTTTATGATCGCTACAGTTGGTCTGAGTTGGTTATGGAGACAAGCCAATGATAAAATCTATAGGACTGGTTGGCTAATTGGTAAAAGCGAGTTCAGGTGCTGTATGCCTGATCTGTTTAATATAAAAAGTTATGACAATAGCAGAAGGCCTGATTTATTTATTATTAAATGAACATGTGAGAAACAATATCCCTTCAAGGGCGAATTGTTACTACACCATGTTAAAGCCTGCATAAATGTACCATGATAAATGAAATCTCAAAGAATACCTTAATCAGTAAGACTTTTTGAGCTAATTACCCCCTTTGACAAAGCCTAGAGTTATATGATTTGTGCAGTAATAGTTTTTGCTAGAATCTCTTTGGAAGGCCTGGCAGGCTTGGTTGTCTTTCAGTATCTTGTCGTTAAAAAACAATACACACATACATGAAAATAAAAATAAATATATAGAGTGACTATTGTTCAGCCCTCTTTGCCATTGGTCTATATTTGTGTCATTTACACACTGCTTCTCTTCATGTCGGCATAGAGTAATGGGTCAGCACTTTAGCCATTGGTTCACTTCCCCTGTGAGTAAGAGCGTTTGTCTGATCATGTGTGCACATCCACATGAAAATGGTGTGCTTCAGTGTCAGGACGCCTGAGACAGTTCTTTAGTTTTCCATTTTCTCCTTTATATGTCCCTTATCATGTATTTCCTTCTCGGCTCGAGCTCGGCGGCGATGGGTAGGTGAAGAAGTAAGGACACGGGAGTAGAGAGCCACACCTGATGGTTTCCACCCTGATGTACCAACCCGCTGAGCCTTGTTGTGGCAAATAATTCCAAACCATTAGGCATAGGATAAAGCTACAGAGGTAATAATATCTGCACTTTGGTATTAGACACATGACACTAGCATGTTATTGATTGTTTGTAGACCTTGTTCTCATCTATCGTACGTCCTGATGAATCGCGGGTACTTTACCCAGGCGAGAAACATGTCGACCAAACCTTTTTAAATCTTAATCTAATCTAGGGCCAGTACACCTAACCCTCTGGCACCTAGGGAGTTAGATTCGCGTTTTAATTGCAGTGGGGGACCTCCAGAATAAAGTGGTTACCGATACCCTCTACTGCATTTTAAATCACCACCTAGGCTACACACCACATTACCCGCACACCCGCACTTCACCAAAAGGCAGTTGGACAAAAAGATCTCCGCGAAAGAGCCCCTCTTTGAGGGGAGCCCGTCGGGGATTGCACCGCCTCCCCGACGAGGAGCAACGCCGATGATGAAGCATGACACCTGCAAGGGTGTGTGAGGCAAATACGTCCAACGAAATGGATGCCCAAAGGTGTGAGATCCACACCTCCGGTCACGCCAGACATACACACTCCTTCCTCTAAGGAACAGTCCAGCACCGTACACTGTTGACCCACATCCTGCACAGCCACAACCTCTAAACCAGGCAACCATCATGAAATGGTATTGTCCATAGAATCTCATTGTTTTTACCATTCCAAGTCATGGGGGTTATGCTGAAACATTAAAATAATAATACAAATTGTACTGTACGATTGCAAAACAGCCTCCCACTTAAATGTTTAATTTTGTTTTTGCAAGAAAATGCCCATCATGTCTAAGCAAGTGCCTGTTTTCTTTTTCTACTTGTATTCTTTAACTGATCTCGAACTGTTGTTGGCTTTGTGTGTGCATTTTAATGTGAATGTTTACATTGTTAATAGAATACATCAGTGGGTAATTGAATGGATGCATAAGTGCTAGCCTGGGACCTGCGACAGAGCGCTGCAGGATTACTTTGGTGTGCGTATCCCATTGTTGACTGAAGAATTACTTTCATTTATAGGCCAGATCTGCAGGCATGTTCAAACCAATGCTTTCATTAGAACAGTGTTGCAGTCGCAATGAGCGCCATTTGTGTAATATACAAAGGAAATTACAGGAGCTCCAGGTAATCCAACTACGGGGTTTCACATACAATTATACCTGCATCATAAATATTTGCCATGGAATTGTTGCAAAGTCAAGAACATATCACTCAAGGAGGAGAAGCAGGGCTAGGAGTGATGGAGCCTGATGTACTGGTAGTATGCCGCAAGATTTACAAACTAGTCAATTCAAACAAGCTCACTGTATATCTCATGGATTAGTCACTGCGATCTGTCCACACCTAATAATGAACTATATTGGGAAAATGTGTTCAGTGTGGCCAGGCTTAGATTTCTCCAGCCATTCCATCATGGGGATTCCCGGGGCTTTCAGTTTCCAGATGGACCTTCACTGAACCTCCATTGCGGTGCTCCACATTACGTCTGGACCTTGAAAGCCCCCCAAGGACCTGCCTGTACTGTTGTAGCGATCTCACTCATGCTCCTTTCCTGGAGGATATTTCTCTCATTACATCCAGCCCTCCTGTACTGAACCACCAGCTTTCCTGCACAGAGAGCCCAGGCCATATCCTTACGCTATGGTGGCTTAGGACAGGAATTGCAAGAAGATAATGTGCTTCTGCTGCAAGCCCAAAGAAGTGGGCCTGGAAAGTTGTCCCCGGGTCGCCATGAGCAATCAGCTCTACTCTGGCCCCTCCCAGGACATACTCCTTACCTTCAGACACTCACATAAGTATAACAGTGCTGCTGGTGAGCACCGACCATCTTGAAGACAGGTAGTCCACGTCATCAGTTCAGTTGTACTAATCATACTCATTACAGCCCTGGAAGAGTGTACTGAGGCAGACCTCAAGTAAAGCACCAACATCTCTGCCTCAGGCCCTATTGGTAAGGATCATCTGCTATGTGAACTACTGAACTTTTATAGTCAAATATGAGGCATACAGTAATATTAACCATTCTCACTCCATGCCTCTACTTAACATTTCACCTCAGTGGCACTAAAGCTGTCCACAGGAAATCCTAGATCATGCATAGAAGTAATTACACTACCCCTGGAGAATCACTGTTGCTTGATTGTAAAACTCTTCTTCAATGAATATCAGCATCTCCATGTAACACTGATGCCTTAAGCTCTACTGTGAAGCTTAGGTCTTGGAGGTAAATGAACTTCTGGACATTGATAGGACTGACCTTCATCAATGAATCAATCACTACTCACTTCTGTTTTTGAGCATGAGATGGTGAATCTTTGTGGCAGTGTGGCACCAGGAATCTCACAGCCTTTCTCAATGACTTGAGGCAGCAGAGTTTCAAAATGCTTTTCAAATGCAACTTTCTACACCATGACAAGTTGGCTTAGCCAGGAGACTTCGGCACCAGTGTTTTTCTCATGGACAACTTAAGTATCTAAAACTCCTTGAGGGGTGGAGCTTGCCTTGCCCAAAGATGGCCACGTTTTAGAGTAGCTCCTCTGGCCTAATAGCCGATCCTTCACGATCCTGTTTTCCCAAGCAATTATCGTTACCTCCCACCCGCTCTCGAAGTGCAGGAGAACTCCGGACACTGTTTGATGCACAAACAGCGGGCTTCGGCAAGGTCACTGAGGCAGGAGATGAGAGCCTGACTCATTGACGAAACTGCGGTCTACTTGGAGACATCAATGGGGCGCGCGCCAGCCCTCCTGGCGGCCACGCTTGATAAACTGTGGACCGGTATGATATAGCGCCCCCGATGAGAACCACTAACAAGACTGCAGGAACACTGGCAGGTGGATCGGGGGACGTCCTGGTGCCTGGAGGAGGAGCCCGTCAGCGCTCCAGTGGAGACCTGATCGACACAACAGTCTGCGGTGAGGGGGAGTGAAGTAGGAGGTGCTGGCTGCTTGCCACTGCAAGCCTTACGGCTCTGACCCTGGAGCTGCAGCACAGATAGAGCTGGCTCTGATTCCTGGTTTGGGAGGCCTCTTAGCAATAATTCAGCACAGCCCGGTGCCCCACTAGCCCCAGAGATTGCAGGCCTAACAGCGCAAGAGTGGTAATCCACTCTTGGAAAAACTGAGGAACACAGGGCACCCCCAACCAGCTGATACCTCCTGGGGGGTGCCCATTATATCTGGCAGGTGACCCAGTTTGAGGTGGAAATCGAGGTGCTGGGGCTTCTGGGTGGGGCCACCGGTGTGTGCGGTCTGGAGGGATAAAGATTGGGGGTTGCAGGAGAGTAGGATATGCTTACTATGGTTACCCCCACTTTTTGCTGGTGTTTCACTGTTTTTAAACTTTAGTCTGGCTTGGGCCCTGCTATCCAGGACCAGCCTAACTGCTTCCTCTTTAAATTGATTGCATGTACTTTAGGTACACTCCAGATTGGTTACTGGGTTACCCTTGTGAGTCCCTAGTATATGGTACCTTAGGTACTAAGGGCATAAGTACCCCAGAAGCCTACCATGGACTGAAGCATGTATTACGCTACCCCTGGGAAGCCTTCCAAAATGGCACCACAGGTTTGCTACTGCAGCCTGGGTAAGGTGTTGCATGCATCCCTTTCTAAGATATAGGTTACCTATATCTACCTTTAATCACTGACACATATAACACCTATAAGTCACTCCTATGGCAGGCCTTATCAATCCTGAAGGCAGAGGGCTTGGTTTTGTGTGAGAGATTGCCCATGCATGAGAAGGACCCCTCTGCAGCTTTCGGAATCTATTCTCTGATGCTGTTCTGTGACGCAGCCAGACCATATACTCTTAAGTGCATTATAACCTCACAGTAAATGCTAACTTTGTCATGGCTGCATGGAAACAGTCCTGGGTGCGGGGGTATAATTCCACCCTTATAGAGGGAGAAGACGTGTACACACTAACCTAACCGGTAATAGTTTAAAAGAGCCCCAGCATCACAAAATGGATGCTGCAGCCACAGACACGAGTCTGACCTCCTGCTGCTGGACGAAACTCCGGCAGGGTAGGCCAGGACAATAGGTGTCCTGTCACAGGCAGGTGTAACCACCTCCCAGACAGGCTTTAGTGTGTTGTGGCTGGGTGGGAGCCAGCAGCACTTTGCATCAGATCGCCATTGAAAACGACGACGAAACCCGACATCTATGCACCCGGCTTACCTGTGTGAGCTAACTCGAGTACTCCGGTGCTTCCATAGCTATTGACTCTAGAACTGCCTGGCTCTAAAGGGGTTTGCTCCGAGTCCTCTTCCAAGTGTCCTTAATCTCTTTTTTTTTTAAAGTTTCTTTTTATTAAGAAAACATCAAAGAAAAAATACAACAGGTGACAAATGAAGCTCATCTTTACATTCCATACATCAAAATAATGATTCAAAATAGCAAAATTAGATCAAGGGGACACTTGCGCCTCCACTTCCTCCAGGCATGTCGGGGGTACACATATATCTCCTCAGTAATGATTCCAAGCCTCCCAAACCTTCCCCCACTTCCCAGGACACCCCCTAGCCACATACACTGCTCGTTCCCTAAACATGCACCAATCCAGGTCCTCCATCCACTTCTCAATGCAGGGAGGCTGGATCGCCCCCCACAACTGGGCAATGTTGCGCTTAGCTATCATGTATGCCAAAGTCACCCATTGTTTCTCATATGCGTTTAGATCTGTTGGCTCCCAAATGTTCAAGATACACCTGCGGGCCTCAGGTCTCATCTCCAACTCCAATACTTCTCGCAACTTGTTATCGATCTTCCTCCAGTAGGTCTGCATCTTAGTACAATGCCACAGTATATGAATGAACGTTCCAAGTTCCCCACACTCCCTCCTACACTCCCCACCCTCCGAGCGACCTATACGAACTAGACAAGGCCCTGTGACATACGAGCGGTGTAGGATCTTTAATTGTACCAATCTGAGCCTCATCTGTATCGCTACCACTCGCGGAGAGGAGACCGCCTCCCCCCAATCCTCATCATTTAACTCCAGCCCATCCTCGATCCAGCATGATTTTATAAGTGCCAACGGGTCCTTCATGTTGTTCATAAGCTTCTTGTATATTAGTGAGATGGTCTTTTCAGGGAGGTGGCCATCTAACACTCGGCCCGTATATATAACTTGGTTCACTGCCACCAGCTGAGAAGCCCAGTAGTATTTTTGTAGATCTGGCATTCCTATCCCTCCGTTGTACCAAGGAAGAGTACGTTTGGAAAACGCGATGCAGGGCCTACCCTCCCAGAGAAGCTGTCTCTGCAGGGCCTCCACTTTTCTAAAATAAGACGCCGGGAGCGGATCCATTAAGTTCTGAAGGGCATACAAGAACCGGGCCAGCATCTTAAAAAGCACCACTCTACCCAGAAGGGAGAGCGGGCGTGCCTTCCAATGCACCACATCTCCCCTAAAGCGAGTCATAGGGGGGCCCAGGTTATTCGCAATTCGTAGCTTCGGGTCAAGTGTAACGTAAATCCCGAGGTATTTAAACCCTACCAGCTCAATTTGTATCGGGCAAGAATTCGGGACTATCGGCGGAGCGCCTCTGAGAACAAAAGTACCGACTTTGACCAATTTATGAAAAGCCTGAGTACCTCCCAAAGATAGCAAGTACGTCCAGGAAACAGATCAGGGACCCCCTCAGGATATTGTCCGCATACAATGAAATTTTATCCTCCCACTCCAACATCCAGCGCAGGCCACGTATGGAATGGTCCCAACGAGCCCAGGCCGCCAGCGGCTCCAGGGACAGAGCAAAATCGAGTAAACTGTGAGTGATGGTACCGCAAGCATTGTAAAATACATACGATTTTCATCCCACATCTAAACAGCTGAGTCACATTTTTTTATTGGACCCTTTTTTTTGTAAGATGAATTTTTCGAAATATTGAATAATTGTATGTATGTAAGAGTGTTTTAATAATTTTTTCAACTGTTATATCTGCTTTTGTGATTTTATATGACTAAAATCGGATAAAGCTTATTTTCATTGATTGATTGATAAGACTAGAAAAGGATCACTGAGGTCTCAACTTATGCAGGAGTCCGATGCTCCAGATCAGGAGGAACAGAGAATAATGTCTCTTACTTTATCATTTAGGTACCCAGAGGAAAATCTCTATGAATGACTCATTGGTTGAGTATAATGGTCCTCGATTATGTTGCGGGGTGGGGTCGAACTACTTATGTAAGTTAAGGTTACTGGTGGGTGAAAAGTAAGTAATATGTTTGTTTTTGGTCTGTATCCACAACTCGTTTTATTAGGCAGGGCATCTGGGGTACCGACTTTAACTATTCCAGTAGCCTACATAACCGGTAACACTGATAAATTAACCTCTGGAATGTATATATACTGGAGAAATGAGTCAGAATGGACATAATTTCTATTGTCCTACAACAGAATGTGCTATAGAAGCCTGTATGTGTAGGGGTGCACAGGGAGGGGTGACAGCCCAGCAATGAGGAGGTATGCTAGACAAGGTTTGACTGTGTGAGGAAAGCACATTTACGGTTTTGTAATAAGGGCGCAACTCACTAGGAGCAAGATATAGAGCCGGTAATATCTGCCCCCATGTGTTACTCACACTGTGTTCTGGTTATTGTTTGTTTTATTGCCCTAAGGGCTTGTTTGATGGGCAAAGAGGGGGAGGGTGATGGGTTGACTATGCTCAGTTGGGAATGGCATGGCGTTGGAGGGGGTTGTGAGAGAGACAGGGTTTTATTAGTCGTTGCAAGATACATGTTCGCAAGATCGTCATGACACATGTTTTGAATTTGCACATAATAGGAATATGGCAGGTGTTACAATAAAAATTAATAACAAGGTCAGGTTACTGACGTGGAATGTTTGAGGTCTAAACAACCATAGAAAATTACGGAAGGTGGTGGCATACTTAAAATTACATCAGATTGATGTAGCAATGAATCAATAAACCCATTCAGCCCCTAATAATCACATGTTTATTACGAGACGTCTGCAAGGACAGTTCAGCACCGCAGGCTTTACATCTCACACCAGGGGCGTTTCACTTGGGTGGACTCTAAATCAGACTTTAAGTTACAGGAATTGGAGATTGACCCTAACGGTAGGTTTGTTATCACCAGGTGTCATAAAGCTGAGTTTTATGGATGGCTAGTGAATATCTATGGCCCCAGTAATGAAGATCCACAGTGTTATCATACACTAGCAACTTGGTTGCTAAAAGCAGCGGACCTCCCGCAAATCTGGGCTGGAGATGTTAATTGTATATTGGATCCTTTAAGGGACATATCTAAAGGTCCAACTAGATGACCGGCCGCAGCAGCAGAAGCTAAAAGACATTATTGATAAACTGGGATTGCTGGATATCTGGCGGCAACTCACGGGTACCATTCCTGGTTTCACGCACTATTCCACTCAACATGACACCCATACCAGGATCGATTATTGGTTGATATCTAGAGGCCTCTTCCCTCAGGTCACTGCTTTTGAGCCACTCCCAAGAACATATTCTGGTCATTCCCCGGTGCTTTTGCAGTTAGACCTTTGTGTAGCCCGCATAGTCCCCTTCGTAAGGGGGTTCCCACCTTTTCCCCTTCTGGATCCAGTGTTCAGGGCGGGAATGGCCTATTCCATCGAAAATTACTTTGAAGATAATATGGATCAGTTTCTACATTTTCATCAATTTGGGAGGCATTCAATGTATACATAAGGGTTGGCTCTATGGAAACATGCCAGGGTGCTACGCTCCATACAGGGCAGGCTCTCGAGCTTAGAGGAAGAAATAGCACAGCTGGAACAGGCACACTTAAGGACTGGGGATAGTGAGAGGTTAGATAATATCAAATAAGCCCTTGAGGAGTATCATGACACTGCAGGTAGTGAGGTCAAGCACTTGGGCAAATATGCCACTGCGCGAGGATATGGAGAGGGCGAATGCCCTGGAACATTACTTGCGAGTCCACAGTGCCCAAAGAGAGAGG